>NC_138729.1:47399952-48149952 GCF_965113295.1 Leuciscus leuciscus
TGGGCAGGTGCAAATCCTGCTGGAAAATGAAGGAAGCATGAAGTGCTCTGAAAATGTCCTGGTAGACGGCTGCGTTGACTCTGGATTTAATAAAGCACAGTGGACCAAAGTCCTCTTTTCTGATGAGAGCAAATTTTGCATATCATTTGGAAACCAAGGCCCCAGAGTCTGGAGGAAGAATGGAGAGGCACACAATCCAAGATGCTTGAAGTCCAGTGTGAAGTTTCCACAGTCTGTGTTGGTTTGGGGAGCCATGTCATCGGCTGGTGTTGGTCCACTGTTGTCTACTCAACACAGCCGTCTCTACCAGGACATTTCCAGAGCACTTCATGCTTCCTTCAGCAGACAAGCTTTATGGAGATGCTGACTTCATTTTCCAGCAGGATTTGCACCTGCGCACACTGCCAAAAGAACCAAAACCTGGTTCAATGACCATGGTATCACTGTGTGATTACGGTGTGATTTCATGTAATATTCAAAACATTTTGAAATCCTGTTTTCGTGGGTTTTATGAGCTGGAAGCCCAAATTATGTACAATTAAACAACTAAATACTTGAAATCGTTTAAGTTGTGGGCCCTGAATCTATAATCTATGGAAGTTTAATGTTTTGAATGAAATTATGGAAATAAATAAACTTTTCCATGATATTCTAATTTTTGGGAAAGGGTCTGTATATACTGGTAACAAAATTAAAACTACCTTTAAATGTCTCTGCCATTTTAACATTGTAGAATAATTTTTTATATCTACACTACCGTTTAAAAGTTTGGAGTCGGTAAGGTTTTTTTTTTTTTTTTTGTCTTTAAAATAAATTTATGCTTTTATTCAGCAAGGATGCATTAAATTAATGAGAAGTTTCACTAAAGACATTTCTAATTTGACAAAAGATTTGTAGTTCATATAAATGCTGCTATTTTCAACTTTCTATTCACGATCGAATCCGGAAAAAGTCACAGTTTCCACAAAAATATTAAGCAGTGCAACTGTGTTCAACATTGCTAATAATAAGAAGAAATGTTTCTTGAGCAGCAAATCAGCATTTAAAGAATGATTTCTGAAGGATCATGTGACACTGGAGTAATGGCATCTGGCATCTCATGAATAAATTATGTTTTAAAATGTATTCAAATAGAAAACAGTTATTTCAAATTGTAATAATATTTCACGATATTACGGTTGTACTGTATTTTTGATCAAATAAACACAGCCTTGTGAGCATAAAAGACTTCCTTCAAAAACAATATAAAAAAATCTTACCAACCCCAATTTTTTTTATGCCGTAGCAATAATCATGTTTATAATTTATAAATTTATATCAGAGCGTACTCACATTGCGTTTTGAACAGTCTTCTGACACATTTTGATCACTGATCGAACAAAATGTAGCTTGCAAAGCTGGAGATATCTGCGTTTGATTGTTCTCTCAGTGCAGTTGATGGTTACCTGCACATTTCCAGCGGTGCTCTCTGACCTCTTACAAACTCAGATCAGCACTGAATATTTCACAAGCCCAGGGTTACGGTGCAACTACGATAAAAGACAAACACATACAAAATGTATAATTCACACAAACACTATTGTGACAGAAGCACGGGAAAAGCAGCCAAAAGAAATCATCGGGTTAGGTTTAAATTAGCTCTGTCTGGCAGCACCAGCTTTCAAAACCTTTTAAAACTAGATCCTCACAGCAATTGTGCTCATGCAGAAACACATTTACACCTTCAGGAGGCATATCATGGAAAACAGGATTTTTCTTTCTCTTCTGAAGTAAAAGACTTCCACTTGTCATGCTTCATCTTCTCTGATGAGTAGAGTCTTTCCCTACCTTTTTTTCTTCTTCTTTCACTAGGAAACATGTCACATTATGGGAGTAAAATAGGTTACGAAAGTCATTTAATGACTTTAAAACAACAAATAAACTTGTGTCAGAGAGAGAGAGAGTTAAAAATGGTCATGAAAAACTTAATTATAATTTTGGGTGCAAGAAACCTCGACTAAAGGCCCGTTCACACCAAGGAAAATAACCATAACAATAAAGTCGTTCATTAAAAATCGAAATGTAAAATATTAGCACATATTCCACACCACAACTATAACAATAACAACAGAGGAATTATATAGTTGGAATCACTTTCAGAATAATTTTTTTTCCAGCTAATGAACGAAACAAATGTTGACAGCCAATCAGAATCCATCCTTCTTTAAAGCTCTCAAGCATTTAAAGTGGCAGACGACAAAACTGCAGTGCGTGCTTTTAATAAACAAAATGATATTGTCTAATAAAGCTGACGTTATAGTCATCTTTAGCGTCCTTGATATGAACAGGCCTTAACATTATAAAATTACATTTAAGAAAAAAAAATTGCTCAAAATGTGTATAATATCTGCCCTTTTTAGGCCCTTTTTGATCATATTATAACACAGAGGCAGCATGGGCGTGTGTGTTTTTTGGGCAGCTCCTGCTCCTGCTCCTCATTAGGAGTCTCCATGGTCGAGCCTTGCTCTTGACTCCGCCCATCACACAAAGAGTGGGAGGAGTCAGAGGAGATTGACTGGAGACGCCCACACACAAGCTCGGCCGCGTTCCCGTCCGTAGTGGACATGTCCGTCACAGTCCTCTCCCTTAGGGACATATCATCATCATCCTCATCAATCAGCACCACATCCATTTTCACGTCCACCTGGATGCACGGAACGGTCTGAACATCCTCTGAGCTCTCCAGGTTACTGGAGTCGATGAAACCCATGAGAGACGACTTGTCAATGTCCAGTGACGCGTCGATTAGACTGTCCTCCGCCTCGTGGTGCAGATACTGCATCTCTTTCAGATTTTGGATATTGGAAACGCTCCATACATTACATGTCTGTTCATTCGCTTCTATAACACCGTTCACTGCGACCTCTGTCGAATTTGTTTTCCTTCCATCATCAGCCGTGACCTCTAAGGTCAGCTCGGGTTCAAATATGGTCTTCTGTGGGTCCCTGAAAAGCGTCCCATCCTTTTGAGAATTGTTCATCATACACTTTTGCTTCTTCACACAGGTTGTCTTTCCAACAGAGCCTAGGACAGTGAAAAAGAGAATGCATATGGCTATAGATACATTAGCACATGCAAAAGTCACCGCTACGATATCAGGGCATTGTTCTTATGACGTTGCTAAGATGTCATTTTTAATGTGTTGCTATGTGGTTACTTAGTCAAAAAAAGACCAAAAGAGTCTCCATGAAATTCTGATCTACTGTAAAAAAAAAAAAAAATATGAAGTCGCTCAACTTAAATGTTTAAGTCTTTTCAACTTAAATTACATTAAAGAAAAATTTGTTGAATCTTGTATAACTTATAAAAACAAGTTGAAAAATGCGTAACTTATTTTGATGAGTTAACGCAATGTAAAAACCGTGTTATCATAACTTATTAATCATATCATTTATAAATGACAACTATAATACTGGTATCTATAGACATGGTTAGTCCCTCCTTTAAAAGGTCTAAAAGATTTTTTCACCCATAAATCATATGTTGAAGCACTTCTCCTTAACAAGCCACATAATTTGAGGTAACATTCATATCTGGGATGAGTTACTCAGAATACAGTATGTTGAGTTATTGTCTTAATACTTAGTATTAGTAGTTAGCTCAAATAACTCAGCAATAGTAAAAATTACGATTAGCGAACTAATACAAATTTATATAATTGATCTACCAATATTTATTATTAATAATGGAATTTATCATGAATTTACAATCTGTCTGTTTGTCTATCCTTCCTTTCAATAATTTGAGGTCGGTAAGATTGTGTAATGTTTTTGAAAGAAGTGTCTTATTTTATTGTTATCTATATCTTATTATATGTCTAAAAATTGTGAGATATTACTACAATTTCAAATACCTTATTTCTATTCAAATATATTTTCAAATGTAATTCATTCCTGTGAGTCTTCAGTGTCACATGATCCTTTAGAAATCATTCATGTTGATTTGCTGCTCAATAAACATTTCTTATCATTATCAATGTTGAAAACAGTTGTGCTGCTTCATATTTTTGTGGAAAGCATGACACTTTTTTTTTTTCTGGATACTTTGATGAATATAAAATTGAATGCATCCTTGCTGAATAAAACTGTAATGACCTCAAACGTTTGAAAGGTAGAGTATGTATATCTAAGCCACTTCTTATATCTTACAAATCTGAATGAGAAAATATTTCTATCACATAAACATTGAGTTTCTGTTCATTTAAAGTGCCCTGAGCTCCTTCTCTACTCACCAGAGTTAGCGTTGTCTTTGGTGACCATGGCAAGCTCTTCCTAACACACCTCAGAGAGCGCTGGTCCAAGAGACAGGTCACATCTGGACAGTCAAGAAAACAAAAAGAAATAAGATCTCCTATAAACCCTCTACAGATTCAGGATTAACACAAAGGAATTAACCTTTTGCCCTTCCACTAATACCTCAACATCCATGCCTTTACTTTTAGTATCCACAGATACAGCACTGTTAATGCTCCAGATGTTGCAAACAAAGAAGAAATGCAAAACAGCCAACCACACTGATACACATTACGATACTGAGAGAACATGAAGAAACTGGAGTAGACGAGGGAATGAAAATGGGAGGTGGGCAGTTTCTTCCCCGGCACTCTCCACAGGATGAATACAGACACGATGCCTTTAAAAGCAGCAAAAATAACTCAAAGTTCCCAAGAGACTTCAAGGCATTTTCAGAGGAAGAAAGACATTCTGACTGGCGCGGCCGTCACTCGTGAGGAACACAAAAACGGACACATCTGCATATCAAGAGTCACAAACAATACAGCACAAACTACAGAAAAGATCCCACTTCTCTTAGAAATAAGATAGTGAAGTCTTACCAAAGCTTATTAGACAATATTGAACTTACACTTTCATTATTTTCTTCTTTGATCACAGCAGCTTTTCCACTCACCGCTCCAAACACACCGATTACACATGACTGCACATTACACACGACAGAATCAGGCCTTTATGAATTAATAATGTCTATTAGGCCATATGAGTAGTCAAGAATTCACTATACCAGATATTAGTTTATCTTGTCTAAGACTATATACTGTGCGTGTATATATTACACACACACCTAAGTTATATAATACATTAAATTGCTTTATGATGGTTATTTGTATGTTTTGATTTAGTGTGCTAGTGGGAAATATTTTAGATTTCCAAACATTTCTTTCGCAAATGTGTCATTTGCACCAAAAAAAAAAATTATGTCATATTTGTGTAATGTAAAATGTAAAATGTATATTTTAAAGCATCTATCCCATAAAATTAAATATATTAAATGCACAATAAAAAGAGACAACACAACTAGCATCAAAAACTGATCATTATAACTCGGTATTTCCTAACTAATTACGATTATGTTAAATGTGTAGCACTAAATACACAACAAATTATCATTTTCGCAGCCATTTACAAGTACAGCTGCATGTATAAAAATACATCTATCCACCAAATTCCAATGAAAATAAGATTGCATTTATAAAAATGAGTTAATTAATCACCATCAATAGCTTAATTGTGTTTCAATGCTGACTAGGGTTATTAAAACCCTACTAAGTAATCAAGTTCGAAGTAAACAACAGCAACATCAGATCATTTTGTCTGAAAACAAGTTACAATGTTGCAAATTAAGAATCGCTACAAATCATCAAAAAGTGAAATTGGAGAAAAGGAATTGTTATGTAGATATAAAAGTTATACTATATGTATCTTGTTCAGAAAAGAGCTTCTGTGAGAAACCCCCTCCTCATATACGCTGAAAACACACTAATGAATAATACACACGGTGCACTTACACACGTGTGTGTGTGTGTGTGTGTGTGTGTAAGCATAGGGAAGGGGAAAGAGAAGAAAAGAGGGAGAGAGTGAAATATTCATGAGAAACGGCCCTCCACTCAACTCCTCCCCACTGATACAGACGCTGATTACAACTGATACAATATTGTTAGAGAAGTGCAAACAAATTAGGCTGAATTCAGACAAAAAAAATATAGAATAAAATCACATTTAAAAGGCAATATTTATCAAATTTATTTTATTCCCTTCAAGTAAGTTATTTTAATTTATTGTATCCAACTTTTATAACTCTATTTATAGTACTATTTATCATGTTTCTTTGCACAAACAAATAGAGTAGATAATTTAGTTCTATATGATGAAGGATATATGGATTTTTAATAGCAACCTGTGTGTGTTATTTTAAGAGAGCAACCATACATCTGTGTTGTTTTATTTTCTTTGTTAATTTATCATTATTTTTAATCATTAGTCATTTATGTAGCTGTCGTTTGATGATGTCATTTTATTGTTATTAATTTATGTCATATATATATACATTACTTATATAAAATTATTTATTTTACATTCCTTATTTTACTTAATTCCTTGCTGTTGCAATGCATGCTAGTGTTGTTTAATGTTATGATTGCATGGTTTGAAGGGATGTTTGTTTACTTGAGAAAGAGATTTCAAGGTTTTTACCGTCACAGGACGATGTTGTGAAGCAGTCATTTTTTATTGTTCTTGCTGTGGTATAATAACGCGGATTTGTACTGGTCAGACGGAGTCAGAGCATCGGGATCGGGATCAGATCTAATATATCTCATATTTGTAGTAGCCTTTATTGTGACTTAGTCACAAGTACCAGCAAAATTAGCCATCAACCTGTCCATACAAACATACATACAATATGACAAGGGGGTAGACAGGACAGGAAGACAGGGGATTGAGGAAAATACAGCATGACATGAGGAGAGGTGAGGAGAAAAAGGCAACTCCCAGACTATGCTCCTGTGAGGAGTACAGTGTGGGAACAGGAAAAAAACACCTCAGCAACATAAGCACGGAGGAGATCCATCCCACATGGAGATCCATCTGACCTAACCACGATTTTTTCCCAACCTTTAGAAATAATCAGCATTCCACCAGTTCGACACAGTCCCCTGCCGTTAAAGTCACCATGAAATCAAAATTGACAATTCTTATTTCATATGGAATATTGCGGTATTTATTATAAATTATTTATCTGAGCACTTCATTATTTTTATTAAAAAAATTATTAATGTGCCCTCGTAATCTTTAATCAAAATAACTTCCCCTCCCTCTTGCAGCGTCATCTCTTCTCTTCTCTGATGATGTGTTTACTGGCGCGAGGGCGGGACAACCTGTCACTCACATGAGATCGACCAATAGCAAACCACAACCATCCAATCAATTCCCCATGGACAAATATACGTCGCTACTTCCATTTAATGGTGACTTTAAGTGTTTAGTCTCCCTTCTGACTCTGTAAGAGTTACATCACCATCACTCTGCCTTCTCCTTTGACTGTTGTTTAATCTGTCCGGACAGGTACAGTGTCCTGGTTCTGTGGTCCTCCATTGAAAATGATGCTGTGTTTGAGGTTTCAGAAGTGTTTTCACTGACTCTGATGGTGAATTTCCTCGGAAAAGACACAGGCTGTTTGTAACGGACTGACACGGTCAGAGGAGCTCTCACCACTTCAACTCCTACAGGTGTAGAAAACGAGGATGAAACGACATTGGGAAAAGTTGTTATATATAATATAAAAGTAGATATAAAAAATAAAAATCATACATTTTATAATAACTACATTATAAATGTTGGGCAAAAGGGCAAAGGGTTATGAATATACATTTATAAATATAATAATACTATATAATATAATATTTATTACTCTATTAAATTTATATATATATATATATATATATATATATATATAAATATATATATATATATATATATATATATATATATATCTATATATATATATACACACACACACACACACACACACAATTTATTAATATATTATAAATAAATAAAAATATTTTACAAATATATTAAAATAAATGTTTTATATATATTATATTGTTAATTTTTTATATATATTTTATATTTAATTTTATATAAAATAAATAATAATAATATATCATTTTAAAATATAAATTAATAATTATATACTATCATTAAATATATTGTTTATATATTATTTATATATTAATATTTGAATACTATAATATATTATAAATAATTTAATGTAATAATAAATACAATATTCAAGTATCTAATTATAGTATATACTTAATAAATTATATAATATTGTCTGTGGCCCTCTAGGAGCTGAGTTTAACAATAACACAATTTTTTTTTTATTGTATATAAAATGAATTTAATAAAGTAATACATCAGAGATAAAAAGTCTGAGATAGGCTATTTACACAATGCAAAATTTTGCAGTGAAAGTCAATATACATTTAAGCAGTGTATTCCTATGGACCTCCAAAGACATTTATGCCATTCCACTGCTGGTGTGAATAGCCCTCCAAACATTACTTACCATTGTGCTTCTCCATCTCTGCCATGCATCTGGAGAACATCCACAGCATGTGCGTGGAGGGACGGGTAAACCCCAGCCAAGAAAACACATGCAGAGGGCAGAGGTCACCAAACACCCAGGCACATCTCACACCGCTGGACCAAGGAACAGCCAGGCTGATACATCTCTCTGAGACAGGATCTGGGAAAAAACAAATACATCACCAGCTGAAAGGGTCCTGCATTAGGACGAACACCCTCATGTAGAGTAAAACGCTTTTCACACCCGCTGATATGAGTCCGTTGTGTGTCATTGGGTCCCTTACCATGGGTGATGATCTCTAAGTCAGGCTGAGCCTCAGGCCTGAATTTATTGTTTGGAGAAAGTAGAGTGAGTGTGGTGGTCCATACGGTCTGCTGATGTCTGGATGCGGTTAAAGTGAGATCCACCTCCACTCCCGTACTAACGGTCCTGTACTCCAGCACTCTGGCCTGCAGGGAGAACGTCCCTCTCTTCAGCTCATCCACGGGCTCGCTCAGACTCAAGACCTCACGGACACTCAACAGACCTGCAGGAAATAGAAGGAATTCTTATCGGAGTTAACTCAAATGAAAACCATAAAAAACATTTTCATTACTTGAAAAAAAAATAACAATAACAATAAGTTTAAGTTTTTTTTTTTTTACATTTCTCATTTAGTTAACAAAAAACTACAATTGAAATAAAAATGGATAAAGACTATATTAAAACAAAACTAATAAAAATGACAAAAAAACATTTAATTGTCAAGCATATGAACTCAAGATCTCATAGACACTCAACAAACCTGCAGAAAATAGTAGTAATTCTAATCTGAGTTAACTCAAATTAAAACATGTTCATTACTTGAAATAAAAGAAACGTTAACGGACATAAAATATAAAAAAATAAGTTTAAGTATTTTTTTTTTACATTTCTTACAAATTCAAATAAAAATGGAGAAAGACTATATTAAAACAAAAACTAATAAAAATGACAAAAACCCATTTAATTGTCATGCATATGAACACACTGATATTCATGCTTATCCTCATTTCTCGGGTTAAGAACCTTGAACATTAAACAAATGTATTTGTAATATTTGATCTGGATTATTGACATTTATTATCAGATATATATTAGTACAGAGCTAGTCTCTGATTCAGATTGGATTCAGAAGACTTTCTGAGGTCAATTATTCCAAATGGCTGTTTATTTTTCTGACTGTACATTATCTCTGACATACACACTGAATGATTTGTTGTAAAATAAATAAATATATATATATATATATTTCTAATGGAATTATGATTAGAATTTGTATTGTAAATCTTAATATAAATAAATATAAATATAATATAAATAAAATCACACTGGACAAGAAGATTCTGGGACAAATATATGCACTAGAATAATATTTGATTCTTAGATTATTCCTGTTTGAAACAAAATTATGCTAGAATTTTTTTTTTTTTTTTTTTTTTTTTTTTTGCAAGGGTTGTGCTCAACCCACATGCTGAAAAATACAATCTTACCCAAAGGGCTTAGATTGAATCTCTCTGAGCACACAATCATGGTGAGCAGTCTGGTGAAGAGAGACTCGGGATAGCACAAGGGAACATCTCTGAAGACACTGTCAGGATAGTCCCAACCGTAACCCGAAACACTGCAGAACCTCCTCAAAGAAACAGCATCATACCTACAGATGACCAAACAATTACAGGTTTGTTTACTTAGTTTCATTAAGCTTTTTAACATTATGACATATAAAATGCTTGACAGATGTTTATTAAAATACAATAATTTAGTCTGAAAATATAAATAATATAAAATATATAAATAATAGTTTGATAACTTAAAAGAGATATATATATATATATATATATACAGTACCAGTCTCTTATGCTCATCAAGCCTGCAGTTAAAAAAACAAACAAACAAACAAACAAAAACAGTAATATTATGAAATATTATTACAATTTAAAATAATGGTTCTCTTTTTTAATATACTTTAAAATGTAATTTATTTTTGTGATGCAAAGCTGAATTTTCATCAGCAAGTACTCCAGTCTTTGGTGTCTTATGATCCTTCAGAAATGAGTCTAATATGATGATTTATGATCAATGTTGGAAACAGTTGTGCTGCTTAATATTTTTTTTATAACCTGAGATACTTTTTTCAGGATTATTTGATGAATAAAAAGTTAAAAAGAACTGTATTTATTTAGAATAGAAATCTTTTGTAACAATATACACTACCGTTCAAAAGTTTGGGAACAATAACTTTTTTTTTTTATAAGAAATTAGTACTTTAATTCAACAAGGATGCGTTAAATTGATAAAAGGTGATGGTAACGATTTATATTGTTAGAAATGTTTTTTATTTTGAATAAATGCTGTTTTTATGAATAAATGCTTTTAACGTTTTACTCATCAATGAATCCTGAAAAAAGTATTCCAAAAAAATATATTAAACAGCACAACTGTTTCCATCATTGATAATAACTGAGTATCAAATCATCATATTAGAATGACTTCTGAAGGATCATAAGACACCAAAGACTGGAGTACTTGCTGATGAAAATTCAGCTTTGCATCACAAAAATAAATTACTGTTTTTGTTTGTTTGTTTGTTTGTTTTTTTAACTGCAGGCTTGAAGAGCATAAGAGACTTCTTTCAAAAACATTAAAAATAGTAATGTTTCCAAACTTTTGACTGGTACTGTATATATATATATATATATATATATATATATATATATATATATATAATTATTATTATTACTTAGTAATCATAGGCTTAAATCAATACATTCAATTAAAGTGTCTTTAAGTCAACTTACCTGCAGTTGATCAAAGTGAAAACAAGCTCGTCATTTGTGTCTTTGTTTTTCCACATTTTTCCTCGTTTTTTGCGGAGAGATTCGTGAAGGTATCTGGTCATAAGGTAAACAGAACCTGGCAAATGTCTCCGGGAGTCAAAGACTGTGCGAGTTTTAAAGGAGATGTGAGAAGTGTAAAAGACTGAATGAAAGAGGTACACCAAAGTTACACCTGACACCACAGCCATAAATGTGCTAAAATTATCCATATTCCGGTCCATCATTAACATTCTTTTACAAAAACATGTAAAGAGAAACTGTTTATGATGTGTTCAAAGTTCAAAGTAATTTCATGCTACTACATTGTTGCGCGTTTCTTCTTTCTGTTGACATTTTTTATCGTGATTATGAAAGAGAGCTTTATCGCTCTCTAGTGTCTGGGAATGCCAACTGCAAAATCACTGTGGTGCCAAAGTGAACATCCTGACACGATGAACTTTACTTTTATATTAATTATGAACTAAATGAAATTATATAATTGTAAATAATTAAAATAATTGAGTTATTTGAATAACACAAATTGAAGAATACCAGTGAAAATTATACGAATGAATGAACTTATGAAGCAGCCTGTAATAATAGCATAAATTAAATTATGGAATTTAATAAATTATGACATTTTAGTTACCATATTAATTGTATTGGTTATTACTGTATGCCAATTTCAATTATAATTGCTAATAATAATTATAATAATAAATTGTTAATATTAGTTATGATTGTTTTAGTATTCTAAACTCTAATAAAAAAAATATTATAGAAATAAATTCAGTTACACAGTTTATTAAATGTATTTTCAGTAGCCTATTAAATCCGATATCATCACTCATGTGTCAATCATCTGATCAATTAAAGCCGCATCGATCTCAGCTGCGCGCGCGATAAAGCTCCAGATCTCGAGCTGAGTCGGTTTGACTCGCTTTTCCCTGCAGTGAAGTCATGTGTTTATCTGTGCTCCTGAATGTCGCTTCAGGGATCTTTCTGCTTCTGCTTCTGAGAGGTCAGGTCAGATGAAAGTCTCACATTTAACTTTAGCCAACTTTAATATTTTCCTCCTTTAATTGATCTCGTTCAGCTATTGAGAAACTGGTGCAGCACATAGGTGTCGATGAAGTCACTGCATACTAAATTATAAACGACTATTTATCGTTATCCTGTCAGAATATAGCACTTTATTTTCAAACACTTCTAACTTTAAGTCGTTTCAGTTTCATAGGTAGGCTACGTGCTTTAGTTAGGTTAACTTATTTCAGAATGATAGTAGCCTATCTTAAGTTAGCCTTTGAAGCTGCCAGTGTGAATCTCAGAAAGCCTTTCAAGAATATATCCAGGTCTATATATAAATAATTCTTTTTTTTTTTTTTTTTTTTTTTTGGTTATTTTTGACCAATTTGTTTTTCTTAATTGGAATGGTACGGAACTTTGTAAAGGTTTTGGCACTTGCTAAACAATCTTAATGAAAGCATTTTTCTTTCTTTTTTTAGATCAAGCTCAAATTTGGAACCCAACTTGTTTAGATTTATGGCTTTGATTTTCCTTGCAGTTTTAGAATACAATATTTTTTGGACAATATTTATTTCATATAAAATTTGAAAATAGTATTTTTGACATTTTTCATAACAAATGTAAAATTCAATACCTTTTAAGTTTGCTTTTTTTAAAAACTTTTTTCACTTCAGCAATAATCTGCCAAGTGTCGCCTTTAAAAAGAGACCAAACTGAAGTCTGTGCTCCAAAGCATCCAAAATTTATGACAGTTAAGTTGGAAATGTCATTTTTCAGGTCTATGGTCAAAAAGTGAATAAATGGATGTATAACTACTGCATTTCATTTTTGACCGCCACTCGAAGAGCACCAGAATGTTAAGCACATTTCTTCCCAACAAAACACTACCATGATGTAGGCCTATACATTGTACTTGTACATCTTGGTAGTGTTTGTTGTAATTCTTTTGTTGATTTAAATAAAAAAGAATGTAAAATGAGTGCATTCCAGTAATGAAGATCTAATGTTGTGCTGTCTCTGCTCTAGCTGAATGTGTTGTGGCTGCAGAGGCTTCTGAACATGTTCCCCTGCACTGCAGATTGGGCTTCAAACCCTGTAAGGACGGATCAGAGTGTGTTCTTTACAGCCATGTGTGTGATGGTGAGAACGACTGTGCTGATGGCTCTGATGAAGATGAATGTGCATCTGTCTGCAGCATGGGTACGTTTTTATACATTTGTAACAAACATTTTTATTAATACTTGACTCCCAAATTGATTTCCAGAATACAGGGTTAATAAATTATAACAACATGCATCAATATTAGGGATGCATGCACCAATGTAGTGGCCAGTAATCTGTATCGGCTAATAAAAGCAATCATTTTCTCTATCGGCCATTGGTCTATTGTTTAAAAACAGCCGATTATCAGGGCCGATTATATCCTGTCAATCAAAAGCGGGTGGGAAAACGTGTCAGACTGCAAGTCATGCTGTGTGTGTCTAAATCTGGCATGAAGACGAGCATTAATGAAAACTGCACATCTGAGTTGTAGCTATTCAAACATTTCAGTTTGTGTAATTATTATATCTGAAAATAAATAGCATTTGAATATAATAGTTTGGGCTCTTGTACATTTTAACCTCTAATATTATAATGCACCAAATGACTGGGTTTACAGCATTAGTACGAAGGTTTTTCTTTTTCTTTAAAGGGGTGGTATAATGCCCTTTTTACAAGATGTAAAATAAGTCTTTGATGTCCCCAGAGTGTGTATGTGAAGATTTAGCTCAAAATACCACACAGATATTTTTATATAGCATGTTAAAATTGTACATTTTTGAGGGTGAGCAAAAACGCACAGTTTTGTGTCTGCTCCTTTAAATGCAAATGAGCTGCTGCTCCCGGCACAGAGGGCGGAGCCTCAACAGCTTGCACTCACACAGACATGCACTGAAAATTTAAAAAATGTTTAGCCTTTTGTTCAAACCGGGCTCAGACAATGGAGAGACTAAAGAAGTGACAACATGTAGAAGCAACAGGACATTTCTGAATGGTTAGTTGATGAATTTATGTAGCTTATGTGTAGTTCTCTTCTAGTCATTGATTAGCATATTCTCTCTTGATAATCTATAAATCCTGTTCCGGGGGCGGGGTTTGTATTTTTTAGGGTTGGTAATGTCACTAACCCGGGAGGAATGTCGTGTAGTCCCTACCAGCCGTTTGTTGTAGTCCTTAAACTATTTCTTTACAAGCAAATATCTCCCTTTGCTTTGAACTTTGAGCGTTGTAACTTTGCAGATGTTTATGCTCAAACAGCAACATTACACACTAACTAAAGTTAAAAAAGTGAAATCATAATCAACCGACCCTTTAAGAAAATCAAACTATCCGTATCAGCAGATATCATTCCGGATAATCTGCTAGGCCTATATCTGTATTGGAGGAGAAATTTAGTACTGGTGGATCTCTAATCAGCTATATGTGTTTTTAAAAGAGCAATTCAATATGGAGCTGGTGTTATTTAACATAAAATTACTTAAACATGTCAACTATAGTTGCAAAGGCAACATTTCTCATTTTCATTTAGTTGAACTTGATATACTAAAATAAAACTAAAATAGAAGCTAGAAAAAAAAGCTTCTTTTAAATACCAAAAACTAATAAAAATGAGAACTGAACCACAAAATTACTAAAACTTTAAGTAAAAATGAAAACCGAACACATAAATAACTATAATACTATCTCAATTATAAAGTAAAACAAAACTGAAATGCTGAATTTATTATAATTTCTGGCCTTGGTGCTCATATTAATTGGTTAATGTCTGATAACCACTTTTTAGATTCATATAGATATAATTGTTCTATAGTCCAAGTATTCAATGCAATTACATCAGATGTAACTAATTAAATTACAGAAAATTAAGAGATCCCTTACTTTACTTTTTCAAGGGAAAAGTAATTAAATTACAGCAATTAATTACTTGGCAATGCATTACATCCAACACTGGCCACCTGATTAATGTATCACACTATTTATAGCAGGCTTCTAAGAATGCTGTAATAATTCCATCTGTCCTCAGGTCAGTTTCAGTGTGCTCATGGGAAGAAGTGCATTGAGCAACGGCAGAAGTGTGACGGTGTGGCTCAGTGTCAGGATCGCTCGGATGAAGTCGACTGCTTTAAGGAGGGATGCGCTCATCGTTGTGACGAAACCCGATGCATCCCAGAATCCTTCATCTGTGACGGAGACGCAGACTGTGCGGACGGCAGCGATGAGGCCAGCTGTGGTAGGAGTTTTGTTTAAACGCATTACTGGATTCTAGCTATGCTAGAGGAAGTGTAAAATCTGCTTGGATCAATGATGGGCTCAGAATGGAGCCTATACTGATTATGGCATACTATTATAAAATGGTAGTGAAACCGTATGCAACAAACATTTTCAAAAGTAGCATATTTTTGTCAAATGATGTCATTACATCGCATACTTAATTCGGAGAGTGGCAATTAATCTCAATGGATATAACTTATTTTAATGTAACACTTTGGGAAAACTTAATTGAAGTAGCCTACACTACAAGTGCAAACTCAATATGAGTATATTTCTGAAATAAAAAACTTCTTGCAGATAATATATTAATGAAAAGATCACTTAAGTGTACTTGGAGTACACTTTCATGACTTTACAAAAAGTGCTCTTTGTAATGTCACGTTAAAAGTTGTACTTATTGTTTTAATCTTTTTCATGCTTTAAAGAAGTACACTTTTGTTGTTGACTATCATACTAGAGCGCATGTTAAGTATTTGTTTATAATTTTACCAGATAGGAATCCAACCTGATTTAGATGAGGTTCAGCGGGCTCACAACGCTTGGTATAAATGTTCTGTCAACTCCGGTCTTCAGAGCACACAGTGAGCTCTGGTCCAGAGACATGATACCATAGAGTGGATATTATGAGCGAGTCGGATTAGACTACACAACATATCGGACCCATTTTAATCTGCACAGTATGCTGTATTTAAGAGCGATATGGAGGAGATTACGAGGAAACTGCGGCTTTGCCGAACTCAACGGCTCTAGCCAAACTGTGCTATAAACGAAGCGCCATTGGCTATTATAAAAAAGGGGAGGAGCTGTTCGATATATCCCGCCCTGTCTTCCTGTTTCAGTGGAAATAACGTCAAAACATTGAATAATGCTGCGCGTTTAAAAAAAAATTGGTAATTGCGAGTCTCTCACATTTAGGATTTTATAACTTGCGATTCCGATTTTATAACTTGCCATTCAGATTTTTTCCCAAATGCAAGAAAGTCAGAATTGTTTCCTCTTGTCTTAGATGTTAACCCTAATGAATATGATGAAGACAACACTGAGAATGAAGAAAAGTCAGCGGAGGATGAAGTCTCAAACGCTCCTGCAACTAAAGGACCTCTGCGCTGTTCTATCGGCTCTAAGCCATGTAGAGACGGGACGGACTGTGTGCTGTTTAATCATGTGTGTGACGGCGAGGTTGACTGTAAGGACGGGTCTGATGAAGACGAGTGCCCTGTGCAGTGTGAATCTGGTGAGGAAACCACATACAGTAGCAATACTTGCATTTAGGCACTTTTACATGTTGAGAAAATGTCCTCAATTCCTGCTTCAGTGTTAACTTGTTAATATTCCGTCCATCTGTCCTCAGGTCAGTTTCAGTGTGCTCATGGGAAGAAGTGCATTGAGCAACGGCAGAAGTGTGACGGTGTGGCTCAGTGTCAGGATCGCTCGGATGAAGTCGACTGCTTTAAGGAGGGTTGTGCTCATCGTTGTGACGAAACCCGATGCATCCCAGAATCCTTCATCTGTGACGGAGACGCAGACTGTGCGGACGGCAGCGATGAGGCCAGCTGTGGTAGGAGTTTAAATTCACTCTTTCTTGAGGGAAGCAACTTTGGTTGTGAATAGAAACATAAGATTACTTTTTTGTCCATTGCAGTGTTAACTAATACAATTGACAATTTTTCCCTCATTGAAATAAAGCTAAATTAAAAAATTTAAATTAGAAATATTGCCTTAGCAACTAACGGAAATAAAATGTTTAAACTAAAACTGAATATATAATAAAATAAAAAAATAGGACGATGACAAAAGCAAATTACTAAAACTTAAAGTTAAAACTGAAAATATAAAACTTAAAGCTAATTCAAAATGTTAATAAATACAATAAAGCTAAATGAAACAGCCTAAATATACATTTTAGATGAACATTTCTAAATTCGAAATGTGCCTTAGCAACTAACTAAAATAAAATGTTTAAACTAAACAAACTGAAAATATAATAAAAATAAAGTAAAACTGAAAATAAAATTAATTTAAAAAAATCTCATAAAATTGACAAGCACATAATATTACTAAAGTAAATTAAAAAACATAAATTAAAACAAATTCAAAATATTAATATTTACTAAAGTAAATTAATAATATAAAAATAAGATGCTAAAATAACACTGCTCCATTATGCATGGTTTCTGCAAGTCTGAGATCAGCTTTACAATAAAGCATGGTCACGGAAGTAAAAATCCCATTATTTTCTTTATAATTAAAATATTTTCATTATTTCATTATGGACGTTTAGTTTGCTTGTCTTTGTTCCCAGGTTTGGCGCCATTTATTAGTTGTCATGGTTACTCATTGTGTTTCTAATGATAGCACACCTGTTCTGTGTTGAGTTCTTTTGCCTGTGTATTAAAGACCTTCAGTTCTCTCCACTCTTTGTCTGGTGTTTGTGTTCAAGTACACAAGGTTACTTGACTACTCCGTAAAGGTTACTCTACTATTTGAAGAGATACCCTTCTCATCGTCATCCTTTGTGGACCAGATCGTGACAATAACACACCATGACAGACAGACAGTCTGAAAAAAGTATTTTTTTTTCTCCCATTGACTTAAAAGCACGTTTTACATCCCGTGTCCTGTAGGTGAGGAGAGTTGCAGCAGTGCGGAGTGGCAGTGCAGCAGCGGTCAGTGCTTGTCGGTCGGTATGCGTTGCGACGGACACCCGGACTGCAGAGATCATTCTGACGAGGAGGACTGCTCTAAACCTCCGCCGTGCAGCACGAAACGCCGCTGTCCGAAGAGCCAGGAGTGTCTGCTGGACGAGTGGATGTGTGACGGAGAGATGGACTGCAAGGATGGCACAGATGAGAAGGTGTGCGTTAAATGACCAAAAACACATTATTAAAGGAACATGATTAATTTGGTTGTTCTAAACCCATTTGACTGACTTTCCCATGTGGGACAGAACTGTAAGGAGTCTCCAGTGCAGTGCGGGGAGTTCCAGTGGCCGTGCTCCTCTAACACACAGTGTATTCCACAAGCCTGGCGCTGTGACCGCTCTGAAGACTGTAGGGATGGAAGCGATGAATCTGGTTGTGAGTTTCTACAGTTTTATCTAACTGAAACAGGCTGAACCCAACTTTGACCCCAATGCAAGAGAATTTCCAAATACTTTAAACATTAGAAATTAGTCAACATGAAATCACAATTGACCCTGTTTAATTCAATACACTAAAAAAAAACATATGTTGGCTTTAACTTTGTCAACAGGTTCCACAAAACTGGGTTACGTTAAGCAAACATAATTTGTTCATGTAACTTAAATTAACTTAGTCATTTTAAGCGACCCATTTAAGTAGTCTCCCCTGACATGAATCAGATATTCATATATTCATTCATTTATCAATTAAGATTTCATTTATTTTAATGACACACAAATTAATTGATAGACTATAGTTGGCTATTAGTTAGCACTAGCACATATTATCATCATTAATGTTAAGATTTACATGCTCCTACAGCCAAAGTAGGTGAAACTCTTAGAATCAGTCCACAACCTAACAAAATGCTCCACTCTTCTCTACAATGGTAACCCATTGTAATTTAAATGGTTCTAATAATTCTTAGAATAATAATTGTAATTGAACATTAAACACAATTACACACTATCAAGTCTTCTCATTTTCTCAAAAAATAACACTTAATTTGAACATTTATTCTCTTAATTCAACCATATGCAAAGCATGCTGGGAACTAACAAGCACCGCCCAGTTTCAGTTAATGCAATCATTCACAACACAAATCATTCATGTAATCCAACACAAACGGATTAAGTAAACTTAATTTTTCATCAGATTTCATCATATTTAAGCAGATTGAACACAATTAAAGGTATAGCGGAGGATGTTTTACTTCCTGGTGGGTAGTCTAAACTATTGGTCCTCCTAATTGTCAATCATTCTGGTGAATCAATCAAACTTTTCAAAAAGTGGAGAGGGCGGGTCTTATCTAAAATTTGGAAAGATCCTCCGCTATACCTTTAAGTTAGGACAAAATGTATAGCAGTTGTGTTGCTTAAGCTCATTTTAATTAAGCAATTTGAACAAGCAGCAAAAAAAAATTCTTCTTTTTTTTCAAGTGTACACATTCCTGTTCTAATTGTGAACAACCGTTCTCCAACCTCCTGTTATAGAGATACTTTTAACAATCCCCAATTGATAAAATTGACTCTGAAATATGCCATATTACAGAAGTAAAATAGGTTGCAAGGGTCATTTAGAAATGGATTTTGTGAGTCACTTCTCAGGAATAAGTTATGAGATGATTGAATAGACTAAAATTAAGGAAATGTACTCTACCATTCAAAAGTTTGTGATGGGTAAGATTTTTATAATGTTTTTGAAAAGTATCTGGCTGCATTTTATTTGATCAAAAATACAGTAAAAGCAAAGTTATTTTATATTTCACAATATGGTTACATTTTAATATATTAAATGTAATTTACTCCTGTTTTTAGCATCATTACTCCAGTCTTCAGTCACATGATCCTTCAGAAATCATTATAATATGCTGATTTGCTTTTGCTGCTGATTATCAATGTTGATTGTTATGCTTATTAATATTTTTGCGGAAACGGCAGTAAAAAAAAAAAATCTGGATATATATATATATATATATATATATGTGTGTGTATATGTAAATCGCATTTCTGTCCACATTGTTTT
Organism: Leuciscus leuciscus; assembly: GCF_965113295.1. NCBI lineage: Eukaryota > Metazoa > Chordata > Actinopteri > Cypriniformes > Leuciscidae > Leuciscus > Leuciscus leuciscus. Next base: position 47,420,261 of record NC_138729.1, read on the forward strand.
CATTTTGATACTTTCCTGTATTTCACAGTTTTGGGACAGTCACACCATGGGACAATTTCCAAATTTTACATAAAATTAAAACCATTTCAATGGGATTCTATCTATTGATAAACTAACTGTAATGGTTTCACCAAGTTTGTCGACAAATCAGTACTTGACTTGATCTGCATTAATGTCTGTGTTTTAACAGGTCCGAGTGTGTCCTGTCCTCCTCATCTGTTCCAGTGTGGTAGTTCGGAGTGTGTGGACCCGTCTCAGCTCTGTAACGGAGTTACTAACTGTCTGGATGGTTCTGATGAGGGCGGCAGCTGCCAGAAAGATAAATGCTCTAAACAGTCAAAGTGTGCTCAGGACTGTCACAGCACACCTACAGGGACGGTATTCCTCTTTCTGTTCTAATGTTGTAAAATTACACTTTTTAATATTAAAATCTACCAGCCTCATAAAGTTTGACTAATAATATTGACATGCACTACAGTTCAAAAGTTTTGGGGTCGATAAGGTTTTTGAAGTCTCTTATGCTCACCAAGGCTGCATTTATTTGATCAAAAATAAAGTAAAAAAAAAGTCATATTATGAAATATTGTCACAATTGATATTAAAAATAACAGTTTTCTATTTTAATATTTAATATTTTAAAATGTTATTCCTGTTATGGCAAAGCTGAATTTTCTTTGAAACCATGATACATTTATTCAGGATTCGTTGAATATAAAGTTAAAAATAACCATTAATTAGAAAATTAATTTTGAACATTATTAATGTATTTACTGTCACTTTTGATCTATTAAATGCATGCTTGCTGAATAAAATAAAAATGACATAAAAATAACGTGATTTAAAAAAGTAGTGTTGACAGGTTTAGGAACCTTTAGGTTCTAAAGTAGATTAAATAATTTTTACAACCATTGACGACAGTCTAATTTGTTAATACATTATACAAATAGGAATATATATTTATACAGTACTGTGCAAAAGTCTTAGGCATGTTGATACTCCCCCCACTGGTTTTAAGTCAGTCATTTATATATTTTGCTGTAGTGTGTCAGTAGGAAATATCAGTTTACATTTCCAAACATTCTTTTTGCCATTAATTGTAATAATCCAGTGAGATTTGTGTATGCACAAGGAGTCTGACGACAGCCGGTATGATCTGATCTCACCATCATCGAGTCCGTCTGTGATTACATGAAGAAACAGAAAAAACTGAGACAAACTAAATCCAGAAGAACTGCGGGAACGTCTCCAAGATGCTTGAAGAAACCTATTAACATATTAACATGCCTAAGACTTTTGCACAGTACTGTACATAAATAAAATGCATATTGAAATAACTTTTAGGTGTTGCAAAGATCATATAACCTAAATTTAGGTTGGAAAGTTTCAATGAAATTTAAAAAGCAGAAAGATAATATGGCTGATCTTACAAAAACAGAACTCATTGTACTCCGCGTGACCCAATAAATCTAAAAGGCTTAAATTAAAAGCATTTCATCAATTTTGACCAGTTGGCGTCCTTCCACTGTTTTTATTTTCTTCCTATAGAGCTGTTGGTGCAGGATCGGCTACAAGCCTGTAGATGATGGTCTGGTGTGTGTTGATGTGGATGAGTGTGTGGACCGTCCAGACTTCTGTTCACACTACTGTAACAACACTCAGGGTTCATTTGTGTGCTTCTGCAGTCAAGGTTATGTTCTGGAACCTGACGGTCACAGCTGCAAAATCACAGGTATATATTATGAGCAAAAATTTACAATGCATTTTTTGGGGGAGGTGGTTGTAAACCAGTATAGGCTTACGTTTGGAATGGCATGCATACTGAGCAGCATACACAATATTTAGTTTTTAATGTGTAAGACCGTAAGCATTATGCAACTAATATTTTAAACCGTACTGTTTAACAGTACTACATTTTTACATGTCCTAATTGCATGCAAATTTAATTGAATAGTGCCATTCAGTTATCTAAAAAAAATAAAGCTATTTAGCTTTAAGAGGTTAAACATTTCATTTTTGATCTTCAAAGCCTTTAGAATCTTTACTTTTTGAAGACATTTCATCCTGTATTTATAAAATTAACATTTTAATGACCGTATATTTATTGAACATAATCAAAATAAACAGAAAACAGTTCAAACTTTGCTGACTTGATTTGTTTTGAACAAATATTGTGTAAAATAACTCTAAAAAAAAAAATGTATTCATAACCCACCAAATGTGTTGCTCCAGTGTTCAACACAAAATGACAACAACAAAATTCTGAAACTATACTATGGAAGTAATGAAAAGCACATTTTCCTTAAGGTGTGCCTTTAACTGTTGTACCCATATGGTAGAATGCTGTTCTGAACATAGTCAATGTTAGTAGCCTTTCCCACATGTATTAATCAGACAAACTTTGACACTCATGCACCCCGAAGTATGTTTATTCACCTTTCTTTACACAAGTTAAATTTTGCCCTTGTCTCAGGTGAGCCGTACCTGCTGGTGTCTGTGCAGTCCGAGGTCTTTCTGCTGGGTCTGAGGAGCTCCAGTCTGGACGTTCTCCTCTCATCAGAGAAGCGCTTTGTCCTGTCGCTCGACTATGATTGGCAGCAGCAGAAAGTGTATTGGATCAACCTCAACACTGACAACATAAAATGGCTGTCACTGGATCAGAAGAGCAAAGGAACCATCATTAAAGGTCAGTTGTTATTATTTGGTAACTGAAATAAAGCTGAAATAAAATTAAGTATTAGATGGGAAAACTCACACGTAAAAAAAAAAAAAGACAAACATGAAGTTGAAATACTAAAATAAAATAAATTAAAGCTAAATAGAAATGTAAAACCTAAAAATTACAAAATATGAATAAATACTATAATAGTACATAAATAATACCAAAATAACAGTTAAAGGTGAGATGCAATAAAATAAAGGAGCCATCTACATTATGTACCTTTTTGTCCCTTTAAATCCACTTATAGTGTTAGTCAAGGTTATTTGCACAAATGTCATAATTTAGATCTTAATTTGGTACATAATTTGAACTAAAATGAGAGGCATTAAATTCTGACATTTATTCTAATGCCTGACCTGACTCGACAGGTCATGTTGCAGAAACACACAATAGGTTTAAATGTGTTAAAGTATTCATGTTTTTGACATCGCAGAATTGGGAATGTAAGTGTTTATCTTTATGTGTCAGGTATAAATGCAGACAGTCTGGCAGTGGACTGGGTGGCGAGGAACCTCTACTGGGCCGACAGTGTCAACGGCCAGATCAATGCAGTGGGACTGGAAAATGATGCTGCCAAAACCACAGATCGTGTGATGATCCTGGGTGAAGATCTCGGGCAGCTTCGCTCCATCGCTCTCCTGCCACAGAAAGGGTTAGAATAATTACACATTATTGGTTGGCAAATAATTTTTTTCACCAAACACATTTTGAGACAACAAGACATTCTGTTGTAAATTGTAAAATATTTTTTATAAACATGTTAACATGCATTTCAAAAAAATAAAATAAAAATAAAAACTTGGTGTAATTACATTTATTCATATTTGAGAACCACTGATTTTGAATGTCTAATGTAAGCTGACCCTGATATTTGTCATCCTTTCAGAATAATGTTCTGGTCAGAAACGGGGGACGAGGCTCGGATAGAAAGAGCAGGAATGGACGGCTCAGACAGACGTGTGCTGGTCAGTCACTCTCTCCGGTGGCCGGTCAGTCTGACTGTGGACTCCATTCATCACCGAATCTACTGGACGGATGAGAAACTCAAGTGTATAGGATCAGCCAATATTGATGGAGGAGATATTAAGGTAGTGGATGTCCACCAGGCCATTTGAGAACTAGCATTTCACAAAATGTATTAGGCAAAATACTACAATAGCTTCTAACATGTTTTGCTAGTACTTGAATGTGTTTAGTTGCATACCTTGTTTCTGGATCAACATTCCTGTCCATCAGTCCATGTGTTAGTCTGTTAGATACAGTGGTGGATGAAGTACACAACTCAAGTAATATTTCATTAGGGCATCTATACTTTTACTCAGGTATACATACTCCTTTTCAATTTCACTTCAGTAAAAGTAGTTGAAGTTGCTGATCATTTTAGTGTGCAATTAAGTTAAATATACCATATACAGTAGTATTTTAAAATTGAGGGGAAAATAATTTATGTAAATGTGGCGACTCTATATACAATGTACACGCGTCACATGGGGCAAAATGCATTAACATTTTAACATTGAGGAATGTTATGCAAACATTCTAGTTATTTGATACCGCTACAGATGATGAGAAATGCAGACGTATCCACATTTATGCATTTCAAGTCATAACCTAAATATGATTTTCATTTACAATAATCAATACTAAAACTTGACATTAGTAACTCTTCACGCCATCAGCTGCATCCGACAATATTCCATGTCTTGGCTCCTTCTGACTGGATCGTTGAATCTTAATAGTTCATTCAAAAACAGCTGTAATCGGATCAGTCGTATTTGCGAGTGAGTCGTTCAGTGTGATTTGTGAACCAATTCAACAGGTTCATTGGTCTCAGGGAGTGGAGATTTTATTCAGTTCAAAACGAGGAATGATGTAGTAAAAAGTATAATATGCTTTGAAATGTAATGAAATAAAAGTAACAATTTCCCCAAATAAAAATGGTCTGATAAACGGATACTTGAAGTGTACGCACTGTCCACCACTGGATAGACATGGGTCCTCAATGAAAGACAAGATGAGTTGAAGATATGATCCAGCATCTTTTAAAAACAGAATTTCCCCCCTCCATCTTCCATTATTTTGCAGATCTTGCAGCTGATGGAGACTCCCAGTCCGTTCTCTGTGTCTGTATTCAATGATAAGGTCTACTGGTCTGATACCAAAAGAGGAACCATTCAGAGAGCTCAGAAAACCACGGGCAAACAGCACAAAGTCCTGCTCAAACGTCCTGGACAGCCATTCGGTTTGAAGGCAAGTATTTCTAAACTCTATGATCAGTAAAGTGTATACTTGCTTGCTTTGAAACATGCATGTGTAGGATGTAATGAAGTTTAAATCGGGTAACTGGTGCTTGTGTGCCTCTGCAGGTCATTCACGCTCTTTTCCAAGTGGGCGTCTCTAACCCCTGTGCTTCCCAGCACTGCTCTCACCTGTGTGTGTTAGCACCAGGGCTGAAGGCCGTTTGCAAGTGTCCATCTCAGTTGATGCTGGATGAAGATGGACTCACCTGCTCCAAACCCAAAGACTCCTCTTTCCTGCTGTTTCTTTCTCCTGCTGCAGTCACACAGGTGTTGCCGTTAAAACCTGATGGTTAAAATTAGATGTTAGAAGTCCTCAATGTTCATACATTGAGTAGGTCATCTTACTGTGATTTTGCTAAAAGATGGTCAAAATGACAATTGAAACTGTGGTCTCTTTGGTTCTAGCATATGGTCGGGAAAAGGGTTCGTTAGTACTGTGTTTGACAGCAATGTTTTACGATGCATTTTCAGTCAGCATCCCTGATGTATGCGTGTTTGAATACACAGCATATGATCCAGTTAAAAGGTGAAGCACACCTCTAGTTGCACCTAACGGAATTGTGAAAGGAATGATTTAAAGGGATTGTTCGGAGTAAAATCAACCTAGGGTCCCTTTCAGGACATTGTGTTCAGAATGATTAATTTAGAAAATAAAAAATAACAGCAATGTGCATGGAATACAAAAACATCTTAACCAATGGATGGAATTTTTTCGATTATCCATTGCACTCGGATGCTTGTCACAAAATGGAAGAGATCATTTGTCACCAATATAATAATATCTAGCTGGCTAACATGGGAGAGGTGTAATCTAAAGTGAAGAATTTTTTTTTTATATATATATATATATATATACATTACCGTTCAAAAGTTTGGGGTCAGTAAGATTTTTTTTTAACGTTTTTTTTAAAAGTATCTTCTGCTCACCAAGGCTGCATTTATTTGATAAAAAAAAGTAATATTGTGAAATATTATGACAATTTAAAATGACTGTTTTCTATTTCATTATATTTTAAACTAATTTATTCCTGTGATCAAAGCTGAATTTTCAGCATCATTACTCCAGTTCTCAGTGTCACATGATCCTTCAGAAATCATTCTAATATGATGATTTGATGCTCAAGAAACATTTATGATTATCAATGTTAAAAACAGTTATTTACATTTATTTCATGATGCTATGATGAATAGAAAGTTCAATTCAAGTTCATCTCTTGAAAGCATCAGTGAGCATGTGATAAACCACAAACCAATCAGTGATGTTTTGCATTATAGGCTGTGCTACTGTTTTCCAGCAAAAACAGAGTTTCTGGATTTAAGTTACATTTAGAGTTTATAAATTCCAGATTTTGTAAGCAAAAAACTGAAGGAATAAAAAAAAAAAGCTAGATTTAAAAATGTTATATTTTTATATTTCTAACAAATATAAAATTACATTAAATATGAAAAATAAACTGTCAAAAATCATTACAATTGAGCACTTCATACATCATCTTTTAAAAGTTTTCTATGCAGTGTTAAGTGTATTAAACTGATTAACGCAGTTGGTCTTTCCCTCAGATCTATTTACAGAACAGAGACAGTGGCGTGAACCTACAAAACTGGCCTGAACATCGCCGTTTAGACCTTCCCAACATGAACAAGCCAACCATGTTAGATTTAGTGCTGCGTGACCAGACCCTGTACGTGTCTGATGGTGGTCAGCCCGTCGTGAGACTCTTCAAGATGAAGGACAACACGCTGGTGCCTCGTGGGAAACTTCTCCAGCTACACAAAGACTCTCTGCGTGTGTTTGCCGTGGACTGGATCACCCTGAATGTGTACTGGAGCAGCGAGAAGCTGCCTGGCCTGCAGGTCACCTCACCGGACGGCACACACACCAGTGTGTTGATACAGGACGGTGTCGGAGCCATTGAATCCATTGCTTTGGACCCACCCAGTGGGCGCCTCTGCTTTTCAAACAAAGTCCAGGGAGGTCAGGTGACCAGGGTGGAGTGTGCCTATATGAATGGACAGAACAGGACAGTGGTGTGGAATAGTTCAGTCCGGCCAACTTCACTGCTCTTGACGGATGAAGGGAATAAACTGTACTGGGCTGACACTGGTATGCTTTTTGTATCAAAAATACAGTAAGAACATTAATATTGTGAAATATTAAATTTAAAATAACTGTTTTCTATTTGAATATGGTAAAGCTGAATTTTCAGCATTACTCCAGTCTTCAGTGTCACATGATCCTTCGGAAATCATTCTAATATGCTAATTTGCTGCTCAAGAAACATTATTTATCAATGTTGTAAACCGTATTGCTGTATAATATTTTTGTGGAAACCATGATACATTTTCAGGATACTTGTGTTCAAAGGAACAGCATTTATTTGAGCTAAAAAATCATTTGTAATGTAAAAGTCTTTACTGTAACTTTTTACCCACTGTTGCTGACTAAAAGTTTTAATGTTTAAAAAAAATCTTGAGCTGATATAATGAAATATTCTGGACTTTTCTCTAGGTCTTGCAGTAATTGGTTCAGTTGGCATAGATGGTTCTGGATACAAGGAAATAAAGACAGAAGGCAGCTTGATGGCATTTGCTTTGATTAACAAAGTGCTTGTATGGATTACTAAAAAAGGTACATTTGTACAGGGAAGTTTTGTGCTCTTCCTGTGGGAAAAGCCAGATCACACCAGCTTAAGGTGGTTTTTACCTGATCAAGTCTCCATTGTTGTTTAGACTCCACTAAGTGTTGGTTCAGTGATGAGGAGCATGTGGGGAAGCTGTGGTTTGAAGTGGACACAGAGATCGTCAGTCTGAAAGCATTCGCAAAGTCGAGACAAAAAGGTGAGCAGGAAATCGTTTCAAACCTGGTAAACTTCACTTAAGATAACTGTGATCACAGAGCTGTGATGCAGTGGTGGCAGAGAGTCATGTCGCTCTAGTGGAGACACAGGTTTGAGTCCAGACTGTCGTTTCCTGATCTCGTTCTCCCCTCCTATCGGTCCATTAAAGACATAACAAAAACATGCAAATTATGGAGCATTAATTATTCTGTCTTATATTTCAGGCACTAATCTCTGCTCTAATGGTAATGGAGGCTGCAGTCACCTCTGTCTTGCGTTCCCTGGAGGAATGACGTGCCATTGTGCCCATGATCACCGCCTGGTCAACGGCAAAGACTGCAGCTCCGACCCCCGCTGCCCTGAAGCCACCAAACCTTGCCTGAGCGAAGACCTCTGCCTACCTCTGGAGAAGTTCTGCAACGGCGTCGCGGACTGCCCAGATCATTCTGATGAGAACTGTGAGGAATCAGCAAACCCGATCCCTTTTGCTTACGTTTTTAAAGTGTTTTAGGGGAGAAAAAGTTGACTTATGCACACTTATTCTTCTAATAATTTTTCTGTTTTCAGTTTAATTTTAGTGGAAGTTTTGTCATTTGTAATAGTTATTTTGTGTGTTTAATGTTTTTAGTTGTTTTAGTTCAAGTTAAACTACATTAAAATGAGATGCTGAAAGTTTATGGTCAGGAAAAGGGTTTGTTAGTAGGCTACTGTTTCTCAGCAATGTTTCATGATGCATTTTCAGTCAGCATCCCCGATGTATGCGTGTTTGAATACACAGCATATGATCCAGTTAAAAGGTGAAGCACACTAGCTTGGTTAAAACCAGACCATTCTCAGTAGTAACTGAGTTATGGTCTGGCAAAGCATCGTTAACTCATTTCCAAAGGGGCGTCACCAACGGACGTCGCTCAAATGCCTCTGGGCGCAATTGGATAGACCTAAAACCAATCAGAGCGATCGTCATCGTGTAAAGCCATAATGCTGCGTCCCAATCAAGCGGGAAGGAAGTCGACCCGGAAGTTGAAGCCGGCCGCGTGCCACCATCTTGTAGCAGAACTTCACCTGCTGTTAGCATCCCATTGACTCCCATTCATTTTGGCGTCACTTTGACAGCGAATAACTTTACATCTGAGGCGTTTGAAGACTCCATTTGTCCATTATTTATTTCTAAAGAAACACGACAATGTATAAAATGCTCCATTACCTTGTAGCTTACGTTATGGCCCCGTAGATGCAGTTTTTGTAAAAGTAGGCTAACGATTGCGTCATAACCACACAACTCTCTGTCGCATAGTAGAGAGATTACCGTATTGACGGGAGGAGAAGCTCGCGGGCAATCGGGGAGACGTGGAGGCAAAATGACAAAACAATTAATCAGAATACCTAGCAAAAGTTTCTCCTGCTCCTAGCTCATGGACACCTCCTACTCACGCTCTCCGTCTCTGCAAGATTCGGAAGGGAATGATTCAGATTTCTCTCGGCACAGCTACTAGAAGACAGATGGTTTGCTCACGTCACATCTACGTCGTCAAGCTCAGTTTGAGTCTGCGCGTCAGGAACGGAAGTCCTAAAAAATCGCTGAAAATGGGCTTCACTTGCCTCAATTGAGTTCCAATGAGATGACTCTGTCCATTTCTTATACTGTCTATGGTCCCAATTCGCCTAAGTTACACTACGCCATAAAAGTATGTATTCTTTTTGTGAAGAAAAGGTATTTACTTTTGAATGTGTAGCAAAAAAGTAGGCAAGCTTTGGGACATACTTCGTCATCTTTATCGGACGGATCTGTCGCATGCATCCTGTCACGTAAACTGCTCTGTCAATCATCTTGTCACAGTTAAAATCCTCTATTAAATCTAATTTAATTTCCTACCGTTTCTGAGAGAAATTTAGTAGCACGTTCATCTGCCAGTGGGTCTTTCATGGAGACTGTCCTAATGTGTTTGCAATTTTAATATAATAATGCATTTAAAAGTTGGTGCGCTTCACCAACGGATGTCGCTCAAATGCCTCTGGGCGCAACTGGATAGACCTAAAACCAATCAGAGCGATCGTCATTGTGTAAAGCCCGCCCCAACGTTTATGATTGGTGCCTCGATTTCGAGGGATTAGAAATGGGCTTGAATGAGCTCTTTGCCAGACTACTTGCAGAGCAAATCTAAATTTGCCGGAAGTTGTCTGGGTTTTCCCAGGCTAGAAGCACACCTCTAGTTGCACCAAACGGAATTGCGAAAGTAATGATTAAAAAAAAAATATATATATATATATATAGTTAGGTATATATATATATATATAATTTTTTTTTTTTGTATTATAATTTTTTTTTAAATTTTTTTTTGAGTTATATATATATATATATATATATATATATATATATATATATATATATATATATATATATATATATATATATATATATATATATATATATATATATATATATATATATATATATTTCCCTCTGATGGTCTTCCTTTAGCAGTCACAGTGGGGGCCTTCCCGGTCATAAATGACCGGACACCTAAAAATGAAACTTCCTCCATCCCAGTAAAAACCAATGCAATTTATTTTTGTTCTATAATATTTATTCTTTTTAATTTAGAATTTTGAGACAATTTGATTGAACTTATTAATATTTATGCAATATTTATAGTCCATTTTTTGCCATTGGAAATAATGATTTTTTTTTATTTTTTTTTTTAAATTCTATGCAGTATTTTCGGGTAAAATAGAGACTAGGCTTTCAGAAAAAAAATAAAAAAAAATAAAATTAATCAATTTATTAAACATAAAATTAAATAAAACATGTTATTGCATGGGTTTACCACTAGATGCCTGTATAGCTCTAAATGGAGATGTTTGTGAATTCTAGTTGTTTTTGGACCAAATTACTTACTTTTAAGATGTGGATTGAATGTATTTTTTTAGAAATTCTCAAATAATACTTTTTGCCAAGGTTTATAACATTTTATTAATTATTATTTTAATAATTTTAATAATTATTATATTAATTATATATACATATATTAATTATAATTATTAATTGTTATGTTTTTCACTCTTGATGTTTTAGAGCTTCACCCCTTCATAGCTGAGCACTTTTTTTCTGCATCGTGGCTGATTTGTAGAGAATTTTTGTGTTTTTGTCAATTTCCCATTCATTTCCTATGGGGGTCATTTTTGACCGAAGACCAAAATCGTGACTAATTTTTTTTACGACCACTTAGCATGCTCGGATCATGAACTCAATTTTTTTTGTGTGTTCACATACCTAATGCCAGAAAAGTCACCAAGTTTCGTAACATTCTGATGAAGCTGTGATTTTTAAAAATTCAAAACAGATTTTTGTAATCTGAATTTATTGGTGTGTATGTGTATAAACGTGTGTTTGTATGTGTGTGTGTGTGGGTGGGTGTGAATTTTTTGCACTCTTGATGTTGTAGAGTGTCACCCCTTTACTACGGTGTACTTTTTTTTAGAATCGTGTCCGATTTGTAGATTGTACAGACAAAAATTCAGAGAATTTTTGTGTTTTTGTAAATTTCCCATTCATTTCCTATGGGTCGGTCATTTTTGACCGAAGACCACGAGTGTGACTATTTTTTTTACGACCACTTAGCATGCTCGGATCATGACCTCAATTTTTTTTTGTATTCACATACCTAATCCCAGAAAAGTCACCAAGTATCATAACCTTCCGATGAAGCTGTGATTTTTAGAAATTCAAACAGAAAATTATTCGGTCAGAAATGACCGAGGACCATCGGTTAAATATATATAAATATATATAAAAATAAAAAATCTGAAAGTTTCCCAAAAATAGAAACATTAATTTCAGTTAGGTTTTTATTTTAAGTAACAATTTATCTTTAAGTTCTTGTTAACTATAATAACCCTTCGTTTTGCTCTTCTGTTTTGATTTCTCAGGTCTCCAAGATGCACATAAAAACGTTCGGATCAATCCTAAATCGTTCCGTCCAGGTTTGAGTGAGAACGTCCTTCCTGAGAACGTGGAGTCTGAGGTGTGTGGCTTTACGCGGTGTAACGGCAACGGTAAATGTGCGACCCAGAACGGAGCGACCGTGTGCGTCTGTGAGGCGGGTTATGGTGGAGAGCTCTGCCAGGATGTTTCGGGTGGGTTCTCACTGGGGCCGGTTCTGTACGGAGTGGTTGGACTGTGTGTCGCTGTGGTCGTCCTGGGGGTTGCCGTCGGCATCATTCAGAAGAGAAAAGCCACAAATCGGAGGTACACTGTAATCTACTTGCTTTCATTTGATCAAGAATGTTGAAACCATATTGGTAATGAGCATTAAAGTATGTTTGTGTGTTTAGGCAAGAAGCACAGGCTGTGGATGTGCAGGAAACGGACATGAAGGATATAGAGAGAAGACCTAAGCCGTCCTCAGAAAAACCTAAAGGAAAAGACACAGAATCGTCAGAGGTAGGAAATAAAATGTAGGGGTATAACGGTACATATTTTCATCCTGAACAGTCATGGTTCGGTGCATACAGTTAGTCACAGTTGATCCACACTCCAATCCAGAAGGGGGCGTGCAGTCGCTGTCTCCTAATTTTTTTTCTCCTTCTCGCTCATATTTCTGTGATTTCTTGAAAAAGCGTAATATCAGAGAATGTCTAATAAGGGGAGAACTTCCACTCTCAGTTAACTTCTGGCTTCTGAACTGGTTGCAGTTCCACTCTGGTTCCATATGAGGGCGCTCACAGGACAAGTGCAGAATGAATGGCGGTCTATGGAGCTATACCCCTCAAAATCCACTTCTCAGGATATAATTTTTTGTCTGCTGGGTGTTTTTATTTTATTTATTTTTTTACTTATTTTCACTTACTTAGTCACTTACTTGCTTAAAGTCTTTTAATGTCAATGACGTCATGCACATCGTACGACCAGAGATACTGCTTTACGGCAATCCTTCAGTCGCTTTGGTGCTTTCGCGCTCTGCACTTTCTTTTCTCTCGAGGCATCAACAACACAGCTGACACGGGTAAATACACGTGCTAGACGAGTTTTTGTTTTGTTGTTTTAAAAGACCACGCCGAAAATACACACACACACACACGATGCCATCAAGCGGTATCTCTGGTCATAATCAGTCCTTCACTGACCAATCAGCGTTCATTAGCAGAATGCTAGCGTGTTATGGACAACAACAACTCAACCTGTAAGAAATCGAAAGGACATAAGTACTCGTTCATTTAACTTTCGACCTATAACCCGTGTTGAACTTGCAAAACCTACAATCAAATCTGAGATTTCTCAACGGCAATCGGGTGAAAGAGACAAATTTAGCCGTCTAGCCCCATAGACTCCCATTCATTTTGCACTCATGGGCGATCGCCCCCAGTGGAACTCTGGTGGAACTACAACCAAAATTCGGTACAATAGGACTTAATAGGGAGTGGCCAGGCTCTCCGTAGACGGGCTCTGGTTCGGTGCATACAGTCAGATGACAAATACAGTTAGTCACAGGTGATCCACACTCCAATCCAGAAGGGGGCGTGCAGTCGCTGTCTCCTAATTTTTTTTCTCCTTCTCGCTCATCTTTCCGTGATTTCTTGAAAAAACATAATATTGAACTTTTCACATCTGTAAATGTATCAAACCGTGACCCCAAAATCGAGGTACGTGCTGAACCGTGACTTCTGAGTAGCGTTACATCCCTAATAGAATGGTAATGATGTTAAAGAATTAATTTACCCAATTTAGTTCCAAAACCACTTGACTTTTTTTTTTTTTTTTTTACCCTGTCATTGCTGACGAAAACAATTAGCAAAGATGGTGTACTATTCGATGTGAAAATGCTTCAGAAGGTTTTGGAATGACTCGAGTCTCTGGACCTCTTTTGTCAATCTCAGTTTTGTCTTTGCGTACATGCGTTCATATGGAAACCGTGTGAACATTCTACAAAACATCTTTTGTGCTCCACAGAAAGAAATCCATATTTGGGTGACTGACTAATGTCATTTTGGGTGAACTATTCCTTTAACGTGAGAGAAGAGATAAATCATGTCATATCTTGTACATGCAAATAAACACACTTTGTTCTGTCTTTAGGAAAATGAAGTAACGTCTGTGGACTAGCTTCACCATGTCAGCTGTAACATCTTGGTTTCTTTGAAATAAAGTCTTGTTGCAGTTTATTAACTTTTGCCATCTGTTTTCACAACTATATTCTGTATTTATTTAATGGGTCACTTACTGACGATAACTTGGTTTACCACATAAGTACAGCAGAAATAACTTTTTGCCACAGCACCACATTGTGTTCCTGACATATTATGAAAGATTAAAGTAAATTATGAAACCTATTGTGAAATGATCAACTTTACCGCAACTTTTTGGGAAGGAAGATGATGGAAAACTGGCTGCATGGAAACCTTTGGCCCCACCTACAAAATGACCATCAATTCAACAAGGGTTTAATGCACTTAAAAACTGTGTAGGAAGGTACAAAACTAGAGGAGGTCCTTGACAATTTATAGTTTGTCAATTTTTACACTTAAATTTAAAAGGAATTAAGTTAAAAATAAAATCTCTTTTCTAAAATAGAAAGAAGAATCTCATAATTTGTCGCCATATTAAGCATCACCCTCGGCTTCCCAGTGGGTTCACCTTTACAGAAGGCGAGTTTCACAATTGATCAAATTTAATGTCTTTTTTATTTCAAATTAATTATATTTAAGATACGTTATTTATATTTACAATTAAGTTACATTTAAATTGTAAAAAAAAAAAAATTGCTTTTATTTAAATGTAATGACTTCTCACATGATCAAGACATGTAATGAAGTGTTTCAGTAAACTGTTGATAAATTCAAATAAAGAGTTTTTTTTTTCTTTTTTGAATATGATCCAGAGAGAAAGATGCAGACGTCAGCTGGGTTTTGGTTATGAATATAGACCGGTTTATCCGTTCTATGATCCCTTCATTCAGCCAGACCATTACAATGACTTCACTCCTGAAATGTACATCTGAATCACGCCAGACCTTCCATTCCCAGGCCAGTAACCCCCAGGGGCCTCATTTATAAAACTTTGCGTAGGATTTGCGTCAGAAGTGGCGTACGGATGAAACATAGGACGTGAGTATGCACAGAAATATTCGGATTTATAAAACCGTGCGCACGCACATCCTACGCAGTTTTCCCTTAAATCACAATCAATTCTAAATGTAGCGCAGCTTTTGCGGCTTCATGTCACGCCCATAGTTGCCAATAAATAGTCCGTGAAACGCCCACAAGTTAATATTCAACGATTGCGAAATCATGGCAAACACAGAGAGGAAAACCAAGGAACGTAACTTCACTCAATGTGAAGTAGAAATTATCGTTGGCGAGGTGGAAAAGAGTAAAATGTTGTTTGGAGGGCACAGTGTGGGCATTACTCATGCCAAAAAGGCACTTGAGTGGCAAAAGGTTGCAGACGCCGTTATTGGGGATCCCTATGTGGAGTGGTGACTGTATGGCGTTCCGATCGGCTCTTTATTATGACTTTGCTACATGCACTCGTCTCAATGAACGTCTCACTCAACGTCTTATTATTATTTTTTTTTCTGCTATTTATTCCATTCATTTTAAGACGCAGACGTGACGCAGACGTCACGCAGACGTCACGCTGACGTCACGTAAATCACGCGTGGCAGTGAAGTGTCGAGTCAGACGTCTATGGAACGCCGTTGGGGACAATACTTATTATATGCAACGCGTGAAATTTGGACGCATTAACACGCACAGTTTGTACGCGTCAATACGAAGTATATGTTCGGGTGTCGCGTCAGACCGCACAACAGCCAATAGCGTTGCTCTATTTAGGATTTAATTTGCATTTGTGACGCGATGGCACGTTGCTGTATACATATATAAACATCAGACGACATTTCTTTCCGTGAGGGATGATGTGCTGTTAGGTAAGCAAATACCTATGCAAACGTCACACGTAACATTTGTTCGTGAATGAGATCGTAATTTTACGTTGGCATGTACGTAGGCAAGCGTAAAACTTTAGAGTCAATGATGCATTTATACGTTGGCTGTGATGTCAGTGCTGTGTCATGCTGTGGCATCTCATCCCGTTTGTACTCATGCAGGTTTTTTTGTCTCCGGTAACGTGGAAAAGTGGATTGCTCTCTACGATGGCTCTTAGAAACTTTTTATTAAACTGTCAAAGAACTTTTACAGACTGCGTTCAGTTGGCATCCTCTTATGTAGGCTACAGTGCTTAATTTGTAAAGTGGGAGGTCCCAGAGCGCAGTGGATCCGGCGACTCAAAACGGGGGTTGGAGGTAACGGAACAAAACAAAACAAAAAATAAATAAATAACTTACACTGCCTACGTAGCTTCTCTGCAGGGACAGCGCCAGAGAATTTTTAACGCATGTGCTGAGTGGGTGCTAGATTTGACGGAGAGCCGCGCAAAACTTGGCCACTAAATATTTAATATTCAGTTATGTTAATGATCACAATTAAAGTTTTAATTTTATTAAATTGAACAAGGGCAACTTTCAGCATTCAATCAAATAGGCCTATTCTAAAAGATGTAGGCTATTATTAATAATAATGTTATTTCAACACAATATCTCGTTATTTCGAAATAATATGTGTGCGTGCATCTGTAAATCCGGTGACGCGTGTATTGATTTTTATTAATAAACAAGTGTTTTCTCTAAAAGTGTCGACTCGGCTGCAAAGATGAAGTTGACGATCGCCATCTCCGTGTGAACGCGCTTATAGAGAGAAATGCACATAATAAGCCTAATGGATTAGGATTACATAATCAGAGAGTAGCCTTTTTCTTTTTTTGTTTTGAATTATTTCGTTTAAAGACATTTCAAGCTTTGTGTATTTGATGTATTTGTCATGTCTGTGTGAGGCATACACTGAGTTTCGTTAAGTTAGGGTGTGCTCTAGTTCACGTGCAATAGTGAGCGCGCGGGCGCCTCCGTTATATTTGTTTCGTAGGCCTATTGATTAAATACAGGCAATTGGTTGATGAAAAATTGATTAAAATTAAGATACAATTTATACAAAACGAAATTCACTTTAAAGAAAGGCTTTCTACAAAACAACTTCAACTTCAACGGTCAAAATCATGTCTGACCCGCTCCATGTCTCATATTGCGCATCCTATCTTACTCGGTCGTGCTGTTCACTTTTCATTAATCAACATAAATGAAAAAAACAAAAAAAACATTATAATATTTTAACAAATATGAAACTAAATGCGCTTTTTTAATGGCTAAAACAGTATAGTAGGCCTACATACTTTCTATTTGTACAAATTTCTGCACATTAATTTAATTCTGAATTTTGCACAAGGCATTTGTTCAAATCAAGTTCACGGATAATTGTGCGTGCATTTATTAATCATTATGATACTAAAATCCTAACAAATAGGCTATGCTATGTACAAAAATCAGAAAAGCCCAAATCAGAAAAACAAATCAAATGAGCCCAGAATATGAACGCAATTACACGTTAAGCATTTTCCTCCAATAGAAACCCATTATAAGAACGCTTAATGTGGCTTAATGCAGATTAGAATGTCCCCTTATTATGTCGAAATAACGAGATATTATGTCGATACTAGGCTACTGTGTCCACCGTGGTCTCCTTTTTGATCAGCGGAAACGATTTTTGCTTGTTTGGGATCTGACTGTCCAGCGTATTTGAAAAAGTTGAGCAAACTTTCCTGTCTTTTTGACATTTTTCCCCTGCGTGAAACGATCGAGGCTAACAGCAATCTCAACTCGTACAACAAGCGCGCAAGTCATGTGTCACAAACATTGAACACTACACAAACAGTATTTATTTATTTATTTTTCATTTAGGCAATTCATTTTAGTGACACAGTAGGTGCCGGATCCAATAAAAAAGGTGCCGGATCCAATGTCGGAGGTGACGGAACATGTTCCGGCGTGTTCCGGCTCAAATTAAGCCCTGTGTATAACATATGTTAACATATACAACATACAACACTGGATACGGCCATAGCCAGGGTTTAATAATTAGTGAGGTCCAGGGTGGGGTGTCAATAATTATACATAATAGTGCCAATAAATGCCATAAATCATTCAACTTTAATAAATACAGTGAATAATAAAGTTAGCAAAGGCTAAATACTAAATACTGTGGCTATTGTTTTTTCAAAATGACTGGAGTAGCCTAATCTCCGAGTGGGCCAGCATCAATCTGGTATGAGAGACTCTGGAATGCTCCTTGAAGTCGGGATGTCAGTTTGACTGGAAATAATTAATACACATATAGGCCTACTGTATGTATACTGTATAGCCTATGTCAGATAAAAATAATCTAATAACAACAATATATTGTAACAATCACAAATTTAACAATTGTATATTATAACAATAAGGCAAATACAAAAGCAGAAAACAAAGCACCAGTAGCCTATGACAATTTACAAATCTTTATTCAACATTTAAACACAGACACAATCATACGACACATAAACATTACAGAATCACTACAGCAGGCGGACCACGTAAACTGTGGGGCAGCCAGTCCAAGTCCAAGTGTAAATAGCAACAGTTGTGGATTCAGACATTTAGATGCTATTTACTTATAAATAGTGACAGATAACGTTACTATTTGCTCATCAGTATTGTTGTGCATTAAACATCCTGCAATATAACTGACAGTAGATTATTAGATTTATAAAACAATATTAAAATCATGGCAACTTATTGAGATATTAAAAGACTAGAGCTACCCCTAACCTTACCCTAAATGTAACTTTTATGAATTAAAATGAATTTTAAGTCAAATCATTTTTATTGAAAACAAATGCGTTTAATAACTGTAAAGTTATATAAAAAAAAGCGCTGTCAGTGGGAATAGAACCCCGGTCTCCCTTTACACGTTACGCCACAGAAACCGCTGACTAAAGAGGTGACTTTTTCCACATATAGGGTAGACTGGCCTAGTGTAATTAGTTCTGCCAACAAGTAGGCTATTTGCAGTGGTCCAAATAGACACCTCGAATGCATTAACCAGAGGGGAAATATGGTCGTTGGATCACAGAGACCACTCACTTTTCCTACAGGACAAATTCCTTTAACGTTACAAAAGTATATAATGTTAATTCATTCAGTCATTGAATGTATTTAATCATTGACTCTAAATTATCACCAGTTTAACTAAAACAGAAACATTTGTATGTCGCACATCAAATAAGACTCAGAAATATTACACGTTCAAAAATGTCATGTTTACACGACGAAAACGTTCGTCTAGAAACACGTAACAAAAAATACACGGCCAAAAATGTTGCGTTAAGGCGATACAAACGATCGTGTCTTTAAATAACATGACAAAAAACTTCGCGTTTAGACGTACAAAACGTTCGCGTTTACACGGACCAAAAAGACGCGTACAAACTGTGCGTGTTAATGCGTCCAAATTTCACGCGTTGCATATAATAGGTATTGTCCCCAACGGCGTTCCATACAAACGATCGTGTCTTTAAATAACATGACAAAAAACTTCGCATTTAGACGTACAAAACGTTCGCGTTTACACGGACCAAAAAGACGCGTACAAACTGTGCGTGTTAATGCGTCCAAATTTCACGCGTTGCATATAATAGGTATTGTCCCCAACGGCGTTCCATAGACGTCACGCGTCATTCACGTGTGGCAGTGAAGTTATTAATTATTTTTTTCTCTAACACGTATTTAACACGTATTTAACACTCCACTCAACACAGCTCAGTGCAGTGTGCCAGCGGTTGCGATCGGTTCTTTAATATGACTGTGCAACATGCACTCGTCTCAATGAACGTGACACTTGCGTCTGTCTTATAACGTGACGTCTGCGTCTGTGATTTATATATTGGATATTGTGTGTGTGTGTGTTGTTTAACCCACATTTTGAGGGCCAAATGCCCCCACAAAGATAGAAATATGAAGAAACAAACTTGATATAGGCAATTGCATTTTTATAGCTTATTGTTAGGGTTGTTATTGTGTTTTTAATTTTTTATAGTTTTAAAAGGCCTAGGCTACAGCACTTTGGTAAACTAGAAAACAGACAACTCGATCGTGCAAACACTGTTTCTGTAGATCCTTTAAATAGAAGAATAGAATTGAAAAATAGGCTATATTTTTTATATATAAGTCACCTGTGGTGAAAAAAAAACGACTGTAAACTTTTTTTTTTAAATAGTTTGTAAACTATTATTTGACTTTTTGTTTATGACGTTTTGCCCCTTTATTAAACATTTAAAATATTCACAAATTAATATGGATTTTCTTTTTAGATTTTACTGGTTTTCTAAGGCCAAATTATTTTCCCGCAGGGCTGAATGAGAAGAGCCATCTCTGGAAACATACAGAGAGCTGATTTAGGCTATAGGTGGTTTATAGGCTAATGATAATAAATGTGTCTGAAAAAATAACGAGGCATTTTAATTGTTTTTATTAATAAACTAGTATTTTCTAATCAGTGTCGGCTGCAAACATATCCATCTCCGCTGTAAAGCGGGTGCGCCTTTAGATAGAAATGCACCGTTCATGCGGATTATCAGACAGTATTTGCTTTCGATTCAAATTTGTTCGTTTAAAATTGGACATTTCAAGCTTTATTTTGTTTCAGTTCATTTTTGAGATGCGCTCCAGTTCACGGAGATCATGAAAGCGCGCCTGATTGTTTTCTTTTATTTCACGAAATCAAAACGTTTTCTTGTTATTTTGAGTTTACTCAAATAAAAGTAGTTGCAAATTATGTATTATTATTTTCTATATGACCATAAATTATGAGCATTTTAAGTTGTTTCCACTGTTGATAGGAAAATACAAGTGTTCGCGCCCGCGCCTCCGTGCCACGCAGTGCGCGCTCCACTCCGCACAAACCATTGGATATGCGTCAAAATCTTGTGTTGATTTGTGATTATCAAATAAAACCCTGTATTATTATTGTCTAACCTGTATTATGACTGACATATGACGAATTGCTTTGTTCCTTTTTTCGATAAAAGCGTCTTGTAAATATTGTTTGTTCTTTATTTTTTCTTTATTTGTTGTCATTGTTATAAATAACAACGAAATAACATCAGAGAATCTTACAATATAAGTGCAATAAAAACTCCATAAAGTGCAATCCGTTATATCACCAGTCGACAGGGAAATAACAATTGTATAAACAATATACTATGGATTGTGAGATGTAGAAAATAGTACAGCAATGCATTCCCAACTATTAAAGTTGTGTAGAGAGAGAATTTTGGTGTATTTGGTGGGGTGGGTATAAATTGGAGGAATATTTTTTTTCGGCCCGTCCTCACTAGAACAGCAAGCGATACGTTGTTAATTATTGTATATTGTGTATTAAGTGGAATACTTTAAATTGTCTTAGCGTGCATGCTTAAAGTGATTCTCAATTGTAGCGGGTCCAGGAAAAACGAGGCCCTTTAAAAAAAGTTATATATCTTCATTACCTAGAGATAAAATTAGGGTATACAAAATACAAAAAGTAGTCAAAACGCATAACAGAACATATATATATTTTTTTTTTACAATATTATGTGCTTATTATTTTCAATTAACGAAATGTCAATCTTCATCTTTATAACAGAAGATACAATACAACAATCTTCAAGATACAGTATAATCTTCACATATAAAGGATTGCCACCTTTAAAACAGTCCTTTTCGTTTAGGAACAAGCAATGCAGAAATACATAGCATATTAATTTAATCTCTTTTTTTCGTTCATTTACTAATTAGGCTATATATGTTAACAACTAATGCAATGTAAATAACTGGATAATTACTATCCAATAAATAATAAGTAAAAAATGTCAAATAAATGTATTGATTAGAGTTGCCATAGACTAAAGATTTTTGTAGTCAACTAGTAGTAATTTATTTAAGCAATTAGTCGACTAATCGCACGTTTATATTAATTAAATACTGGGTGCATGCATGGTAGGCTATAGCTCAAGCGCACGCATAAATCTTGCTGCAAAGCACCAGCAAAAGTAGGCTAATTATAATAAATGTGTCTGAAAAAAATAAAGAGGCATTTTAATTGTTTAAAGTGTTTTTTTATTTTTTATTCGTGTCTGCAAACATATCTCCTCCGCTGCGGATGCGCCTTAGAGAGAAAGACACTTTCGATTTGAACTTGTTCATTTAAAAGTAGCCATTTCAAGTATATTCCTCAAGTCTGACTGTGAGGCAGTAGGGCCTACACTGTTTCAGTTCATTTTTGAGACGCGCTCCAGTTCACGGAGATCATGCGGCTGATTGTTTTATTTTATTTTACAAAAGCACAATGTTTTCTTGTTATTGTGAGTTTACAGCTATTACAGGCTATTTTAAGTTGCTCCCACTGTTGATAGGAAAGTGTTCGCGCCCGCGCCTCCGTGGCATGCAGCAAGCGCGCTCCACACTTCGCACAAACACTGGATATGCGTCAAAATCTTGTGTTTATATGTGATAATCTTATATTATGACTGACATTTGACGAATTGCTTTGTTCCCATTTAGGATAAAAGCGTCTTCTAAATATGTAGCCTAGACTAGCCTGCATATTAATAATGAATTATTATTATTTGCGTTTTTACCTAACTATAAATGAGTTCAGTAGGCCAATGTTTTTCATGAAATAATTTATGAATGTTTTATTTTTATAACCTAACCTTTTACAGTTTTGGAAATGTTTAAGAAATTCAAATAATAAATAGACACACCGTTTTATGACTCTTTACTGTCCAAGCAGGAAATGAACTGATCGATTATCTCTTTTAGTTACAGTGCATGAATGAATATCAGGATATGTTGACAAGAAACAATGGCAAACAAATATTTTAACATGAACATTTGGAATAAAAGCTATACATAAGCAAGGTAAAATCACTTAATTGCTAATAAAATACAACTGAAGATCAGTGGGAAAAAATAATAAAGAATGAGTGTGTGGAATGTGCTGGAAACCGCCCTTGCAGCAGACTATGGCAGACGCAGACGTCACGTTCGGCACACGAACGAGTGATGTGGCAGACGCAGACGAGACGTTCGGCAGACGCAGACGTCACGTCCGGCACACGAACGAGTGATGTGGCAGACGCAGACGAGACGTTCGGCAGACGCAGACGTCACGTTCGGCAGACGCAGACGTCACGTTCATTGAGACGAGTGCATGTTGCAAAGTCATATTAAAGAGCCGATCGGAACGCCATATGACTGAGGCGGAGGGGACACTGATGCGCCAGATGCACCTACACTTTCACGTGTTTCTTCCATCTACCGATTGTGTCGCCATTTCTCATTTCACCCGTTGTGTGCGTATACGCCTGGGTCAGAGTTTGCGTGAAGGACCGCACATTTTCCCGTCAAGTTTGCTTTTTATAAATACCAATTATTGCGTAGAGAGCGGCGTACGCAACGTTTATAAATGAGGCCCCAGGTCACCATAATGTCCACTGACGTTTGGTGATCTCTGCCCCTCCGCCAAGAGGTGATGATTTAAATTCATCTATGTCGACCCCATGGAGTGGAGCTCGATGGGTGCGGACAGACCTCTTTCCCCTGGTCAGTCTGGTTCCAACAATCTTCAGCCAGCTTTTGTCATTGTCCCTGTTGTCTTCCTCCCCGCATCCGAGGACAGCCAAGTAACACAAATTCCCATGCAAAATACCAATGGGCCAAAAGCACCAGACCCCCTGACGGTCACTGAATCTAACAGAAAGACTGTTAAAGACATTGGCATTTGGCAAATCTATCAATTAAAAGTATATATATTTACTTTCATGACCTTTAAAGGCTTGTTCGCTCCAAGGACTCTATCACTCTAATTCTATTAGAATAGGGAAGTCTACACCGCAGCTGTAACGATAGTGAAACTCATGAAGTCCATGGAAACCCATATTGGAGTCACTTTCAACCCTTAATAAACCACATTAGTTCATTGGTGTGGAAGCAAAGTGTGATTGCTGTGAACATGCCTTTATGAATGTATGTGTATGTGTGTGTATACATATATATACACACACACACACACACACACACACACACACACACACACACACACTCTCCCCCCTCTGCTTGGAAGATTTACCAACCAAGGTTATATGTAGATGAAATGTTAAATACTGTAATAAAAATGCACTCACCCTCATGTTTTCCAGCCTAATTTTGAAAGTGTTGCTGCTTTCATGCAATGAAAGCATACAGTGACCAAGTTTAACAAATGACCAAAAAACAAGTAGTCTAGAATTGTGCATATTCCACTTCTTTTGAATATATTTTCTGAGAGACTGAAATTTAAAGGGATAGTCTACACCCAAAAAACGTCTTAATTTACTCAACTCCAAACCTGTTTGACTTTATTCTGTAGAACCGAAAAGATTCAATGGAAGTCAATGGGGTCCAACGTTGTAGATCTTTTGTTCCACAGATGAATTTTTACTGACTGCTTATAACAGGTAATCTCAATGTGGTGTGAGATTTAAGGTTTTATCTTTTTATTTTCATGTAAAGCACTTTGGGCAACCTCGGCTATATAAATTAACGAACGAAAGAAGATCATACAGGTTTGGAATGGCATGAGGCTGATTAAATAATGACAGAATATTCATAAAAAATGTACAGGCTTGTGTTTGTGATTTTATTTGTGCTTTGTGTTGATTAAAAAAAACGTTTTGACTGGTTTCCTGCAGCGTTTTTGTCCTCTGACTGGAATCTCGCTGTGGGCTGTTCCTGTCACACTGCGGCCGCTCTGAACATGTTTAACCACAGACACGATAATGTGTTTTCTTATAAAAGCATTTGAGGGTTTTAGATGAATTCATCTTTACCATAAGAGTTAACAATGACTAGCCCTTGGGTGTGTTCTCAATTAAGTTCAGCCAAACAAAACATGTTTACTGAAATGATCAAATCAACTTCTTAGATACCACATGATCTCTTCGGCGGAGGTCTGACTTCCGTCTGAAACCTTGCAAACCAAATGTGAAATTACAGAGAAAAGGAGCATAAACACATCAAAGTTTTGACTCCAAACGTAAATTTGTCCATGTGTCAAAAACTAAACCTCATATAAAAGAGCTCAGTTCTGTTCAACTTTCAGTGCAAGACTGTCACACCTCAAATACTCTTGCGTTTTTCCGAGGAGCTTGAACAAGGTAACATTTTAACTATTTATTCTTTCATATTGGATGATTTTTTTTAATCATGTGTTCCTTTTGTAATGTTAGAGTAATCTCATTGTCTATTATATGTACACATTGTTTTATCAATTTTCTTTCTCTAACAGAGAGAGACGTTTAATAAGAGATGGAGGGTTTGGGACCAGCACTGTTTGGATTATTTTTAGTGTCTTTCACATTTTCTAAACCGGTAAGGACACTTCATATTTTAATTTCACAACCAGACTGACTTATGCAGTCTCATATTAAGCATGTTTACTTCGTGGAACTAGTATTTGTGTCCTTACTTTTCCCCCCTTTTTTAATAACATTTTAAACCAAACTCTTTCTTATTCCCTGTATCATTGTCCATGACAATTTGTATGGAATTTACGTGTCAATCCTTTACCTTTGTAAACATGTTTAAAGCTTGTCTTAAAGAAGCTAAAACTACTTTTTAATTAAGTTTGAACCAATCCATTTAGGGTTTTATTTTCATTAACAATTCGATTTTGTTTTATTTCCTTTTTCTATGATATTTTATCTTTGTGTAACTAAAGCACTCTGTATAGTGCACTCTGCACTATACAGATATTGTATCTCTGCACTCTATATTCACAAATAAATTGTGATTTTAAATTTTTTAATTTAATTTTTTAAACACTTGCCCTTGGTTTCATAGACAAGGCTTAAAATATAGTCCCAGACTAAAATGCATGTTATGTTTTAACTGAAAGTAACTTGCACTGACGTATATTAAAATGTCACTGCCATGATTTTGTCTCAAGATGCACAGCAGTAATGTTTTTTTCTAAGGCACGTTTATAAAAGCTACTTAAATGCCCTAATTGAACTAAGGCCTAATCCTGGCTTAATCTACGAAACCGTCTATGAAACCGTACCTTAATCTGATGATTATCTATGTGCAATCCTCTGACAGGTTTGTCTGCATCACCAGCTGGCATTATCCAGTTCTGAATCCTCTGAATCAAATGAGTCGAGCTCTTCAGAGGAGATCACGGTACAGAGAACCACAATAGCGAGAACCACAGTAGCACCCATTGTGCTGAACACCATGAGACCGGACATCCTGGAGGACAACCGGCACCAAACCATTGACCATACTGCACATCCGGGCCTTGCGCTGACTACACCTAACCCTGCCAACACGGAGCAAAAGGTTGTGGAATTGGGCCTGGATACAAGCCTCAGTCCTCCTCAGCCGGGGCCGGCTGTGCCGGATCTCGTGTCTCCAGACGTCACCACCCAAGAACTACGATGTTACGTGGTAGATCTCACCAGTCCTGCGCCCAAACCTGCCAGAGGAGATAATGTTTAATTAGCCAGCATGCTTTTATTTTACTTGACTTGTCTATTCTTAAGAAATGTGATGGTGTTTGTAGCAGGCTTACCTTAGTAAGAGGTTGACCAACCTTTTATCCTTTTTCTTCAGTTGCAGTTGCAATCTTCTGAATCACACTACAACTTTCATGTGTTGCATTTGTTAAAATGGTGTTTTCCATTAACATTTTTTCATTATTATTATTATTAGTTGAAACAGTATTTAAGAAATATGAAATGGTTATAGGCTATAAAGCAAAAGACAAAGTGGCATCCAGACGCTTATAAGGGACAAGAGGTTTTTCAGAAACTTTGCAAATTCAAAAAATAATAAAATAGTGCAAAATAATATAGTAAAATCACTTCATTTTAACTAATAAAACATTGGGTTATAGATGCATATGATGAAATTTGTGAGCTTTTTTCCCACATTTAAAACACGCAACAATTTGGCTATGACTCATAATGGGTTCACTATAAATTAAGATAATTGCACAAATAATTATAATAATTACAATTTTTCATCTAGAAGATTTAAAAGCATAAATGCAGGTCATATTTTTGATAAAGCACTTTAGTATCCCATATAGCTAAAAATGGCACTATACTTTTAATGTAACTAAGTATAACTGATTCTTGTGGCTAAAGTTGCAACATGTTTAATGCTTGGCTAGTCACTCGCCCCCGGTTTCACAGACAAGGCGCTGGTCTTAGACTAATATGCATGTTTGAGCTGTTTTAACTGAAAGCAACTTGCAACGACATAGCCTATCTTAAAATAGGCTACAGTAGGCCTATAGTCAACATTTGAAGTGGATCAAAACCTTTCATCAAAGTTATACATGAATTTTTAACAATACCCGTTCTTGTCTTAAGACAACTTTGATTCACTTTTTTGATCCACTTCAAATGTTGACTAATCAGTGCCATTGATTTGTCTCAAGATGCACACCACCGCTATATAAAGGCTATATAAAAGCACGTTTATAAAGGTGAATTGGTGAATGCTAGTCTCATGGTAACACGTGTAGCCTAGCTAGGCCTATACTGTCTAAACATTACTAAATAATTATGAGATAAAAAAATTACATCAATTTGGAGTTTTAAATATATATATATATATATATATATATTTGGACTAAGTATACGCCCCTAGTCAATGCTTTTGCTTTCTCTCGCAAAATGTTTGCATTCTCCTGAGAAACGTTTGTGTTTTTGCGAGCGAACATTTTGCGAGCGAACGCAAAGACATTGCCAAATAATTTTTGAAATGTATCAAAGTAAAATACCAGATACTGTGTAGGGAACGTTTTTTTATTTATTTAAATGCAAATACAGTATTTTGTATTCGGAAAATAAATACACAAAATACATGACAAATGAATCATTCATTGAAGTATCACTGTCAGGCTGAAATCAAGGACCTATTCTGAACGCAAACAACACTTTGGTGTTCACAACTGCTTAGAAACTTTAGTTTTTATATCACTTACCTCTTCCCCTGCCCAGTAAGAAATCATTTTTTCCACCATCATTACTTCTCTAACAATGAAAAGACTCGCTGTGTCGTCTGTGCAAGATGCCAAATAGAAGCCATTTCTATACTTATTTCTGACCAGGTTACACTGCAGACTTGTGGTGAACACATGTAAAACTGTGGGAACAATATGTTACTCATAAATGCTTTTCTAAAAACCTGAGGTATCCCATGAGTCATCATGACTCCATTGAGATTTTGTATGGTAGCACTATTTTACTGTTTTCTTACTTGGATTATTCATGATAGATTGTTTTATTCTCATCTGAATTGCTTCAAACACAAATGCTGTATGCATGTGAATAACTCCACTCGGAAATCAGTCGTTCAAATGATGTAATCTCAAATTCAGGTTGAGAAAAGCACATACTGTCTCCTACGACTGAAAGCCCGATGATCTTGTGTTTCACCATTCACTTCTGCCAGCAAAACAACACATGAATAACCCACCGCCGGCGCCGCAGGAACAGGAGACACTGCAGAAGTTATTACAGGATGGTGCAACACAATCTGACTGAAAGCTGCTTTGAACCCTGCAATTCATGAAGTGTGGCCACCATTGTTTCTGAGAGCAAGTAAAATGAGTAATTTCATTCCCCAAAAGTCTGTACTACAAATATCAACAATATCTGGTGTCACGCTCAACAAAACAAAAAAATACTGAGCACAAGATTATTTCTAGAAGGAAAACAAGATTACTTCATTTTTTTTTTATTAAATGAAATGTGCAATGCGATCACGCAATGTGATCATTTTATTTTATTTTTGTAACACAATGCTTCTTTCTTGCCCAGCATTAACCAATAAATAAGCATTAAATCATTTTTAAAATTAACAAAGTTCAGAAATGATGTCCACATTCTTTAAAAAAATATTCTTGATAGATAATGAGGATTTAGAAAATCAAATCAGATTTTAGTAAAAGTTTATCCTCATTGCACTGGATTATCTTTTAACATTTGTTATGACACAAGAAATTCAAGAAATATGTATTTTGCAAATCTTACTGCGCTAGATCAGTTGGTTTCCATCACAGGAAATTAAAGGCAAAAAAAAAAAAAAAAAATCTCATCCAGTTTAATCCAGCAAAAAAAAAGTAAAGACAAAGAAAAAAGAGAGCAGTTGTACAGACAAGGAAGCAGTGAGAAGAGAAGAGTTTGTATTTCTATGCACAGTCAGTTCTGTAAAAGCTTAACTGGGAGATGATTCGAGAGCCTAAACATCAGTCGTGGTTCTGCGTGTCGGTCTCTTCTTCTAGCGGCTGCGGTGCAGGCTGTCGGGGGTCAACAGCGGGGGGCGCGATCAGACCCCCGTCCTGTGCCGTGTTGTAGGAGCCACAGGTGCTGCACTTCATACCCAACACGTGGAAGGACACAGTGCAGTGAGCCTGGCAGTCATTGCATATGATCTGTGAACACACACAAAGTCAAGTTGACTCAAATCTCTGAAAAATAGGTCACATTTCACAGTAAAATCAAGGAAAAGATAACTTGTGGCGCTCTAGCGGTTAATAAACAACACTGCATGAGTCTTGCATTGTAGCCGGAGCTACTTCTCTCCGTTTAAGTAGATGACGAGTCACACAGGAACTGGGACACTCCGCAGCGGTTGTCGTCCCGCCCCGGTCTAAAATAGTCCGAATATAAACACTTATTAGGAGAAGACAAAAACACGGTTTGGATGATGTACTCGCTCATTATATATGTTTTAAATAAAAATTAAAAAATTTAAAAAAAGTTACTTGGTGTATCTTAAAATGAACAAATCGTAAAGAGAATGAAGCCAATTTTAGGGTTATCTAGAATAGTTGCATTGTGACCCACGTTTTTTGGGCATTCCCATTATTACTCCCAGATTCTCATTTCTGTAAAATAGTAAAAGTACTATAATTATACTGATTTAATAAAAAAATTAAAAATTAAAGGCAAATTCTACGATGAGGTAAAAATAACAAAATTCTTTCTTTTTTTGCATTATAGAAATGAGAATGCAATTTTTGTTTCAGAAATGAGAATTGGGAAACAAGAGAAAATTGTTATGAAAACAGTAAAAAATCATAATGGTCCTACAAGGTGCAATTTTATTATGCAATACAATATAAATATATATATATATAATTATAAATATAAATATACCCAATTTAAGTAAAACCACATAATATTTTCTCCAGTAACTAAAACTAGAACTTTAAAAATAATTTTCGTTCATTGAAATACAGCTGGAAAAATATATAATAATAATAAATAAATAAATAAAAGATTTTAAACATTTCATATAAGATGAAAAACTCCAATGAAAATTAGAAATGTTGCCTTGGAAACAAATTAAGTTTAAGTTGGAGTACTAAAATTGAAAATAACTGAAAATAAATTAAAGCTAAATAGAATAAAAAAACTAATAAAAATGACAAGCACTAAAATTTTAATTAAAACAAAACATAATCTAATAATATTAATAAAATCTATTTTTTTAAAACATTAACTGAATTAAAAAACGAAGTTAATAAAATAATTATATTGAGGTTCACATTGAAATGACCAAAGTAGATTTCTCCAATCTGAGCTGTCATCATTTTACAACCGCAGGGTATACGAGTACATCTTACAGTTTCATTAATGAATATTCACTGTGTTTGCATTGCTCCTCATTTGCATGTCCATTTGGATAAAGTGTCTGCTCAGTTGAGTGCATGCAAATGAAGGCTCTGTTACCTTTACTGTAGTGTCCTGGTACTCAGTGGGCATGGGAGTCTGGGCAATCTCCTTATCTCTCTGTTCCCAGAACTGCTTCATGTTGAAGGCAGAGTGCATACACAGGGGACAGCGGTAAGCACTGTGGGACAGACCGCCAGATGTAAGCACATCACTCCTATACAAGCTGACTGGTTCATTGAGTGCAATGAGTGCAGCTCAGAGAGGCTGATATTGTATATGGCTGTGACACTTATTAAGTTATAGAAATGTCACTATGAACATATGCAGAATTAGCAGTGAGCCATAAGAAGACATTAATACAATAGTCAGAAAACAACAACATTCCTTACCCAGTTCTGCACATGTCATCAAAGCATGTTCTGCAAGCAAAAAGATAGTGTTTTTACATCAAATCACATTCATTTGATAGGGCACCAGATGATACACACACAGAGACTTTAAATATTTGATAGAAATCAATATTTTTTTCTAATATATAGTGGCCATCACTTGTGTTCAAACCTTTAACTGGAAAAAGCCTAAATTCAACCATATAAAGCGATCAAGTCTCTTCAGAAAATTGACTAAACTGCTCGATTCATATGGATTAATTTTACAATCTCTTTATGAACTTTTTGAATTGTCAAAGTGGTAGCTGTGTAGCTGTCAATGGAGAGACAGAAAGCTTTCAAGATTTCATCAAAAAGATCTTCATTAGTGTTCTGAAGATAAACGAAAGTCTTACGGGTTTTGCATTTGCATATGAATGGAAGTCAATGGAAGGAAAAAGTGTGGTGTGACGGCCTCTTAACACACACTCACTTGTGTAGCAGATGCCCGCACGAGAGCACATGAGCCCCTATTCTGGACGTGTGGATGTCCTCCATACACATGGGGCAGTTCTGCCTAGACACGTTCTCAACACACTGAAACCACAAGCACTGCTTAATATTTCTCTAATAACAACAAAATGATCAAGTAACGTACAAGAATCAGGAGAAGACTTTTCATACCTTGTGATTATCTTTTAGATCAGTGGCTAAACATAAATTGCACTTCGTACAATGGAAGTATTTCTCTCTTGGGCCAATTCTGAAAGTAACAGAGGAGGAGAAGGAGGTCAATGAGAGTTTTATTAAAAGAATTAGAAATGTATTGCTTCGGTTGAATAATGAAGGCACCTCTTATTTGTTTTGCATGAAAGTGTATGCTAAATTGATGAATGTAAATGTCATGCAAACCTGCATATCCCGCAGGGCTGGCAGTGGTACTGCTTCTTGTCTTTGTCAAATAGATGACAGATGTCACAGTAATACTCCCCGAACTGCACTTCACATTCTTTACATGTCTGTTGAGCCTGAAGAACACAGAATGAGCAAGAGTTTTAATGTTATCAAACCTGAAAAGCAAAAAAAAAAAAGTAAGAAATCATATTTGGCATTAAGAAAAAGCCTTTTTATAGGACCATTAAAATGTGTTGCATTTAGACAATGTAATGATTTATACAACAAATAGAATCATGATGTGTAATTATTTATTTTGCATTACAGGAAGATTTTATTAGATGATGACTAGTATTGCGTGTGATATATACACTGCCGCTCAAAAGTTTGGGATCTGTAGAATGTTTATTTATTTTTTAAAGTATCTTATGCCCAACAAGGCTGCATGTATTTGACCAAAAACACAGTAATAAAAACAGTAATATTGTAAAATATTATTACAATTTAAAATAACTGTTTTCTATTTGAATATATTTTAAAATTTAATTTATTCCTGTAATGCATATGTATTTTCAGCATCATAACTGTCACATGATCCTTCAGAAATCACACTAATATGCTGATTATTATTATCAATGTTGAAAACAGTTGTGTCCAATTTCTTCCAGTATGCTTTGATGAATATAAAGTTGAAAAGAACGGCATTTATTCAAAATAGAATCTTTTGTAACATTATAAATGCTGTTACTGTCATTTATGATCAATTCAATGCATCCGTGCTGAATAAATGTATTAAATTATTCTTTCTTTTGCGTTGGTGGTTAAATAATACCCAGACATCTTGACAGATTTTGTGAGATTCACCCAAGCAAATTGTATGACGAGTTAAGAAGCAAGCTTAAATATGACTTTACCTCTTGAATAGTATTGCACGATGCGCATTTGACCTCTCGGACCTTAAATCGGTCCATTTGATGGTTCTCTTCATCATCATGACAGAGTCTGCAAACATAAAACTTCCCACAGCAGGGCGCCTGCAGAAACACACCACAAATATAATAACCCATCACCATCAATGCACATACATCAGTCCGCATATATTACAGCAAACACTCACAGCATATTGACTGACATCAGAATATTGTAAGTGCAAATGCATAACAAAAACCCTAAACTGCTAAGTTACTTCTTAGACCATACCGAGCAAAGCAACGAGTCTAAACTAACATATCTTATTTGTTGCATTTAAACCAACAATAATTCGATTTTACTTCATAAAATAATCTTATATTCCAG
Source organism: Leuciscus leuciscus (assembly GCF_965113295.1). Classification (NCBI taxonomy): domain Eukaryota; kingdom Metazoa; phylum Chordata; class Actinopteri; order Cypriniformes; family Leuciscidae; genus Leuciscus; species Leuciscus leuciscus. Next base: position 47,453,368 of record NC_138729.1, read on the forward strand.
CTCAAAAGTAGTCAATGGGTGTTCAGTGATGTATATCCCATACAGTTAGCTCTATGCTAATAAGACTTGTTTCAATCACACGCTACCGTGCGATCAAGGAAAGTATTTACCAAAACAATCGGCAAGCATATATGAAATACAACGTATACACGTAATGAAATGTCGCTCACTTTTAACAAGCAGCTGCGAACATAGTGCACACATCCAACTTCAGTGGCGGCCATGTTTCGTTCAAATACGAGAAAACTTTATTTAACAGTCCGTTATGTATCACGTGTTTATCCCGCGTTCGCGTTATAATGTTCCTTCGTAAAAAATAAAATAAAATAAAAAGAAATAAAAGATTAGCTTTGTCTTTTATCCAAACTTTTTGTAGTTGATTTGAAAATTATTTTCTGTCCGATAAGTTTAGGGTTATTGAAGCTATTTTTTATGATTTTTACATGACACGGGACAAGCTTTGATTGTAAACAATCGACATTTTTGAAGATTACCATGTAGGAGTACATGTAAAGTGAAATAGTCTTATAATGAAATGAAATGATGTAGAATTACTTCATATTTCGTGTCCAATTTATAATCAATATACTGTATGTTTATTATCACAGGAACGTTGTCACATGCAAGGCTTATATATCTCAGGGTTTTGAGTCAAACATCCAGCTAAAACAAATGTTTAATTACTTTAACATTTGGTTCTAATTTACCGTCTTATTTCTGTAACAGCATTTTGAAACAAACATTCTGCCCTGTAGCCTGCTCTTATAGGCTAATATTAGATTTGTATTATTAATATTGTCCCTTTTTTTTTATATAAAATCACCATGCAAATAACATTTGGTGGATAAATCCTTTATTAAAGCTGCAAATAAAAAATCAGACCCATTTGTGTGGGTTTGTCACAAACTGAGCACAGTGACAGACGGTGGCCGCATCTGCCCCTCCAAGATTAAAAACCTGCCAAATGTCTTTCCTGAAATGATTGCTTAATCTAATCTACTGTGGGTTTAAGCCCTTAAGAGTCTATAAACAACTGAACATATAAGTATATTCATGTTATATCTGAATATATGATTTATTAAGCTCTGCTTTTGGACTTGATGTTGTAAAACTTGCTAACATGCTCAGTTTGATTTGTTTCTCTCTCTCAGATGCCCTTGAGATCTGGAGGGATTGTGGATGTGTTTGATGGCACTATTATTTGTTATACAGGATTATTTTGTGTGTTGATTCTTTGTTACATCCTGCAAGACTTTTATATGGAAAAATCAGTTTCATAAAGAGATATAATAAGAATAAAATCAAATCGAACAAAATACAATGGATTATTTCTACAGAAGAGAATATCTTAGGTGTGGATGATGGCAAATATCTTAACGCAAGTTACTGAATAAATACAAATTCATTATTTTATATATTTCCTTTTATTATTCTAAGAACAATATAGCAATTAGGAAAAAGTCATAAACATCATGTGATTATACAAAACTCATGTCAAGTATGTCTTCACAACCCTAGAAAGCTAATAGGAATATTACAGTAACTGAACTTAACTTATTCGTAACTATTGCACATTTTGGCGATTTGCTGGCTATGAATTTGTACAATCTCATTCATAGATCTCATGACGGTTAGGTTTAGGATGGGGTTCTTTCTAAAAAATCGTGCTTTTCCATACGAATCACATTGTATGTTTTCTCATTAGATAATGTTGAAACCTAAGTCTCGAAGGTCTTAGTGACCCGGTTACCTTAAGTGACTTTGCATTATCCGTCCTGCTCTTTCCAGTGTTTACAACTCTCGATTCATGCCCATCTGAATTTGTTTTGTTCTTGAAAGCAGATAAACACTGCATACATTATTCAAAGAAACTCTTTATTTCATAATCACATTTTCAATCCTGAATTCATCTTTACCAGTTTTATATAAAGTTATACTGTATATATCTTTGATTATTAAAAAGCTCAAAAGAACATTATTTTTTAAAATAGAAACATTTTGTAACATTATAAATGTCTTTACTGTCATTTTTTATCTATTTAATGTGTCCTTGCAGATAAAACTATAAATTTATTTCTTTAAATCATATATCTCAAACTTTTGAATGATGTATAATTTTCCACAACAAATATTAAGCAGCAAAAAAATAAATAAAATCAACATCTTGAGCAGAAAGCATATTAGAATTATTTCAGAAGGATCATGTGACAGTTTCCTTCATTCATGAATTCCTTCATGTCCACTTACTTCTGTTTGGCTGCTTGTTTAAATGTTACTATCATTATCCTCTAGTAAATACCTGCTCTATCATTAACAAGATAAAGATGCCCATATTTTAGAAGCAGTTTATAAATAAGCCTTTGAATGTTAAAAGGGGGTCTTTGTTTGGGTAACTTGATATTCATTCATTGACTCATTCATTGACACATTCATTAGCAAGCGTGTAATTTCAAAGAATTCAAAGCAGACTTCACCCTCAATCAAAGGCTTAACGGATAATGACATTTAAGTTGAACCCTTAGCTCCTTATAGATGGCATTAGAGGACTGGTGCTTCCTCCTGCCTGTCTCTTTATACTTAAACAGAGTAGGTTTAGTGTCAGTAAAGCTCTGAGATTTACAGGCGCGCTGTACAGTTCCTCCTCTAGGAGGATAGCGGAAGACTGAGAGGATGTTCAGTGATCAGAGAAACAGGAGACAGAGCCTCTTTCCCAACTGCAAACTAGCAACTTCTGAGTCAACAGACGACACCATCCCATTCGCTAAAGGGTGTTTGGTGAAACAGTGGAGCTCTTTAGAGGAACTACAGGCGGATATCTATGACATCTTTGGGGATGTCGACGACGGGGAGGTTGAGAGGTATTCAGAGCCTTCGATATGGTTTACCAGCATATCACCAAGCAGGAACTGCACGCTTAACCTCAACGTTGGAGGAAAGTCCTACCGTATCACCTACAAAATGGCAGCGAGATACCCACAGAGCAGAATTGGCCGTCTGGCCACCTACACTGACCTCAACATGAAGCTTAACCTCTGCGATGACTACGTCGTGAAGGACAACGAATATTTCTTCGACCGAGATCCAGACGTCTTCAACAGCATCTTCAACTTCTACAGGACCGGTGTGCTGTATATCAAGGAAGAGCTCTGTCCGAGGAACTTCTTGGAGGAGATCAACTATTGGGGCGTTCGGATCAAATACTCTCAACGGTGCTGTCGGATCCTGCTCGAGGAGAAGCACGACGAGTTGTGCGAACAGCTCAAAGTTCAGAAGGAACTGGAGGCGGAGGTGGTAATCGAAGAAGACGAGGAGGCATTCGACAGCATGTTTCTCGGCGAGATGCGACGGTCACTTTGGAACTTCGTGGAGAATCCGTTCTCCTCGGTCCCGGCGAAACTCATGGCAGTCGCCTCGAGTATGTTTGTGCTGGTGTCGCTGGTTACGATGACTCTGTCTACGGTGGAAGAAATGGAGAACATGGCATCTACTAACCAGTTGAGTGGCAAGACATTCGGAGAGTTTGTGGAGACTCTGTGCATAACCTTCTTCACCACTGAGTACCTGTTGCGTCTGGTTTCAACCCCAGATATCTGTTGCTTTGTTAAGAGCATACTGAACGCTGTAGACCTCTTGGCCATCCTTCCGCAGTTTCTGCAGTTCGTGCTCGAGGGCTTTGAGACCTTCGGTCCTGGGAAACAAAATGCGGACATGCAGACTGTAGGTCAGGTGAGCAAGGTCGGACAAGTGCTGCGAATCATGCGACTCATGCGTATTTTTCGGGTTCTGAAACTGGCACGTCACTCCACGGGACTGAGAGCGTTTGGCTTCACGTTGAGGCAGTGCTATCAGCAGGTGGGGTGTCTCTTTCTCTTTATTGCCATGGGGATCTTCATATTCTCTGCCATGGTTTATAGCGTTGAATTCGACGCCCCTAATACCAACTTCACCAGTATTCCACATTCTTGGTGGTGGGCATCTGTAAGTAAACATTATTTCTATTAATCATGCATATATGATATAGATTATGTTACTCAGTACTCACCCTAATGTCTTTCAAAACCAGTATCACTTTCTTTTTTCTGTGGAAAACGTGGAGAACTTGATAAAAAAAAAAGTAGAAAAAGGAGATCTTGATAAAGTGCAACAGTCAAGTTCTAGAGGTAAAATCCCATACATTTTCTCCATAAGGGAATTGACTTTGAATGATAAACCTTTAAAGACAGACCTACAATGAGCTACGAGGTTATTAATCGATGGTACATTTTTAAATAATCATGTTTAACAGTGGAATTCCTGGTGAAAAGTGGCATTAACCATGATACAGCAGAGAAATCTCTACCAATCAGAGAATCGCAACAAGCAAATCGTGCCAAAATAACTCTTTAGCTCCGCCCACTCCAATAAAGCACAGCAAATGATGTGATAGAGTCAGTCTCCTCACACTCTCAAACTACTTAAACATTTGTATGCATACTATTCCCTCATCTTTACCACAGTCTTGTACCTTTGTCCTTTCGTCCAATTTTCAAATGTTGTGATTCACCTTGTAGATGGTTGGTTTGGTGCATGGCTTATAACTCTTATAACTTATAACTCTTAAACAAAGTTTTTATTTTATTTTTAATCCCTATGGGAAAAATACTTACGGAATCAAGGCCGTTGAAAAAGTGGACTGGCACTATTGCTCTCTATAGCATAAAATCCTCTGCTCTTTTCCATACAATAAAAGAGAATGATGATCATGTTTGTCAAACATGATTTACAGTGAATTTTCAGTGAAATCTATTATACGTCTTCAGGTTTGGAAAATGGTGCACAAGTCATTTTAACTACTTTTATGAAGTTCTGTGTTTTTGGAGATTTACCACTTATGGTCCCCGTCCACTTTCACTGTGTGACGTAACGTTCTGCTAAACTTCTCCTTCAGTTTTCTATGGAAGAAAGAAAGTCATAGGGGTTTGCAACAAATTTTTTGTTTTGGGTTTTGATCAGTTTACCAATAACTTCTCATTCCAGGTGAGCATCTCTACTGTAGGCTACGGTGACATGTATCCAGAGACCCTATTGGGGCGGATATTTGCCTTTGGCTGCATTTCCTTCGGGATCATTTTGAATGGCCTTCCAATCTCCCTCCTCTTCAATAAATTCTCAGATTACTACGCCAAACTGAAGTCTCATGAATACACTTCCAACATGAAGAACAGAGGGAAGGTTAACTTCATCCTGAGAGCCAGGAAGAAACTAAAAGAATGCGGCTGCATCGAAACTAATGACACTGTTTCGTAGACACTAGTGAAATTGAGTTCCCAAAAATGGCATTGTTAAGATGTACTGACATTTTTCTAAAAAGCCTCTCATGTAAAAGTGCCAAATTATGAAATTTTCAAACACAAGTATTAAGTAACACCAGAAAATGTCTAATAAGGGGAGAACTTCCACTCTCAGTAAACTTCCGGCTTCTGAACAGGTTGCAGTTCCTCTCTGGTTCCACATGAGGGCGCTCACAGGACGAGTGCAGAATGAATGGAGGTCTATGGCGCTATACCCCTCAAAATCCACTTTTCTCAGGATATAATTTTTTGTCTAGTAATTTGAATGTTGTATTCAAAAGGAGATGCGAAGAAATTACACATCGCTGGGTGTTAGATTTTTTAGAGTCACTTATTTGCTTTAAAAAGTCTTTTAAAATGTCAATGACGTCATACACATCGTACGACCAGAGATACTGCTTTACGGCAATCCTTCAGTCGCTTTGGTGCTTTCGCGCTCTGCACTTTCTTTTCTCTCGAGGCATCAACAACACAGCTGACACGGGTAAATACACGTGCTAGAAGAGTTTTTGTTTTGTTGTTTTAAAAGACCATGCCGAAAATACACACACACACACACACGATGCCATCAAGCGGTATCTCTGGTCGTAATCAGTCCTTCACTGACCAATCAGCATTCATTAGCAGAATGCTAGCGTGTTATGGACAACAACAACTCAACCTGTAAGAAATCGAAAGGACACAAGTACTCGTTCATTCAACGTTTGACCTGTAACCCATGTTGAACTTGCAAAACCTACAATAAAATCTGAGATTTCTCAACGGCAATCGGGTGAAAGAGACAAATTTAGCCGTCTAGCCCCATAGACTCCCATTCATTTTGCACTCATGGGCGATCGCCCCCAGTGGAACTCTGGTGGAACTACAACCACAATTCGGTACAATAGGACTTAATAGGGAGTGGCCAGGCTCTCTGTAGACGGGCTCTGGTAACACTGATTTACAGTAAACAATCAAGTGGTTCATACTTGCAGTCTGTTATTCCTCATTTACTGATCCTTTAGCATTATCGGCTGTTTAGTTTTCATGGCATGAACACATCTTTGGTAATTAAGTTGTACTACAGCAATAAAGTACATTTTAATGTTTGGACATCATGTTTTGTTTTTGTAACTCTGTACAGTTCTGCTCTTTTGAATTATTTTATGCTTTTCGCCTGGTTACAGAAGCACATTTAGCCACATAACACTGACGCTGACCTGCATTATCCTCACAGTTGACATTCTATCTTGCATGTCCTGATTTTCCACAAACCTAAGCCCATAAGTTATCCCTAAAATCAGAGGGAAATGATAAATAACACTGATGTAGAAGCACCTAACCTTGCAAGCCTAAACTTGACATAAACTGTAAATTGGTTCCTCAAATCTGATTGGTTGATTGGAATGTTGTTCCAGGATCAATAAAGACGCTGATCCAGAACCATGTTAAACTTGGTGACATCAGGTTCTGCTTCTAACCTTACCTGCCTTTTATATCTCGACCTGTCTGACAACCACAAAAGAAGATTAATCTAATTTACAAATAGAGTTAATCTAATTTACAAAGTATCCCTGACATGTCCAATTAAATCAACACCGTATTTAGCCTCCTAGCAATTCCTTATTTGTTCTCACAATTTCTTGGAGACCATACAAGCCTTTGGGTTCAGTTAGGTCAAATTGTCACAAAACTTAAGAGTGACATATATAGTGACTTAATACTCCCGACACTGAAAAAAATTTCAAAAAGAATTTCTGGAAAAACATTTTTTCTTTTATTGTGGTATAATTCCTGATATCTCTTTGAAATATGAAAATGTTATTCTTGGTTATACGCATTATGAGAGAGAAGACTCGGATGTTTTTTATTTGATCAATCTTAATTTGTTTTTGGCTAAATATTTTATAAAGTGTACATTTAGAAAGAGTAACGTTAAGCCTTTCTTTAACATTTTTCTTGAACTCTATATCTGATTTCTGATTCTTCTAATAAAAAAAGCTGTGAAAATGGTGAATCTTTATTTTCTTGCTCCCTGGCATATAATATATTGTCATTCTGTATTTTTTGTTTTCTATAATAATAATTATATTAATAATGGAGTAGGATTTACTTAAAAAAAGGGCTAGGAAACTATTTTCACTTGCTAATTGCTAGTTAATTGCTAGTACATTTCATAAAAGATTACAAAGAAACGGCAAGACAAGTAACACATTGAATTAAACGTGGAATTGTAAAGTAGAAAGACTAAATTAGTAACTCCAAAAATTATTGTTTACAACTTAAAAAAAATAATGGTTTACACTGCAGTTACAAGGTGGCTAAGTTACTGGCTAATGACCAAAAAACTCCCCAAGATGTGAGAAAGAAACCTTGGCTGGGAGGATCTCTCAATATACATTAGCAAGACATATATTTATAATATTACATATTAATAAAAAAGAATGGCAAACCTCTTTTTCGGCCTCGTCGACGACACCGCGGTTGCTCTCCAGGCCTGCAGGTGGCGGTATGACGTCAGCGCGCTCATAAGCCTCACTTCTTCTCGCTGTGCTCTTGCGCGTCTCTGACCTCTGCATACTGAGTGCGGTCCTGAAGTCCGGCGAAATGGTTCCTCCAGTGCAAGTGTCGCCGCTGATTAAGGTTTGTCTTTACAAATCCATCATTCAAGATGTTTATTACTCGATTTAAACGAAGAATGGCGTCTTATCTTTCCCTCCTTCTGTCAGAGCGGGCTGTGATGTTTTGACGTCTGTTAAAATGGCCGTCACGATATTACCTTCCTTCTCTGTTAATAAAAACAAAATGACTGATATTAATGAGATTTATTTGGTCTTTCAGACAGCCAGATGGTCTGCATTGCTTGTTGGCATTATCTATGGAAAGCGCAGATATGGTAAGAACAAGCAAGTTGATCTGAATCAGTGAGACAGGTGTTCAAATGACATTCAGTGGACAGAAGGACCTTTAAATCATTAATAAAACATAAACAGTGTTTATATACATACATGAATACTTGCATACACTCCCTTTTAACAGATTGCTTGTGGAACGCATGTTTAAGTCATTCATTTTTAAGCTTATCAACTCCTAGAGTGCATGTTTCCGTAGGTCTGAACTACATTTATTGGTTTAATAAAAAAATAAATATATATATATATATATACAGGAATGAAAGTTGGTGGCCAAAATGGTGCTAAAAGTTTAAAAATGTTTACACACTTGATAAAGTTAAAAAAGCTTTTCTTTATCTCCAGATAATCTGAAACCAATCGCAGAGGAGGAGAGGAGAATAGAAGAGGAGGAGAAGAAGGTGCGAGAGGAGAAGGAACGCATTGCTAAACAAATAGCAGAAGGTAAGGTTTCACCTTAACATTTTACTAGTGATTCTTCTGCAAATTCATCAGGTGAATATTGGAATTGCTTGCTCATTTGGTCATCCTGACTTTTTTTCTTTTCTTTTTTGTATTCAACAGCTAGTGAGGACACAATCCTGAAATGAGCTGCCCAAAATCTTGTTATCTGACTGGATAACTAATGATGCTTGTATTCTGCCATTTTGATTTTACAGTGCCCATTTCACACCTTTCAATGTTTTCTCTAATAGGTTATGCCAGACTCATACCAGTACATGCAAATATGTGTGTATGACCTTGTATAAATTTCCTCTGATATGACCACTGGTTTGTTCTTTAATTGAAGACTCTTTGATTACAACATGATACAGATGTAGTCCATGCAATGTTAAATATACACTGAATCAGTAAACATCCCCACCAATATTTATTAATAAACTGTTAATCCCTATTTCTTTGTTTAATTTAGGTGTATAAAAATAATTGATATGTGTCCAGGTGGTTCAAACTATGAACTGAGACAGCAGCATTTTAAATTAAACAATCATTCTTCTGGGAAATCCTATAAAGAAAACTTCGGGTTATTAAAAAATTCATCATACAGTCAAGGTCCATTCAAACATTAACCAATCCATTTTTTATCCCAGATGGCATATGCCTGTGGACTGTCTTTTATGCACACTGAAAAAAAACAATTCTTCTTGTGGTGAGCCCTAATCTGATTGGCTGGCTTTATGCAACTTCAGTTAGTAGGATGCACAGACTTGCTGGTTAAATAGTTGTTTTCAAGTTGTGTGCTTTTTACAAACTAGTCACTGTATTTGCCAAAGATAGGTTAGTGCTATCAAATATTTGATACTGAAGAGTTTCGTTTGAGGAACTTTATGTTGGTCAACCCAATCTCATCTTGTTTATGAGTGTTTGTTGGTTAAAATAAGATACTAAGTAAACTAATGTATGTGGACAGTTAGTGTCATTGAGATACTTAGTTTTTGTTCATATTTTGGTTAGTCCACCCAAAAATGAGAGTTTCTTTCATCTTTAGAACACAAATGAAGATTGCTTTGGATTACTTACATTATGTCTTTACTAACTCTCTGGGCTTGAAAGTGGTAGTTGCATTGCTGTCAATGGAGGCACAGAAAGCTCTCAGATTTCATCAAAAACATCTTTATTTTTTTCCGAAGATGAACGAAAGCCTTATGGGTTTGGAATGACATGATGGTGAGTAAATGATGACAATTTTCATTTTTGGGTGAACTATACGTTTAACTATAATAACCCTGGTGGACAGTCAAAAGTCTGGCTGATGAAGACTACCGGTTCTCTGAATATTTCTCTGTGACAGAATATTCTCCATTTCTTCCCCAGTAATCCACGGCTCTCACTCTGTAGTAACCCTTGACCTCCAGACTCTCTGTGCAGGGAAAAACACAAGCAGGTCAATACAATATGGATCAGTGCTTGAAGTCATACATTTTGATATCAACTGAATTCATACCTGGAGAAAACGTGAAGTATGTGAAAATAGTGTCTCTGTGATTGATCCTCTGGAAAGTGGTCTCATCTTTGGAAAATTCCACTTCGTATGTCTTTATACACCTACAAATGGCATGCAGATTACATTTATAGTTTGAATGAACTAGAACTGCTGTACTTAAACAGTTCTTACTTCGTGCCGACGCAGTGATCCTTCCAAATGATCAGAACTTGTCCTTTGGTGACGGTGATGAAACGCACCCCGTTCACCTGCAGAACGATAACTGCAATATTAAAACCAAACCACAAGGTTTCTAAATCCCTGCAAAGAATAACATGCACCAGGAATGCAGAAATTTTGCAATCATACTTAAATTAAATTCATGCACAGACAGACACAATTCTGGGGCGTAGGTGAACAGCAGATGCTATAAAATTCACTCCACATCATGACTTCAGCATTACACGATATTAAACTCAAAGGCAGGTCCAAAACCTGGAAAATGGTGCCTTTACTAAGCTTCATGAGGTGCATCCTGGGATGCTTTTAAACAGTATTAATGGAGTTCACATGTACATAAACATAATTTATATTTGTCTACAAAACTAATTTCAATTATCTCAGCATCAGCCTTCAGATCAAAATGTTTTTAAAATCATGAGAAACAAATCCAGTTAAGTGTGACTGGTAGTGTAACCTTTTGGTGTAAACAAAGCGTTCAATGAGAGAGCTGTGATGTCATTGTTATGTCAAGTTGCCACTAACCTGGCTGGGCTTTTCTTTAGACTGGGCACATATGTGTACAAGCAGCACTGAGGGGACGGGAAGGATTGTCTTCAGCGTCAGAGAGCCATCGGATGGGACCGGCAGAGGTCCATCAGTTTGTGGGTCCTACGACATACACATTCATTTAAATACTCCTTTTTTTTCCACTCTTGGCGTGTGATTTTTGATGTTTTATGTAGATATTTATATAAAATAAGCTGCAAAACCAGCTCATTTTGAAACCATAAAGGTTATGAAGTCGCAATCATACGCTCATTAACATATGGACAGCCACACTGTGAAAAAGTATTTTTCTAAGATGTACAGTAGTGGCCAAAAGTTGATGTCCAGCCTAGGAAAATTTACATCTTCACTTTTTATTCAAATATTATAAAAAATGAGTTAAAGATTTTGTAAATGTAATTGTGCTTGGAGTAAATGAAACAAATCAAATTGTACTGACATAATTTTTGGCCATGCAGTTATTCAAAGAAATTATGAATACTTGCTAAACCAAGAGAGAACCAACGAAATATTAATAACTGATTATGTTGTAGTCAATGTATGCTTTTTAGTGTGAGCTATGTTTGTTTGTTTTTTGCTAATAAACCTGTAGCTTGCCTTATTTTTTGCTAAATAACATTGTCAGATATATACCATAACCAACTTTAGTTTATTTGTAATATTTAAAAACATAAAATATTTTCCTGATATTTTGATGGTTTAATTGAACTTGTAGGGTCATTAAAAACAAATAGCCCGCCTGGATATCACTTTTATGCCACTATAGTAAATAAAAAAAGTTTATTGGAGTATGTTTTACTGAAAATTACTATTTCAGTATTTCTACTTCAAAATTTCACATTTAAGTCAGTGTGTTACTTGCCGATTCTTTGTAATTATTTATAAAATTCACTAGCAATTTTAATTTAAAAAAAAGAGTGAAAATTGTCTCTACACCATTTCTTTTCAGTGCATATGAAAAACATACAGAAGTCTTAAAGGCACAGTAGCAAAAACTGTTTTTGTCCAAGAAACCAGTAACATTATAAGCAAACTTCATGGAAGTCATCAATAAAAGTGTGTGTTATGAAGGAGTGTGCATGTGTGTGTGTTGAACCTCTTGGCTCCGCAGCGTATTGAACTGCTGTGCAGTGGGATAGTCAGGGCTGCCCATGCTCTCCCACAGTTTAAATGGGTTTGTCACGTTATTATCCATGTAGTGTGTCACATACATCAGACCTACAAACACAGACAGGATAGAACTATAAATACAAGCATATTCTGTATTTTTGTTATACACAATATACACAGTTTCAAAGCAGCATTAAAAAAAAATCATGATGTTAATGTTTATAATATCTTAAAGTCACATTTAGCAGATGAGAGCTGTGCGATAATAAAGTTGACATTTTTCAACGATATAAACGATCAAGTTGAGATTTGCTATATGGTATATGTCACCCTACATGAGTATACTGTGTGCATGCGGATAAAGTTGGACATACATACAGTACAGGCCAAAAGTTTGGAAACATTACTATTTTTTATGATTTTGAAAGAAGTTTCTTCTGCTCATCAAGCCTGCATTTATTTGATCAAAAATACAGAAAAAAAAATGTAATTTTGTGATATATTATTACAATTTAAAATAATTGGTTTTCAATTTATTATACTTTAAATGATCATTTCTGTGATGCAAAGCTGAATTTTCAGGATCATTACTCCAGTCTATCACATGATCCTTTAGAAATCATTCTAATATGATGATTCATTATCAAAGTTGGAAACAGTTCTGCTGCTTAATATTTTTTCATGACCTGTGATACTTTTTTAGGATACTTTGATGAATAAAGTAAAAAAAAAGAAAAAAAAAGAAAATGTTTTAAAAATAGAAATATTTTGTAACAACAATATACACGACTGGTCAGTCATTTGGGGTCAGTCATTTTTTTTCTTTCTTTTTTTGAAATAAATCAATACTTTTATTCAGCAAGGATGTCTTAAATTGATAAAAAGTGATAGTAAAGAAGATTTATATTATTAGAAAATATTTTTTTATTTTGAATAAATGCAGTTCTTTTTAACCTTTTATTCATCAAATATATTAGGCAGCAGAACTGTTTCCAACACTCATAATAAATCAGAATATTAGAATGATTTCTAAAGGATCATGTGATAGACTGGATGTCACATGTGACACTGAAGACTGGAGTAATGATCCTGAAAATTCAGCTTTGCATCACAGAAATAAATGATAATTTAAAGTATAATAAATTGAAAACCAATTATTTTTAATTGTAATAATAAATCACAAAATTAAAAATGTTTATGTATTTTTGATCAAATAAATGCAGGCTTGATGAGCGGAAAGAAACTTCTTTCAAAAACATTAAAAATAGTAATGTGTCCAAACTTTTGGCCTGTACTGTATATATACAAATTTATATAAAGAGCTGGATGATAATATAGTTACATTTTGTAACAAAATAAAAAAAATCTACTTGCTATATAGTATATATCGCTTTACGTGAGTGTACTGTATGTATGCGAATACAGTAAGATATAATATATATACAACTTTATATGTACGGTAGAGCTGCGAGATAATTTAGGTTACGTTTTACGATGATACAAACAATTATGCAGCTGAAATCTGCTGTATAGTATATAATGATTAATGTAAGTATACTGTATATGTGTGTAAAATTGGATGTAGCCTACTATATATCAAACTTTTAATATATCGCTGGGCGATAATATAGTTTAAATTTTCCAAAGATATACAGAATCGAGCAGATATGATTCGCTATATAGTACACACAGTTTAACGTGAAGGGTAAGGGTAAGGTTGGGTATACTTATTATAGTTGTTTGTAATAATTAGTATTAATTATTAAATTGTTAATTCATTCAAATTATTAATTCGTTATGATATTGAGTTATGAAACCTGTGAAGTTTGTTAAATTTGGTGTAGTGACAAGCCTAAGTTCTATTCAATTCTACATTCTTGAGCGAATATAACAGAAATGAATTGTATTTTTATTGCATAGGGAGGTCTTTTGTGATCACTGACCCATACTCTGAGGTATTCCAGTGAGGCGCAGATTGATGATGTCAGCGGTGGAGGAGGTCTGGTTATCTCTGCTGTTATACAGCAGGACAGTGGTCTGCCAGCTATCGGCTGTGAACCGCACCTGAGGGACGTGAACGGTGGCCAACACACCCACTGACGAATTCACAGTCAACACCTCAGCCTGCACCTGAGTCTCGCCTGAGGAACAGCACATGAATATGAGATTATCACAAACTCTCGTAAATGCCACTGTGTTTATCTGAAGTGCAAGTGTCATTTCATAGATGCAACAAATGCATAATCAACAGCAAAGTCCAACAATTTTGAACAATGACAGTGCTATGCATAAGTTTAGACACCCATGCTAAAGTTGACTAAAAAGAGGAATAAAAAAATCATCTTTTGGAAATTGAACTTAATGCCTTAATTTAAAAAAAAATAAGAAAAATCCAACCTTTAAGGACACCAATTTTCTTTGTGAATGAATAATGTATCGTAAATAAATAAATGTTCTTCCTTAAAATACAGGGTGCATAAGTCTGGACACCCCTATGTTAAATTCCCATAGAGGCAGGCAGATTTTTATTTTTAAAGGCCAGTTACTTCATGGATCCAGGATACTACTGTATGCATCCTGATAAAGTTCCCTTGGCCTTTGGAATTATAATAGCCCCACATCATCACATAGCCTTCACCATACCTAGAGATCGGCATGGAGTACTTTCCATAAGATCATCTCTCAATGCAAATCAAACCAGCTATTAGGCTAACTGAAATGAAACCATGCCGATCTCTAGGTATGGTGAAGGCTATGTGATGATGTGGGGCTGTTTTAATTCCAAAGGCCAAGGGAACTTTATCAGGATGCATACAGTAGTATCCTGGATCCATGAAGTAACTGGCCTTTAAAAATAAAAATCTGCCTGCCTCTATGGGAATTGAACATAGGGGTGTCCAGACTTATTAATACTTCCTGTATTTTAAGGAAGAACATTTATTTATTTACGATACATTATTCATTCACAAAGAAAATTGGTGTCCTTAAAGGTTGGATTTTTCCTAATTTTTTTAATTAAGGCATTAAGTTAAATTTCCAAAAGATGATTTTTTATTCCTCTTTTTAATCATGGGTGTCTAAACTTATGCATAGCACTGTATACTCTATGTGATATACAGTAGTAGTGGGCGATATAAGCATTTATACGAAATTTATTTCTTTTTATTAAACATAATACTGAATTTGGTTAAATATAATATTTTGGTCAATATATCACAATATAGACACGGAAATGAAATCTTAACCGAAACACTTAACCCGAAATTAAGTTTTAATTTTGCTGAAAACCAACACTAAAGTTTTGTGTATTTAATTTTGGGCAGCTGAACTCTTTATGCTATTCAGGGTGTTGTGTTTTCAGGTGATAAATGTGATAAATTCTTCAGTGTCACTGTTTCGCTCCATGGTTTCATCCCTCCTAAACTAATTTGGCCGAAACGAAAAAAATTCAGCCAAATATTTTCAGATGCCAAAATTGCGGTGCATCACTAATATACACATTTTTATAGCAAAGTCATTTAAATATTCGGATGAACATATTAAACAAATGAAAATAAAAATTTACATATTAAAGTAACACAACATATAACAAAATATTATACAATTATTATATAAATATATATAGAATTACAAATTATTTTATATAAATATATTAGTAACACTTTACAATTAGGTTTCATTAGTTAACATGAACTAAGAATGAACAATACTTCTGCAGCATCTATTATATTAATTTCAATGAATACATTATTAAAATCAAAGGTTATATTTGTTAACATTAGTTCATGCACTGTGAATTACCATAAACAAGCAATGAACAGCTGGATTTTTATTAACTAATGTTAACCAAGATTAATAAATACTGCAACAAATGTATTGCTCATTGTTAGATCATGTTAGTTAATACATTAATGTTAACAAATGAAACCTTATTGTAAAGTGTTACCAATATATTATATGCAAAGAAAATTATATTTATGTTTAAATAGAATATTGAATTAAATTAATATTTTGGTCAATATATCACAATATACATATTTTTATAGAAAAGTAATAAAAAAATTCAGCACTTTTTTTAATCTACATGAACTTCTTTAGCTAATTATACAGTTTGACATTCTTAACTGTTATATCACCCACTAACACTGATGATTCATTATAAACGTTCATTACCTAACAATGCCAAAAGGCCCATCACAGTCAGGACAGGTTTCCGCAGAAACTGCACGTGTGGCGGGTTTGTGTTGTTGATCTGGAATCGAGCGGTGAGCGTGCGCTGGGTAAACGGGTGTGGGTGGTAACTAAGGAAAGCATTGTCGTTGCTAAGCAGCGTGTAGTTGACGGTACTGTTCTGGTCCGCGATGAGCAGGTTCTGATGCTGTGAGATGACCTACAACACCAGACGCATGAAAGGAGACTGTAATACTGCACCAAATATACCTAGACTCACTAAACTAACAAGCTTTAACGAATCATGCAAAGGAATGCAAATAATTTAAGAAATAAAAATAAAGACCTCATTAGAAATACATTTTTTGTGTGTCTTTAGGTGTGAGGTAGGGCTGTACAATTAGGTGGAAAAAGTTTAATTCAGATTTTTCTGAAAATAGTGATATATAATCGAATAAAATTTATGATAATCATAATAAAATAATTATTAGTTTAGTTATCTCATGATTTCTGTTTTATTTTGATTAATTGTGCATACCTACTTTTAGCTACTGGCTACTTAAAACTTTCATTTGTCTTGCTCTAACTTTCTGTTTTAATAGGAAATACAACTGAGGAAAGACAACTTTATTTGTCAAACCATTTAAAGTAGTTTTTGCTATTAAGGAATGGGCTCAGGACAATATGATGTCCTCATGTAAATCACATTTAGATATGTCCTACTGATCACAGAAAAACACAGCTGGTGAAATGAGATATTAGAGAGAGAACAGAGAAACACAGCGCTCTCGTGTACCTTAACCACCATGGCTGCATAGGTGACATCCGCTCTCCAGCTGAGCGGTTTGTTCCAGCCAACCAGCGGATCAGCCTCGTCATTGTAGATCGGTACAGAACCGAACTGTGGGAACCGCTGCTGGACCTCGCGTACAGTGGCCACTTCCTGCGTCAGGATGGGCAGCGAGCTTCCACCTCCCTGAAAGACAAAGAAATACAAACTACAATAATCAAAAATCGAATTACACATTTATATTTATTTTACAAATTTATCTGAAGCTATTTGCAGGACACTTATTACAGGAACAAGATCAAAGTCAACATGAAAAACTATCTCTACACATTTTACCTCGGTTCTAGTATATAATGTGGTATTCAACAGGGACAAATTTAGGTCAGGACTTGATTTCATCGTTTTATTATCACTTATTACACGGGTCTCTGAAATGCTCGATTCTGATTGGGCAGTCGTGACGTTAATTCCCTGATAATGACAGTTATCACCAGCAACCCTGTATAATTTCACATTTATGCATTTTGCAAATGCTTTTATTAAAAGAGACTTGCATTGTATTCAAAGTACACATTTCTATCAGTTCTTGCATTTGAGGCTTGCACATCCACATCTTTCATGTCTCTCATATCACAACAAGGACGTGCTCTCTCTCGTATCATCTCTCTCGTGCTCTCTCTCGTATCATACAAACGCAGCTGGTGCCATTTTGTGTCTCAGTTATTAACTTGTTACAAGCCCAGTTTCTAAGGTCTAGGCGCAGGAAAGGAGGGAAACAAAAATTATAGGGAGAGAGAGAGAGAGAGAGAGAGAGAGAGAGAGAGAGAGAGAGAGAAAGAGAGAACTTCTGTCTCCAGGTCCTGGGACAGGTACAGGTACAAAGCACTGCGACACCAGATTTTAAAGCAGAAAGATATAACAAATTTTATTTAAATAATCAGTGGGATATAAGGAAATAAGACTTCAGGAGGGGAAACGGCCAAAACAATAAATAAAAGACATTCTTTCTGAGGGCATTTAGAAATAACTTACCTATCTTCAAGAGAAAAAGAGAAATCAAAGACATAAACTCTACCTTTACTCCCTCTTTATTTAAAAACATGGAATCTCAAATGAAATGGCATCCACCTCCATACAAATGATCTCACAATAAAGATCTAAAGAAAATTCTCAAATCAATATTTCATGTCTGCATCATTATTTATGTAGTGAAAAGCTGTTTAATAAGTGATAAGACTGTACATTATCCCTTAAATGCCCGTCTTATTTGAACCTGTTCATCCGTCTAGGCTCAAATCTCTACCGTTTTTCTTTGCTGAAGCTTTGTGTTTAATGATGAGATGATCAAATTTTCCCACTCAAAACAATATTTGTTGTCTGGTTATTTATGTGGCAAGCAGCGATGTAATGCGTGCATCTGGGTTCTGATCAGGCTGGATGTTCATTATCCCTTACTTATCATAAGTTCTCATGTACCTTCTTGTGTAGTGCGATGTAGTCTAGCCGTACGCCGGTCTCTCCAGTAAAGTAGTTTGTGCCGTTGTAACAGTGCTGCAGCATCTCCCAGCAGTACGGCGAGCGGGGTGGAGAATGACAGGAGTCTCCCGGACCCCCGAACTTCAGGACTGGACTCGCTGCACGAAGGCCCTCAGAGCAGGCATCGTAATAGTTTAGAAACCCTGGAGGAGTGGAGCGGGAAATATTCACTGTCACCACAATGAGGCTGGTAGATTGCCCTCAGCAAAACCACTCATTCTTCTAGATAGCAGCATTCAATTAAAACTTGTCAGACACTTTCTTGTTTTGTCCACACCACAAAGGAGCATCATTTCTGTGCTCGAGAACAACATGTGGGGAAATGCAACACATAAACATAGACGGTGCTATATAAATCCAGAGAGGACTTACATTGCAGCATTTGTTGTCACGTTATATGACGAACAGACTGAATTTAGGCTTTTTATTCACATATAAACATTGATCAGTGAACATAAACAGAAGCGCAACCAAATCTGCTTGACGCACGAGAACAAACTGAAGCTCAAGCGTGCTGCGTAACACAAGAATGAACCTCATTGGTTCTCAAACGTCAAGCGAACAAGCGGGAGCTTCCGGTTACCACAACTGATGTGTGAGTTTATGAATGTTAAGATGTGAATAAAAGCCTAAATTCAATCTGTTCATCATATAAAGTGATTAAGACTCTTCAGAAAATTTGCACTAAACCGCTCATATGGATTAGTTTTACGATCTCTTTATGAACTTTTTGAAGCATCAAAGTGGTAGTTGTGTAGAAAGCTCTCAGATTTCATGAAAAAGATCGTCATTTGTGCTCAGAAGATGAACGAAAGTCTTACAGGTTTGGAACGACATGAGGGTGAGTAAATAATGACAGAATTTTAATTTTTGGGTGAACTATCCCTTTAAGGCTGCTCATTTACAAATTTCCCCAAAATACAGACATAAACATGGACCCTGGTTCAGTCTGGTGCAAATTACATATGTCTATTTCAACATCTCCCCTCTACATGGTACAATAAAATTGATGACTTCCAGATCTTCCAAAAAAAAATACAGCTGCAATTACAGGGCCTAAGGTTATATACCCGCAAGACACGGTCCCAATGGATCTCAAGACAATTTTAAAAGTTGGGCAACTTGGGACTATTATTAACTTGCAGCAATCATTGCGGGATGTTCAAAGAACAGAGCAAGATATGCAATGCAACGTGTGTGACTGTCAGAAGACGAATCAAAATAAATGCTGTTAAAAATACAAGGGAAAAAAAATCTATGAATCTAGATTTTAAGAATCTAGGAACATTTTGTTTCTAGTCCATTTGGATCAAAACTTATAAGCAGAAACGACAGTGTTTTGGCTCAGACAACAAAAAATCTATATTAGACTGTACCTTGGATTGACACAGTGATGTTGTCAAAGTCGTGGTTGTTCGGCTCATTCCACGTCTCGAAGTTCCACTGAGAGACAAAGCTGAGGCCATATTTCTCTGCACACATATAAAACAGCAGGAACACACACAGCTTCGTGGTAAACACAGCTAGAAAACAAAAGGTTCGAACTGCACAACAAGTCAAGTCAAGTCAAGTCAAGTTTATTTGTATAGCGCTTTTCACAATACAGATTGTATCAAAGCAGCTTCACAGTATTAAATTTAAATAATACAACAAAGTTTTTTTTTTCAAGAGGAATTTATTGATTGATAAAATTAAATTAAATATCCCCAAAATATCCCCAACTGAGCAAGCCAAAGGCAACAGTGGCAAGGAACCGAAAAACTCCATCAAGTGACCTAATGGAGAAAAAAAACCTTGTGAGAACCCAGGCTCAGTCGGGGGCCAGTTCTCCTCTGGCATTTATGAGCTAGAGGACGGATTGTAGTTTGATCTGTAGGATTATATGAATGCCTGGCTGAAGAGATGCGACTTTAATCTAGTTTTAAACTGGGAGAGCGAGTCTGAGCAACGAACAGTATCAGGAAGACTATTCCAGAGTTTTGGAGCCAAATGTGAAAATGCTCTCCCTCCTTTGGTGGTTCTGGATATCCTAGGTATGACCAAAAGCCTTGAATTTAGTGATCTTAAAGAGCGCGATGGATTATAGGGCGATAGAAGATCCGTTAAATAAACTGGAGCTAAGCCGTTTAGGGCTTTATAAGTCAGTAGCAATATCTTATAATTAATACGGAGCTTTATAGGTAACCAATGCAGTGATGATAAAATCGGTGTTATATGATCATATTTTCTTGATCTCGTAAGAACTCTAGCGGCGGCATTTTGGACTAACTGTAGCTTGTTTACAAGTGCTTCCTGATCCATCATCACTATCTAAGACATTACAGCTTCACTCTCATACTCACCTATGTATCTTCTGGCGATCAAATAGACCAAATTTCTCCATTCAGTAACTTGTCTTTTGTCTTCAAAGTTGCTGAAGGTGTTGGACACACTGCCCATCAGTTCAAACCCTTTAAAAAGAAGCAATCCTCTTTGACACAATGCAAAGTTTTTAAATTAACCCTATTGGGAGCAGCCTAATCCTACATTATGCAAGCACAGATTTTACTGTAATATTCAGAATTTGAAAAACAATGTTTGAACTCTTAGTCCTACTTAAGTCAAGAAATAATGCAGAATAATTCACAATCTTGTGCTCTGTATGTGTGTGTTGCATTACATACCCGGCTGCAGTCCATTCTGCCAGAGAAGGTCAATCAGCTGGTCTAAGTGAGTGAAGTTGTAGTGATATTCTCCACTGTTAACTCTACACAAACATCAGGGATAAACAATATCAGTACTACAGTAAACTAGTTTATATGGAGATGCATGGACAATATAAAAAATGCATTTATGTAAAGATTATTTGTTGATGCACAAACAGAAAATTAGATAGTATGTCAAAAGCAGATTCCAAGAGAGAAAAGATAATATTAAAGTAGTTTTTAAAGCATTTAGATTTTATGCATTTATGCATGTGATACAATGTACTTCATCCCCTGAAAACTAATGAAATCTTGGTAAAACTTTACAATAAGATTTCATTTGTTAACATTGCTTATATCAGTTAACATTAACTATCAATGAATAATACTTCTACAGCATCTATTAATCTTAGTCAATGAGAATTTTGCTATTTACTCATACATTTTTTAAGTTTAAATTTGTGTTTGCACCGTGAACAAACATGAAGAAACAATGCCCAGTTAAATTTTTACTACCTAACGTTAAAAAAAGATGCTTTAAGAATATATTGCTCATTTTAAGCTCATGTTAGCTAATGCATTAACAAACGTTAACAAATATTGTAGTGTTACCGAAATCTTTAACAAGCAATAGACATCTGCCAGAAAAATGCTTGATAACATAAATATTGCACCTTAAACATTAACTGTAAATCATTTGAATTTTATCTTAAACCTTTGAATTTAAATGTGACCCAGATGTTTTTAGACAAAAAATAAAGAAATCAGAGCTTACTAGCGAGGTTAAACTAAGTATGTTATATTTGAAAATATTTCACATTCACCAAACAGAAGACGAGAAAGTCTGACTCTGGGAATATGGAGTGACTGACCGTGCCGACACCAGCTCCAGCATCCAGTGTATCCGCACCTGCTGGATTCCTCTGTGTGGCACAGAGCCGATCAACGCCAGATTCATCTGCTGGTCTGGACTGAGATCGTACAGGTGTGCATCAGTGTGTGGCTGTGGAGGGCTGCAAAAACAGGACACAAAGGTGAACGATGTGCTTATTCATATTTATTTACCCACTAAAACACATCCACATCCTGGTATTATCACACTTTATTAATTCATTCATTCTTTCTTTCATTTATTTGTTAAATAAGGTAAGAGTTTGGGCATGTACCATGGTACTACTACTACTAGTTTACTACTACTTCTTTGTTTTGAGTATAATGTAAACACTGTGATGTATGAATATATAATCATGCAGTGCTATAGTTTCCCTTAAAGTGGCAGTATTATTAAGTAAAGTGATTATATCACAAGGTAATACCATGATAATTAATATACCATGCATGGTATTTAAAATAATAGTAATTCATATACCATGAAACTGACGGTTTCGCAGTAGCCAAGGCGACATCTAGTGTATATATCTATACCCTTGAGGTAAGCTAAAACATACCAAAATTTTATTTCAAAGTGAACTATCCCTTTAAATGGCAATCCAATGTCCAAAGTAGTACCACCATGGTACTCTTTTGCCGTAATATCATTTTATACTCTTGTACCATGATATTATTATTAGTAAAGTTTGGGGTTCAACATTACAGTTTTATCCTACCAGAATCCAGTGCTTCTCCAAAAGTGCTTCAAGTTTCGTAGCCGCTTGTCAACATTCACTTGAACCTCCACAGATGAAGATCTAACAGACTGCAGCTGTTTTATCATCAGGACTGATATAAACACTGTCCATGTGAACGAACTGTGTTTACATCTATGCATGCTGCTGATGTCACGTGTAAACACACACGTTCACTTTACGTGTCTTTCACTTAACAACTTCATAGACATATTAACTTATGTTTAAAACATGTTTTCCCCAATAAGATGTACGAGTCTCCATCGATCTGCTCTCTTCAGAAAAGTTGGTGCACTGACGTAATTAAAGTGCGACTTGTGTTTTTGTGTCGACAGCTGAATGTCGCTGCCAGCTGGTCTAAATGTGAAATGCCTTCAATGAATGAAGGGCAATGAAAAATCCCTTTTTAGATCTACACTGCACTTTTATAAGCCTACAGTAGAGTATAATATAGTATAGTGACAATATAGTAGCCCAAACAATATACACACTCAAGCTAAATGTTCAAATACCCTTGTGTCCTAATGTAAAACTCATTCAAGGTTGTTAAACAAAATGTTACTTTATTTTATTTTATCAGTCTTTCTTTGCTTGTTTGTTTTTTAAAGCATCTGAAGCAGCGGGACTTTTAGGATAATTAAAAAAAAGATGTGGGTTGTTTTGATTAATTGATCAATGGGTTTAAATTGGCAAATGTTGTTCTAACAGGCTGACATATGTATAAAGGCCTAGCACATTTATTACATTTATAGAATATATCTATATGCATAATATTTATATATGCATAATATAGAAAGAAGAAATCATGTTAAAAAAAAATAATATAAGACCATTTAAAAATGGATGAAAATAAAGGAACAAAAAAGAATCACAACATAAAAAGTTGCATTCAAAAGAATTATAATAAAAGTAAATTAAGACATGACAATGTTTTACAGATTGCAACTACTATACAGGTAAAGCAGAATGTATAAGATAAAATCAAACAATAAAAAAGTCCCATCCTTTTGTTTTAACTCTCTTCATCTGTCACTCATCCATCTTCTTATGAGGATTTACAGGCTGAAAGGATGGGTTAGGTTAGCCTGTGGGCCGAGGAAAGCAGAGATCTGATTAACAGTTTGCAGAGATTCGCATTAACAGTTTGTCCTACACAACCAGCTCTTACCTTAGTTTTTCCTCCAATATATCTGCAATAATATAATATCATATACATAAAAAAAACACAGGTGCTGTTAAAGAAACAAATAAAAGTATCAAATTTGCATTTATGTCTTCCAACCTGCTAATAAACCTCTTACCTTCTGTGAACACTTGAAGTGAAGTTCCCTCAGATTAGAGTAGATGCTTTAAAGGCCTCCTGTTTTGTAAGAAATGGGTTTCATCTAATCAGCAATGTTTTTTTTGTTTTTTTCATTTCCCCCTAAATTGCAGAATGTCTCAATATTAAACACCATTACCGCTAAAAACTCCTATATTAATATCAATATTATGATGCAATGTTTGTAGTTCATGTCTCAGTATGTTACGCAAGTGGCTTTTCCTTATATTGAGGAAAAATCTAATATATGAGACACAAACAAGATCAACTGACTGAGAAACAGAGGAAAATACCCAGAAAACCCTCTTTTAAACATGCATATTGCATCGACTACCTGAAATCAAATGTTACGTTAAATATATTTTTATTTGAGAAAAACCAAAGCTGAAGAAGTTTCATTGTCCCTTGAAATGTATGTGATTATTTTCATCAATGGATTTGCTATTTATAAGTATATTAATATGGTTCTTACGCATGTTATTTTAGGCCAGACACTCTGGTTTTATTCTATGATCTGTGAAGCATATGTAATGCTATAATGTTTGCTAATGTATAAGTTACATTATATATAATATTATTGATTATGGACCAAAAGTCTGTCTAGCAAGATAAAATAAAAAATGGAGCGACCAATCCAAGCGGTTTACTTTGCAGGTCAGAATCAGCTGACAACCCTAATCTTGGTTTTCAGTCTCCTGTCTGTCTGAGTCTGGCTGTTCCTGTGAGTTGAAAATATGATTACAATGTAAACATGAAATAAATAATGCTAATTGTTTAAAGGATTATGTCTGTTGGAAAAAGGTGGAGAAATAAATTGTAATAATGAATTAATAAATGCAAATAAATGCAGTTAATTGAAATTTCTATACATCAAATAATCCTAAAAAAAAGTATCACTATTTCCACAAAAATATGAGGCAGTGGTTTTCAACATTGATAAGAAGAAGAAATGTTACCGGAGCAGCAAATCAGCATATTAGAATGATTTCTGAAGGATCATGTGACACTGAAGACTGGAGTAATGATGCTTTGCCATCACAGGAATAAATTACATTTTTTCCTGTGATGTATTAAAATAGAAAACCGCTATTATAATTTGTATTAATATCTCACTATACAACTGTTTTTTTTGCGGTCATGGTTCATTATTTTTACTCCCCTTTGCAATTTTAGCTAGTAATGCTGAGACTAAATATAACGAAGGCAATATCATTTCATATGAATAAACAATCAAAAGCGAGTCATATGAATGAGTCCTGTTGATGAGATTTATTTAAAAGAAATGAACAGACTCAAAAAAAAAAAAAGGTTCCATTAAAATACAACTCAAATAGCATTGTTAAACAGTCAGTTTTACATGTTTTCTTTATACTACCTGTACATTAGACTTCACAATTGCAACTATTTTCAAATAACTTAAGTAACTTGTTTTTAAAAGTGCAAATTCATAATTCAGACATGGGAATTCCATGGGTAAGACGTGGGTACATGGGAAAGTTCACATTTCCTTTGTGCAACGAGAGTGAGAAAGAATGAGTGAGTGAGCGAGTGAGTGAGAGTGTAGAAACGCAGTGTATTGACTATGACTTCTGCTCTGCTCCTGTGGAGGACTGAGGCGTGCTGTCCGGCTTTATAATCTGATAAGTGATGAGATACTCTGGATAGGCCTGGAAAACAACAACAACAAAACACATTAAGTGGCCATTCACACAGAACATGTTTTTTTACTTTTCTATTGTTTTTCAATGTAAACGTGCTAGGCGGACGTGTTTAACCCAAGGGGCAACATTCTGATCTGAAAAATGAAGCCTACCCGGAAGTGCGAAAAACTGCAATACATCGAAAATCCGCTAGGGGAAGGTCCCAAAAGGGAGCAAATGTCCATAGCCCCCATGTTAAAATGTTAGCCCCACAGCATAAAATCATGTTTTTACAGGTTGGTCCCATGGACTTTTATTGGATTTTTCGATAGGTTCCGAGTGCCTGACAACGGCGAGGGTAGTGAATTTTTTTCTAACTCGTTAGTTTAGATAGTATTTAGATATAAAATGTATGACAATAAGGGCGTGGTTAACTTTGATTGACAGCTTGATTGACAGCTGAAAGGCAGAATGACAACATAAGAAGCGCCATTTTTTAATACAGTTGACATATAATACTACTGTTTCTGTATCATGAAATGTAGTTTTAAGAGTTTTTCAGGCGAGAATGTAGTTGTTTAAAGCTCAAATCTGTGGTTTATTTATAAAGATTTATGAAAATTGTATCCAGTTGTGAGATCCAGCGATGACCGGGCGCTCGGCGCGATGTACCCCGCCTGGAGCAGCCTTTCATCGGCTAGACGTTTTGAGGTTTGCCGCTGACTCTGGCGTCTCTGTAGTGGTTAAACATGAGATATAATTCGTCTTGTCTATATCTAACGGGCGATTTTTGGTCTCGTGGGCAATCGTTTTGGCTGAGGGGAAGTTTCATAACTTTATAAGCTATATTTAACTTGTACCGTTGTATGGTTAGACTAGATCGAGCGCATGACTTTTTATGTTTGACTGAATTGTTTGCTTTATTTGTATAGCTTATTGTAACTTTACCTTTTACTTATACTTTTATAATAGCTAATATTGATAAAACTGAAATTTAACAAAAAGAGACTGGGTTGAGTTTTGTCATTTTAAATTTTAATACAACGAAGATGATCTGTAATGTTGTTTACTGCAACATCTGTTGTTTAGTACAAATGCACATATTGCCTGGACCATATTAAAATGTTTAATATTTTTATATTATATTTAAAACGAAAAGAGGCAGGTTTGTGTTTTATATTTCGTTTTGTTATAAATAGGCAAACGTTATGTGCAGTGAATATAATCAATACGCGTTGCCTGAACCACATTTGTGTGGCTATAATGTTTAAGATTTCTTTAAATGAAAACGAAAAGAGTTAGTATGGTGTTTTATAACATATTTCGTTGCCTAAAATATACACAGAGATAACCGGAGTAGCAGAGCGAGCTGAGTGACGCGCGCTGCGTCAGAAGGTGGGCGGGGTTAGGGTTTCCCAAGATTTTCCAAGATGGCGCCGCCCATACCCCCCATAAACGGCTTCAAACCCGTTCTTCAGAAAGTCTATGGGTGACGTCACAGACGCTTTGTCCATATTTTTTACAGTCTATGGTTTAACCATTGTGCTCGCATCTTTTGCGGCGTCTCACGCATGACACGCCATTTTAAAAACAGAGACCTAGCCTGTGTCTGGTGTTTTTACTCACTACAGTTACACTAAAGGCCCTGATATACTAACAAAATCTGGCCAAAATGAAAGAACTTATCAAAGCAAACTTTCCAGAAAAGGCTGTTTAACAACTTGGAACTATCATTGGTCTTTGGCGTACCTGTTCTCCGCGGTAGATTACATACTCGGCGTAGGCCAGGCCGTTTACACTGGGACGGCCGATCACTGAGTGATGTCCAGGGGGAGCGTGGGCCATCTTCATGGCGCTGAACTGCAGAAAGGACTTTCCCAATGTCACACGACAGAACAACATTTGCCTGTGGGAAATCAACACATGAACATGAAGAACATCCACTTGTGCATGTGTTTACGTTGCATGTCTTAGGTTTGTGTTCATGTACCTGTGGCACACGTAACAGGAACGGTCTTTGTGAGTGGGGCAGCCAGTGCCGCCCCCGATGCCATAGACGTACTGGTTACTCTTAGACGAGTTCTCTGCAAAATATATGCCAGCTCCAAACATGCCACCAATATATGCATGACGCTCATCGAATCCTTTATGGATGATGGCATTTATGAACGGAGATCCTGAAAAAACAAAACATGCTTAGGATTATGATAAGGAAAACAACTCAACTCAATAGCAAAATGCAGTTCATGGCTACATATAGCAGTGATGCATTTACAGCACATTTCAATGACAAAGTACTTTTAACTTCAACTTTGAAGGTCATTTGGTATTAATAATTTAATTTGTATAGGCAGATGGTAAGGTTTGTGGTCTTATAAGGGATAAAAATAATGGCCTACCAAAACTAATTAATTAAAAATTAGCAGCTCAAACAGAGCATGGTCGGAACAATTTTTCGAATGTTTTTGTAAAAAAGTCTCTTATGCTAATCAAAGCTGAATTTATTTTATCAAAAATACAGCAAAAAGAGTAACATTTTGAAATATTTTTTACTACTTAAATGTATTGTATTTTTATATATTTTATAATATAATTTCCAGAATATAAAAATATATATATAAAAAATATATATATATAAAAAATATATATATATAAAAAATGGGCATATATATATATATATAAATAAATAAAGCATTTAAAAAAACAAAAACAAATTCTCAGTATGAAGATAATTACATTGGGGAAAAAAGGTAAATCTTAGAATAGACCATTTTCTTTGTGTCCTTACAAGGTAATATATTGTTTAATATATGTTTTGTTATATATAGCCCTACAATTTACGCATTAAATATAAAAACTGAAATGAAACTGAAGTTATAGATTTATAAATAAAATTACTTTTATTCTTTACGTTTCATTTGTCTAAGCATGTTTTCAATTCATACGACAAGTGAGTTCTGCACTTACCGTGAAACAGCATTCGCTCATTGTGGTGGTTGTGATTCTCGTCTGCAATCTCTTTCTGCCTGTGTGTGTATCGCTCTCTCAGTTTCTTATTCACCACCTTCTGGATCTACGTGACAATTAGATGACAGTTAGATTTTGCTCAAGAGTAAAACAGACATAGATAAAGTGATAGTTCACCCAAAAATGAAAATTCTGTCATTTACTCGCCCTCATGTCGTTCCAAACCCATAAGACTTTCGTTCATCTTCGGAACACAAATGATCAGCAAACAATGTTTACAGCATTCAAATATGGACAAGGAAGCTCAAGCATGAGAACCAATGAGGTTCATTCTCGTGTTACGCAGCACGTTTGAGCTTCTGCAAGAACCAATGAGGTTAATTCTCGTGTTACGCATCACGTTTGAGCTTCTGCAAGAACCAATGAGGTTAATTCTCGTGTTACGCATCACGTTTGAGCTTCTGCAAGAACCAATGAGGTTCATTCTCGTGTTACGCATCACGTTTGAGCTTCTGCAAGAACCAATGAGGTTCATTCTCGTGTTACGCATCACGTTTGAGCTTCTGCAAGAACCAATGAGGTTCATTCTCGTGTTACGCATCACGTTTGAGCTTCTGCAAGAACCAATGAGGTTAATTCTCGTGTTACGCATCACGTTTGAGCTTCTGCAAGAACCAATGAGGTTAATTCTCGTGTTACGCATCACGTTTGAGCTTCTGCAAGAACCAATGAGGTTCATTCTCGTGTTACGCATCACGTTTGAGCTTCTGCAAGAACCAATGAGGTTTGTTCACGTGCATCAAGCAAATATAGAGGAGCTTGATTTTATGTTTGCTGATCAATGTTTATACAGTATGTAAATAAAAGCCTAAATGAAATCATATAAAGCGATCATGTCTCTTCAGAAGACTTGGATTAAACCACTAAATTCACATGGATTTTCTTTACGATCTCTTCACAACCGTCAGAGCTTTGTGTGAATAGACTTTCAATGGAAAGAAAGGAATATTTTAGATTTCATTAAAAATATCTTAATTTGTGTTCCAGAGAACAAGTCTAATGGGTCTGGAATGACATGAGGATGACAATTTTCAATTTTGGGTGAACTAACCCTTTAAGATATGTTTCTATATAAAAAAAAATATCATACAATATGTTTATGTAATACTCTTTTGAAAAGCAATACCTATTTTAGATCAGTTAAATATCACTAATGTTGAATACATTTGGTGTGTGTGTTTACCTTGAGGACATTATATCGACTGAAAACGCCACCCGCGTTTCCTCCATCCCTGTGCTCCCGAATTGTGCTTTGCATCTGTGACCAAAAAACAAACACTCATCACACAGAGCCCAGGCAGACGGCTATTTGAAACAGCCCAGAAGTGTTCATGTTTTACCTCTTCCTCAACGGACTGAAACTCTTTATCATCCACAGCCAGGTCAATCAAAACTGTGCCCTGATTGGTGCAGTGGAAGGTCAGGTAAGGGTTGGCACCTGTGGCGTTACAGATAACAAGATTCAAATCTAATAAAAATATACTGATGCAAGCAGGAGCAGCAGAACTGGTGTTTTATGAGACAGACACTCACCCTGCTGTCCTCCCAGAAGCCTCTCAATGCCTTTGATGAGTTTATGACGGTGTCCGTAAGCGTTGATGCCGATCTCCTTGAGCTCCTCGTGACCCATGTCAGCCAACACGTCCAGAGTGATCTAATGGAAAAAAAAAAACACGGTTACAAACACGCAAAAACGTTGCACTAGAAGAAATAAAAAAGTTGAAAGATGTCTCTGTCTTTCTCACCTGTTCTCTCTCGAAGATGTCCCTCAAGTGTTCAAGCCCCAGACTCTTCAGGAATTGTGAGATGTTCATATCTAGGACAGCTATGGTACAAAAAGACATTTTAACAAAATAAAAATTGCAAAAATGTAAACAGTTTTTTTTTAAGTGAATGATTTTAATATCATCAAATTCTATTAGCGTTACTCAGACTTTCATTCCTCTACCAATGTGAACAAATTGATGATCTGAAATAGTCTAACAGTGTTTACTGGAATACTATTTATCAGCAGCAGAAGTGTAGTAGGAGTGGTAGTGGCGCAATGGATAAGACACATGCCTTTGGTGTGAGAGACCCGGGTTCAAATCCACTGTGAGACACCAATGTGTCCCTGAGCAAGACACTTAACCCCTAGTTGTTCCAGAGGCGTGCGACCTCTGACATATATAGCAATTGTAAGTCGCTTTGGATAGAAGCGTCAGCTAAATGAATAAATGTAAATGTAAATGTAAATGTAGTCCGATACCCGAACGAATGACTCATGAGCCGGTTCTTTTGAATAAATCAGTGCGATCAGTGTAGTTTGATTCCAGACCAAATGTTTCTTATAAGGCAGTAATTTTTTGTGAATCAAAGTCATACAGCATGACCAGCAGTGTTGGGGAAAGTTACTTTAAAAGTAATGCATTACAATATTACAAAAAGTAACTAACTGTAGGCGCGTTTCCATTACAGATTTGCGCAAAACTTTTGCGATTTTTTTCTAAATGTCGACAAAAAACTATTGCGAAATGACGGCGTTTCCATTCATTTTTTCCTCTCGCGATAAGTAAAATCATTCCAAAAACCATGGTAACGGACGTTGGTAGGTTTATGTACTAATCCCAGCCACTGCACTGGCCATTATTATTAATCGAAGGAGATGTAGGTGTGTTTTCCAAGCAATTAATGGTAAGGAACGACCCTTATTATACTTGTGAGCGGCACATATGAGGTGTTTCTGGCTGTTTCTCCCTCATATCTGCTTCGAGGTGTTGATTGTGGCATTTATTTGAGGTTTAGAATCCATTATTCCTAAAATTCTTTTGCCTTATATGAATTTACTAAAGAACTCTGTCTCGTATTCTGTCCAAACACACCGCGTCATCTACGTCAGCTGATCTGTAAATGCGCAAAAACCGTTTCCATTGCAGTTTTGCGAAATATTTCTTTTTCGAATTGCCTGAAAAACCACCTCATGCGAGCGTAAAAACTTTTTTGCGATAAATGGGAGTTTTTGCGAAATTGACACGTTTCCATTGGGCGTATTTTCAATTCGCAATTTCTATTTGCGCAATTTGAAGGGTAATGGAAACGCGGCTTGTGTTAGTTACTTTTTATGGAAATTAATTTGCTACGTTACTTTTTTGGCAACTTTTTCTCAACTGGGCTGGGCTTGTTTGTTTAAAAATATATTTTTTTAATTCTGGCAAATGTAAAGGCCATTTCACACTAAAAGTAAAGTGAATAAGCGAACAAATGAAGTGAACATTCTTACTTCAGCATGAAAAATAACAAAATGAAACAAATGATGATGATTAACTAAAGTCAGTTTTCCTTATTAATTGGTTAATAAAGTGGGATTATTTCACATTTAATTATTGCAGGTTTGCATAATATTCTAAGTTTGCATTTCACTGTCTTTATTCATTTTGAGGAATACTGAATCTGTTTTCGTGCAAGTGAGATGTGCTCACATTTAGTCTAGAACTACAATAACCATCATGTTTACACAACGCCTCTACACTTACTCCCGATGGGGAAAGGAGAGCTGTCAGTCAATAAATGGGAAAACAAAGTAACTTATTTAAATAAAAAAAAACTTGTAAATTTAAAAGTAGTGCATCACTTTACTAGTTACTTTTAAAAAGTAATCTGATTACATTACTCGCGTTACTTGTGATGCATAAACCTCAGCACCGGTGATCAGTGTAATCTGGTTCAAGAACAAGCTATGAAGTGATTCTTTTTAGAGAATAAAAGCTGAATCAAATATCAGTGTATTCTGATTCCTGAATGAATGACTCTTCTGAGGCAGTTCTATTGTTTCTTCTCACTAACTTCTTTTCACAACATCTTGATCTTTCTCACCATCTCCTTCCTTCCGCTCAGTTCCGGCGGCTCCATCAGCAGGTCCTGCCGCCCCTCCACTGGCCCCGTCGCAGAGGGGCCCGGCCAGGTTATCGATGCTGGAGGCGGCGGAGAGGCATGAGGGTGTGGAGGCGGGTGATATCAGAGCGGCGCTGAGGACGGTGGCCTGTGGTTTGAAACAACTGGGAAGAGCATCAGGAGGCATCGCGTCCATCAGCAACGCACGGATGTCATCGGCCTGATAAACACAGATGAATGAACTTGATCAGTGCCTTACTAGTGAACACGAAATCCAAAAATCTAAATCAACCTTTTTTACTTTATTACAACATGTTTCTGGTTATATTGTGCATTATTCATCTGTGTAATGTTGGTAACACATGACAATAAGGTTATATTTGGTAAGTAGTTAACTATAGCAAACATGAATTAATAATGAAGAATACAGCATTTGTTTATCTTAGTTAATGTTGATATCAACACTTACTAATACATTTTAAAGTCGTATCTGTTAACAATTGTGAATGCACTGAACTAAAATGAACAAATGAAGAATTATATTTTTTAACTAACATTAACATAAATGAAAAAATGCTGTAAAAAATTATTTACTCATTGTTATTTCTTGTTAGCTAATGCATTTACTAATGTTAATGAATTGGACTTTACTGTAAAGTGTTATGTTTTTACAATCTTCATTACGATTATTGTTGGCTTTTTGACTAATTGCTTTTGTTCCTCTTTTGCAAGTTGTGGCTGACGGATTAAAGGGTCTGCTACATGCAAAAATGTTAAAAGTTAAAAAGTAAAATAAATTTTTTTTTCTGTTTACTAGGGGTGGAACGGTACACAGAAGTCACGGTTCGGTTCATACCTCGGTTCAGACATCACGGTTCGGTACGAGTTCGGTACAATGGAGGGAAAAGCAAAACAAAAATGTAGAAGGCAATTTTTTTTTTTATTGTGCATGTCTGTAGGCTGTTCCACCAAAGGAAAATAAATGTTTTAAGCCTTGTATTTTTTAAATAAGTTTTATTAATAAAGTAAAGGCATAGAACCAGTTTATTTGTAGTGCATTGCCAATAGTTTTATATAATTAGTTTATTAATTAAATTAATAAAAAGACAAAAAGACCTTGAGATATGTTTGGTAATTGTACCTGAATGAATTTAAAATTCATTTGCTATATTTCAGATCAATATATTTGTTTTCCTTAAAATTTTAATAACACTAACTTTATTCTCATCTGAATTATAAATAATTTATTTCTGTATAAAATAATACTACCATTAAAAACAAATTTGATTTTCTTTTAATCAATGTAGAATGTGTAACTTACTCACTGTGTTGGGTGACAGTTGTAGGTTACAGTTTGACAAGAGTTTACAGTTTGACAAAAGCACAATGTTGTGTTTTATTACGAGTGTACACAAATATAAGTAAACACTTTGCAGTTTGAATGATGTCCTGTATGAACAAAATTAGTATGTTTTTATGTTTCCACTGTTCGATCGCGCCCGCGCCTCTCTGAACACACACACAACATTTTCCAGCATTGCAAACTTGACATCGCAGCCTGTCCATTATAGCCTGTCTATGATTATAGCCATAGATATTATGTCTATGATTATACCCCATAAGTTATAGCCACGGAGCTTCAGAGCTAAGGCGGAGCTACAGATTAGGTGTCCCTAAAGAACCCGCGTATCTAACAGTAGTTCCGCATTACATTAACTAATTTGCACGCGAGTTTTATTTATTTTTATACCGTGTATTCTCCGTGTGTATTCATGCACCGAACCGTGACGCCCGTACCGTCTCGGTTCAATACGAATACATGTACCGTTCCACCCCTACTGTTTACATAAGTGAGGAAAATAACATTGACCAATAATATTGCAGCCTAATTTTCCACAATTCAATCAAATCTGCTATTCACAAGTTCTGTTATTTCAGAAACATGTCATATGTAGAAGTTTTTTTAGAAGTAAATTTTCACAAAGCATTTGCACAATTGCTTGTTGATTTCCTCATTTGAAAGTGTAAATGAATACATGTAAATGCATACATTTTCACTTTCCTTTAACATTTTTATTGCAAATTGCAATTTTAGTTTGGAAGTTTATCTTCCAGGATCAATCTCTTATCTTAAAGCCAAGTCAACACTGATATTTTCTTAAGTAGAGTGTTATTCTAACAGTTCTGGTAGGGTAGTTTACCGTGGCCAAGTCCAGAGCGGTCTGTCCCTCCTGGTTCTTCATGGTGGGGTCAGCGCCGTGTGCCAGTAGCAGTGCACACAGCTGTGTACGGCCCTTCTGTGCAGCCTCGTGCAGCGGAGTGAACGCCCACTTATCTGTCGCATTCACGCACGTGTTAAACTTGATCAGGAGGGCAGCGATATCCACATGCTGGACAGAACAAGAGAGAAGGCAATTATAGAAGCAGTATTAATATCATGATTCCACCACAATATTGCTGTTCGGCACAACATATATATATATATATTTAGGTATCACATTGTTCTCTACTGACTTTGGGGCAAAGTCTGACTTTTTTTTTTAAAAGAAATTACTTGTATTCAGTAATGATGCATTAAACAAAAGTGAAAGTAAAGACATTAAATTCAGTTCTTTTCCAACTTCCAATTCGTCAATAAATCCTGAAACAAACAAAAATTATCACCGTTTCCACAAAAACATTAAGCAGCACAACTGTTCTCAACATACTGATCATAATAATGTTTCTAGAGCAGCAAATCAGCATATTAGAATGATTCCTGAAGGATCATGTGACATTTCAGACTGGTGTAAGTATTCTACAAAACCAATCCTTTAAAGATAAAGTCATTTATGCAGACTAAACTTCCCACAGCCTGATCTCTCACCCCATATGAAGCAGCGTTATGCAGAGGGATCAGTCCTCCTTTATCCTGAGCGTTCACATCCGCTCCGTGCTCCAGGAGATACTCGGCCACCTCCAGGTTATTGTAACCAGCTGAATTCATTTAAAAATGAATTAATTCATAAAATAAACAGCAGACAGACGAGATGCATGCGTGTTCAGTGTGAGAAAGCACGTTACCTGCCAGGTGCAGTGGTGTGGAGTTCCTGCCCTGTGTGTCTCTGCAGTTGATGTTCTCAGGACTGCAGAGTTTCTGCACGCGAGCTAAACAGCCCTTCTTAGCGGCATCCAGCAGAGCGGCGTCTCCACGCAGAAGGTCCTGGATGTCCGTGTCTCCGTCCTTCACCATGTCCAGAGCCATGTTGCCATCGCGGTTCTTCTTAGATGGGTCAGCGCCATGCTAAAGAGAGAGTAGATATGATTTAAGATTGCCAAAAAAGGCAAAACATCATTTTAAAGTTGATGCTAAAGGCACAATTTCACCTTTAACATGGACTTTAAGTGAGGAAAAAGTAGCATGCACGTAAATGACTGGTGAATGGTTTAACTGAAATTAATCTAAATGACAGCTAAAATATTTAATGAGATTCTCAACAAGAAAATTCTTAGTGAACAAATATGTTCAAATCCTAATTTGTTTTTTAACAGATATTTTTAGGACACTTTGTTTTTTATTTTATAAAAACTATAATATATTTACAGATATTTAAGTATTTATATATATATATTAAAATGTCATATACATTACAATATTATAATATTTATACAATTTATATATTCCAAAAAGTCTAGAATTTGACAAATTTAAATATGAAAAAAAATTGAATTCAGAATTGAATCTGAATTCCTTGACCCCAAATAAATACAGGACATTGGATAATACTATATTAATTCTATTATATTATATTCATATTTACACTACGAAACATGGGTTTGTTTATTTGATAGTATTTGTGAGCCGAAAGTGAAACGTAGAGTGTGGCAAAATAAGAAGCGAGCGTCTCAACGATATGAAAATATGAAATTCCCACGCAATCATGATATTCATTATGAGGCCAACATGTGCATGATTTCTCCATCTGAGGTATCAAACCTTGAGCAGTAGTTTGCAGATCTCATATTTGCCCTTGGCTGCAGCTTCATGTAATGGTGTGAACTTCCAAAGGTCCGCCACGTTCACAGACGCTCCATGTCTCACCAGCAGCTCTGCCACCTCATAGTGACCATACGAACACGCGTTGTGTAGAGGAACCAGACCACTGATCAAGAGAAAGATAGAGAGTCAGTGACAGTCAGATAATGCCAACACAGGGCAATGATAGTCACACTAATGATGACTCAGAGGAAGATGATGGTACCCTTTATCTTTAGCGTGCACATCGGCCCCATGATGCAGCAGGTATTCCACCACGGCCACGCGGTTGTAGCCAGCAGCAAAATGCAGCGGGGTGGAGTGACGGCCCTCCAGATCACGACAGTTCACGTTTTGAGGGGAGCACAGTTGCTATGGAGGACACACATAAACATCTTCCTTCACAAACCACCATCAAATGAATTAGGTATGTTTACATGAACCAATTTTCCCCAGAAGTCTAATTCGCTGCTGGTTCCTTTGAGATTTTCCTATGTTTTTTTTGTTGTTTTTTTAAGTAAAATAAGGTCTGTGGTAAATATCTTGACAATATGTTTTGCTCTTCAAAATAAGTTCTTATCTAGTTATTTATTAGAAGCAAAAATAAAAAACAAACTGTGTGTGTAATTTAGTTTGTAGAACAAGTATCGTCGAGTTATGTTTACCACAGACCTTATTTCACCATTATAAATAAAAGAAAACATCTTCCTGGTTCTGCCGTCATACCTGCACCACACTCTATTGATCAGATTATTAATTTCATTCAAATCGAGCTCAATCAGATTGGTCGAGGTGTTTACATGGAAGGCTTTTCAGTCCGATTAAGCCATCAATACGATAAGCAGATTATTTGAGTGCAAGTAAACAAAGCTATTGATTTCCTGATGGATAAAATCGCAAAAAAAAAAAATATATATATATATTTTTATAATGTCCTGTTTTACGTCACATTGCTGAAGTGAAATGGATTTTAAACATGTTAACTTTATTTACCTTCACTGTGTCAAGGTCTCCGGCTTTAGCAGCCTCGAGAAAACGATAATCCACGTCCGAATTACGGGGAGGAATGTTCTCTGGAGAAATAAATGCAGGAAAATCATTACAGATTAAGGACATCTTTAGCGTTTAATTCAGAAAATTCATGAATCATACTGGAAATAAAGCTCAGAGTAACGGATGTAAAACTACCATTAAGTATTTGCTGAATGGCTTCATTCCCCATTTGTGAAGCTGTGAAGCCCTGCAATGAAATGATTGATGGGTCGGCTCCGTAACTCAGCAATAGTCTGCAAGTCTGGATGTGGCCAGCAAGGGCCGCCCTGTGCAGAGCCGTCTGTCCCAGTGTGTCCACAGCATTCACCTGAACACACACACACACACACACACACACAAAGCTCAGTGAAAAAGTATATTATAAAGATAAAGTACTGTTCAAAAGTTTGGGGTCCGCTTGTAGTAGTATTACGGTTTCCACAAAAATATTAATCAGCACAACTGTTTAGAAACATATTCAAATTATTTCTGAAGGATCATGTGACACTGAAGACTGGAGTAATGATGCTGAAAATACAGCTTTGAATCACAGGAATAAATTACATTTTAAAATATATTCAAATAGAAAAGTTATTTTAAATTGTAATAAAATTTCACAATATAACAGTTTTTACTGAAGAGCAGAAGAGAAATCAGTAACACTTTACTTGAAGGGGTGTGTATAAGACTGACATGACACATGTAGGAGGTTTTATGCATGTTTATGATAACTGTCATTAAGTGTCATTCGGTCAATTATGACATTTTTATGCAAATGTGACATTGTTTGAGATGTCTTTGTCATGACAACTTGACATAAACCAAAACATCATAACCTGTCATAAATGTGTCCTAAACATGACATATCAGATTAATTATCAAACTTAAGAAACTACTTAGCTTTATGGGTTATGTTGTCTTGGTAATGTCAAGTTGTCATGACAAAGACACTGACAGGTTATGATGTATTGGTTTATGTCAAGTTGTCATAACAAAGACATCTCAAACAATGTCATCTTTGCATTAAAAATGACATAATTGACCGATTGACATTTAATGACAATTGTCATTAACATGCATACAACCTCCTTCATATTCATGACATGTGTCATGTCAGTCTTATGCACACCCCTTCAAGTAAAGTGTTACTGAGAAATCATACCGACCCCAAACTTAGTTAAAAATAGCACAATTTCACTCAATTTCTGTGTGCAAATATTCTGCATTTTGAGGGAATTTATAGAGTGAAAAGCCATTGTTATATAGTATATATCATAATTCTAGTACAGTATATAACATTTTGGTAACACTTTACAATAAGACTTCATTAGTCAACATTATATAACTACATTAGTTAACATGAATTAAGAATGAACCGCACTTCTACAGCATTTATTTATCTTTGTTAATTTCAACATTTACTAATACATTATTAAAATCTAAATCGTATTTGTTAACATTAGTTACTGCACTGTGACCTAACATGAATTGTATTTGAACTAACATTAAAGATTAACAAACACAATAACAAATGTATTGCTCACGGTTAGTTCATGTTGGTTAATACATTATTGTAAAGTGTTACCAAATGTATTACTGATTTATAATTTACAATTTGATTTATTAAAAAAAGTCCTGAAGTTGTGAAACACATCGTATCCCATATGGTAGGGTATGAGATAACATATACATTTATATAGTTGAAGATGAAAGCAGCTGCCAAAGTAGACGGCATATAGCAAAGCAGCTCACTAGATCCTGGAACATATCCCATGCTGGTACCTTCGCTCCATGTTTCTGCAGGACTTCAAGCGCATCATTATGACCCCGCTCAGCCGCTACGTGGAACGGAGTCATAAAACTAGTGGAAGAAAGAATAAGCCAATGTGAGAAACAGCAACCAAGAGATTCAACAATGTATCTAACAAAGTGGAACACTCACTCCTTGTTCTTCTCGTGAATGTTGGCACCTTTCCGCAGGAGCAGCTCTGTGACCTGTTTGCGTTTGGGATGAGGAGACGCTACGGCGCAGTGCTGCGGACAAACACGGTTAGAGATCTTAATAAACACATCATCAAAACCCTCAGCGTTCAGAGATCATGCCCTGCGCTCACCAGAGCGGAGTCGTGCGAGTGAGGGTGTTTGAAGCTGATGATCTCTTGAGCCGTTTTCTTGACCTTGGCCATGTCTGCCTCACGGGCCGCTTGCAAAAGCGTGTGTCCTTTGAACTCATCTGGACGAAGGGAAAAAAAATCACAAAAGATCAAATGATTGCACCTTATATTGAAATAAGCGGATGCAGGGTGAATTGCACTTACAGGTGAGTCTCTCTTTAAGCTCAGGTGTGGGCGCCACATCCACCGCGCTCTTGCCGTGGCAGTTGAGCAGTGTGGGATCGGCGCCGTGACTCAGCAGCAGTGAACACACCTCCACTCGATTCTTACTGGCCGCCTCGTGCAGCGGGGTGAACTGCCATAAGTCCATGGCGTTGACGCACGCCCCGTGCTGGGAGCGAGACATACAGGAAACCGTCAATCACAATAAACAGAAACTCAGAATCAAAACAATAAAGCATCTGTGCTGGAGGAGCATATATATATTTCAATCAGTAAGTATTGGCTGGATTATTCTATTTACCTTTAACAGGAGCTCTGTGACCTCGTAGTGACCATAAGAGCACGCATTGTGCAAAGGAACCAGACCACTGATAGAGAGAGAGGGATAGAGGAAAAAAAGATTATTTCAGAATTTATCAAAAGATCATGATAAACGCTGATGACCTTGTGTTAATACACGTTCCTGGTCTAATTGTTCAGAGCAGATTATTTAAAATAAATAATATATGCAATCAAATATTATGTATTATATATATACACATACACAATACTAATAATATTCAAAAGTTTGGGGTTGTTGTTTTTGAAAGAGTCTCTTACACTCACCAAGGCTGCATTTATTTGATCATGTAATATTTTTAAACATTACGCTTTAAAATAACTGTAAAATATATTTTAAAGTGTAATTTATTCCTTTGATCAAAGCTGAATTTTCAGCATCATTACTCCAGTCTTCAGTGTCACATGATCCTTCAGAAATCATTCTAATATGCTGATTTGCTGCTCAAGAAACATTTCTAATTATTATCAATGTTGAAAACAGCTGTGCCGCTTAACATATTTGTGGAAACCATGATATGTATTTATTCAAGATTCTTGGATGAATAAGAAAGTTTATAAGACAATTTATTTCAAATAGAAATCTTTTGTAACAAAGTAAAAGACTTTACAGTCAGTTTTGATCAGTTTAATGCATCCTTGCTGAATAAAATTATTAATTTCTTTAAAACAACATATTACTGACCTCAAACTTTTGAATGGTAATGTATTATATAATATAATAATACAAAACAATTAAATAAAAAATAAAACAAAATGTTTAAACTTTGAAATGTGTCAAATTGTGGAAGTAAAAATAAGTCACATTTCATGTTGGCTTTACACACTGGACACTACATGTTTAAGAGAGAGACAGGTAGTAGTAGTTGCTCACCCTTTGTCTTTGGCATGGACGTCAGCACCGTATTGCAGCAGTAGCTGCACTATACGCACACGATTATACCCAGCGGCCAGGTGAAGAGGGGTGGACTGGAAAAGAAGAGAGAAAAATAAATAATCTGTCTAAATAATATTCAGTTCACTTAATGGAGCTAAATTAATGATCATCAGTAATACAAGCGCTCATCTCACACAACCCAAACTCAAATATAATTACATAAACCTGCTTGTAACTCATCCCAACATTAGACAGCTAACTTGTGTAATGCATTTCAGTTTTGAAATTTCGTTCTTGATGTTTTCGTGATGCAAAAATGGAGAAGCGGTGCCTAAAGGCCCGTTCACACCAAGAACGATAACTATAAAGATAACTATATTAGCGTCCACACAAACGCACAGTATCATTCTGTTTATTCTAAGCGCGCCATCAGCCACTTTAAATGCTCGCGCTCTTAAAAGCAGGATGGATTCTGATTGGCTGTCGATGTTTTTATCCTTCATCAGCTGGAAAAAAAAACCATTCGGAAAGTGATTCCAACAATATAATTTCTCTGTGCCGTTATCATTACAGTTGTGGTGTGAAATCTGCTATTCTTTTATACTTAGAGCAGTTTTTAGAACTATATCTTTATCATTATTCGTCATATATTATATATCAGTTATCGTCCTTGGTGTGAACGAGCCTTTAGTACCTCTAAAATCTGTTTCTACAGTCCACATTGAATTGTAAATATATGGATGCAATTAAAGATCTTAAAGAACAGGTAAATGCCTACTCGCACCAAGAACAAAACAAAAAAGTGGAACAAATCACAGACGAAAGGTCACACCAAAAGCGAAACACTTGGGTCAAATCACATGCCTTAGCCTGATGCGTATTATACTTTCTTAGTCATTATATATGCTTCTCTAGAAGCTGAAATTCAGTGTCCCTGCCATAAACCAAGAAGTGTCCAACTATTGAGAAAATAACCACTGTTACCATAGAAACAGAAATAAAAAGCAAAAGAGCTCAGCACCAACAACAAACTCCCATGAAGCACTGAAAATTATGTTAACAGTCAGTATCCAACATTATTTTGCATTAAAATGTAAAAAATTTATTTGTTTTATACTTATAATCGATGACTAAGCCAATTAATAGTTTTATATTTTACCACCGTTTTTTAATTAAAATCACATAATTTGCATTGCAAAATTTAAGTACACAGACCAGCAAGTTTGTAATGTCAACTCGACTCAATTGTCAGTCAGAGCCGGTTGGATTGGTTCATGTCTTAGATATCTTTATTGCAATTATTTTAAAGAAAATGGGGAAAAGTAGGAATACTTTGTGGAACCACTAAAAAAAAAGTGAGCAGTCACTGTTGCGCACTATTGCCTCTTGGTGCAAATAGGCCTTTACAGCTGCAATCTGTCTTGAGCTCAATCGCTTAAACGGATAGTTCACTCAAATATGAAAATTCTGTCATTATTTACAAACCCTCATGTCGTTTTAAACCTGTAAGACTTTCGTTCATCTTCGGAACACAAATGAAGATATTTTTAATGAAATCTGAGAGATTTCTGTCCCTCCATAGACGGCTACGCAACTACCACTTTGACGCTTCGAAAAGTTCATAAAGAGATCGTGAAACTAATCCATATGAATTGAGCGATTTAGTCAAAATTTCTGAAGAGACTCGATCGCTTTATATGATGAACAGATTGAATTTAGACTTTTATTCACATATAAACATTCATCAACTCACACGTCAGTTGTGGTAAACAGAAGCTTAAGCATGTCCGCTTGACGTGTGAGAACCAATGAGATTCATTCTAGTGTTACGCATCACGTTTGAGCTTCAGCAAGAACCAATGAGGTTTGTTCTCACGTGTCAAGCAGGTTCGGGTG
This sequence comes from Leuciscus leuciscus, assembly GCF_965113295.1. NCBI lineage: Eukaryota > Metazoa > Chordata > Actinopteri > Cypriniformes > Leuciscidae > Leuciscus > Leuciscus leuciscus. The sequence goes on from NC_138729.1 coordinate 47,496,570, forward strand.
AGCTTCTGTTTATGTTCACTGATCATAATATTAATAATACATTTTATTTGTAACGCACTTTACATTTACCGTATTTTCCGCACTATAAGGCGCACTTAAAAGCCTTTAATTTTTTCAAAAAACGACAGTGCGCCTTATAATCCGGAGCGCCTTATATATGGATCTGGCGCCTTATATTAATGTCTGTAAAACAACCGCTGACTTAAACCTTGTTTATACTTTCGCCTGGCACCGGAGCGCGAGCCTCCGCTGACTGCGCGCGCACCTCCCCAAACAGACGAGGCATTTATACTGTTTTATTTTAGACTGAACACCAGACCATACAACTGATTTAGACGCGCAAACTGGGTGCCGGTGTGATGAGATTTACTAATATCCGTCTGCTCGGGCAGATTCGGCTCAAAGTCGTGCATCTTCGGATGCAGAGGCGCGCGCGCTGTCACAATGACGTAATTTTGCCGCGCGCGCGCCTCCGCATCCGAAGATGCACGACTTTGAGCCGAATCTGCCCGAGCAGACGGATATTAGTTTTTTATTACCTTCGCGCTCATGCGGACGCGTCGAGTATAAACAAGGTTTTACAGCTCAGCCACTTGTTTTTTCATATTTTTTGCAAGTGGTAGATCTTGGTTTACATTTGGACTTTGGATGTGATCTTAGGCTTGAAAAGGTTGGTGACCACTGCATAACGCAAACCCAGTCAAACGTTTGACTGCAGTATCTTCTATTCTATGCGCCTTATAATCCGGTGCGCCCTATATATGAAAACAGTTCTAAAATAGGCCATTCATTGAAGGTGCGCCTTATAATCCGGTGCGCCTTATAGTGCGGAAAATACGGTAAGCAAAATCCCAAAGTGCTACAATTTAGAAACAACCAAAATAAAAAAAAATCATCCAAAAAAAAAAAACTTCTAAAAAAGGTGAGTTTTAAATCCGCATTTAAAAGCAACCACAGTGGGACTGGGAGCGGCTGCACAGAAAGCCCCATCTCCCATAGTACGTAGCTTAGTCCTGATCAATGTTTATATGTGAATAAAAGCCTAAATTAAATCTGTTCATCACATAAAGCGATCGAGTCTCTTCAGAAAATTTGGACTAAACCGCTCAATTCAAATGGATTCATTTTACAATCTCTTTATGAACTTTTTGAAGCATCAAAGTGGTAGTTGCGTAGCTGTCAATGGAGGGACAGAAATCTCTCAGATTTCATCAAAAAAAAAAAGTATGTTTCAAAGATAAACGAAAGTCTTGCGGATTTGGATCGACATGAGGGTGAGTTTTGACTGATGAAAGAATTTTCATTTTTGGGTGAACTATCCCTTTAAAAAGAGATAATTATAAGTGAACCACTAGTAACTTAAATAGTCTAAACACACAAAAAAAGTTACAAATTCATTCTCAGTTCATGCAGTGAATAATGAAGAAATAATGGTGACATGCCCTTATGACAGCCTGAACACAACCACAGCAAAACAATCTCAACAACGCAGCCATTTAGTAATGAAGATGTGCCTCAAATGTATGATGCATTCTCTGAGAGAATTATGTTTTTCAGTGCAGGATGGAGAGGCAACATTCAGATTCATATCATTATTATTAATGAGGACTGAAATAGAGTACAGAACAAGCAATGGGCAACAGTGCAACGTTTCTAGCAAACACACAATGGATCTAAACAGGACAGAAATCAGGAGTTAAACACCACGTTTGTGGAGAGCATGCGTGCTGATCACAACAAATCAAACAAACGGATTCAAAAACGTGAGCGATGATGCGTGGATGTGGAGTTTAGGGGTAAAAACATGGTGGAGTTCTTGCAAAGGAAGACAGTTTAGAGAAGTTTTGTAAAAGAGTAAAAAAAAAAAAAGAGGTAAATGAAAGCCTTGTTTTCAGAACCTGCAGGAGTCATCAAAACATTAGCAGAGCTAATAAGGCAGAAAAATAAGGCAGGTTTTCTGTGCATTTTAAGTGTGAACCAGCGTATGGATGGATTTTTAGGGGCAAAAATTAACAAAAACAAATTGTAAGAAAAAAATAAATAAAAAATAAATCACAGAAGACCAAATAAAACTAATTTCTGTTTCACAAAATAAACTTACCAGCATTTTTTGTGATGTTGACTGAATGTCGCCAGAACAAAAAACAAAAAAAACAAAACAAAAAATTAGCTATAAACTAACATATTATCCATCAGAGCTAACTGTGGTGCTTGAAACCTAAAACAACAGCTAAAGCATCCTATATGAAGCACAATATCTTCAATATTTTGCTACTTTTTTTAGAAACATTATTTCTTTGAAAGGTATATGTCAATTGTTATTGATCAGTTCACACAAGAAGATAATGCTAAAATCGATTTGAAATTTTCAATGGCTGATATAATACTTACATATACAGTATATACACACGACAGTTCAAAAGTTTGGGGTTGGTGAGATTTCTTAATGTTGTAGAGAGTCTTTTCTGCTCACCAAGACTGCATTTATTTGATGAAAAATGCAGCAAAAACAGTAGTATTGTGAAATATTATTACTATTTAAAAACTACTTTAATATATGATAATGTGTCATTTATTCCTGTGATCTCAGCATCATTACTCCAGTCTTCAGTCTCACATGATCCTTCAGAAATCATTCTAATATGCTGATTTGCTGCTCAAGAAACATTCCTCATTATTATCAATATTGAAAACAGTTGTGTTGGAAACTGGCTTTTTTTCCTGATCCTTAGAAATGAATAGAAAGCTCAAAAGAGCAGAATAGAAATCTTATTTCAACCTACATTCATCCTATGTATTTACTGAGATCCTAAGACACTTTACAATGTGTCCTTACTGAATAAAAGTATTCATTTATTTAAAACCCCAAACTTTTGAACGGCACATACACACAATTTAATGACAGAAAATGAGAAACAAAATTAGTTAATTACTTTCTACAATATTTCTTTGTATTCTTTACAACACATATGACACAAAACCTTTATTATTGTATGAGTGCATCCCTTAGGTCTATAAACCCCTTTCTTTGCTCATGCTCAGATATCAAAAACGATACCACTCATATATACTATGTTTGTTGAATAAATGTTGCCACACAAAGAATCTCAGACTGCAAAACAAAATGTCAGCGGTTCAAAGATATTTCTAGGTTTACAACCGTCTAAGGCATGATATCACTCCCAATATTAATGTCTATGTAGAGTTCATTCAAACATAATGTATGCTTTATCAACTATAATGTCCTGTATTTGATGTGAATTGTGGTGTTAATAGTTCAAAAAAATGCTAAAACACACTACTCTCAAATTATCAGTCCAAATTATATCACTATACAATTTACACACAGGTATCAAAATCAGTACCGGTAAAAAAATAAAATTGTAATAATACATAATATCACTATACTACAGCATGAGTTATAGCAAGTAACTCAACATCCACTACAAGAAAACCAAGCAAATATTTAAGAAAAACACTAAAGTGAACTCATTTCTAAAAAGCCCTTCTGATATAAAGACCCAGAGGTCTGGAGGGAGAACTGATGAATGAAGTGACCTGATATTATCAGGGATGGCAGAGGATTTAAAGGGAAATCAACGGTCCTGTTATAATGTTTAGACAAAAAGAAATGGATCACAAGCTTTTGCCTAAAACATCATAAAGGTCAGAATGTGCATCCAATAAGCGCCAAAGATCAAATGAAATCCCTTATAAAAATAACTGACATTAAAAAGCGGTCAGAGAGAACAAAGGGGCAGTTAAGACTCGAAACAAACATCATAAAATGACATCAACCATACGTCCAGACTTAAACTCATTATGGGTAAAACTAGGTCAGAGCTGTTTACTCTAAACACAGTATTACGGAGAGAAAAAAACTCAAACAAGGGGACTTAGGATTGCCTTGACCTACATCTATATCATTTACATGACCAATGAAATACATGAATCACATCCTGTGTTTGAGTTTGAACAGAACTAGAGTATACAACAAAGTCGGACATAAAATTTCTAAAATAGTCATACTAGGAATTTACATCTTATAAGGCATATCAAATATTAAAAGCAACATTACGGATGCTGATTAAATAAAATAACTCAGATCTGTTACCTTGCGTCCATCGCTGGCATGACAGTTGACGTTAAGTGGGGTCAAAAGTGCCATAAGCTTTTCCTCATTCCCGCTCCTAAGAAAGACGTTATTCAAACAGAGGGAGACAAACACTGTGAGGAATGGAAACTTAGAGAAAAGACATTTCTGGATCAGTGACAGTCAGAGAAGATTCCAATGTACTTAATGGACCACGTCATCTTTTGAAATGCAAAATTTAACTAATTATTGAAACCTAGCTGCAAAAATCCTAGCTTTAGGATTGTTTTGAGAGCTGTAACTAAAGGATAAAGGAACTATATTGGACTTAGTTACTCATTTCGCATGCAAACACAGACAATTTACATAGTCATGAGTCTTTTCAAGGCACAGTTACCAAAAAAAATCAATTTAGTTATAAAAGATAAGAGAGAAGGTACAACATAGCAATGAAAACATAGATTTTGGGTACTCCTTACATGTACATAGATCTTTTCCTCTTTTTTGTTGTCGTTTTGTTTCAAAAAAAAAAAGTTGACATTTCTGATGAGTAGATGTACAGCAAACATGACTGTATGGCGTATGTATGGGCATATATTTGTATGTTGTGTGTATGTTTTTGATACGAAGATATTCGATATAGTATCTGATGTACATCTGATTGAAATGTAATGTTTATATGAGAAAAAAAAAAAGAGGATTTTGGGAGCAACAACCCTTTAAAAGTCTAATGCCATATATATTTTAACATAATATAATATTATGTTAAACTCACTACTAAGAAAATATTCTGTAATGTTAGGATTTAGGATTCTGTAATCTTAGGAGACAATTTTACTCAAAATCTCCTCAGTCCAAAAAACATTTTTTGAAAACCAAATGGCAAAAAAACACTATATTCTTGAAGTTTTCTAAACATCCACAAATGACCAATATGGCCAATACAGCACCTACAGCTCTGCACAGTCTTCCCAGAGTACTCAAACAATCAAATCAAGATGTTTGAACAACCATCCAAAACCCCTTGAAACCAATTATAGAAGTGTTTATTTCAGCAACACACTGATATTAAATTAGTATAGTTACTGTGCCATAAGCTCACCTTGCTGCCTCCAGCAGTTCATCCTTCTTATATTCACCTAAGGAATAAAGATAGACAGCAGGTGTCAGACAGATTTGAAAGATGTGTGTGTGTGTGTGAATATGCTTGGTGTTCAGTGTAATGTAGCTATTTTCAGACTGGAAAACAAGCATACGGTTTATATTATGCAGTGCTTTGCAGTTTTTTTTATTAACATGTGAAACGGTATGCGGTATGGATTGATTAAAGTGTTCTGCTGCAACTTCACAGTTTAATTGGGCGAGTGCTGTCAAGATGGCATTTTAATCCAATTTTGTGTACAAATGCTTTGACATATGGCTACCCAATCAAATAATGGATGATGGCCTTCACTTTTCAGACTGGAGTGCAGTACATTGTGGCACTTTTGTTATATATTGCACATTTTGTAGCAAGTCATTCAGGCATTCCTTGCAGTCAGAAATCAAGGGAGATCTATTTACTGTGAATAATATGCATACTACATGCCATTGCAAAACATACCCAATGTCCATTTACATGTCTGCTCATCAGATTGAGTGTGTGTGTGTGTGTGTGTGTTTGTTAATGACTGTAAAGCAGATGATGTATTGTACGTGCATGTCTCACCAGTGAGGACGGTCTTAGCAGAAGGGTCTGCCAGGTCCAGAGCTGATTTGCCGTCAGTGTTTCTGATGTTTGGATCAGCACCGTGCTGTAGCAACACTGTAAGAAACAGAATCAAGCAATTAAGTCATAAGGAATGCACCGATACTGAAACTGACGAAATCAAAAGCAGATCATATTTAAAACTTTGGCCAATAACTATAAATATCTATACCGTTTTGCCACCTAAAATGTTCATACTAGATCTGCAATTTGCAAATCACCCATTGAAACATTTTAACACATATACATACATACATACACACACACACACACAGGGCCTAAAATGAACATGGCGTTGGCGAGTATATGAAACGGTGTCACTCGCCAGTGTAAGACTATGCAGTGTTATTTTACATTTGCTTAATTTTTTTTCATTTGTATCTTGTTATATTGTATTTATTTGTGCTTTTGCTTGTAATTTGATTATTTGTTCTCATTTTATTACTGATTGTTTATTGTCTTTAATAATGTTTTAAATTTATATTAGTTAGGCTAGTAGTTTTAAGCTGTGGTGTTGAAATTGCAATAGAGAATTGTGAATTTTCACTGGTATCTCAAATTTTGGTGTCATAAACTGCCTGCAACAAAAGCTATGGTCGGTACATTTTCTTAAGTCACCCGCCATTGGCAGGTGTGGCAAAAAGTTAGTTTTAGGCCCTGTATATATACACACACAGTTATCCATCTACATACTATAAATATTTTTGGTAACACTTTCAAATAAGGTTCCCTCCGTTTACATTAATTAAGGCATTAGCTAATATGAACTAACAATGTGCAGTATATTTTTTTACAGCATTTATTCATCTTTTTTTAATAAAAAGAAAATTTTTCATTGTTTCTTCATGTTAGTTCACATTGTGCACAGTGCATTAACTAATATTTAAAAAATCCTGTTTCTAATATCAGCATAATATCAAACCGGATAAGCCAGAAAAATATATAACATTGACCAAACCTGATATTTTCACCAATATATTGCACATCCCTAATGGTCACTCTCCACACTTCGCCAAATAACTTCGAAGAAACAGTACACACCGTACTCAGACAAACCCATTCATCGTGCAACTAATGCAAACATCAGAGATCCTGTCAGTTTTTCTCACTGAGAGTGCTGTCTCAGCACAGAGGTATTCAGCCGGACACTATGACATCAGGCCGCAGGAGACAAATGCTGCAGGACAACAACATTACTATCACAACACAGCAATCCTGCAGCATGCTGGAACGCAACATCAGCTGGAACAGCTCTATAGACACTCCACACAATGTTGACAGGGACTCATTCCTAGACAACTCATTCATTGCCTTTCAGAAAGGGATGTACGATATATCGGTGACCGTAAGAATTTGTTATTATTAGAGCTTTTTTAGTGATCAGTATTGGTCTGATTAGACTATAATTGAAAACACAGGATTTCTCATATTAATCCGTACCAATGCACACGTCTATTTTGCCCTTGATGGCGGCCTCGTGCAGAGGTGTGTAGTTCCAGTTGTCTCGAGCGTTGGGGTCGGCGCCGCTACACAGCAGGAGGCTGACCACCTCCGCATGCCCGAACGAGCAGGCGTTATGGAGCGGGATCAGACCACCGTCGTCGCGGGAATGGACATTCGCTCCGGTCTGCAGGAGATGCTCGACCACGTCCTTTCTGCCAAAGCCTGTCAATCATCACAAATGACAATCAGTTTAAAATGCATTGAATCTAATATGATGAAATGAATACAAATAAATCACACCTAACGAGTCTATTGAAAAGATTTTAGGTTAAAAATGATACATTTACGACAGTATGTTGTTTAGATGCAGCATCTCTTTTAAATGATAGTTCACCCCGAAATTAGTGAACTACCATTTTCATGACATTTCAAACCCTTTTGATTTTCTTCATTAAACAAAACCAGATAGAATTTAGTAGAATGTTAATGATACTGACAAAAAGCATAATTCTGATTGAAATACTGCGTTATTTGTTTTTAATCAACTTAAATAACTAGCTGTCATTTGTTAGCCAAATTAAATGGTCCTGCAGAGCGACATACATTTTTATAAAGTGCTAATAATCCATTTAGTCTTAATTAATATGAGAACTGAGATATGAGATATCTTAATTAATATCATGAAAACTGTATGCTTATGCTTACTAATGCTGAAAATATCTCATTATATTAGTATGTCTGTATACAAGGTTCTTTTTAAAAAGAAAGCCTTTTTTTCCTCTCTCTTTTTTTTTTTTTTTTTCATAATGGAAATTATAACACATTGAATAGATATTTTATCTCATAGACTATGTCCTTTACCTTTCAGGACTGCACAATTACATGTCCAAGTTACCAAAAACCATCTTTTACACATGCAGATTTGCTTCAAATGATACATTATGCAAGATTATACCACGACACAATCATTATGAGTAGTCAATTTACAGTCCATAATTTTTATCAGAAAACATCGCGCACTCTCTCAGTCTAAATACATTATACATAACGTTACTTCTATTGACAAATCTCATGCTTCTATAAACCAGATTATTGTGGAACCAGAGACAACAAAGGTGACGTTTTGTTGTTTTATAATGTCACGAAACAAAGCAAGATGCTTAAAAACACACTATATGTGACAAATACATAAATATAGACCTGCAGCGAAATGCAGAGGGGTTGATTTTCGTCCGGCCATGTCTTTAGCGTTCACGTTCACCGAGTCCACCAGCCTCTTCACCCGCGACACATCTCCGTTCCGACAGGCCTCAAATAGCTCTCTGAACGCTCCGCCAGCCCCGCACACTCCTTCCCCGGGACTGGTCGCTCCTGAGCCGGGACTCTGGCTGCCCGCGGTCGCGCTTGAACTAATGCTGCTGCAGCTGGAGCTCCCCGGTGCTGTCGACGCTGCGGCGGCCACTGCTGTTACTGGGGCGGGCCGGTCCGGGGAAGAGGCGGAGGAGGAGGAGGAGGCCGCTGCGGACTCCATCGTCGCTCCGCCGCATTCCGCTGCGCCAGTAGGCGAGGGGCTCAACAAACTCGTCGATTCGGGAATAATCGCGGACGGCGATTCGGGAGGGGGGGACGCGATCACGGCGTTCCGCGGAGACGGCTGCAGGCTGCTTTGTTGGTGCTGCGAGGATCGACGGGGCACCGCCATTTTCCCCCCGAAGCTCCGTCTGTCAACAATAACAGCTGGAGCCGCTGCACTTCCGCTCAGTGCGAGGAGGCTTCCGGTTGGAGGCTATGCACTACTGATGATGCACTGCTGTTAATTGCCTTATTTTCTTTTACTACACAGTTAGATCTATCTATCTATCTATCTATCTATCTATCTATCTATCTATCTATCTATCTATCTATCTATCTATCTATCTATCTGTCTGTCTGTCTGTCTGTCTGTCTATCTATCTCTATCAGTTTATCCAACTATATCTATCTATCTATCTATCTATCTATCTATCTATCTATCTATCTATCTATCTATCAGTTTATCCAACTATATCTATCTATCTATCTATCTATCTATCTATCTATCTATCTATCTATCCAACTATATCTATCTATCTATCTATCTATCTATCTATCTATCTATCAGTTTATCCAACTATATATATATATATATGTGTGTGTGTGTGTGTGTGTGTGTGTGTGTGTGTGTGTGTGTGTGTGTGTGTGTAAATATACATGTAAATATATATAATTTTTATAAAACAGTTAGTTCCCATCCTTGATTCTGATTGTTCAATAGCTGATCTATATAATGACATTATCATGACATGTCATTCAGTGGCCGCTTCACCCAACGGTTCTATGTATTACTACACAACACCCTTAGCAACCACTCTTAGCAACTTAAACATGTTTGTTCTCATTGAGTTCACTGAAGCTTGAGTAGAGTATTGTGAGAGATTGAGTAAGCGAGTGTAACGTTACCTGCATTTACAGTAGACATAGCATTTTCCTTCAGGTCAGTGCTATATTCATCATAAAAAAATCTGTTTGAATGTCCGCTGCGATTAAGGGGTTTCCCCGTGCCCTAGTCATTGGTCAGTTGCGTCTTGCTTTTCTGTGTTCACAAGTTTGAGTCCTTTCGATACAGAACAGCCTCTCGTACCTTATTGCTTACATATATTTATACAATTTTAACAATAGTTCAGGGCCAGCTTGTGTGCTGTATGTTGGTTGGTCTGGGTGTAAAACACATTGTGAGTAACGTTAGTATGTTGTGTTGTTGTAGGAGGAGAGAGAGATGCACAATTCCCCTCCTGCTACAGATGCTGATGATGATGGGAAGCAAGATTCCTATTTGAAGGAGTGAGTTAAGCTTATGCACACATTTTTAATGCATTAACCATTTTTTTCTTCATTATAATCAAATTTGGCAGACTGGTTCTGTAAATGAGAGTCTGCCCATTCACAGGTATTACAGAAGCCTTCCCAAAGAAAAAAGATTGATGATGGAAAATTCTTTGATGGTATGTTACAAACATTAAAGAAATAGTTCAGACAAAATACCGGTATATAATTCTGTTATCATTTGAATTGAATGATGAGGATTGAAGCTGTCACGTTCCAATATGAATCGTTTGACCTACTTGTGTGTGTGTGTATTGTGCAATTATAATGACCATGTCTTCTTCATCCAGAATGCAATTAATGACCAAGCTCTAGCGAAGGGTCATGTGGGTGGTTCCACACAAGGTAAGATGTCAAAAACATATTGAGATTATTTAGCTAAATAAAAAATGAATCCTAAACTGATCAGATGTTTGTTATGTTGATGTATGTTTATGTGTGTGTAGTTCCTGATCCACAAAAAGCGTCTGGGGCAGATTCCGAAGAAAAGCCTTCGTCCAAAAAATCCTCCACATGCATTGTGTTATAACATAACACAATTATGCGCTTTGGGTATAAGAAAAGCGCAATATAAATAAAATGTATTATTATTATAACATCACTTCAGAATTACCTCACTGGTAATCTTTTGCCAGTCATAATCATTTCAGTGTATTAAACTTGCTGGAAAATGCAGATGTACATGCCATATGTTGTATTAGCAGTATTATTTTTATTTCTTAAATATTGTTTCTTTTTTTCCTGAATATTTTCCTCTATTTAATAAGACTTTTTGTGACAACTGATTATGATGAAATTAAATCCGCATTACCTGGTACATTTTCTATTGCATTAACAAACACTGTTCATCCTCATTTCATAAGTGCAGGTTTGAAAATAATTATTATGCATGAAAAATGATGTCTAAATTTATATTTCATTTCAAATCAAGACTGAATGAGTGTTTTATTAAATTCGCAAGTTACATTCTGTGTGCAACAGGGGTTTGTAATCAGCACTAGCAGACTCAATGCAACCACAGTCTATACAGTATATAGAAATATGGTGCTTGTTTTCATTGTATTTGACTGCTCTCACAGAGAAAGTGTGACAAATAAGAGCAAATGGAGCAGATCAGTGTCATAAAACACAGCCAGACACCAGCAACACCTCTAAAACTGTGTGTGTATTTGACCATACAAGCGCTATAAGCTGTGAAAGAAAACCGAATTCAGGATTCCTGATCAATATGACTTTGGCTATCAAGATAAATCACTTATGTAAAAAATAATTCATTACATTTGGTTATCAATATCGGAAATTGCAAAACATTTTTGGTAATACTTTATTTTACAGTGTCCTCGTTACATGTACTTACCATAGTTATAACAGTAAATTATGCATAATTACATGCAACTAACCCTCAACCAAACCCTAATCCTACCCTAACCCTATAGTAAGTACATGTAGTTGTTTAATATTACTCAGTACTTAAATATATAATTGCACTGTAACAATGACACCTTAATATAAAGTGTAACCCAATTTTTTATAGAAACTATGTCTATAGACTCAATATAGAAATCTACTAAATTATTAATTGATTAACTATTAAATTCAGTTGGATTAAACCTGAATTTTCTAGTAATTTGTGATCATGTAGGTATTTAAAAATAACCTTTTTACAAAGATTGCTCTCACAAAGAACAACATCTAGCAAATTAAATAATTTACAGCTGAGCATAACTAGAATGTTTTTAATTATATAATAAAATATATTTCACAAATGTAACCTTTATCCCTGATATTTCCAGCATGACTGTGGAGACCCTGAGTCCCCCAGCAAATAATCATGATAGTAGACATATCTGACAAGAACAAAACTTTTTAAAAAAGCACAAAAGTTTATTTGAGAAATAAATTAGCATACACCTGAACTGAATATAAACCCCAATCATGCATTTAAGATTTTGTCCTTTTTACATATTCTGAATTCCAAAAATGAACTTTCAAAAACTGGTATCAATAAAACACAAAAGCTTTTTCACTCAAATAAAACTCTTCACAGAAAAGCAGTGTAGCCCATATGACACTGGGATCTATAGCATTTGCAATAAAATAAAACAATTATTTCCATTTATTTTCTAACTCAATCTATTAACATATTTAAAGTGTATTATAGCAGCAGTAGTATAAAATGTCCCTCCTGTTCGTTTATCAACAAGTTGACATATTTCCAGTGATTGGTGAGTGAGAATAGCAAGCCCTCTGATCATTGGTGTGTGTGTGTGTGTGTGTGTGTGTGTGTGTGTTCAGTCACTGCTGTCATCACCCACCACCATGTGGCTGTACTTCTTCTGCTGTTGTTCCTTGAGCGAATCCTTCACCTTTGCCCTCTTCAGACCCCCATCCCTGAGAAACACACAGAAGAACACACAAAGTCATAAACCTTTAAAGAGGACCTGTTTTTTTAAACATTTTTTACATTTTTATTTAGTGTGTAATGTTCTTGTTTGAGCATGAAAAAGGTCTGCAAAGTTACGAAGCACAAAGTCACTCCAAAGAGAGTTATTCTCTATTTCAGTGTCACTGTTTCTGAACTCCCTGAAACGCCTCCATTGTAGTCTTGAGTTTACTTCCAGAAACAAACATGTCATAATATTCCTCTTTTAAATAATTCATAAGCAAAGCAAAGGGGCGGGGCCTGATTGAGTTGCTAGTAGTGTGTTGAAACTCGCAGTTAACCACTCAAAACACACTGATCCAGCTGACCAATCAGAGCACATTGTGTTTTTAGAAAGGAGGGGCTTCATAGAGGCAGGAACTAAACAGTGTTACTGACAGACTGGAAAGAGAGGTGCTGCAACAATGTAAAATATGTGAAAAATATAGTTTTTTTTAATATTCAAGCATGAAAACCTATATAGTAGACCACAAAATTAATTAAGACATAATATAGCTTCTTTAAATAATTTAGGAAGGCAGCTGAAGAAAATCTCATTTACACACCAGGCCAAGTCCACTAAACCTCCTTGTTGTGCAATGGTTGATTTCACCCTGTTGGCAAACTGCACAGCATCCTCTCCTTCCTGTGCACACAGGAAATGAGTCAGTGAGTGTGTAATCAATCGCATCAACATCGTGGCACAAAAATGCTGCAGTTCACTAGTTGTGAAGCTGATGACAGCTACTTTATAATCTTCTGCTTGATCTCTCACCTGCTGTGTCATTGGAGGCAGATACCAGACGTTACACACTATCGCCCAGCTCGTCATCATCCGCAGTAAATAGCTCACCATGCTATATTTGCTGCTGTTCCAAAATGCATCTCCAAACTGAGGGTCGTACTATATATAACACACACAGACATTGCATGAGGGTCACAGAAGGCCGATACACAAACACGCACTATGAAGATTATTGCAACATGTGACCAAAACACAGCTCTGTTGGAATTAAAACTGTATACTGCCAATTTATTTTAAATTGTGTGTGAAACAGTAGGTGTTATTTAATGATAAATAATTTAATTTATTAAAGTTAATTATTTTTAATTATTATTTTTATTAATTATGCTACAGGAATTATTTTCTATATTAAATAAACGAAATGATACAGATCAAAAAGTATACATAAATTATATATATATATATTTGTGTGTGTGTGTGTTTGTCTCTCTGTGTGTTGGTAAATATATATTAAGGCAAGGTTTCTCATTTTCATTAGTAAAAATAAAATAAAAATATACACATAAAAAAAAAAAACATTCAACAAAATTATTAAAACTTTATTCAAAATTAAAATGATACTGAAACATATAAAAAATAATTAAAAATATTAATTAACACTATAATAATATCTCAGTGATACAATCTGCAATGTGCATAAAAGACAAGTACTGATATATTACCTTTATAGCCACGGGGTAAATAGTTCCTCCAATTTCAAAACTTCCCTTTTTAAACATCATTACTGATGTATTATTGATGCAAGTTCCTGCAGGACAACCAGGTGCAAGCATTAGACTTTAACCTTAAGAGGCTTTAGACCTGAAATATGATGTTCCTCACTATTATTATGCACTTACCCTCAGGGAAGATGAGTATTGGCAGCTTTGTTTTGTCATTTACGTGATCTCTTAACCTGTGAAGGATGAGAAAACAAGAAAGATGAGCAGACCATTATGTTAACAGAGACAATGTGAGGAGGAGACAGGATACTCGTGGAAATATGCATGAAAAATTGATAAATTAAAGAAAACGGTAATATGGAGGATTGTAAGAAATGAAGTCATGTCTTTGAATTATTGGAGTCAAACTGTTATTTTTAATAGATACATACATACATACATATCTATAAATAAATATTCAATCATATTTCATTATTATCCCTAAAAGAATTTCATTTAATTATTATCTAACCCTAAAGATAATGTCACTATCTCAAATATAATATGATCTACATTTGATATAGATTCAATTTAAAAGCAGAATTTCACTGATATTAATAGAAAGTGATGGAAAAAAAACAACACATTTTTTTATTGTGAAAATGTATTTTCTTTTTTATTCTAGGTTAAAATGTAATGGTGATGAATGGCAAACGTCTGATATTTAGACAAAAAAATAAAATGAACTTTCCGTTTGCCTTATGCTAATCAGAGATAAATCTTTCATGTAATGTGACTAAGTTCAGTTTCCTGTTAATTTAATCAGCAGTGTGATGCAAATGTTTCCTGAGACTGACGCATGTGCAATAGCTCCACCCAGAGACGGATTATGACCTCGGCACGGACCTGTCTAAAGGCCCCCGGCGTTTAGAGGTCGATGAGCGGGTGGGGGGTGTGGGGCGTCACTAGGCCCATTTTAGGAGGGCTGTAGCCCCAATAAAATTCCACCCAGCCCTGCCTAAACAGGACAACATGTGTGCATTTAGTGATAGATTGTTATGATATCTGCACTGTAAAAGCTAGGCTTATTTATTTATTTGAATGAAATACCTTTCATCTAAATGGCATGAGACTTTGTGACTTTTCCTTCTCTTGCTATACTTCATACTTTAGTGCAATAAAATTGCTAAAATGTGTTATAATATTCATTTTATAATAAATCCAAACGCAAAACACATAAAAAGAACTATAAAAGGGAGTGGAAATGGCAAATGAGCTAATGAGTGGTCCTCCTCAGCCATCTACTGGTTATATTAGTAATTTCATATCATTTTCAGGTTAAAAGTGTGTTTTCCACCAGGTGACAGAAATCCTGCACTAAAGCATGTCATCTCCATGAATGAAAATGAGAAATGTAATGATCTTCGTTAAAGTTCATTTAACTACATAATTGTAGAGTAAAAAAAAAAAAAAAAGTGTTTAAAACTGTTGAAAAAAATATATATTTTACCCACCCTATATTCTTTTTATCTTGCCAATCTAGACAATTACAGTTATATAAAGTTTGTCTATATTCTTAATGAATATTAGCTGGTTATGTAAAATGATTAGAAATTAATTCAATATTCAGGGATTGACTTGATAGGTAGTGTATTGTTCATGCCTACCCTAGTATCCAAACAATATATAAATTTTTTTTCTTTCTTAAATCATGCCCTCATTGGGGCTGAGCCCCCTTAATACCGACATCCTAGAATTGCCCCTGGTTGTGGGGAAGGGGGTATGATTGCAGCGTGGCGCTCCGATTTCTCTTTGAGGGAGGCGGAGGGCCATAGCAATCCGTAGCAGTGCTATATATATATATATATTGCACTGCTACGGATATATACAGTACTGTGCAAAAGTCTTAGGTTTCTTCAAGCATCTCGGAGACGTTCCCGCAGTTCTTCTGGATTTAGTTTGTCTCAGTTTTTTCTGTTTCTTCATGTAATCACAGACGGACTCGATGATGGTGAGATCAGATCATACCGGCTGTTGTCAGACTCCTTGTGCATACACAAATCTCACTGGATTATTACAATTAATGGCAAAAAGAATGTTTGGAAATGAAAACTGATATTTCCTACTGACACACTACAGCAAAAGATATAAATAACTGACTTAAAACATGCCTAAGACTTTTGCACAGTACTATATATATATATATATAACATTGCTGTCCGATTCGATTGACTATTTAAACGAGTTTAAAATATGAAATATAGTTAGTCTAAATAATTTTGGAAATTCTCAATCAAGAAACTGGAGCTGTACTGACACGAAAAGCTGCCTGGGGCGCCACCGAAATGGCCATGGACTGAACTTACTTGCTTTAAAACAGCATTATCTGGGCCCACAAGGAAACAGACTGACAACAAACCCCAATGAGATCACTGTGCATGAAGTCATATTGAATTGTTGCCTACATTAGATACCATTATGTATAAGAATATATTTGTGTGCCTGTAATTTCCAATACTGCTTGAGTCGTCAATGCATGTCAGAGCACTGTGTGTTTTTAAATAAACGTGTTTCTGTTGTGCTGTGAGGCACATAGCAGAGAGACATGACCCAGCATGAAACAGGGAGGTATTTTGTCTCTAGAGTATGTAGAGAAATATATGCATTTGTTTACGCATATATGCAGTTTTACGAAGAGGAAAGATGAAATGAAATAGACGTAGACAGTTTGAAAATCATGAAAAAAATTAGTTTGTAGTGCTTTGAACTTGATTAACAATAATAGAACATTGTTATTGTTGTTTTACCTTTGTGTCACTAGGTGGCGGTCTCTCATCTCTGCTCTCTCAAACCAGATATGAGGGCAAGATCGCTCCATAGCACGCTGGACAACTCCCATTAAACCACCATGAACCTGCCCAACCTGTTAGAGAGAGAAAACGAGTCTGTTCACAACATTTCACTTTTATGCAGAGAATTAATTCCTGTGACTAAAGCGGCGGTTCTAAAATGATTTTAGTGACACATACACACACACAAAAAAACATTTAATAATGAAAAAAACATTATTTACATTAATTAATTTAGCTGATACTGACAAATGAAACAAACACAGAAGCCCACAATATTAACCGTTATGTTATAATTGAAAAACATTAATCTTCTGTATTTTCTTTATATATACACTCACCTAAAGGATTATTAGGAACACCATACTAATACTGTGTTTGACCCCCTTTCGCCTTCAGAACTGCCTTAATTCTACGTGGCATTGATTCAACAAGGTGCTGAAAGCATTCTTTAGAAATGTTGGCCCATATTGATAGGATAGCATCTTGCAGTTGATGGAGATTTGTGGGATGCACATCCAGGGCACGAAGCTCCCGTTCCACCACATCCCAAAGATGCTCTATTGGGTTGAGATCTGGTGACTGTGGGGGCCATTTTAGTAAAGTGAACTCATTGTCATGTTCAAGAAACCAATTTGAAATTATTCGAGCTTTGTGACATGGTGCATTATCCTGCTGGAAGTAGCCATCAGAGGATGGGTACATGGTGGTCATAAAGGGATGGACATGGTCAGAAACAATGCTCAGGTAGGCCGTGGCATTTAAACGATGCCCAATTGGCACTAAGGGGCCTAAAGTGTGCCAAGAAAACATCCCCCACACCATTACACCACCACCACCAGCCTGCACAGTGGTAACAAGGCATGATGGATCCATGTTCTCATTCTGTTTACGCCAAATTCTGACTCTACCATCTGAATGTCTCAACAGAAATCGAGACTCATCAGACCAGGCAACATTTTTCCAGTCTTCAACTGTCCAATTTTGGTGAGCTCGTGCAAATTGTAGCCTCTTTTTCCTATTTGTAGTGGAGATGAGTGGTACCCGGTGGGGTCTTCTGCTGTTGTAGCCCATCCGCCTCAAGGTTGTGCGTGTTGTGGCTTCACAAATGCTTTGCTGCATACCTCGGTTGTAACGAGAGGTTATTTCAGTCAAAGTTGCTCTTCTATCAGCTTGAATCAGTCGGCCCATTCTCCTCTGACCTCTAGCATCAATAAGGCATTTTCGCCCACAGGACTGCCGCATACTGGATGTTTTTCCCTCTTCACACCATTCTTTGTAAACCCTAGAAATGGTTGTGTGTGAAAATCCCAGTAACTGAGCAGATTGTGAAATACTCAGACCGGCCCGTCTGGCACCAACAACCATGCCACGCTCAAAATTGCTTAAATCACCTTTCTTTCCCATTCTGACATTCAGTTTGGAGTTCAGGAGATTGTCTTGACCAGGACCACACCCCTAAATGCATTGAAGCAACTGCCATGTGATTGGTTGATTAGATAATTGCATTAATGAGAAATTGAACAGGTGTTCCTAATAATCCTTTAGGTGAGTGTACATATATATATTTTTTTTTAACCAAGTCAAGTCACCTCTATTTATTTAGCGCTTTATCCAATACAGATTGGTTCACAGCGATAAACAGGAAAATAACGAATAATTATGCAAATTACATCAAATATTCATATGATGAATAATGAAAAACAATTTTTACTGGATAAATAATTTTTGTTGAAAATAAAATACATAACAATTAAGGTATTCTAAAATGGCTTTTAAAATTTCTCAAAAATAAAATATAAAAAACGTTTATACTGGCTACTTTTGCCAAAAGTATTTGTGACTTTTTTATGTGTTATACACAAGAATGAGAGATTGGTGACTGTAAATATCAAGCTCCAAAAAGCAAATAATGTGCCGTTTGCTTAATGTGAAAAGCAGAGTCATATTCATACAAGTTATATTCATTACAAATTCTACCCCATTCGTATACCCCATGCAGGCCTGAGCGCTATATGCAAATAAAAGAGAAGATGATTGGTTCTTACATCCATTGTAAACGCGGACAAAATGTTAAACAAGGTTTAAGAACCACTGCACTAAAGTGTTAATTCCGTCTCACTCACCATGGCGTAACAGCCGTCATTAGCCAGAATAACGACATCAATTGGCGAAGTGTGATTAGCCACACAAATGCCTCCTCTCTTAGGTCTGTTCTTTCTGAAAGAAAGAATTAGCATTACACAGTTAGACTCATTTAATTTACACAATTTACACATTTGATACAGATGTTCATCAACTAGGCCCTGGTGGTAAATGCTGCAACTACACCCATTATGGGCATAAAAAAGCAATTTTCTCCACTGACAGCCATTCCAAAGTAGTCATTGTACTTTTACAAAAATATAAATAGGCAAGCAACATGAAAACAACATTATATTATAGTAGATGTTTACTCAGTGTCATCTGCAAGGAGTTCAAAGAGAGTGATCAGCCACATGACATTTACAGCTCAGGTGATTGGCTAAAAAATGTCTCTTGAAATGCACATGAAGCAAAGATGGCAGCATCTGATTTGGGTACATGTGCTCTCATGGAGATGAATGGTCTAAGCAATGGTCTAATGAAAAAAAAAAGAACTTCGCCGTTAGTATATCGGGGAATTAAATCATGTTCAGTCTCTTGTGTGTTACGTGTGCATGAGTGTTAGCCTGGAAATCCAGACCTAAATCTAAAAGATTAATGGTCTGGCGTCGAAAATCGGCCAGCTCGAGGGGCGGCACCAAGCGTGCATTTGAAAATCTCACTGCACGCAATTGGATAACACTACGACCAATCACAACAAGCCCCATACGCATAGCTACCAGCGGAGCTAACTGGTAGATTAAACTCTTACTGTATCCGGTCTGCAAAACAGCAAAAACGTCCTTCTTGCAAAGGAACGATTCGAGTGGAGTCTTCTGTTCCTCTTTTAGATAAAAAGCCAAGTCTAACTCGTTCATTGTAGCGGCCAAAGCCGTATCAAACAACTGGTATTCATCCATAGCCATCTTGCAATGTTTACTAATGACTTCGACGTCACAGCGCTGTCGTCATCTGTTTAGCTCGCCTCTGACCCGCCTATATCAGATAACCCGATGTGATTGGTGCAGCTCAGATCGAGGGGCATATTTAATGAGCATTATTACTCGACACCAGAGTAACTCGCTGAGCAAATTCAACTTGTGCTCTCGCGAGAACTCTGGATTACCATGGTACATGAGTGTGGGCATGAGCAATAAGTTGATGGCTGCAGTTCCCTTAACGGCCACCGGTGTCGCTAATAACAAGGTTTTCTGAATTCTAAATATAACCCCTTTAAATTTAGCATTTTTAAAATTCGGCTATGAGATCATGCCATGACGTATCAATATTCTATTAATCAGATCTCTTCAAGTGATACGAATTTGCAGGTCAGAGTTTACCAAAATTGAATGCAGCGAAATGAGAATCGCATGAGCTTGTGTTTCCTGTCTCCAGCATTCGCTTGCGTATGAATGGAAGTCAATGGAACGAAAAGTGTAGTGTGATCGCCCCTTTAGAAGGCAGCTGACTATGTAGAAAGTAGACAACAAAACAGCTCAACAAGTTTTTAGAACAGAGCCACAGTGTCACTGTACAAGTCTAAACCATATAATTGTTACTTGATTTGACGGGTTGTTGTCAAATGGAGCCTTGAACTCACTTGTTGTGGTAGTGAATCGTAGCTGAAAGGCCTCTGGCACAGATCCTGTAGCACATCACGTGGACGAGTTCACTCAACCAACCCTTCACTCTGAAACAACAAAGGTTTGTAATGAATATAATTAGGACTAAATAACACAGGAAAAGACTATGGATAAATGAGCTCAACAGGTGTTTTATTATGAGTGCATTTTTCACCATTCTGCATAGACATCTGTCATTTACATGTAAATAAATACATTCGTCTAAATAAACAGATTGATGTAAATTGTTTTATTAAATTTTAAAAGTATTACTAGGAATAAAATTATATATAAATATAAATGATAAAATGATTTGTATGATATATTTGAAAACCGGTTTTGTGTGTAAATCATTGATATCAATGCAGATAATTCACTTCTTAGCTGTTGGACCTTTCAATGTCTCAACTGTTTACCCATAATCATTACCCACTCATCAAATGTTTTGGGAGAGAAGTAGATTTGACTTGTTCATCAAGCCCACTCTATATTGTCTATATTGCATTAAAGAAATGTGCTTGGCATCAACATTTCTTTAAAATGATCCCACTGGTGAGCTTATGACAGCCTATGATTTTCTCATAATCCAAGTGGTGTAGATGCCTCAGGCTGAGTTGAATAATGAAGAAATATTCTTTTAAACTTTTTGTTGGCTAAGTAGTCTAGCAAATGTAGACATTTGTTCATAAATTGTGTGGTAAAGAAATCTAGTGGAGACCAGTACACCATTATCTCATGTTGGAGACACCAGTGTCCAAAACATAATATAGTCTGGGAACATAATATAATGCTGATCTCTTCAGCATTAAGTGACGTCAACTTGAATAATTCAAGCATTTGTAAGGCTGATAACATAACCAAAGCATTACCTGAAATTAGGGAGGAATCCCACCATCGTTGTGCCAATTACCAACCAGCTTAACCCTATAGCTGTCAGTGTAATCCTGAGACAATAACAGAAGAGCAGATGCATGAAAAAGATGCATGGAAAAAATACTGTACCATTTATACTATAAAAAAATTAATATTTGACACATGACAATTTGACAATTGAATCAAACTGAATTGAAATTAAATTAAATTACTTTTTTACAACAAATATACTGCCAACAAAAGAACAAAGCACAGAATCTTACTAATGTACACTACCATTTAAAAGATTATAGTCTGAAAGATTTTTTATTGTTTTTGAGAGAAGCATTATCTGTTCACCAAAGCTGAATTTATTTGATAAAAAAAAAAAAACAGTAAAAACAGTAATATTGTGAAATATGTCTGTTTTCTGTTAAACTGTTTTCTATTTTAGTATGTTTTAAAATGTAATTTATTCCTGTGATCAAAGCTGTATTTTCAGCATCATTACTCCAGTCTTCAGTGTCACATGATCCTTCAGAAATCATTCTAATATGATGATTTGCTGCTCAAGAAACATTTCTGATTATTATCAATGTTGATTATCAATGTTTTAATATTTGTGTGTAAACTGTGATATATATTTTTTTTTTTTTTTCAGGATTCTTTGATGAATAGAGAGTTCAAAAGAACAGCATTTATTTGAAAGCTTTTTCCTTGCTAAAAAAAAGTATTAATTTCTTTAAACCCCAAACTTTTGAACACTAATGTACTAGGTATAAAGTATTACTGAACTGGTACACTACCGTAGAGGAAGTAATATGCCGTATCTCACAACCAAGCCAACCCCCCACAGTACAGTGAGCCTGAGAGAGATGTACTGGAAGTTGTTGTTGGTTCTGGTGAGGAGGTTCCAGGACACCAGCTCCTCTGAGGTGAATCTCTGCGTGACGTCATCTTCCACTATGCTCTCGATGCCTGTCTTGGTGAAGTACAGGACGTCGCTCAGAGTGAAGTCTCCGCGCTCGGCCGACTTCGGCCTGTTCCGACGTAACTCCTCAATCTCCTGCTCCAAAGAGGAATTATCCCGCTGAATCAAACCTGAGTCACACACACACAAAAGTGCTGGTTAACTTTATAATGAAAGGCTCAACTATGATCAAACTGTAATATTGTGAAATATTATTACAATTAAAAAATTTAAAGTGTAATTTATTCCAGTCTTCAGTGTCACATGATCCTTCAGAAATCATTCTAATATGATGATTTGGTGAACAACAAACATTTCTTCTTATTATCAATATTAAAAACATTTTTTTTCAATATTTTTGTGGAAACTGTGATAAAAAAATGTATTTAGATGCATAGAAAGTTCAAAAGTACATCATTTATTTGAAATAGAAATCTTCTGTAACATTATAAATGTCTTCACTGTTTGTGTCCATTCACTTTCCTTATATGGAAAAGAACAACGTGAACATCTCTCTTTTTTTCTATTCTAGGGAAGAAATAAAGTCATGCGTGTTTGTAGCAAAAGGAGGTAAATGATGACAGACTTTCACAGTGAACACAGTGCCCATTCTGTGCCATATTAAGAAACACATTCAAACAAGAACACAGTCAGACGCTTTATAACTGGGTATAATCAGCAATGCTATCATCCGCTTAGATGTTGATTAATCAGTGAAGATCAGTGAGGTATTGATAAAGAGCATTGATAAATCTAATGGAAGGTGTAACTGATAAAGACAGACTAAAGTCCATCATGAATGTGTGAGAGAGCAAGAGCAACTGTAGTCATTGTGTAACACGTGATTGTTTGAGTAGACAAGATAAGCTGAGAACCCAAGAGATCCCAAAGCTCTGCTTGGAAAAGCTCTCTTGGAAAGCTCTCTTGGAAAACCACCATCATGCAGCTAAACTAAAAGACATAAAAGATGTCCACGTTTACAAGAACCTGAGGAATGATATAGAAAAGACAGAAACTCTTTTTCCATTGAAAGAAATGCAGAAATACTCAATAATCCTAATAAAATGACAAGCTGACTGATATTTAAGTCATTATTCATTCGCGTTTTGCTTCAATGATGTCCCGTCAACAACTTTGACATCAATGTGAATGACTTTTGAATTTCAGCTTGTTCCTCATTCAAAGTTGTTGTCATATACTTCATTTAAATCGGAATATAGTCATATGGACCATTTACACCTCTGTGAAGTAATAAACGAAAACCCCCCCCCAAAAAACGCCATTCATTTGTGCTATGTTCGCTAAAATGAACGTTTGTGCTGGTTTGGTGTTTGAGATATTGAACATTATTTTTTGGGGATGTTGTGTGACTTCACTCTCCACCCCATATCGTCCAAATCAATTCCTTTGTGCCCGGTGTGTGCCGTTAAAACAAACACTGTAACTATTTTCCTTCCGCATATATAACAAGTGTAATTCAGGAGCTGTGATGTCACTCTCCACCCCATTTCGTCTAAATCGCACATGGTGCTCGATTTGTGCCTTTAAAATGAACACTGTATCCATTTCCCCTCCTTAGAAACAACAAATAAAATCGGGAACTGTGACATCACTGTCCACCCCATGCCAACTTCACGGAGGTTAATGAATGATCACACCGCAAAAGCAGTGCTAATAAATGACAAGTGTGAAATGTTCCTTTACCCGGGGTTAAAAGGAGTGTTTAGAAGGATGATAACCCGTGGTTAAGCACAGTGTGAAAAGCCCTTATGTGTGTAAACTCACCATTTGATGCAGAATGTTTCAGTATTTCCTCTGCTCTACTCGCTCTTTGTATTCTGTGTGTTGCCCACTGTAAAAACACAGAGTACAGCTTAAGATATATTGTATGATTCCATTTGCTTCTGAAACTAGGCTTTAAACTTGCATAATGAATCACAATTCATTAAGACCAAAGGGCACTTATCACTTATGATGATACAGCACATTTCAGTTTAAGAAATACGTACAGTACCATCTGATTATGCCACAGTGTTCATTGGTCAACAAAACTGTTTAATTTCCCCTTGGGGAGTGTGTGCAATAGTGTAGCGTCCTGGTAGATGTAACATGTCAAGGACTATTCTAGAGTGTGTCATGCTGTACATCTCAAAGTTGTGTATAAATAATATATATATGCAGTTTTTAAAAGCTCAACAGAGAGAATTTGTGCTTTGATAAAATAATTTTCCACAGCAGAACTTTAACTTTAATGCAGGACTATTTCAGGACTACCATTTGAAAAGATAAAGAGTGATTAAAAATGGTGACAAGCACAATCAACATGAATTGAATTGCTTTGTAAACCGTTTACAGTTTCTACAATAGAACAAAATGTAGGGCATGACACTTTATCTTTTGGGAGCTGATAGGAGGAAAATTGGGTGTTACATACTAGAATGGATCCAGACAGAATGTGATTCGGTACGGTTTAACTTACATCAGTGAGGAAAAGAAAAGTCGTCTTAGTTGGTGGAGGAAGTTACAACATTTTGATTAAGGGTTAAGATGAGATGAATGAAAGTCTTACAGGTTTGGAACGACATGAGGATGAGTAATTAATGACAGAATTTTCATTTTTGGGTGAACTATCCCTTTAACAAAAGTGATTTCTAATAGTTAACAATAGCAACACGGGTCTTACGCACCTCTAAGGATTTGATAAGGAGCTTCATGTAGGTCTCTGTGATGCCTAGAGAGATGCCAAACATGGCGGGGAGCATTATCAGGACCACCACACAGGTGAACCAGATCCTCAGCACAGGGAAAAACACAGCCCAAAACCCCTCCATGACCACACGGACTACACCACTTCACTGTACACTACACCACTGGGAGGAAAATATGATTAAATGCATTCAGTAATGTTTATTTTAAAAAAGCATAAACATTTATGATAGTAATAAAACTTGATTAGAACAGACTTTTGATGATTTGATATAGTCCTGAAAGTCTTAAAAATCTGTATTTCTCTTTTAAATCAATCAAGGACACATGCAGTTTAAGCCATAAAGCAATATAACACAAAGCAATCAGTCAGATTAGCTTTTGTTTTCTCAATGAATTAAGCTCAAACTCACCAGGTTTGCTGAATTCAGCAGCTCTACAGGACAGAAAGCAGAGAATGTCCCTCGATGTCATACTCCTCTGACCCTTAGCATGATGGCGACTGTAACCTGAGGTGTTAAAAAGTCCGTTTAAGGAACTTCTTCAGCCTTTACTCAGAGTGATTGGGAAATAGCAATGCTGGAAGACATCCTAGACCTGTAAAATGTAGTACAAAGTTCAAGAGCAACAATAGAAAAATGCGCCATCTTGTGGAAATAATGTGTAGTGCATTTATGCACAGATGTGGGTTCATGCACATTTATGCACAGATGTGGGTTCATGCACATTTATGCACAGATGTGGGTTCATGCACATTTATGCACAGATGTGGGTTAAAAACAAAGGTCATAGACAGGGACATGACCTTTTCTCAACATCAACAGGTTAGAACCTATTAATATATTTTTTTTTAACATATAATATGTGCATTTACATTCATGCATTTAGCAGATACTTAGACACTTTTTTAATAAACTTTCAATAGAGGAATATAAGCCATTTGTCACCAAGCCAACAATATTTGTTGTCTACAATCTTAATAATAAAAAAGAATAATTATTGTTCATTAATAAATAATAATATAAGCAATAATAATGCGTCTCTGTTTTTCATTTTTTTAGTATCCCAAAACTTACTGTTTAAATAATATTTTGCATCCCAGATTTCCAAATTGTAAGGGAACGTCAATATTTTAGGGGATGTAACTAGTTTTAATCACATTTTTGCAGCTAATTAAAATAATACTGCAGTGACAAAAGCATAAAACGGCATGCATGATTAAGCAAATGTTTAAACCAGTTTTATATGATGTTTGGCATGACACTTCTATCACTGCATGAATGCATGAATGAATGAATGAATGAGTGCATGAATGAATGAATGAATGAATGTATGAATTCCTCTGTTTTTCAAAGCATTCAGCGAAATTAATGAAGAATATAATAAATAATGAGGGAAATTAAAGGGTTTATAAAGTTAAAACATCTTAGTGGGATGGGAAATAAAATCTGCAACAACAGAGCAATTTTGGCCAGGGTGTGAGAGCATGTGTGATCCATATGGATATGTAATCCTCTCTAAAATTAGACAGTCTTTAATTAAATAACCATATCAAGATGAGACAAAGGAACTAGCCCAAAATAGTTTTCTTTCCCTAAAAGGGTATGCTTTAAAACAGGAGAAAGGAGATTTGCCTTTGAATATAAGTTCAATTTAAGTCAAAATGTTACTGTGTACCAAATTTACAAATTTAAATTTACCACATGAGCAAAATGTGACTTATCCCATAGATCAAAAAGCACAGCAATGCTAGAGGTTTTTAAACTGTCACGATTCACTCTGGAATACTTGATTCTAATTGGTCAATAGCGCCATCCAGCGGTCATATATTTCCTAATATTCGCTGAAATAACACAAAAAAAGTGACTCAAAAGAGGACTCTGAGGACTTCAGTGTTACATTACAGAAATATATTTTGTATGTTTTTTTTTACACTATAAATGGCCGTTCACACAAAACCCTTCGTTTTATTTATTTTTGTGTGTAAACATGCGGACGGTCTCGAGTCTTGCCTCACGTGAAAACGGCATTCAAAAAATGCGTCGAGCTCAAGTTTCTTTTCATCCCACTGCCCTGCGTCTTGCTTTTTTATGGTCGTTCACAAAGATATTGCACACAGTGGAAAGGGAAAAACGCAAGACGCGTTTTTTAAAGTCTCCATGAAATCAAAATGTAAGTTTTTTAGCTTAGTATAGCCTAGGAATATGTTAGCCTTACTGTTATTGTTATCTATAAACTAGTGAGCTCAAAAACAATGACAAAATTCACATTTAGAAGATAAGCATTCAAAACTTACAGTCTCTCATCTCCACCATGGATCAATGTAAATTACTGGATGGATGATGGATCAATGTAAAATACCAGTAAATTACTGGTAAATGCGCTGTGTCAACGCGGAATGAAGATTACCGGTATTTTGCGCGTACGAGGTCAGAACGCGCTGACGTAAGAAGTGATTTGGGCCAATCAGAAGCCATTGAAAGAGCAAAGGCTCTGGGCCATTCATAAAATGACGACGCAGATGATGCGTTTACTCCAAGTGGCAACATTCTAATCTGAAAAATGATCTCGGCCATGATCTGACACAACACATCATACCTGTAAGTTATCCTTTCTGAACATTTGTATTGAAATATGGCGCCGCCCATACCCCCCATAAACGGCCTCAAAACCGTTCTTCAGAAAGACTATGGGTGACGTCACAGACGCTTTGTCCATATTTTTTACAGTCTATGGTTTACTCAGCACTGTTTACAAATGTCTTCAAATTGGAGTGATACCGAAACGAAAGCGCTTCTCCCCGTCTGGGCGGATAAAGAGATTTGTCAAAGACTTTAGAGGTCACTTTCGGTTAATGACATCATCACAAAGTTTACCGGTATTTTGGAATGGATGTGTGAATGATCTGTTACCGGTAAAAAGCCAGAACGCTGTTGCTTGTGGGAACAGCACATTTTTGAATTTACAAGTCATTGAATTTGAATTTACAAGTGTAAAGTCGTTCTGGCAATTTTACGGTAATTTACTGTGATTGCTGTGTGAAATGGGCTACGCAAACCGTTGCAGCGATAGCATAGAACGAATCACATGCACGAGTCGGAGCAGACTACAAAACATATTGGACTCATTTGAATTCTACACAGAATGCTATATTTTATAGCGATATGGAGGATTTTAGGAGGAGAAACGTTTAGAAATTAGGAGAAAACTGCAGCTTTATCCAGCTCAACGGCTCTGGCCGAGCTGTGCTATAAACGAGATGATATGCTATTGGCTATTTAAAAAAAGGGGAGGAGCTGTTCGATATGTCCCGCCCTGTTTTCCTGTTTCAGCGGGCCTTTAATCAGCACAGCAGTTAAACACGTCCGCATTGTTTACATAGATAGCTTTAAGACACTATACTTATACAATTATGAACAAACATAAAATCAAATCATTATTTATATCAACGAATTTGGTGAGCAGCCCGTGGAGTAAACGGGATTATGTACAGTCAGCTGGTCATTATCGCACAATAAACCACTGAGGAATAATGACCAGCTGACCGGACATTATCCCTCACTTAAGACACGTACAAAATTCTGGGTTGCACTAAGATTTTCTTATGGATAAGCAACGTTTGCAGTCTATTTTTGAACAATAAAAAGTGTCATTTGAGTGTGTACTAGGTACCTCCCTTGTTTTTATATTCCTGTGGCGATCTCCTCTCCTCTCTTCTCTCCTCCTGCGCGTGGAAACAGGAGGAAAGTCAGTCACTGGAATCTCTCCTCCCACTCCACATCATATTCCTTCATTCTCTGTTCACTTTTCCTTCTCCGTGTCGCTGACCCCAGAGGTCTCCTGCTTTCACCAGAAACTCCCCTCAGGACTGACTTTAACTAGTTCTTCGGCTTCAATGCCGCAGAGCGTTTATTTACCCTTTTAATTTTGCATTGCAGAAACATGCCAAGTCGGGTCAGCGTCGCGATTTTGCGGTTTAATTGTGTTTTCTTTCTGGCTGCGAGCCACGTCAAGAGCTCTGATCCGGACTACCTCTTTCCAGACACAGAACAAGGTTTGTGCATACGTTTTCATGCATAAGAATTATACAGTTGTGTTCAAGCATATTTTACTACAGATTTTAGGCTGTTTTATTTACAGAAGCAGCTGGTAAGTCCTTATGATATGTCAAGTGTTTCACTGAGGCGAGTGGTCAGTCCATGTTTCTGTTTATGGAGTCCTGAACTTTACACAATCTCATTCTATAAAAGCACATTTAACCCTTTTATGTATGAATGATTCAGTTACAAAGGATTTTTTTAACTTAAATATAACATTCTTTCTCAATCTTGTATAGCTATGTATTTGGAGAAACTTGCACATCTGTTCATTGCAGTAAAAGGTACTTGGTACATCAACTCTTTCATCAGTCATTTTGACTGTTTTATGATGTCTGACATGAAGAGGACAGTGATGTAGAATTATGGGTAAGGATCAAAGGTAATCATTCATTGTGGTTTGGATAAAGTCACTCTCTGAATGGTTTAAATGGCTTGAATGAATCAATGCCTATAGGTTATATTTCACCCTATCAGAAGAACATTTTTCATTTTTTATTAGAAGTATTTTGATATTAAAGGGTTTTAGGAGTATTAAAATGCACACATTTTGTATTTTTCACACTTTCCACATTCACTTTTTGTGTCATTTGTTTTTAGTTTTTAGTTTTTCAAAGAATGCACATATATATATATATATATATATATATATATATATATATATATATATATATATATATATTGTGTGTGTGTGTTTATTTTATATATATATAATATTATTTTATTCATTAGGCTATACATAGCATCAATATATACACACACATATATACACTATATATACTGTATAGAATATATATATATATATATATATATATATATATATATATATATATATATATATACTATATAGTATATATATGTGTGTGTATATATTGATGCTATGTATAGATTAATGAATGAAATAATATAATAATTGAATACAAATATTTAATAAAATGTCATAAAGATGCAAAAGATTTAATGGTCCTAAAAGTCCTAGTCTTTTTGCTAAATGTAAATTATTTATTTATTCATTCTCTCTTTTTTCCCATTTAATTTTATGGTGAAATATGACTGAAATAACCATTTTTTGTGAGTTGTGCCCTTATCCTCTGGTAGCTCCAGAAATGATTATCTGCTGTAATATGTACTTGAACTGAAAAATGTAAAGTATTTAAATTGAACTGTCTTGTTTTCATTCATTCGTAGACCTCTTCATCAAGAAACACTCTGAATTTTATGTGGATCACCCTGAAAAAGTGGACAGGAATGGAAAATTCATCTCATACGCTTTATCACATCACTTCACTAACATGCGACATAAGAGGGACCTAAATTCAGCGGAGAGGCGGGTGTATTACAAACTCAACTACAAAGGGCGGGAGTACACGCTCAATCTAACCACCAATGACAACCTACACTCTAATGAATATGTGTTGGAGAGACACAACGGGAGTTTAATGGAAAAGTGGCCACGAACATCTGGGAATGGTGCCTGCCACCTTCTTGGCACAGTAACGGTTGATAACATGCCAAGTGTTATCCGGACCGCCGCTATCAGCACCTGTGAGGGACTGGTGAGAAATATCTGACTTAATCTGTCAATTGTTTAATGTATATCATGCAGTTCATTTCTAGGCCAGTTGCATAAACTGCTTAGACTAGTCTTAAAAGTAATAAATAAATAAAAAAATTTCAAGACTGGTCCTAACTTTTTAAAGTCAGTTACATAAAAAGTTAGATCTGTCTGACTGATTTCTAATTGGTCAAATTGTTTCTTAAGACACAGTCTTAACAGGCTAAGTTGATGCAAATGGCCACTGGTGTAAATTCACATACTTGCGGTAGTGCTGATATTGTCATCAGCTGTTAAAGTCAACATAAAATTTCAATTGACCTTATTACATTTTTTACGGATATCCCTGATCTAATTCTGAACAATTGATCAATGCACATTTTAAAGAAAGCCATTTTTTCTCTGAACAACTCAAGTGAAGTCTCCTTTATTTACAGTATATAGCGCTTTATACGATACAGATTGTGTCAAAGCAGCTTTACAGTGATAAAGTAATGATTCGATGATGCCAACAGAATTCAACTGCAGTAAAGCAGCTCTAAAAGGACAACAGTACACAGTTATTATGCAGTTGAAATCAGTTCATTGTTGATTCAGTTTTGTTCAATAACTATGTAAAGTCAATTATGGAATGAGTTCAATTCATCTATAAACTAGCTCTGGAGAAATCAATGATGTCATCGTCCAGCTCAGTTCAGTTCTCATCCAATAGTGTCAGTGCAGTAATATCAATAATATTTCTGAATATTAAGTGTCCCCAACTAAGTAAGCCAAAGGCGACAATGGCAAGGAACTGAAACTCTCCCTTAAGCCTGACATTACCTGTCATCCTATTCCCAAATCATTTTTACCGTGTTCTTATCCTTACATTTTTATTTCGAATATTCTGTCATCTCTGAAATCTGCCACATAATGGAAGTAGAATGGGTTGCTAATGCAGTTTCATGTATTTGAAATTAATCTGACTGTTTCTTTCAGAGTCCACTAGTAAACAATGTTATTTTAGTATTATTTAAGCCCCTGGTTTCACAGACAAGGCCTAAGTCTAGTCCAGACTAAAATGCATGTCTCAATGATGCATGTCATCAATCATCATTGATGTCAATGATGACAATGTTTTGTCTCAAGATGCGCACCAGTGTAGTGTTTTTTTTTAAATCTAAGGCATGTTTATAAAAGCTATTTAAATGTCCTACCGAACTAAGGCCTAATACTGGCTTAATCTAAGCCTTGTCTGTGAAACAGGGCACTATACTATTATATCTTTATTTTAGTAATTCAGTAATAAAATATTCAGTAAAAAAAAAAAAATTTTTTGTTATAAAATAAACTTAAACTTAAACTTTAAATTTCAAATGTTTTTTTACGTTTAAGCGTTTCACCTTATATTCAGTATATTTATTTAAATGAATGAAACAAGTTTTAGTTTTAGTTAACAATTACCAAACAGCTAGTGAAGAGCTCCTGTAAACCTGGCGGTCCCAGACAGAACAAATGCCTGTCTGGAGCGACATCGACTGGCCTGTTAGACTCTTAACTCTTTGGCCCCTGTTTTGTTTGCAAAAAGAAGTCAGTGTTTAGCCCTCAGAGTGACAATGGGCCGACTGTGTGTTCAGCAGAGTAGATATGAAAGAGTTTATATTTTCCAATAATGACCGTCGGACTGTAAATCATCCCACTATTACGCGACAACTTACCAAATAGATACACAAATGGACATGAACTATTGATCTGAGTTTAAATGATTTTAAATCTATGAAGGAGATTGTGTCTGACAACTGAATTTCACTGCAGAATGCCACGATTGGCCAATCAGAATGAGCTGTTCCAGAGACCCATGTAATAAGATCCAATAGTAGTCTGTTATTCGAAGTGGACGCTCATAAAAAGCGGGGAACTTGAGAAGAACTGTAACCAGGTCAGTGTGTCAGCACATAACATGACTCATTCTGACTTGGCAATTGAACAAGAAGTTGCAAACAGGAGAGGCAGAGGGAATCGATTGTTGGTGAAAGCTTAGGAAAGAGTTCTGGACTTGAAAATGAGCTTCGATTTATTAGGTGCATGTATAATTTGCAGAAGAATGCATGCATTACTTGCAGTAAATGCTGTCTCTGTCTGTCAGTCACTGCCTGAGCATGCATGCTCCTCCTGTAAGGTCAATCAACAGCGCTTCATTCCGTTCTCATGTTATCTTCCCCTAAAAACATTCTCTCTCAGTCTCGGGTGCCATTACACTCGCATTCCTTTCGCTTGTATGCATTCACTCCTCAGAGACTCAGGTGTTTAAGAAGAAAATAAATAACTGACAGATAGACCTCTATAAAAATGCTGTACAGGTTATTGAGACAATGCCAGGTGCTTGGGACAAAGTCAGGATTCCTTGTGACCAAACTAAAATATAATGAGGTGCTAATGATCAGTACAGAGCATTTATGCACTACAGTCAGGCACACAAAAAACATTGTGCTAATGTTTTGTGCAATGCATTTGGTGGTGGAGCAGAGGCCAGAAACTTCACATTCAACATTGCAGGGCTTGTGGAAAGTTATTTGTAGTTTTCGAAGGAACAGTTTAACCAAACATAAAAATTCTGTCATCATTCTGTAATTTTAATCTTTCTTTTTTTTTCCATACAAGGAGAAACTCACGCCATTGGTTCAGCGTTCAGCCAGAAGTTGACATTTTGAACCACTCAAACGATACACTAGTGTTCAAAAGTTAAATTTTTTTAAGTTAAAAGTTTAATCAATTTAAAATGTAAAAATGTTGTTAGTATGTTTTCAAATGTAATTTATTCCTGTGATTCAAAGCTACATTTTCAGCATCATTACACCAGTCTTCAGTGTCACATGATCCTTCAGAAATCATTCTAATATGATGATTTGCTGCTCGAGAAACATTTCTGATTATTATCAATGTTGAAAACATGTAGTGCTGCTTAATATTTTTGTGAAAACCAGAATAAAAAATTTTCATTATACTTTGACGAGCATAAAGTTCTAAAGCTGTTTCAAATCATACCTATCTGACCGACCGCTACCATTTTGTCTATTTAAATGGAGAAAAATCGATCATAACTCCAGTAAACTATGGAGTGCCGCAGGGATCTGTGTTAGGCCCTCTGTTATTCTCAATATATATGATGCCACTTGGAAATATTATAAGGAAACATGGAATTAGTTTCCATTGTTATGCTGATGACACTCAAATATATATTTCATCACGGCCGGATGAAAACGCTAAATTTTCCAAATTGACAGAGTGTGTTAAAGATATAAAAGATTGGATGACGCGTAATTTTCTTTTATTAAATCCAGACAAGACAGTGGTAATACTTATCGGTTCAAAAAACCGCCCACAAAACCTCGCACAATACAACTTTAACATCATAGGATGTCCTGTTACTTTACCCTCTACAGTAAAAGACCTGGGTGTTATACTCAATTGCAACCTGTCTTTTGAAAATCATATTTCATATGTTACAAAAACAGCCTTTTTCCACCTTAGAAACATTGCTAAGCTACGTAATATGCTATCAGTTTCTGATGCAGAAAAGTTAGTTCATGCATTCATGACCTCGAGACTGGATTACTGTAATGCTTTATTAGCTGGTTGTCCTGCATCCTCAATAAACAAGCTACAGTTAGTCCAAAATGCCGCCGCTAGAGTTCTTACGAGATCAAGAAAATATGATCATAATAACACCGATTTTATCATCACTGCATTGGTTACCTATAAAGCTCCGTATTAATTATAAGGTATTGCTACTGACTTATAAAGCCCTAAACGGCTTAGCTCCAGTCTATTTAACGGATCTTCTATCGCCCTATATTCCATCGCGCTCTTTAAGATCACTAAATTCAAGGCTTTTGGTCATACCTAGGATATCCAGAACCACCAAAGGAGGGAGAGCATTTTCACATTTGGCTCCAAAACTCTGGAATAGTCTTCCTGATACTGTTCGTTGCTCAGACTCGCTCTCCCAGTTTAAAATTTAGTTATAGCTTAACTAATTTTCGCTCTCTAAAGTCTTCCTGATACTGTTCGTTGCTCAGACTCGCTCTCCCAGTTTAAAATTTAGTTATAGCTTAACTATAGCAAAGTTATAATACAACTTTGTTGTATTATTTTAATTTAATACTGTGAAGCTGCTTTGATAGGTAATACTTATCGGTTCAAAAAACCGCCCACAAAACCTCGCACAATACAACTTTAACATCATAGGATGTCCTGTTACTTTATCCTCTACAGTAAAAGACCTGGGTGTTATACTCAATTGCAACCTGTCTTTTGAAAATCATATTTCATATGTTACAAAAACAGCATTTTTCCACCTTAGAAACATTGCTAAGCTACGTAATATGCTATCAGTTTCTGATGCAGAAAAGTTAGTTCATGCATTCATGACCTCGAGACTGGATTACTGTAATGCTTTATTAGCTGGTTGTCCTGCATCCTCAATAAACAAGCTACAGTTAGTCCAAAATGCCGCCGCTAGAGTTCTTACGAGATCAAGAAAATATGATCATATAACACCGATTTTATCATCACTGCATTGGTTACCTATAAAGCTCCGTATTAATTATAAGGTATTGCTACTGACTTATAAAGCCCTAAACGGCTTAGCTCCAGTCTATTTAACGGATCTTCTATCGCCCTATAAACCATCGCGCTCTTTAAGATCACTAAATTCAAGGCTTTTGGTCATACCTAGGATATCCAGAACCACCAAAGGAGGGAGAGCATTTTCACATTTGGCTCCAAAACTCTGGAATAGTCTTCCTGATACTGTTCGTTGCTCAGACTCGCTCTCCCAGTTTAAAACTAGATTAAAGTCGCATCTCTTCAGCCAGGCATTCATATAATCCTACAGTTCAAACTACAATCCGGCCTCTAGCTCATAAATGCCAGAGGAGAACTGGCCCCCGACTGAGCCTGGGTTCTCCCAAGGTTTTTTTTTCTCCATTAGGTCACCTGATGGAGTTTTAGGACACCATTAGGTCACTTGATGGAGTTTTTCGGTTCCTTGCCACTGTTGCCTTTGGCTTGCTCAGTTGGGGATATTTTGGGGATATTTAATTTAATTTGATCAATCAATAAATTCCTCTTGAAACAAACTTTGTTGTATTATTTTAATTTAATACTGTGAAGCTGCTTTGATACAATCTGTATTGTGAAAAGCGCTATACAAATAAACTTGACTTGACTTGACTTGACTTAAAGAACAGCGTTTATTTAAAATTGAAATGTTTTGTAACATCAAAAATGTTTAATTTGTCCTATTTAATACTGATCCCAAACTTTTGAACGGTAGTGTATCTTGAAAGCCGTACAGAGCCATAGGGCCCTATTTTAACGATCTAAAACGCAAGTGTCAAAGCGCAAAGCGCAAGTAACTTTGTGGGCGGGTCTCGGCGCTGTTGCTATTTTCCCGGCGGGATAAATGACTCTTGCGCCAGGCGCAAATCTAAAATGGGTTGGTCTGAAGTAGCTTCATTATTCATAGGTGTGGTTTGGGAGTAACGTGAAATAAACCAATCAGAGCGTCATCTCACATTCCCTTTAAGAGCAGATGCGCTTTTTCCATAGCGGATTGCTATTGTAACGGCGGATTTGCCAGGCGCGCGCCAGGAGCGGTTCACAGCCGAGGAGAGCAACGCTCTCGTCACGGCCGTAAAAGAGAGAAGTTACATTGAAATGGAGAAACCCACCCAAATTAACTACGGTTAAACAGGCGTATGATAATTTGGGTAAATGTGTAAGCTAGATGTATGCTTTTATAATAAATTGTCTATCTATCTATCTATCTATCTATCTATCTATCTATCTATCTATCTATCTATCTATCTATCTATCTATCTATCTATCTATCTATCTATCTATCTATCGTAATAATGTATGATTTGCAAAAATGAAAACTGCTGCTTCTGTGTAGATGAGAGAATCAAAGTGCGCGTTGTGCACACGCTACATTGATTATGGCCAAGCATGCGCCCTTAAAATAGCATATGAATAACATGCGCAACGCGCCACTGACTTTAAACTATTTTTTCCTGGTTAGTGGCGCAATTGTTTTCTAAACCTGCAAAATAGCAAGAAGGAACGTTTGCGCCGGAACACGCCTCCTCTTTGCGCTGAACCGCCCCCGGGAGCGCAAGTGTATTTCCTAACTTACCGACGTGCTTCTGTGGAGGGAAAAGTCCGCTTTGCGTGGGTGCAAAATAGGAATGATACATGCGTCGCTGTACAAAGTCACTTGCGCTGGGTGCAAGATAGGGCCCCTAGTGTTTATACTTGTCTCACACATAAATCTGGGATGGGAAAAAGTATTTTAGTAATTTTGTATTTTTTATTTGCACGATAAACTGAACTTTAAGACTGTTTCCTGTTTGGTTTATGGTCCTTGCGAAAAACTCGTTAGCACTGAACTCTGTTGACTTCATTTTTGTTCAACTTTTATTTGAAACCAGAGCAGTGACAGATAAACAAATCTACCCGTCACTGACCCGCTCTGCATCAGTCATTAGATCCATACATTCTTCCTGCCCTCCAGAGGATGTATAGCTGGTTTTGAAGGACTATACTATAGTTTATAGTCCTTTACGTAAGCCTATATCCTGTTAGAAGTCCTACCGAAACCGGCAGGAACTCTGGAAGCCGAGCAACACACACATGGCTTCTGTATTTAGCAGTTCAGGTTTTGTTTTCACAATGCCCCCTGACACCAAAGCTCACGTTTCTGCTGTGAGGAGCAGATGAGGAGAGAGAAAGAGAGGAGTGGCCCACAAAAAACAGAGATGGAATGAAATGTCTTATGTTCTTGTGTAGAGTACTTTGGCAGTAAAACAAAATGGCGATTGTATTATATTTTGTATGTGGTGCATATACTGTATGTATATACAGTATATATATATATATTAGGGCTGTGAAACGATTAATCGTGATTAATCGCATCCAAAATAAAAGTTTGTGTTTACATAACGTTAGCCTCATAGCATAATTGCCTACGTCCTATTTAAAAAAAAAAAAGACTTAGGCAATTATGCTATGAGGCTAACGATAATATATGTGTGTGTACTGTGTATAATTATTTTGTATACACACACATGCATGTATATATTTAAGAAAAATTTGTTTATATAAAAAAATGTATATTTCTATATAATATAAATTATATATATACAGTATATACATGCAAATATTTCTTAAATATATACATGCATGTGTGTGTATTTTTATGTACAAAATAATTATAGTACACACACATATTTTATGTAAACGCAAACTTTTATTTTGGATGTGATTTAAGCGTTTCACAGCCCTAATATATATATATATATATATATATATATATATATAATTATAATATGTTATTAATTATTAACGTATTATATTCTGTGTACTGTTCAGTATCACAGTACTTTAAATATATATGGTATGGAATGATTTCCATATTCATATAGGCTACCATAGATACTTCAAAGAATATTGTGTCATCATGATAAGTTACTGTATCAATTATACTCTATCATCATATGATAATCCTTGTATTATCATGGTAAAGGCACTTTTTTGTAGCGTGAAGATTTAAATTAATTATTTGTTTTGGCTATAGGATACTGAAGAAACTTTTATTGCTCTGCCGTTTCACTTTCAAGATAAATAATGTTTTAACTGTGTCCCAGATATTAAGAGAGAGAGAGAAAAAATTGAATTATAGAAAATAGAACACAAATAAGACACTTGTTAACATACAGTATAGTAAGAGTATGGCAGCTCAGATTATTTGGTTTTGGAAGTATTCAGTGAGAAACGTTTGAGTTCATATTGAGATTTTTGATGGCAAACTTTGGTATCTTGGCAGATCTGAGCACAGTTTGAGATCTCTTCTGCAACTCTAGAGGAGAAACGTGAGATTACTGGGATCTTTTCTCAGGAGAAAAATCAGAGACGTAAACAAATCTATATTTTTATATTGTCTAAAGGAAGCAATTGAGACATTAAACAGATCTCAGTTGGGATTTTTCTTTCATTTGAGGAGATATGTAAGAGTGCTTCTCACGCCATACCTGTACAGCACAGTTGTGTGTGTTGCAGGGGTTAGTATTGTTTAGACTCTGTGGATGATCTATATTATGACTGTATCTCCAGCCCCCTGGAGGATTCATGGTCTTTCCACAAATCCTAGTATCTGTTTTGCATTACAAGCAGAAACGTTTCAAAACATTTGGAATGTTTTTCTGGTCACAGTTTATTTAGTTTGCACTGAAAACACACACACACACACACATGCATACACACCTGTTTTTGGCCTGTGGGACTGATTCATTCAGCTGGGCGGTGAAGCTGGGATGTCCCTGCAGTTCCAAGAATGAAGGGCTATAAGAGAAAAATGGCACGTTTCAGAGATGTGTTGTTTGCCAAATTAAATCTCGCAGGTTGAAGTGTTCAGAGTCCAAGACATACAGACAATCACACTTTAAGAACAATCTAAAAAGTTAACATGCAACCTGATCTGATCCTTAAAATGTGCGTTTAACAGTCGGGGTTATGAGTTTGTTCAAAACTCGTATAAGCAATACCAATGGTGCTTAGGATTGAATTCAATTGATAAAAGTAAAGACAGTAAAGACTTTTATAACATACACAAATTCAATGAAATTTCAAATAAATGCTGAAAATTTCAACGCATCTTGAAAAAAAAAAATCAGTTTCCACCAAAATATTAAGCAGCACAGCTGTTTTCAACATTGTTAATCATAAAATTGTTTCTTGATCTGCAAATCAGCATATTAGAATGATTTCTGAAGGATCATGTGACACTGAAGACTGGAGTAATGATGCTGAAAATTCTGATTTATATCAGGAATAAATTATATTTGAAAATATATTCAACTAGAAAACAGTTATTATAATTTGCAATATTTCACAATAGTACAGTTTTGACTTGACTTTGATCAATTAACTGCAGCCTTGGTGAGCATTAAAACATAAACAATCTTTTTGAAAGGTACTGCATATATATAGTGTATATATATCTTAAAGGTGCAAATAGGATTGAATTCAATTTAACACTTGCATGTCAAACTGCACGGATGTGTGGCATTTAACGGTTATAGTGTGTTTGTACTGTGTTTTAGCATGTGCACGTGACACGTTCTGGAACACCAGGTGGGTAATAATCCTACTAAAGCCCCCGCAGTGTGGAGAAAATGTCAGGACTGGCAAGAACTTGCAGGGAAAATGAACAAACAGAGGGAGTGTGACAGGGAAAATACCTTCCCTGCATTCAGCGGAATTCCAACAGATCTAAGTAATGGGACCTGACACCTGAAGTGTCATTACAGTACAAACTACTTCAAACCATTTGAACAAACCCTTCCCTAATCTCTAAATTTTAACCGTTAATGCGTAACGCGTCCCACACTGTTTGGGCTACAGACATGAATGACACATCAAACTGAGTGGCTTGTTGTGGAGAGTTGGGCTGTAAATTTGTTGGGTGTGCCATTTTCAACTGGTGGATGTTAAAGGGGTGGTATAATGCCCTTTTCACAAGATGTAAAATAAGTCTTTGATGTCCCCTGAGTGTGTATGTGAAGATTTAGCTCAAAATAGCCCACAGATATTTTTATATAGCATGTTAAAGTTGTCACTGTTTTAGGGTGAGCAAAAACGCACCGTTTTGTGTATGTTCCTTTATATGCAAATGAGCTGCTGCTCCTGGCACAGGGGGCGGAGCTTCAAGAGCTTGTGTCCTGAACATTTCAAAAACTTTTAGCCTTTTATGTTCAAACCGGAGTCAGAAAGATGGAGAGACTCAAGAAGAAGTGACAACATGTAGAATGCAACAGGACATTTCTGAATGGTTAGTTGATGATTTTAGATAGTTTATGTGTAGTTATCTTGTCTAGTCATTGATCAGCATATTCTGTCATGATAATCTATAAATCGTGTTCCCAGGGGCGGGGTTTATGCAAATTTTAGGGTTAGTGATGTCACTAACCTGGGAGGAAGCTTGTGTAGTCCCTACCAGCCGTTTGTTGTAGTCCTTAAAAAGCTATTTCTTTAAAAGCAAATATCTCCCTTTGCTTTGAACTTTGAGCATTGTAACTTTGCAGATGTTGTTTATGCTCAAACAGCAACATTACACACTAACTAAAGTTAGAAAAGTGAAATCATAATCAACCGACTCTTTAAAACAGGTGAAAAATTACCATAGATTTACACTGACAAAGTGCGAACCCATGGGACCCCTAAATCATACAGTAGATACAGGATGGTTGGCTCTTTTGCTTTTGAGCAATGTACAATCATAAACTGTGACATACAATGTTACTCCTACATCATGGTGGCGAGTTTTGAACTTTAGAATTAAAGAGGCTCAAAACACAAGACCGTTTAAATATTTGGTAATATTTGTAAATATTCTTTGAAAGACGACTCTTAAAGCCCGTTCACACCAAGAACGATAACTATAAAGATAACAATAACTATATTAGCGGACGATATCGTTCTGTTTATTCTAAGCGTGCTGCAGTTTTGTCATCAGCCACTTTAAATGATCAAGCTCTTTAAAGCAGGATGGATTCTGATTGGCTGTCAATGTTTTTATCATTCATCAGCTGGAAATATTGTTCTGAAAGTGATTCCAACAAGATCATTTTTTTATTTATAATTTTTTTTTGAATATTTATCGTTATCGTTATCATTATAGCCCTTGATGTGAACTGGCCTTTATGCTCATGAAGGCTGCATTTATTTGACCAAAAATACAGTAATATTGTGAAATATTTGTTAAATTTTTTTTTATATATATTATATAAAATATATAATGTATCAAATGTAATTTATTCCTGTGATGCAAAGCTGAATTTTCCACATCAGTCACACGACCCTTTAGAAATCATTCTAATATGCTGATTAAAACATTTCTAATTATTATCAATGTTGAAAAACCATTGTACTGCTTAATTTTCTGAAAGTCGAAATATAAATATTTATTTGAAATACAAATATTTTGCAACATGATAAATGTCTTTTCCCCCACTTTTGATTAATTTAATGCATCCATGGTGAATAAAAATATTAATTTAGTTTTTTTTAAAGGACTTCCCCCAAAAATGTTAATGATAGTATAAATTACATCTGTTATGATTTATGACTAAGTGTGTTGTTTTTTACTTATAGAGAGGGCTGTTAAATTTACCGGAGGGGCCGTTATTGATCGAGCCGGTCCGTGGCCTCGCCCCAAATGTCACCCATCCTCGACACCCACACGTGATCTACCGGAGTTTAACCTGGAGCGCTCTCAGGCGGCGACGCAGCACAGATGCACACAGTGTTCACTATAGTCCCTGTGGTGTCAAAGGTCAGAGAAACAAGAAATATATTTAATTATGTTAGATGCATAATCTTTATATGGTGTTAAAGGATATTTCACCAAATAATACTTTGGGAAACTAGTAACTACTGCCTGGTTTCACAGACAAGGCTGAAGTCTAGTCCCAGACTAAAATGCATACTTGAGCTGTTTCAACTGAAAGCAACTTGCACTGACGTATCTTAAAGGCACACCATGCAAGATTTGTACCTTAATAAAACAGCCTCGAAATAATTTCGATGGTAAACAAACTAGTAGTAGGGCGAATCATCGCCGCTGGCAAAACCAGCGATGCAAGTTTGAGAAGTGGCACCCCGACAAATCTCACGAGAATCACGACTTGCTTTACGGCACGACGTCACATACATCAACAACATATGAAGCAGCCTCTATGGAAGACACTAGCACGCATTTCAGACGTGAATCATGGCAGAGTCGACGAAGAAAACCAAGAAAGCGCGGTCGGAAGAGTGCAGAGACGGCTCTGCGTGAGTGGTATTTACGACAGTAACGTTAAATACAAGTACTCCACAGCGACTCTAGGGGTCGCTGTTCGAGGAAAACGGAAACTGCATAGTGTGCCTTTAAAATATCTCACTGCCATTGTTTTGTCTCAAGATGCACAGCAGAAATGTTTTTTTTTTCTAAGGCACGTTTATAAAAGCTACTTAAATGTCCTAATTGAACTAACTTAATCTAAGCCTTGTCTCTGAAACCGGGCCTACATTTTTTTAATCAGTGTAAGATGTGTTGCATGAGCAGAATTTGTCTGTGTTTGTGCAGAGGGTTCCAAGTATTCCCAACAGGTGGAGCAGGAGAGAGAGCGCTGGGAGCAGGAACAGCAGGGTGGGGATCGTACTGACGAATGGAGACGACCTCGGAGAATCTTCCCTCGCTCCATCAGCAAAGAGCGCTGGGTGGAGACCATGGTGGTGGGCGACTCCAAACTCGTGGAGTACCACGGAAGTGGAAACGTTGAGTCCTACATCTTTACCATCATGAACATGGTAAGTGATTCAGTTTTAACTAAGA
Source organism: Leuciscus leuciscus (assembly GCF_965113295.1). NCBI lineage: Eukaryota > Metazoa > Chordata > Actinopteri > Cypriniformes > Leuciscidae > Leuciscus > Leuciscus leuciscus. The sequence continues at coordinate 47,539,815 of NC_138729.1, forward strand.
CTTTCATTGAATAAAAAAAAAAAAAGCAGCTAGGTGACCTGCTACTTCCATTGCGCCTCTGACTTTTATATGTAAAGATTTTGCATTACTTTCTTGTAGGTGGCTGGAATTTTTCACGATGCCAGCATCGGTAATGCAGTCCATATCATACTGGTCCGGCTCATTCTACTACAGAGAGAGGAAGTACATATACATTTATTTTGATATTTATAGATTTATTTTGCCAAACTTATTTATGCTGGTCTGATGAGGCTGGTTAAACATCACTGAATAACATATGCTTTTTTTTAGCAGGATTACTGGACATCATAGAAATAAAATTAGTTTGGCCTTTTGTGTGTTTTCAGAAAGGGCTGAAGATCGTCCACCACGCTGATACGACTCTCAACAGCTTCTGTACATGGCAGAAAAACCTCAATCCTCAAAGTGACACTCATCCTGCGCACCATGATGTTGCTGTACTCATCACACGGTAAAAACACTGTTAATATCTTTTATATTTATATATCTTTTATTTTATTTATTATCTTTTATATTTTTCATACCTTATATATTTAATATCTTTTTTATTTAGGTTTTTATTGCAGTAGTTTCAACATTTCTTTACAGGTGGATGGTACCTGAAATCTCAGACAGTAAAGTATAATAAAGACAATAGTAAAATTTGTATAATAATGACAGTAAAAACATCAGTTGTGGTAACAATGATTATTATATTATATTATATTATATTATATTATATTATATTATATTATAATTTTATAATAATTTTTACTATATATTTATATATATATATATTTTCCCCAAAATAAATCCGGCCTTGGTGAACATATGGGACATCTTTCAAAAACAATATATATTCTGATGTCTGTGCATTGTTGTTTTATTTCATGTGCACACACACATATACAGTATATGAAATTAAAAATGCATAAGATGCATATATGAATATATAATTATGAACAGTACATATTCATATATTCATTCTTATGCCTGTAAAATGTATTGCCAGTTGTCAGTATCTAAATGATCCAAATGATCTAAATTTACTGGATTTATTCAATTATTTAATATTGCTATATTTAATATTGCTGACCTAAATACAGTGGAATGCACCACTGAAACAATTGCACATATACAGCTACCTAGTAAGAAACATTATCCAATTTTCAAGAGGTAAAGTGATGTCAAACATACACATGAACTCACTCACTCGCATTTATTATCATAAATGTCAGTTTCTTGGTTACAGTAATGGAGCTCTCTGTCTCTGAGCTTTTAACAGTCCCTAAACGCTCTCTTTTCAACCCAGAGCTCCACAGATGGAATGACCTCATCATGTTCTGCGTCCAAGGCTTTGAGATTCTCCAGAGCTCAAGCATGCTTAACACAGTTTTGCATAAATGGCAAAGAATTCAACCCGAGACCATAACTCTTCTTCAGCAGTTTTCCCCCTGCAGCACAACTTTAGTAGCCTATAAAATGAAAGCTGTCTGTCATGCTCTTTTGTGTCTGACCCGGTGTGATCTCTGCTCTCAGGAAGGATATCTGCGCAGGCATGAACCAGCCGTGTGAGACGCTAGGCTTGTCTCACCTGTCAGGCATGTGCCAGCCACATCGCTCCTGCAATATCAACGAGGACTCAGGGCTACCGGTCGCTTTCACCATCGCTCATGAGCTTGGACACAGGTACGTTTGGATCAGATGCTGATCAAATATGGCATTCATTTTTTTAATACATCATTTGGAAAGGTCACTGTAGGTGAACTGTAAAGAAATAAATGTTTCTCTTCCTTTAGACCCAATTCCCTTAGATTAGGTCAGATTTAAAAAAATATATATATATATATTTTTTTTATCATGGATTCATTATATTGTCAGCGTTGGTTGCAGGAGAGATGAATCTGGATCTAAATGCAGCAGTCTTTATTTAAAAATCAACTCAAATCTTCACAAAACAGAATCTCAGGAACAGGAACAAAATCAGGAACAGAACAACCAACTCTAAATATGAACACATGAACACACAAACTAAATATGCGACATAAATAGATCAAAAGTGCATTTGTAAAATAATTTTCTATTTCAAATAAATGCTGTTCTTTTGAACTTTCTATTCATCAAAGTATCCTGAGATTTTTTTTTATCAAGGTTTCCACAAAAATGTGAAACTGCAAAACTGTTATCAACATTGATAATAATAAGAAATGTTTATTGAGCAGCAAATCATCATATTAGAATGATTTCTGAAGGATCATGTGACTCTGAAGACTGGATATTTTATTTTACTATTTAAATAATAATAATATTTAAATAATATTAAATAATATTATTAAATTTATTTAAATAGTAAACTATTATTTATTTAAATAATAAAACATATTATTTAATATTTTAATATTAAATAATATTTAAATAGTAAAATATTTTACTATTTTAGATAAACATATCTAAATAGAAAAAAAAATTCTTTACTTTTAAAAATTTTCTTTTTCTTTTTCTAAACTTTACTGTGTTTTTGATCGAATAAATGCAGCCTTGGTGAGCATAAAAGACTTCTTCTAAAAACATAAAAAAAATCTTAGCTAATAGTGTACATTTGAAGGGATAAAAGGTGTTGAGTGATTTAAGGAGTGATTTAAGGAGTGATTCGCCTTGTTTTGTTGTAGTTTCGGAATCCAACATGACGGTCAAGGGAATGACTGTGAGTTAGTGGGGAGACATCCCTTCATCATGTCCCGTCAGCTCCACTACGACTCCTCTCCTCTCACCTGGTCCTCCTGCAGCAAGGAGTACATAACCCGCTTTCTCGAGTGAGAACACGCTCTCTTGTACAGGAACATGTAATTGCATGCTTTATATCTTACGTCTTACCACTAATTTGTGAGAATTCCAGACTATGACCTTCATTCATAAAGCTCTGTCATCTTCCTCTCACCTGCTCAGTCGCGGTTGGGGTTTCTGTCTGGATGACCGTCCTTCTAAGAAGGGCCTCAGCACCCCGGGGGTGGCACCTGGAGTGCGATACACACCCCAGCACCAGTGCCAGCTGCAGTACGGGCCCAACGCCACCTTCTGCTCAGAAGTGGATGTAAGGAAGTGCATTGTTCAAAAAAACAAGATAAATAGAAAGGGAAAGGATCCAGGATCAAATCAAGTTAAATATCTAAATATTAAATAATTATAAATAATGAGTAAATAATCATTCATTCATATTATTATCATCCAGCTCTTTATACAAAGTTGTACATGTAAGTATGTCCAACTTTATCCACATAAATACAGTTTACTCACTTAGGGCAATATATACTATATAGCAAATCTCAATTGCTTGACTGTATCGTCGCAAAATGTAAACGATTGCTGCGTCCAAATATGCCGACTTCCATACTTTATAGTTGGCAAAAAACAGTATGGCTGCGTCCGAAAACTTAGTCACCTGACTTGTTGCCTCGCTGCCTTATCAGGCAATGACTTTATAGGCAGCGTTTGCGCACAAAGGTACTTTATGAAACTGATTTTGGACAGCCTTCTGAGGCAGCGTAACGGTTTAATGATCTACAGCAAAATGGAGCGAGCTTTGGTGAAAACTAACCAAATATTTAATTACTACAATACTAATTTACACACAAACTGACCACCAACCGAAACTTTCAGACATTTACATTTACATTACATTTTACATATAGTCATTTAGCAGATGCTTTTGTCCAAAGCGACTTACAAATTAGGACTAAATTAAGCGAGTCATCGTGAAGAGGCAAAAAACAACGCAAGAAGTGCTCAAAATACGAAGTTCAGGCATTGTTCAGAGTAGCGTATTTTTTTTAATGAGGTTAAGTGCTCACGGAAGAGATGGGTTTTCAGCTGTCTTTTGAATGTTGCCAGGGATTCTGCATCTCGGATGAGGGTGGGGAGAGCATTCCACCAGTGTGGAACTGTGAATGAGAATGTTCTGGAAAGTGTTTTTGTGGCTTTCTGTGATGGAACCACGAGACGTCGCTCTTTGACCGATCGTAGGTGTCTGGTAGGGATGTAGACTCGTAGGATTGAGTGAAAGTAGGAGGGAGCTGAGCCTGTGATAGTTCTGTAAGCAAGCGTCAATGCCTTGAACTTGATGCGAGCAGCGAGAGGTAGCCAGTGCAGAGAGATGAACAGAGGAGTGACGTGGGCCCTCTTGGGCTCGTTGAAGACAAGACGAGCTGCAGCATTCTGAATCATTTGTAGAGGTTTAGTTGCACATGATGGAAGTCCAGTCAGAAGAGCATTGCAGTAGTCAAGCCTGGAGATGACCAGGGCCTGGACGAGAAGTTGTGTTGCATGTTCAGTTAGGAAAGGCCATCTTTATTTTTCTAGCTCAACTGTCACAGAATGGAAAGCACAGGATTGTGGGATATCAAAGGCAGGGAAGGATACATCTATGCTGCCTTTAAAACTCGATCAGATGAAGGTTTCTCAGGAGACAGGAAGTGCTGCTAACATTGGATTCGAACGTGCCTTGATGCCTTCCTACCTTGTAATGCATCCGCCGAAGGCAGCATTTATCAGTTTTCGGACGCAGCCGATGTGAGCCGAGTAATGTGTCCGAATTCATAGTGTTCATAAAACAGTAGGCGAAAAATACCCGAATGACCTACTACTTCTGGTGAGATTCTGGAATGTACATTCGATGGACACTTTCCTATCCCATGAGGCCACGGGAGAGGATTTGTGAATGGAAGTGAAGCAACACAACCGACGGCGTATGACAATGTCAACACAGTGAATGTAGTACGTCCAGATTTAATTCTTACTACACATATTCATACTATATAGAACATACTTTTTTAACGGTCAACGGTTTCAAACCAAATGTTGCATCTACTACTATATAGTATGCGATTTCAGACGTAGCAACTATTATTGCCCAGCTCTAAGGCATGAAATTCTTAAGATATTATAAACATTAGCATTGTAATTTTCTATATAGCTGCTTTGAAACTATATCTACTGTGAAAAGCACTTTATAAAAAAGAGGAGTATTTACCATGCAAAAGTCACCACCCTTATACTAGCATGTTCTGGATGGAGTCCACAGGTCGTTGAATTGTGGTTGCTAGGCGGATTTTAGCAGATTGCTATGCAGTTTCCAAGATGTTCCTGGTGGTTGTTTATTGCCTCTGTTTAAAAGAGTCTATGCCTAAGTTTCTGTGGTAATGAGGTCCCTAGATTTGGATTGGGACATTGTGGAATGTTTTTGGCCATTTTATTTTTTCCCAAGGCAAAAGTTTTCAATCAAAATATTGTCAGATTTTCAGAAAAATCACTTAAATAATCAAATAATTGCATGCCTCTCTTCAATAACCTGCATGATTTGGTGCTTTTACACCAGAGTTTAATGCTTTCGGTGTTTGTTTTTACAAGCTGAGGGGAAAATATTTTTGTTGTAATGGACACATATACAGTTTAGAGTTTAAGTTGTATCCATTACAATATTACTTTGATTTACTCATAATTTATTACTCATAATTCTGGCCCTTTTGGTTCCAGAATGTGTGTCAAATTCTGTGGTGCTCTATAAATGGAACGTGCCGCTCCAAACTGGACTCGCCAGTCGACGGAACCAAGTGTGGACCGGAGAAGGTAGGAGAGATTTACATGTGGAGAGAAGTGTTTTTTTGTATCACTATATATTTGATCGTGTATCTGTGTGTGTCAGTGGTGTATCTCTGGTGAGTGTGTCATCGTAGGGAAGTTACCGGAAACAGTGCATGGAGGCTGGGGTCCCTGGAGCACCTGGTCCTTCTGCTCTCGGACCTGTGGAGCCGGCGTCCAGTCCGCAGACAGGGAATGCAACAAGCCTAAGTACCATTATTCCTCAGTGCTTTTCATTTATTCATTCATGTTTTGTGGTCAGTAAGATTTTTTTAAAGAAATTTGTTTTATTCAGCATATTAGAATGATTTATGAAGGATCATGTGACACTGAAGACTGGAGTAATGATGCTGAAAATTCAGCTTTGATCACAGGAATAATTTACATTTTTAAATATATTCAATAGAAAAAAGTTATTTTAAATAGCAATAATATTTTACATTATTACTGTTTTTACTGTATGTTTGATGAAATGGTAATACTTTACAATAAGGTTCATTAGTTAGCATTAGTTAACTACCTTAGTTAACATGAATAATGTATTGACTAATACATTATTAAAATCAAAGGTTGTATTTGTTAACATTAGTTAATGCACTGTGAACTACCATGAACAAACAATGAACGGCTGTATTTGTATTAACTAACATTAACAAAAGATGAATAAATACTGTAACACATGCATTGCTCACGGTTAGTTCACGTTAACTAATACATTAACTAATGTTAACTAATGAACCTTATTGTAAAGAGTTACCGATCAAATAAATGCATTTGTGAGCACAAGAGACTTCTTTCAAAAATATTTCACAAATATTTAAGATCCCAACCTTTTGAACGTTAATGTACGTATTGAAATGTATTGAAAACTAAAAAGTTAAAAATCTAATCTTTTTTTGTCACGTGAAATGAAAGGTCAAGTCGGGTGCATTGTATTCTGGGATATAGTATTCTGTGTGCAGTGTGCTTGTTATATCCTGCACTTTTTTGTAAATGTATTAAGCCATTATTGGGTGGATATTCTATGCATACAGAGAATTTACATACTGGCTTCAATAAACATACTGCATAAAAAAGTGCAGTGGTAGTTGTATGCGATTCCTGACAGCGTGTTCATGTATTTCTGCATATTATCTTCTGTACTACCAGCAGAAAACACTAGAGGGCACAGTGCTGTCATAAATTCACTAGTCTCTTTTTTCTCCTCATTTCAATTCCTCTCCCTTCTCAGTCTTTCCTTGTATATTTTGCTGAACATATGATCTGTAGCATGATTTTTGTTTCTATGTACAGACCTGAGTTTGGAGGGAAATATTGTACGGGTGAGCGGAAGCGCTACAGGATTTGCAACACGAAGCCGTGTGCCAGAAAACAGCCCTCCTTTAGAGAGATGCAGTGCAGTGAATTCAACACTGTGCCTTACCACAATGAACTGTACGAGTGGATCCCTGTTGCGGCCAACTGTAAGATCACATGCAGCAATATATTCCATTCAAATGTGTATATGCATGTACAAGATCAATATTTGTTGTCAAGTGAAAATACACTACCGTTCAAAAGTTTGGGGTCATTTATTTGCTGCATTTATTTGATCAAAAATACCAAAAAAAAAATTAATATTGTGAAATATTATTAGGATTTAAAATGACTGTTTTCTATTTGAATATATTTTCAAATGTAATTTATTCCTGTGATGCAAAGCTGAATTTTCAGCATCATTACTCCAGTCTTCAGTGTCACATGATCCTTCAGAAATCATTTTAATACGCTGATTTTCTGCTCAAGAAACAATTCTTATTATTATCCATGTTGGACACAGTTGTGCTGCTTAATATTTTTGTGAAAACCATGATGCATTTTTTCAGGATTCTTTAAATGAATAGAAAGTTCGAAAGAACAGCATTTATTTGAAATAGAAATCTTTTGCAATATTATAAAATCTTACCCCAAATTTTCACTATTGTTTATCTATCTTAACTTTCATTAGCATAGTGATGGCATCAATGCTTATATACTTAGATTAAAAGAATTTCATGGGTCATGAGGATCTGTTTCAGAAATAATTTTATGTAAACCTCTCTAGCTTATTCAAAAAAATTTTTTGTAAGCCATATCATGTGGACTAAACCACACCTAGTTGACATTTTTGGGGCCTGTAAGCCACCATCCCTGCTTCGTTGATCATATTTCTTCTCAAGAACTGTTTGAATAAACACAACTTTCTACAGATCTTAATGTTTGTTACCCTGAAGTCTTGAGAAATGAAAACATGTGCTCTCTACAACTGAACAGCTGAGCCAAGACACTGAGTTAATGCACGCTGCGGCGGGTCGAGGCCTGTTGACATTAACATAAAACTCCTTACACGTGGCTGCTTACAGCTTTATAGAGTTTGTTGGTTCACTTTCAAGAATGCCACACTTTTATTAGCCAGCTTTAGAGGTGTGTGGGTTCCTGACACAAATGTTTAGTCATTGTTGCTATGTTTAAGCAGTTGGAGCACAGCAGGAATTTTGGATTGTAGATTATAGCCTAAAGACTATTTGATGTTTGCATGGTAACAATATCTATTAAATATAAACTTTATATGGTTTTTATGAGTCTTTTTAACTTAGATTTACAAAAAAAAGTTCTGTGGCAGGCAGTACTATGGTATAGAATAGTATCTATGCCTAAACTACTTATCAAAGGGTTGGAGTCAGTAAGATTTTTGTTTTAATATTTTTATTCAGAATGGACACATTAAATTGATCCAAAGTGACAGTAAAGACATTTATAATGTTACAAAAGATTTATATTAGTTCAAATAAATGCGGTTACCTGGACCTTTATATTCAGGATAAAGGATCCTGAAAAAATCATGTCATTTTTTCCACAAAAATATAAAGCCACACAACTGTTTTCAACCTTTATAATAGTAAAAATTGTTTCTTGAGCATCAAATCAGCATTTGAGAATGATTTGTGAAGGATCATGTGACACTGAAGACTGGAGTAATGATGCTGAAAATTCAGCTTTGAATCACAGGAATAAATTACATTTTAAAATATATGAACATAGAAAACACTTGTTTTAAATTGTAATAATATTTCACAATATTACTGTTTTTACTGTATTTTTAATCAAATATACGCAGCCTTGATGAGTATAAGAGACTTCTTTAAAAAACATTAAATAAAATCTCACTGACCTCAAACTTTGAACGGTACATAGTTTTATGATACTTTCAAATTCTTCACTGTATCATACCGTAAATAGCAGGCCTGTCTCTCTCTCTCTCACAGCGCGTCCATGCGAGTTACACTGCAAGCCTGTGGATGAGGACTTTTCTGAGAAGATGTTGGATGCAGTCACAGATGGAACGCCCTGCTTCATGAACAACAACAGCAGGAACGTCTGTGTCAATGGTGTGTGCAAGGTAGTGTGGCTGGGTATGTCTTACTCAACCCAATTGTGCTTGTGTATTGGTGTTTTGTCTGTGTTCTACAGCTGTGTATATCAGTGTATAACAAAGTATTTAGTGACACATTCACATGTCTGAATGTCATTACACATTAAATGATCCAAGCTGCATCTGTGGTGCACAAGCTTCACTAACAACTTTTTTTCTGCATTATTCTTGTTCAATGTTCTTTTCAGCTTCATTTTGAACTGTATGCACTACCATTCAAAAGTTTAGGGTTGGTAAGATTTTTACAGTTTTTCTCAGTCACTTTGGTGCATTTCTCACATCACTATTTACATTTGCACAACAGTTAATGCAGTTCTCAAAACAATTAGTACAAACTGCAAAACATAGTTGATAACCTGCAAAAGCATGTCACTTGCTCAAAATGGATAGCTCATTCCTCAAAAGCAAGTATTCATGTCAATGAAAGTGTCAGTGTCATCAAGATGAAAAGTCCTGACACCATTGTTTATGAACAAGATAGTCAAATGGCTTTGTCATGTTTTCATTATGACAGTTTACTCTGTAAGTGTTTTCCAATGCAAAAAAGTCAGATCTTGGTGACACTACCTGAAAATGCTCAAGACAGCACTATATACTGTTTGCACAGCCATTTGAAAAATACAGTAAAGTTACACATTACTGTATTTAGTGAGGTAACTGAGTACAAGACACTGAATATGTATGTTTCACATTTTTACTGCATATGCTCTTTGCAATTCAAATTTGTTCACAGCATTGTGCAAAAGAACAAATACACCCTTATTTACAACAAACATAAACTCCCTTTGGGTAGAGCTGTGCAACACTGTAAACAATATTGCAGTACATATTGGAACTGAACATACAACATACATAGTACTGTAATCATTCATGCACATCCAGATCATTGGTTGCAACTAATGCTTCACACACCCCTTCTCATCAGTGAAAGCTGAGATTCACCTGAGAGAAATTGTTCAATTTAGGAGACATAAAAAAAATGTTTTTTAAAAAGATTTTTAAAAATTTGTAAAATTTGCTTGACAGATTTTGACAACTAGTTCAACATTTTTGTATGTAATGACTCAAGCAATGAAATGAGGACTATTAGTTTTATATGGAATGACTATTCAGCATTCACAAGTATAGTTAATTTTGACTGACATGACATAAGCAAATGATAATGTTATAAAACAGCAGAGAGTTGTATGAAAGCAATTGATGCATGTCCAAAAGCATTTGCAATTTGTTGGAAGGAATGAGAAACTGCTACTATGATGTGCACAAATGACTAAATGTTGTGGAGGTTGAACTAACTGTTGTGCAAATGTAAATGTTGTGAGAAATGCACCAAAGCGACTGAGAAAAACTGTAATAAAACAAATAAAATAAAATAAAAATGCTCACCAAGGCTGCAATTATTTTGATCAAAAACAGTAATATTGTGAAATATATATTTTCCTTTAGAAATATTTATAACAATATAAATGTCTTTGTCACTTTTGATTACTTTAACTTTCTTTCTCACAGACAAAAAAATTATGTTTCTGACCCCAAAATTTTGAACAATAGTATATATTACAGGAAAATCAACCTTAAAGGAATATTTCATTCAAAAAATTTAATTCTGTCATCATACTCACTGTTCTGCCTTAGGAAAGCCAATCATACAGGTCTGGAACGACATAAAATGTTTACATTATTTACATTTTTGAGTGAATTATGCCTTTAATTGTTGTTTTTACAAACACATGGTTGGTCAACCGCAAGTAGGTGCTTTTTTTTTTTTTTGTCTCCTAATATTGACCTTTCATGTTATGAGAAAAGTAAATTATGTTTTTGTGCCATAGAGAACAACTATATATTGTGTGTGTTTGTATGTGCATGTGTTTGTGTAATCTTTCTCCAGGAGGTGGGTTGTGATTTTGGCATTAATTCTAATGCTAAAGAGGACAGCTGTGGCGTTTGTCTCGGTGATGGATCCACTTGTGAGACGGTGAAGGAGAACTTTGTAAAGCAAGATGGATTTGGTGTGTAGCACACATGAATTATATATTTATATGTATATTTATATATTTTTGAGTTTAAATTACATTTAACAAATGTACAACATGTCCAGATGAATGTACTGTTTGTTGAAACTCCAATGTTTGAATGATGTCTTATATGGTTTATAAGTGAGATCATGTGATTTAGGTTACATGGACCTGGTTTTGATTCCTAAGGGAGCTCGGGATATCTTCATACAGGAAGTAGAAGAGGCTGGGAATTTCCTTGCGATCCGAGCGGCTGATTCGGATGAGTATTACCTCAATGGGAATTACATCATTCAGTGGAACGGAGAGTATGAGGCAGGTGGCACAAAGTTTAACTACGAGCGGAGCGGAAACATGGAGAATCTCACCTCTGCAGGACCGACAACTGAACCTGTCCGGATCCAGGTACCCTCACGCACGTAAACATGTGATCTGCCTAAATGCACATATACCAAAGGAGTTTTCCAGGTTCAACATCTTTTAAACTCTATAGACACCGTCAGGTTTATAAAAACAAAGAAAAAAATGTGCACTTACATTTAAAGAAGTTCAAGAAATTCTGAAAGTAAGTTGTAGTAAGGAAATGTAAGGCTAAAAAACTATAATTAGATAATGATAATTAAAATAGTGTTTATGGGTAGTTGCATCACATCCCTTTCTGGCACAGATATTTCTGTTGAGAACAGAAAAGGTTGGCAAATGATTTTATAGCACCATTCTCATACATGGTACATAAAAATGTGAAGCCATTTGCAATTTAATCCCTGTTGTATACGTTCAAAGCAGTGTGTATTTTGGCTTTTATTCTTGAGCTTTGCCACATAGACTTTCATTTAAAAACAACCGGAAATACAATTTTTGTTTGTATTAACACATTGAGTAAAGAGTCTGTGGTTTTACTTTGGTAATCAATTGTAGTGAACCTACAATATTTGTTTAATGAACCAATGGCCAATTTGCCCAGAAAGCATTTTTGTTAGAATACCGGGTTTTGATTTAATTCAGTTCTCTGGTGAAAAACAATTTAATTATCGGGGCAGGCACAAAGAGTGTTTTTTATTTATTTATGTGAGAAAGCATGAAAAATAGCATGACAAATAAAGCCGTTGCGTCTTAGACTGGCGGCACTTGCAGAACAAGATGATTTCTTGAATACTGCGATTAAATGATAGATGTTTTTGTTTTAATTTGAAATGTTCAGTTGTTGTTCCAAGAGCTGAATCCTGGTGTCAAGTATGAGTACACCATTAAGAGGAGTCGCACGCTGGGGAACGATATTCTGGAACCTGAATATATCTGGAAATACGGAGCCTGGACTGACTGCAGCACCACCTGTGGGTTTGGTATGGAGATTTTCTTTACTTTTCATTACAGTCCATACTTAAATTGACTCGTTTTTGGTTCCAAACAATTGAATCGCAGTAGTAACTGGGTTTATGGTGTTGTTTGCAATGTTCTCCCATCATTTAGATATCTTTGAAAGCTGATAGGTCTGATTTTTTTTCTCTCTGTATAGGTGAGCAGCATCAACCTGTGCGCTGTTTCGAGGCAGAGGTTGGCGTGGTTGAAGAAACACTATGTGACCCCAGTACCCGTCCTGATGACAAGAAACGCAAGTGCAAGAACATGGACTGCCCTGCAAGGTACGGTAATGTATAAATAATGGCTATGTGTTAAAGGAACACGCCAACTTTTTGGGACTTTAGCTTATTCACCGTATCCCCCAGAGCTAGTTAAATCCATACATACCGTTCTCATCTCTGTGCGTGCCGTAACTCTGTCTGACGCACCCACCGCTAGCCTAGCTTAGCACAAAGACTGGAGGTAAATGGCTCCAGCTAGCATACTGCTCCCAATAAGTGACAAAATAACGCCAACATTTTCCTATTTACATGTTGTGATTTGTATAGTCACAGCGTGTACGAATAACAAGGTCACATGAGACACAGCCATCTTCTAACCTAATACCTACTGGGAACTATATTCTCAGAAGGCGAAGCACTGCTACTTCTGCGGAGTGATTTGCTCGATACTAGCTACTAGCTAGCTAGCCACGTTGGTTTTGTTGATGGAAGTAACAACAGTGCTTTTCAGTGCTAATCATTCCGCCCAAGTAGCAGTGCTTCGCCTTCTGAGAATATAGTTCCCAGTATGTATACGGTTAGAAGATGGATGTTTCTCATGTGACCTTGTTATTTGTACATGCTGTGACTATACAAATCATGTAATCATACAAAAACATGCAAATAGGAAAATGTTGGCGTTATTTTGTCACTTATTGGGAGCAGTATGCTAGCTGGAGCCGTTTACCTCCAGTCTTTGTGCTAAGCTAGGCTAGTGGTGGGTGCGTCAGATAGAGTTACGGCCCGCACAGAGATGAAAAGGGTATTTATGGACTTAACTAGCTCTGGGGGATACGGTGAATAAGCTAAAGTCCCAAAAAGTCGTCGTGTTCCTTTAAAAAATGTTCAGAAGAGCACATCACCATACCCGACTTATTTATTATTTCTGCAGTGTGTGGTATGTTTAATAGACCTTAATCAGGGTAGCGCCATGTTTAATTTTTGACAGGAATGAAAACAAGACTGTGAGGGATAGAATACATTGCGTTCAATGGATTATACTGTTGTTTAAAACATAGCGTTTATTCAGCTTGTAAAAATTGAGTTGTAAAAATTACATGATCTAGGATCTTTATTCAGTGTACGCAATTGTAAAGGCTGTTACGGAGCCCCTGAGTGGAAAAAAAAATATGAGATGGGAGGAAAAATCAATGTTTTTGCGTTCCCCCAAGAAAGAAGTTTCTCAGGGGAGAGAATGCAAAAGCATTGCCAAATAATTTTAACTCCCATCGCATATTTTTTTTCTTCACCATGTCCCTTTAGGGGCTCCTCAGGCTGTAAGTCTATCCCTCACAGCCTCACATCCATCCGTGTTAAATTTAATATGGCATCTAACCTGGCTAAGGTCTATGGGGGGCCTTGAAGTCAAAAAGGTTGAGATACACTGGCCTAAACCCTCGCTGACTTCAGGTGGTGGCTGGGAGGATGGCAGACATGCTCGGCTACATGCGGTCCAACCGGAGTGAGAAAGCGCACCATTCTGTGTGTGCGTACGGTGGCCGGAGAGGAACGCGTTCTGCACCCTGGGGACTGTAAGCAGCTGCCCAAATCCAAAACTGTCTTACCTTGCAACCGAGATGTACCGTGTGGGTCGGAATGGACTGTGGGGAACTGGAGCGAGGTGGGCTGTTTTATTGTAAATTAACCTGATTGATGTTCTTTATGTAAGAGCTTTATAAGAGCCCCTAAAGGGACATGGGAATTGCAAAAAAAATGGAAATGGGAATTATATATCAATGCTTTTGCATTCGCTCACAAAATTTTAGCACTGAAATATAATGTTTCCTACCATCTCATATTTTTTCCATCACCTTGACCCTTAAGGTCTCCGCAACAGTTGCATGTTTTGCGGATTGTTTGGAATTGTTCAGGATTTAAAGGAAAACTTTTACCCTTATTTTGACTTTTACTTTGACTTTAAAAGGCCTAAAATCACAGTAAAATCATAAAATCATGATAAAAGTATCATAAAACTGGTGTCTGTACAGGTATATGTGCTTGTAGATAGATCAAGTTGTTGTTTTTTTCAATGAAGATCTTTTGCCTGTCAAATCTCATTCATGCATGCACATATTTATATGTCACTTTTGCGTAGTAATTAGTTGCATTGTCATATTATTTCATTTTTGTGTTACTGGAATATATATGATTGTCGTCCCGCAGTGCTCTCTGTCTTGTAATGGAGGAATACAGTCCAGAACCGTCAAGTGTGTTGCAAAACAACCCAGCCAGTGCAACCCTTCCAGTCGACCTCGTTCCACAAACTTCTGTAACCTCCAGAGCTGCAAACCACGGTTCCGACCTAGAGTCCCTCCTAAAATCCCAACGCAGGCCCCCGGCACCCAAACACCAGGATATAGCACCACTATCGTTCCTCCAAACACCTCTACTCCCATTACGACACACACCAACACTTCCCCAACATCCACAACATCTGACATCATCCATGAAGATGACCAAGACTTTATCTTGGTGAGGGATGGTCACAAAGACAATGATGGTCGGGGAGCGGATCCCACAAATACCAATGACCGGGGAACTCCTGAGGACGAGGAGGGAAGCACAGACCTGCAGCCTCCGGATAAAAGCTACACAACGGGTTATGATTACATAGTAGAAGATCCAACCGGAGAAGAAAGAGCACGTCGTGATGATATGTTTACCAGCACTCCTGAAGAAGTCCCCACATCCACTGTCCGACCAACCACAACCCGAGCGCCAGTGCATACTATCATTGACACAACAAATCCAACCTCTACCAGTAGAACCCAATACATTGATCTCACAACACATCAATGCACTAAAACAAGCCCATTTGAACTAAATACCACCCCAAAACCCAAAGTGCCACATTTAAATACTCAAAGTCCCCAAGCAACTTTTCCTACAGTGAAGATACTGAGGAAGGCCTCACACACATTGAAAGGTCCCTACAAAGGCAAGGCACCTAAAGCTCTCAGGCAGAGGCCGGAGACGGCGAACACCACCGATGACTATGGGAACCTGAATGCACGAGATCCCATCAGGAGGAGTGCGTTTTGGGAAGTTGGCAACTGGAGTGATGTAAGAATGAAAACTTAAAGGTATAGCGGAGGATCTTTCCAAATTTTAGATAAGACCCGCCCTCTCCACTTTTTGAAAAGTTTGATTGATTCACCAGAATGATTGACAATTAGGAGGACCAATAGTATAGGTTACCCACCAGGAAGTAAAACATCCTCCGCTATACCTTTAATTAGTCGATGTCTAAGGTGATCATCTGCCTCTCACTGCAATACCTGCAAAGAATTATAACTAGATGTGCATTTCCAGAAAGAAACGGCAATGCTTGTGTTGCAGCAAAATAATTGTGTTAAAGGTTTAGGGAAGTTTAGGTTTTAGACTTTGAATGGCATGATGCTGTTGTTGTTCTCATGAATTTCAGTATTTCAGAATCTCAGTATTTTTGTCTTGTTTTTCAGTACAAATATCTAAATATTCTTGAATCAAGATATATTTACATGAGAAGCAAAATTGCATGATATTAAGTCTTTTTCTGATGATTATATATAAATATTAAGTGAGTTTATGCCTAAAATGGGGGAAAAAAATATCTGCTAAAAAAAGTTTGTTTGTTTTTTACCCCATTGGTAATTATTTCTTTCTTTTTGAATTCATTTTAGTTTTCTTACCCCGTTGGAAATGTATTTTTTCTTGTTTTAAGCACAAACTCAATTTTGATATATTTCTGAGAAAACAAGACTTTTTTTCCAGGATTTTTTGATAAATAGAAAATGATCACTTTTGATCATTTTAAGAATAAAAGTAGTACATTTATTTATATATATATATATATATAAAAAATGATACTTACCCCAAACTTTTGAACATTGACCCCAAACTAGTGTACCTGTTTATTTACGCTTGAATCACTAGAGTAACCCACGTCCATCTGAGGTAATAAAATGCAGTTATGCAGTACTACTAACTAAGACTCTAGTCTCTAATGTGTGTTTTTTCTTCAGTGCTCCACTACGTGTGGTCTTGGAGCAGTGTGGCGGTCTGTAACCTGCAGCTCAGAGCGTGAGGAAGATTGTGCCAGTGTGAAGAAGCCAGAACCTGCCCGACGATGCAACCTGCGACCCTGCGCCATCTGGAAGAGTGGCAACTGGACCAAGGTAAAGCCACGTTTTCAAGCGAAACCTGAATTACTGTATGCTGTTCTGAACCGTGAGATCTCCCTCTCTTTAGTGTCCTGAAGGCTGTGTGACTGATATGAAGCATCGAGAAGTGCAGTGCATCAACACTCAGAGCGGACGTCCATTGAGGCCGTTTCACTGTCAGGCTCTTTCATATAAACCACCCAGCAGTCTGCCCTGCACCAGCCGGCCCTGCCTGCAGTGGACGTACTCGCCCTGGGGAGAGGTACTAAACTGAGGATGCACACACTAATGTGTCCGCCGGATCCAGACCTGATGAAGGACCTGCGCCTGGACACGGCGACAACGCAGTCCTGAAGTGTCAACTAGTCTCTCTCCTGTGAAGGCCTCCTTCCCTTCACCTCTGTACAGATAAAACGTTGTCAAAATTATTCCAGTTCACATGGATACGCAGAAGCGACAAACAATTCTGTATTATGAATATTTAAGGCCAGGCAAGTAATTTGGTGTGGTCAATTTGTAAAGAAGGACTACACGCCTGCGCACATTTATATTCAAACGTGCATACCTATAGACTGAACACGTAGTACGCATGTGCGGGCCGTCAGCGGTTTCGCGGATTCGCGTTTTTGAAGTTCGTGCGGAGATGATAACGGTTTTAAAAAAATTTCATTTAAAGGAACCGTATGTAAGAAATGTATTTCAGTTAATCATAAAATGGCCCTGATGTCACTAGACATTAAGAAATCATGTTCATTTCAAATACTTATATCACTGCCAACTGTAGTCCGGCCAGGATATTGTCATTTAAAAGTGAAGTTGCAGCCCTCAACTGATGTTGATGTTGTCATGTTGTGTTTTGGCCTGATGCTTCACCCTCCACCTATCTACCAATCACGAAGTCAGTAGTGTTTCGGCATCCGGGTTGCCAGCTCTGCTCTAGTTACCACAGCTGCAGCTACAAACGTGTCGGATAAAAAATGCCAGCCTATCTGGCAACCTCGAGTCAGGGGGGAGGGGGAGGGGATACACCGCTCTACAGTAATTTGAAAGTGATTGCAGTACCAGTTTTGGCCACAATCTTACATATGGTTCCTTTAAAGGTTTGCGTTCTCGAGCCTCTGTTGTTGTGTGAATGAGCGGGCCGGAGCGCGTTAAGGGTTTTCCTTTTAAAACGGTGTCATGTTAGCAAGTTAATAACTAATGATCTTTGCGACGAAAGTGAATCAATCAAAACTAACTTTAGCTGGACAATAACTTTATTCTAGATCTGCTGTAAAGCCTAAACAATCTCTGTTACTTTAATTTCCTATTATCACCGTAAAGCTGCTTTGAAACAATCTATATTGTTAAAAGCGCTATATAAATGAAGGTGACTTGACTTGACTTAATGTTACATTGCAGGAAATTGTCTAGTCTAGATAAGGCATGTGACGGTATCAAATTTTCATATCATGATAATTGCTGAAGCTTTTATTCAATTAAGTTACAAACCGTAAGTGTTGACCTCCTAACAGGTTTAATAACTTTTTTCTTATAACAAAAAAACTCTGAACATTGAAATACAATAAAACAATACACAAAAATAATGTATAAAATAACATTTTCAGTCTCTCTCTAGGGCATGTTTTATTCCAGATTAAAATGTTAAAGTTTGAAACTTTTTGAAGTCATGCACGTTGTTATTATGATATATCGTATTACCGTATATCAACACATCTAGTCTAGATAAATGTTTTTCATCTGTGATTGACAGTGCTCTAAAAGTTGTGGTCAGGGAGTGAAGGAAAGACTTGTGCACTGCCCCGAGTATCAGCGCTGCAACATCACGCTCAAACCCTCCAGCACTGAGTCCTGTCGTCTGCAGCCCTGCACCGGCTGGGCGTCCAGAGCCTGGGGTCAGGTAAAACACTGCACCTCACTCTTCATTTATACAAAAGAGGAAATGTGGTGTTTGGCTTGAGATCATGATGAATGCAATGTGTTAATGCACTATTCGTAATATATTTTTTTTTTAAAGGAATGATTTTATTCAGCATGGATGCATTAAAAAAACGAATTCCTTGTGTGTTTGCGCACACTTGAATAAATCTGATTCTGATTGAACTGATCAAAAGTGACACTAAAGACATTTATGAAGTTAAAAAATCTAATTCAAATAAATTCTGTTCTTTTGAACTTTCTATTCTTCAAAGAATCATGAAAAAAAATTATTACGGTTTCCACATAAATGTGAAGCACAACTTTTTCATCAATGATAATAAATATAAATGTTTCTTCAACAGCAAATCAGCATATTATAATAATTTCTGAAGGATCATGTGACACTGAAGACTGGAGTTATGATGCTGAAAATTCAGCTTTGAAAACAGGAATAAATTACATTTTAAAATATATTTACATAGAAAACAGTTATTTCAAGTTAATGTAATAATATTTCAGAAATATTACTGTTTTTACTGTAATTTTGATTGAATAAATGCAGCCTTGGTGAGCATAAGAGACTTCGATAACACTTTACAATAAGGTTCCTTTTGTTAACATTAGTTAATTAGCTTACAATCCATGATTTGCGACTTGTTATTCCTAGTCTGAAGTTTGTGGTATTTATGATCGTGTGGGCGGGACGTCCTCTATTCCAGAGAACATTTTATTGGACAAAAGTTGGTATACATGATCCCTCCCTGTGCACCCATGATGTCATCACGGTTTTTATTGATTGACAGTGCTCCAGAAGTTGTGGTGGAGGGGTTCAGAAGAGAGCGGTGAGGTGCGTGAACCAGGAGTCCGGCGAGGAAGAAAAGACGTCACTGTGTGCAAATAACAATAAACCTGACAGTGTGCAGAACTGCAACCCAGAGGACTGTAAAACTGATTTAGGTAAACTCAGTTAAATAATATCCCGTCTTGTTTGTTTCATAATTTATGATTAGCATACTGTGTCCCCTAAATATGTTTGGACACTTAATAGTGCTTGAATGTCATTGCATAACAAAATATCAAACAAATACTGCAAGATATTCTCTTCACTCTTATTTTTTCTTCATCATTTTTGCTCATTATTTTTTAATCAGCTGGTGTTTTGTTGATTTTTAGTGGATGTATGAAGTTCCCAAACGGAGGAACCACAGGTTTAGTTCATTACATTAACTATCAGCATGATCCACTATACACTGCAGTTAAATGCTTTCTATTGGAAACAAGACCTAAATATTGCGACCTGCATCTGCCTACTTTAATAACTCCATAAACTGGATCGCTTTATGAGCCAAGCGTTAACAAGTCTCAAAACGTGTATAATAAGTGTACATGGCAACACTTCAAGCCTTACAAACATAAACAGAACATGATGCCTCAGTAGACTGTTTAAAATTACAGAACATAAGTCTTTAGTTGCTGTGATATTACTTTTCAGTCAAAAAGATAGATGATACCAAACACACAAGACAATAGAACATTGCTATGGTTACCATACTGTCAATCATCTGTCATTTTGGAAGTGAGTCGTGTTCCGTACACACACGGAACGCAAGAGATTCACTCCTCTATTCACTGTCATGTTTGGTTTGATTAAAATGAACCCTGGTGCGATTGCTCTGTAAGTGCGGTTCATTTGAATAAGTGTGAACGCTGCCATCTGAAGCCTGGTGTCACCAAACAAGCGGACCGAGACGCTGAAAAGATGGGTCTCGCTCCGCTTCCAAACGATCTCTGATGCGGTTTGGATAAAATATGAACGCAACACAAACCAAAGACATAAACAAACCAAAAACGGAACATGATGTCATAAGATGCGACCCTAAAAAGGACAGAGTGCTCAAGCATACCTGTTTTTTCTCGTAATAATCGCGAGGTTGTCCATCACAGTTCAGGACAGGCATCAGAACCAGTAGATCTGCGTTTGTGTGTGTGATGGAGGGATTCCTGCCGCTGTTTTGACTCCTTTATACATTTTATAAGCTCTTCACGAGTCCTCAGCTGGTCAAAATACCATCATATGTAGCTACGCACATACAACGAGCACATTTATCCCAGAACACAGCATTGTTTTGGATGTTCTGTAAATTCCATGTCATAAAAGCCGACCAATCAGGTTGTGAACATATCCCTGTGCCTTTAGGTTCAGTGTTAAAATGCCAGTGTAAACGCTAAGCGAACCAGGACTAAATGTTTTTTGGGTTTTTTTTTTGGTCCGTACCAAATGAATCAAGCAAACCCAAGTGTGAACCGAAGTGCAATACTAGTGTGAACGCCCTTAATGCGGTAGTCACTCCAGAAAGTTTACTTATTGTTATTTTTGTGAAAACTTATTTTTGTAAAATGGTTTGCTTCAAAAGTGTGCTTTCTTTCTGTAAAATATTGTTGAAACCATTGTATGAAATCTTTTTTTGTGTAAGAGACCAACAATTGATCTCTTTACCCAAGACACTGTGTGCTACCATAGATCACTTATGGTAATGAGCTGCTCCATGTCTTTATAGTTTATTTTTTAAAGCCCCTTAAATATTTGTGTTGTTGTTTTCTTTTCCCTCTTCTTTGCAGGTCTGGTTTGCAAGAAAAACAGCATGTCGACACTTTTCTGTGAGAAACTCAAGCTGTTGGGTCGCTGCTCCCTGCGCTCCATCCGTAAGCAGTGTTGTGTCACTTGTATGATGTAACACTTGCAGAGGTCAGGCTTGGGTCATCGACCAAAAGCGCAAACTACTGGACTTGCTGCAGGCAGGGTTCACGGTGCTCTAGAAATGCAGACGTCCCTCTCAAATATATGAAAATATGAGGTTTTTACTTGAACAAAATAATCCTGGGCATGTTTCCCTCCATTTGTTTCAAAGTGCATCACGAAATGCATCCGGACACATCAAGCTTTAGTTACAGGATTCATCATCAGTTAGACGGTTAACCTATGTATTGTTTATTGCACTTATTTTGGAAAATTTTATGTCATTATTTTTTAACCCAAAACGGTGCGTTTTGACAGGTTTTTACCAGTCAAGAACTGGTTGAACACATAGCAAGACACCTGTTTTTACAGAACCATTATTTAAAAATCATGGATCAGTTGAAACTGCCATGAAGGGAGCAAAACCTTTGCATGTACAGACTAATATTCAGGTTATTCATTAAAAACAGTAGTTTTTATCTGATGTGTCATGTGACCACTGTCTGATGAACATTAACGTTTTCACAGTATAAGGGGAACATGTTTTTCCATTCCACTGCGGTGCTTTTCCATTGTTTTCTGTGTAAACACGAGCTAAAAGGACAAGTTTAATTTTTGATTTCGCATCTCACGCTTGACACGCCATTGTAAAAATGCACCTCTCAAGTTAAAAGTAGTTCAACTTTTAAAAAACTTGTTTTGTTGTTGTTCCACTGACCTGCATTTCTTAAATGAGTGTAGATTTATGAACTTACTTTGCACAAACCTTAAGTCAATATAGGGTTTCTGCAGGTTTAATGAATGTACATTTTTCAATATTCAATATTTTTGTCTTTTTCCAGTGCAAATGTTTTAAGATTCCTAAATCAAGATGCATTTACTGGAGATTCAAAATGACAAAATAAGTCCTAGTTTTATGCATAAACTCACTTCATTTTGCTCAGACTTCCTTTTACATTTGCATCTCAAGTAACTGTATCTTGATTTAAAGATGTTTAGATATTTGTGTTGTGGAAAACAGGACAAACATATTGAGGAAGTTATTATTTGCAATGCATGCTACATTTAATGCCATTAAGACTTTCTGCTCTGATTTAAGACCCTTTTAAGGCCTTCATTTGTGTAAGCGCAAATTAAGACTTTTAAAGACCTTTTTAAGATCCACAGAAACCCTGTAATACAATAATTTGTGAATGTATGAATCAGTTTATATAGAATTTTTTAACAGATTAACCCAAAATATTATTATACAGCATATTATTAGGCTGCATGAAAAATTGAGAACATATATTTGATTTCAGAGAGTTATGATCTCAGGTTTTTTTTTTTTTTTTTGCTAAAATGGCTTCACTAAGCAAATAACATCACTAACATCTCAACATAAACTGAGAATTTTAACACTTTTTTTTTTCTCTGCTACTTTTGTTGATTATTCGTTTTCATTCGGTGAATATTGTCATACAAGCTTTTCATTCAAGCTGTTTATTTTTCCTGCAGTGCTATAAGCAAAATATTCATAATTCTAAATGCACCAAAAAGGTGTAAGTTTGTAAAGTAACAAAAATGCAAAAAGTAAATGACTTTGACTTAACAAGCTGTTTTAAAAGAAGAGAAATGGTACTTTAAGCAGTATGTATTAATAACTTCATTCTCCAACCCTTAATACTGGATGTTTTTTAAATAGTTCTTGTCATCCAGTGAATCATTTTTAGTATTGTGATGAAATGCAAGTAAAATATTTTAGGTAAACATTTTTTTATAAAAAATCCAAAGGAGTCAGCAGCATCAGCATTTTGGGTTTATAAAAGATCTAGTTTAGTTTCCATACAACTATTGTTATTTTAATAAATAAAAAAAAATTATTCTTAACAAAACACAACCGTAACTAGATTTTTTATAAGTTGTTACACAGAATATAAGATAGACTTGGGTTATCTGCACTGTATTTGTGGTAGGGTTTTCTAGTTAATGTTTTTTAATTACAGTCATATGAAAATATGGATCAAACGTGAATATTGTGTTGGTGTGTGGCTCATGGGAGCCTGGTGGTGCTGTAAACTGTTGGTGCTCTGTGCTTGTGAAGATTCAAGCGTTTAAGACATTGTTAACAAGTTAAATGCACATTCCACTGAGGATGGAGGTGTTGCAGGTCAATCCTCTGAACGTTTTATGCCTGCTCATCTGTACTGCTGATATGATCATCAATAAATGCAGTCATGATGCGTGCAAGATCTTTTGTCTGTTGTTTGATGATTTTCCTGATTGCTTTCAGATCATTCTGAGACCATGTGTGAGATCCAAGCTCTGTTCCCAAACCTTAGCGAGCTGCCCTTAAAGATCGGTATAATACCCTTAATATTTCCATTCATTTCAATGGCATTTGCTTGACCCTGTGTCAGTTCTGTAAAAGTTACTGTAGGCAACAACATTGTGATGATGACTTTTAAGACCTTTTTAAAGTCTACATCCTAGGATGCATTGTGTGCAAAAACAATTATCCAAGGATGGCAAACGGAAAGATAAACGTTGATTGAAAATATATTTAAAAGTGCACTATGTAACTTTTGGCCCTCTAGTGGTTAAAAATAAAACTTCATGCATTTTGCAGAAGAACATTGTTTTGGTTGTGCTTCAGTTCTGCGTGACTGTGGATGAATATGGTTATCATAAAACATTCACTACTAGGCTTAAGAGATATAACCAGTTTAGATGGAAAGGATCTCAAACTGACTAGCTGAAGACATTACTGTATCTTTACCCGTTAATAGACACGTTACTTCCTTAAAAATAAATTCCAGCACAGCGTTACAACAACCATAATGAAATGAGCCTTCACAATAGATAATGCTTTACAGTGAACTCTGTTAGAGAGCTATATGGTAATTTATCTGTTCAATTAAACACCTTTCTCTACTGTTGAGTAATAAAAACGCCATCATCTCTGCGTCACTTTTACAACGTTTCAAATTCGTCAGTTCTCTCCGAAAAGCAAAGCCAATGTTGATTCTTGTTTTATTACGAGCTCTGTCTCGTTCTCCTTTTCCTCTGAAAAACTCTCTCCTCTGTTCTGGTATTTTTTTTAAACGTGTGATTCACCGGAGGCTGGGGATTTAGATGCTCCATGTCAACAGGTGAGAGATTTTCACAATTTCCGGCAAAAAAACATCCTGACAGGTCTAAAATAAAAAACACTTATAATAGGCGTACAATAGTAAATCAGGGTAAGACACAAACACGTTTAGGAAGGAGGACTGATGATGTATTTACTCATTATTTAAATTTTGTTCATTTTAAACAAGTAAGTGTATACTATTCAGTATTGAAAATATTTTCAAAAAATGTTCATTTCTGAATAAAATGGATTTTATGGATATTATATTATAAAATGTAATTATCTCAAATATCAAATAAATGCTGTTCTTTAGAACTTTCTATTCATCAAAGAATAAAATAAAAAAATGTATCACTGTTTCGTTTCCACAACTGTTTTCGATTTTTTTTAATTAAATGAATGATTTCTGAAAGGATCATCTGACACTGAAGACTGGAAACACTGAATTCAGAACAGACTACAGAAGTCTATCAAACATTGTCTTTGTTTTTCTGGATTGCATAGTGCAAAACGTGCAAAGTGAATTAAAAACAAATGAACGAGAGCAAACGTTTCAGCACATTGCCATCTTTAGTCCTGAACTGAAGACTGGAGTAATGATGCTGACAATTCAGTTTGATCACAGGAATACATTACATTTTAAAATATATTCTAATAGAAAACCATAATTTTAATGATATTTCACAATTATTACTGCTTTTGCTGCATTTTTAATTAGATAAATTCAGATTGGGATACCTTTTACCTGTGTGCTGGGATCATGATAATCCCGTTTTGTTTTGTTTTTTGGATCAAAGGTATCCCAATCTTACTAAAAGGTTCTGAAGAACTCAAAGATGGTTTGATCCAGAAAAAAAAAGAAAAAAAACCCACGATTGGTTTTTGTAATCTAATCCGTTTTCAGAATCTTTTTTCTTCTTCTTTTGAACAACCAATTTTCAAGATTTCATCCAATCCAATTACTTTTGAACAACAGGTCCATGGCCTAAATAAAAGCCGTTTGGTGTGGTTTCAGACCTTTGGTCCCAATGTAAGTATTGGTAACTCTTAACGTCTAGAGGTTTAGACAGGACATGCAGAAATATAGTGGTTTTAAGAAACTTAGTACACTATAAATGTAGCCTGCCACTCACTCAATGTTAGTTCTTTACCAACACTTTTTCAGGTCACCGTAAAATGGGAAGAGGTGACTCTGCAATCCAAACCATGCCGAATCAGGCTCCATTACAGAGGTCGGGTTGAATTAGGCCAGATTTGGCAGGTTCTTCTATCCCTTATAACTTGAAACCCACTTGGCACCACAGCACTGTCAGCTAGGTCACAGAACGATCACATTTGTCAGCACTGTCACACCATTGGTGCCCTAGATTTCATGCGCTTCATGACAAAGCGCATTACTTAACCTTGATTTTAACTCAGTTATATAATCACACATTACCGTGCTTCCAGCAAAAGAGGTCCGAATACAGAAGTACGACTCTTGAATGGCAGTGTGGCGACTTCCCTTTCCTGTGTACCACTAAATAATTCAGACATGCAGTCAGAGCGAGAGACCTGATTCAATGGTCCTGATTAAACTAAAAGCAGATCACTCCATAATATTAGTTAACTAGAACAACTTGTCTAGCTTTACACCTTGGACCGAATGGTGGCACGTCACGCACTGCAATATCATGACCACACAGCGCTTGTAGTGTTCAATTCAGTGTTAAATTAGAGAGTTTACGGGCTGACTTGGGTTAGGATGAGTTTATTTTATATCTGTTGATTTACAGATGATGTAAGTTCAGGTCAACTGATCAAGGATTACATGACAAGCATGTCCAGAAGCAGGAAAACAAGAAACCATCACTGCAAACCGACACCCCGACACCTTCAGTGGACACTCGCCTCATCAAATATTTACATTTAGTGACTGGCAAAACGTCCAGAATGAACGAAGACGAACAGCGTTCAAAGAGATTTCAGAGCCAGATTCAAATTCCCTAACTCTAAGTCTCAAACTCGACTGTTTATGCTACAAACATGGAAGACACCTTAAAAGGGGACCTATTATGCCCCTTTTTACAAGTCTCAGGTGTTCCCAGAATGTGTCAGTGAAGTTTCAGCTCAAAATACTCCATCATTTATTATAACATGTTGTCAATGGCCATTTTTTATTTGAAGCAAAAACATGCTTTTTTTCGTGCATGTATCTTTAAATGTAAATGAGCCGCTGGTTCAGAATAGCGCTGTGCCTTTACAGCTCGTGCCTCGGATACTCTGCCAAAAACTAACAAAACATCTGTTTGGTTTTGATTATAATCTCACGCTCACGTGACATTGCAGTTCTTTGTCATCATGAAAGTTTATTTGCATGCGTTTTAAAGCCATTACTTCTGAAATATGGTTTTCCGAGCGCAGGTGCACAGAAAGCTGGCTGTCAGACTATTAAACTAAGAATACTTTCAGACTGCAGGTAAATGTGACCCAAATCTTGCTCACATGTGACTCAGATATGGGGTTTCATGAAGTGTGAACACAAACCACATGGAATCTGATCTTTTCAATTCTGATTTGTGCCACTTCCATATGTGGTCCTAAACCTATACAGGTCAGATGTTTTGCAATGCGACCTCAGTCTGCACAGTCATATTTGGAGTTCATGCGACATTTAAGTCACTCTAGATCCACATTGGTCACAATTCTGCACTCACGGGAGTCAGATTTTACATACCAGACGTTATCAAGAAAGTTTCGAAAGGTAGTCAGTGGAAGGACAGTGATGTGTCAGAGCTCATGTATTACGGTGACAGCTCTACATACAAGCAAAATATGAGGGCTCGTATCATAAATGTTTAAAAACTGCTCTTTTTTCGTATCCTCACTTTGTTTTTTATATTGCCTTCGCTTAAATTCGCTGACTTTGGCAGTAGATCAAACTATAAATTAACTTGTAAACGCTTACTTTAATGTTCTCCGTGTTTACTTTCGTATGACAGCGTGCTGCGTGACGTCTTTTTATTGTTCTTTTGCACATGTGGTTCAGTCCAGGACCATGATCTGTTCACACTAGCATCTGATATTGGCCACATTTAAAACAACAATGTGAACAGCTACTATAGAAAAAAAAAATCGGATATGAGCAAAAATTGAGTACTAAGCCTTGCAGTGAGAACTAAGTTCTCTTTCACGTCTTATTGCGCTTAAAGGACAAGTTCGGTATTTTACACTTAAAGCCCTGTTTACAGATCGTATCTGATGAAATAGAACGGTTAAGATTAAAATTTGGACACATGCTCCTGTCCCGAGAATTTTAGGTTTATTTCGCTTTTGTGGACCTATTTTGCCAAACGCGTCACACCCGTGATTCTTCCGTTGAGAGCTTGAATAATAGACACTCCAGCCCAGTTGGTGGCGATAATGCACCTTTGCCAATTGCAAGCAAACCACGGGCATTTCATTGAATACACAGAAGAAGCAGAAGAAGAAGCGGCGGAGTAATACCGTAAAGGTGCTGCGGTCTCACAGCACGTCCTAGTAAGTCAATGGAGTTGGACAAAAACTACGATAAAACCTGTTGGAATGCATCTTTTTCTGCGATTTTTGAGTGAACATATCAGTGAACACCCCTGACCACTCGGTGAGTTTCACGTCTTTGTAAACGAAAGTTTAATGTGTTTTTAGGACGGAATCTTCCAGTGCATATAGACAACCATTGTGGGGGTGGGGGGTGGGGGGGGGGGGGGGGGAGCGAAATAAACCTAAAATTCTCGGGACAGCAGCATGTGTCCAAATTTTAATCTTAACCGTTCTATTTCATCAGATACGATCTGTAAACAGGGCTTTAAGTGTAAAATACCGAACTTGTCCTTTAAACTATCAAATACACACAAGGTTATGTCAAAAACGCACAAAGTTCACGTAAACACAGTCGGTTATGTCTGTGAATGTAAACAGCAGGGAAAGAAATCGCATGTGTATATTAGATCTGCGTACACAGTGTAATATACAGTACCTACTGCTATATATGCAGTTATGAATCAAACATCAAAAGAAA
Organism: Leuciscus leuciscus; assembly: GCF_965113295.1. Taxonomy (NCBI): domain Eukaryota; kingdom Metazoa; phylum Chordata; class Actinopteri; order Cypriniformes; family Leuciscidae; genus Leuciscus; species Leuciscus leuciscus. The sequence continues at coordinate 47,568,487 of NC_138729.1, forward strand.
AACAGAAAATCACTCACTGATCTTGATTTGAATAACTTTAATAGCTTTAAAAATAATAAATATCTTACTTGAATGCTGCTGTTAAATGCTCTGGCGAGGAGATAAACAAACATGGCGGACTGTGTGCAGCTCACTCAAGGGGAGGAGCTAAGCTAATACGGCAGATCCCTTTACCAGTCGTGGGCGGGGCCTGTTGATGTGACGTCAACAAATAAGAGTGGATTTTTAAAATCCAAAAACAATTTAAAAGTACATTTTGCATTACAGGTCCCTTTTAAATCATGTCTTGCTGAGGAAAGGTTTACTTTTAATAAGATTTAAATAAAGGGTGAAGATGTTAATTTTCCAAGCCCTTTTTTGGCCACTACTATGTATTTATTTTTTAATTATGTCATAAAGCAAACATGTTGTACTGTCATTCAATGTTCTTTGTAAGTATGCTCTTATTTGATGCAAGTCTCTCACATGAGCTCGAGCATAACTGCTGTTTCTAACTCTACGCTTGGATTTGAGGGGCATTACCGAGAGATAGATCTACTGAGATAAAACTAACCGTTATAAAACTCTAGCTTCCGCACAAGTCCTCTAAATCTTCCTTATATTACATGTGGCCCGAAAAGGAGATGGGAAAGGCCACATTTCAATTGCATTGACTATTGCACGTTTTTCAAATCAAATCCATGACTGTGAGATTGCATACGGAGCGGTTGTTGGCTACTGCAGCATTTGACTTTATTTGAGTTTTATCCTTGGGTTACGAAAACAAAGCCTCACAGAAAGAGAAGCATGTTGCACACTCACTGCATGTTAAAATGCAGGAATGTGTGACTAGGACTGGATAAGGTTTAAGGCACTATGATTTTTTTATGATTGCATATTTCAAGAAAGAATAAACACATTATTGGTGTGATCGTAAGAAGGGGAACAAGTCAACCTCATTTCCAGTGAAGAATCCAGCAAAGGCTTTTAGGGGGGGAAACAGGAAATGCAGATAAGATAGTGATGTTTGAGAAGATAAACCAAACCACACAAGCCATTGGTCACTGGCAACACATTTCAGTTCATCAATACTCCATAAAAAGCTGTTGGGTGGGATCTATGCAATCCCTGTAGAAGTCACACAACTTTTCCACTCAGCTGAGGGCTGGAATGGAGAAGTTTAATTCTGGTTTTGAAGAGATTTTACAAAGCAAAAAAAATTTCTAAATAGAGAGGCAATAGAACAGTCTTAGAGTGAACTAGAACTAGCGGATAAAAGAGTGTAGAAGAATAGTTTACCTGAAAACAATTGTCATTTTTACTTGTCGAATTTTTTTTGTCAATTCGTACGTTTAAAAAAGTCCAAGACACATTATAAAAACAGCATAAAAGTTGTTCATATGACTTGCATTTTTGGGGAAAGTCACTTTTAAAAGTGTGTTCCAATATTGTGTTACTCCTTAAAAAGTAACTAGTTGTGTTACTTGGTTACTTTTTAAGCTCTGAAATCAAGTTTATGCTGTTTTTATGGGGTTTTTTAAGCACACTCACTATGAACCGTCACTGTATGGACAAGAGCAGCATAATTATTCTTCAAAACATCTAATTTTACGTTCAACTGAAGAACGGAAGTGGTTTGGAGCAGCAAGAGGGTGACAGTTTTTCTTTTTGGATGAACTTCCAATCAACCAATCAGATTTGAGGGAAACGTTACAGTTTATGTCAAGTTTAGGCTTACAACCAGGGTTAGGTGATTCTATCAGTGTTATTCACTATCATTTCCTTCTGATTTAAGGGATAACTTATGGGTAGGGTTAGGTTTAGGGGTAAAATACATGTAAAACACATGTAAAAAATAAACACAGAAAATTCCTTCATATTAACACAATATGTTGTGTCTTATTTTTACGACTATTTCTTTAAACAGCAAAATAATCTTTTAGAATCTTTTATATAATTTGTTTTGATGACGTTGTTTTGTGACTTTTTGAACTAGATCGCTTGCTTCAGATTCTTAATTAAATGCCTGTGGCTCTGATATAAAGTAATAAATTCATAACCATGTTCCGCAGAATAATAATGACATGTAATGTGTAACAGACAAAACCAATGTCTTGACTGTTCAGATGCCTCAGGATATCATACGAGGTGAAAGGGACATGATCCACGACGAAAGGAAAAAAACAAAACATGATGATTCCCAAACTTTATCAAACTAAAAGCTTCTTATCATCAGATGGGACCAATCAAGAGTGGCCTCTTGTTAGGTTTGTTCATCTTTTCGAGCGTCTGTGCTCTTTTCCTAGTCCACTATCAAAGAGCTCCAGATAACAGCCATTCACAAAAGCCCTATCAGACAAACCCACACCTAGGGAATTCAGCGAGGAGGGGCAGAGTGTGAGAATGGAGGTAGGGACGTAAAATGACAGACAGGAGTATAGGGAGGGGTGAGGAACCGAGAGAGAGAGAGAGAGAGAGAGACAGCAGCATTTCTATGACCATCCTGGAGGTAGAAGATCACATCAGGAGACAGGATGCCAGGAACAGGGTCGTTTTGACGTGCATTCCCTGGAAACGCAGGAGGAATGAGTTTTGCCATGATAATGATTCCCAAATGGGATTAATAAAGTGCTCTATCTCACCATCAGAAGCTTCACAGACTCGCCTAATTCCACAACTTCATGGTTTCTTCACTGGTCTTATGTGGGGTTCTCTGGAGCGAGAGGCATCCATGCACATTCACTGAGCAGCATGTTCCATGAGGAGTACCATGAGGAGATGGACAGTGAGTAAGAGTGTGTCTGCGTGCTTATCGGTGTGTGTCGTGTATCTTCTCGCGGTCTCCGTCAGCTGTGGCCGCGCATGTCCCGTGCAGAAGGCGCTCAGGGTCGACAACTCTTCCTCTTCATCTTCATCTTCATCCTCATCCACCTCCACCTCAGGCCGGCATGTGCGCAGTTACGTGCACCTCCAGGGAGACGTGCGCCAGAGGAAACTCTTCTCCTTCCAGGAGTTCTTCCTTAGGATCGGGAAAGACGGGAGAGTCAACGGCACCAAGAGAAAAGACGATCCCTACAGTGAGTTACCTCAGAATACGTTCGGTTTGTTCACAATCACGTCGCTAATGGCCAAACAAAAACATCGTGATGTGAAATTTAATAACGTCTCTGTGAACATTATCAACTAGTCTGTTAAGAAAATATAGATATTAATCACGTTTAAATATATAGTTTATAGTTTTATTAATCCTGATTAAAATGTCGGCTACATTTAACATGTTTGAATGTTGGCCACATCTAGGCTAATTTTATGGAAGTTATGAACTGAATTTTCATTTAGAATTCAATTATGTACCAGAAAAAAAAAAAAATCTGTTTTGATGTGAATAATAATAGGCTAATAATAAGAAGAATTAAATTAATTTGGTATAATTAGTTTTAAACCCATTTAGAATAACTTAATTAATTGCCTAACATAGCCTAGTTCAGATAAGTAGTTGATGTATTTAAAAAATATGAATATATATGAAAATAAAGTTTAATGAATAGGCCTATATATATTCAATAATGTTAGTTCCTTTTATTTATGGAAGTTATTATGAAGTGTTTCTGGATTATGTCATTGGGCACAAATATTGAAAATTGTGACATGAAATGAATTTTAAAATCTAGATTTATTTATAATCAGTTTATGAATAAGAATATCCAAACACGTTATAAATACTTTTATCATTAAATTAGATCGTTTTTAGATGTTACTTTTTTAGAATTACTTTTTTAAATAACATTTTTAGCAAATTAGTAGACATATGCAAAACACCTGATGTGAATCAATGGCTGTTCTATCTTAATGAACCTCACAAGAATAATAATAGTAATATTTAAACCCCATAAATGAAATTAGCTGCTCTAATAAAACAAACAAAATTAATGGGCCATTAAAGAATGGTGCTATTGGCTGTAATAACCTTTTAAATGCGTAATTGTGTCCTGCTGACACCCAGAAATCTGAGAGCAATTAACCCACATATTGCCGTAAATGTTTCCCCTGACACAGCTGAGGAAACACATCCCTTATAATGTGATAAAGGGTTACGCTTGTGCTTTCAATGGCTATATGTCCATAATAGAGTCAAGTGTCTGTTATTAGATAGTTTGTGGTTTGTTTCATGTATTATGAGCCCATCAGTGAAATGCAAAATATGTTTTGGTGTTTTACAAAGAACAAGTTAATTAGCCATTGCTCAGATGGAGCCCATGTGCAGATAAGGGTCTTCCTGTTTCCTCTGTGTGTGTGTGTGTGTGTGTGTGTGTGTGTGTGTGTGTGTGTGTGTGTGTGTGTGTGTGTGTGTGTGTGTGTGTGTGTGTGTGTGTGTGTGTGTTCCTTTTCAAAGACGCTGGGCATCTTGATTCAGAAGCGTGTGGTTGTTTTTGTCTGGTGTTTCTATAATCAAACTTTCTTTTTAAGGTCTCATTGGTTTCTCCTTTATAAAGCATGCAGTGAGTTTCCTCTTGAGTTTCAGAAGAGATCTCAACTATGTCTCAAAGTGTACAAGATACCACAGACTGCCATCAAAAGTCTGAGATCTTAAATATTTCTCATCAAATTCTTCCATGAGCTGCTCCACGTTCATTTTACAGCTCTTTAACTTTATGACTATTCATATGGATTAGTTTAACAATCTCTTTAGGAACTTTTTGAAGCATCAAAGTGTCAATCGAGGCACAAAAGCTCTCAGATTTAATCAAAAAGATCTTCATTTGTGTTCTGAAGATGAACGAAAGTCTTACGGGTTTGGAACGACATGAGAGTAATTTATGACAGAATTTAAATGTTTGGGTGAACTATCCCTTTTAAATGAAACATAAAGGAGTCTCTTGAGCTATAAAGGAGCAACCTCTGAGCAATAAAAGTTTGATATGAAGAACATATTTTGACAGAACCTCCTTAGCTTCTTCTGTAAAAAAAAAATACTTTGAAAACTTTTAAGAAAGTGCATTCTTTAATTGTAATGTTTTTAGGTCATTAGAGATGCATGGAAATGTACCGGGTGTTTGAGTTGTCCCTGTTAGAGGGCAATGTGTGTTTGTGTAGCGTCAGACATCACTGTGACATCTGACTGTGTAAACATGTAATCAAGCCCTCAGAGGTGATCAGGCGTTGAGAGGAAATGTCTGTCAGATCTGTGTGTGTGTGTGTGTGTGTGTGTGTGTGTGTGTGTGTGTGTGTGTGCATCAGTTTCCTTCTGATAGCCTCATCTCTGATAAAACAACAGACACAAAATACTCAGCCAGAATACACAAATCCACACCAAGCTGTGAATTGAAACATCATCAGCAATCATCAGGTGATCAGACAGTTTTCTCTTGCTGGATGATAAAATTCAAAATGGGGAAAAAACAGACTTACACTGAAGGAAGGACTCAAGCCATATCATTTGACAACCAATCAGAACACCCTAGCAACCACGCAGAAAACCCTAGCAACCACTCAGAACACAATTGCAACTACCTAGATACCACTCTTAACATCCTAAACACCAACCACTCAGAATGCTGTTTTAACCACTTGTCTACCAACCTAGAACATCCTAACAACTTCTCAGAACATCTTAGCAACCACTTAGAACATCCTAGCAACCCCCTAGCAATCACTCAGAACATAGCAACCCCCTAACATTCACTCAGAACATAGCAACCACCTAGCAACCACTCAGAACATTCTAGCAACCCCCTAACAATCACTCAGAACATAGCAACCACCTAGCAACCTCTCAGAACATCATAGCAACCCCCTAACAATCAATCAGAACATAGCAACCACCTAGCAATCACTCAGACCATCCTATAACCCCCTAACAATCACTCAGAACATAGCAACCACCTAACAATCACTCAGAACATAGCAACCACCTAACAATCACTCAGCACATAGCAACCACCAAGCAACCACTCAGAACATCCTAGCAACCCCTTAGCAATCACTCAGAACATAGCAACCACCTAGCAACCACTCAGAACATCCTAGCAACCCCCTTACAATCACTCAGAACATAGCAACCACCTAGCAACCACTCAGAACATCCTAGCAACCCCCTTACAATCACTCAGAACATAGCAACCACTCAGAACATCCTAGCAACCCCCTTACAATCACTCAGAACATAGCAACCACCGAATAACCACTCAGATCATCCTAGCAATCACTCAGAACATAGCAACCACCGAATAACCACTCAGATCATCCTAGCAATCACTCAGTACATCAGCAGTGCACTATCAAGCTCATGGAACACCTCATCATTGTGGCAGCGCGTTTTGCATGAGTAAGTTCTAATTTTATGTGTTTTTATTAGCAAGTGTGCCTTAGAAAAGGCGTTTTAGTGTTTAACTAAAAGCATACATGTATCTCTCAAAAGCTATGTGCTGTCCTTTTAAAATTTCACAACTCATTTATTCATAAGAGTAGCTAATTTAAGCGGTGTACAGCACAGCTGCTTGCTCTTATGTCTATAGGGGTGAGCACATGTTACTCGTGTGTGTGTGTGTGTGTGTGTGTGTGTGTGTGTGTGTGTGTTCGTGCCTGCGTGTGTGTGTACATGTGTCGGGAACAGCAGCAGTAATACACATGTTCTCACTTAACTTCTCTCAACTTTAACTAGCCCTAAAGAGCCTCATGAGAGACTGAAACATCACATTCGGTTAAAGTTTCTTGATGGTGAGAACAAATGTGACAGTGTTCAACATGTAATCCCAGAGGACAATGTTAATGCTCGAAGATATCGACTTCATCTCAGATGTTTATCCTAGAAGTAAAAATAGACACAAATGAAACAATTGTTGACACACAGTAAGAGTACAGCGTTGTGCCCTCTTTTGCCCTCAGCTGAATTTGATGAGAAATGTTTGAATTCATATTGAGATCTCTGACTTTTGATCGCAGGTTTAGTATCTTGAGCAAATCTGATCAGAAAAACAGTCTGATTCACTGTTGAAACACAAGGGTGAACTATTTGAGAAGCAGGAAACATCATTGTACACTATACTTTTCAAAAGTTTGGGGTGTAATATATTTAACGTTTCTAAAGAATATTCTTACGCTCATCAAGGCTGCATTAATTTGACCAAAAATACAGTAAAAACAGTAATATTGTGAAACATTATTACAGTTTTCTATTTGAGTATTTTTTGCATGTAATTTATTCCTGTGATGAAAAGCTGATTTTTCAGCATCATTACTCCAGTCTTCAGTGTCACATGATCCTTCAGAAATCGTTAATTTAATTTCAAAACCTTTCTTGTTATTATCAATGTCGAAAACAGTTGTGCTGCTTAATATTTCTACAGAAACCGTACCAAATAGAAAATTATTTGATGAATAGAAAGTTCAAAGTAATGGCATTTATTTGAAATGGAAATCTTTTGACCAAAGCATTTTCAACCAATGTACATTTGGGATTTTTTTAATGGTTGATAAAAGCTTGGACTTTTCTTCCACTGCTGTAAGATTTGACATTTTGCCTTATTTTGAACATATTTGCTCAACACACATGTAGTGCATGACATCCTGAACATTACGGATACGTCCGAGCGAGAAACAGGGCGGCTACTGTTCGAGTTTTATGAATGGCGTGATGTGAATATCACCAGCGACACATCAAAGGTGAGCGTCTTTCACATTCAGCAATGGCCTCCGACAAAAGAATAATCCTCCGCGGGTGAAATTACACTAGTCTTTCTAGCACAGATCCAGTGTTGGTGGAAATGGATACTGCAGTAGTGATGCTGTCCTTAGGCAAGACATGATTTGGGAAACACTGGCCTTTGAGGTGCTTCTGAATGATGTCACGCGTTTGAAAAGACACCGTTAGCTGGGAAAAACAGAAACAAGGGATCTGAGAGGGGTGTGACATCATTCTGATGACCCATGATGCATGTCAAAACCGTATTATCTATGTTTCAGATAATGTTAGATGCAGGTCATTGGAGTAATGTAATCCTAAAAGAAATATGACTTCAAAAGTGTTTGGGGTCAGGAAGAAATACATGCTTTTATTCAGCATGAACACATTAAATTGATTAAAAGTGACAGTAAAGACATTTATAATGGTACAAAATATTTCTATTTCAAATAAACGCTGTTCTTTTAAGCTTTCTATTCATCAAATAATCCAGAAACATCATCATATTAGAATGATTTCTGGAGGAGTAATGATGCTGAAAATTCAGATTTGAATCACAGGAATAAATTACATCTGAAAATATATTACAATCTTAATACATTATGTTATCAAAAGCAGTTGTTAAGATTCACATCAAAAAAAAAAAAAAAAAAAAGCATCCATATAGCAACCTTAAATCAACATCATGTTCCTGTATAATTCATCAGTGCATAATAATCCAATGAAAATTTGGTTCAATCAGTTTTATTTACTTTTACTGTCATTTATTTACTTATTTTTGTCCTGTTTCACATTAAAAAATGTCACATTACAAGTAAAATAACAATAAAAGGTTTCATGTTGATTTTTTGGGGGGGGATTTTAAGCAGTTGATGTACGTCCACAACACCAATTGTAATTTTAAAGATTAAAAATGGTTAGATATGAAATGTCTCACAATACATTTTAGCATTATTTGTTCTACGCAAAAAAATATTTATAAAAATAATAATTGAAAAGGACAACTTTGCTGTTGTCCTACACTGGCAGAACCTGATTCCACCAAGTACAACATTTTCTTGGTTCAGCATCATTGTAAATCCTGAAACAACATTCCAATCAACCAATCAGATTTGAGGGACAAGTTTACGGTTTATGTCAAGTTTAGGCTTACAAACAGGGTTAGGTGCTTCTACATCAGTGTTATTCACCTTCCTCTGATAAGTTATGGGGTTAGGGATATGTTTAGGATTATTTTTACGAACAGGAATGTTCCAGGATCAACAAAATATATTGACCCAGGAAGGCGTCTAACTCCGCAAAATCAGGACGTGCCCTACATTGAGTATGGCAAATTGAATTGTACGTAAAAGTCTTGGGGAATTGAATCAGACTGATGATTATAGCGCAGCGGGGGTGTTTAACTCAGCGTCTGGTCTGTCCTTGTGAGAGACTCCAACAGATTTATGAGCTTTTATGTGGATTCCAGTGTAAAGCTGTCCCACGTGTATCCTGATCCTGTTTGATAAAGCAGAAGTCTGCTGTCTGTCTGACTGGAACAGGGTTTGATGCTAATAAGGGCTCATGCTAACTAAACCAAATGCTAAAAAGGCCAATTAGCAAAACAAACAGACAGTGATATTTACTGAATATTTGTTTTAAAAGCGTTTTTTCTTGTTTATGTGAACGTTGGAGAAAACAATAAGCGGATTTTATCATTTTGTCAACTATATGTCAACTAACTCTCATTAGAGTACTAGTTAAGTATTAGTAGACTAAGGGTATGCTTAGATTTTGTAAGGGATTAGGGTTAGTTGAATAAGTTGACATGTAGTTGCAAAGTTACTTATGGTCAGTAGAATGTCTGTTGGTGGAGCATCACAATAAAGTGTTAGCAGATATTAAGCAGATGGTCTACTAATACTTTAATGAGAGTTAGTTGATATGCATTGGTGCAACGTTACTTATAGCCAAGAGAATGTCTAAAGGGGACCATCAGAATAAAGTGTGACCAGTGTGACTTTTGAATGTTCTCTAAACCATCTAAAGTAGTAAGTGCAGTTGTAACGTTATCAAAACGTTAGATTAACATCCAACTAAGGCCTCGTTTACACCTGATATTAAGAAGGGTTTTGGTCGATCCGATCACAAGTGGACGACTGTAAATACAGGTGTAAACAGGGTCTAAAACGCTTTGAGCTTGTTCACTTTTGACCACTTCTAGAGGAAGTTGAAAACGCGTTCGTTTGGATTGATTTCGTAGAGTAAACGCTCACGTGGTCGAGTGTGTTCGAACAGACACAAAAGATCGTCTACTCTCCGTCTACTGAACTAATGAGTAACATTATAGGAAGAGCGATAGCCAGACGGGATTTAAACATTGTCGGCTGGAGACACAAATTTGGTTTGAAGAGGAAAAACATACCAATCACAATGTTCTCTCTCCATTCCTGATTTCTAACACACACTCACAGTGTTCGGCTGGTCTTGCGGCTGTCAGAGCAGAAATTAAACCTGATGATCGCCGTGTGTTTTTCCATTGTCTCCGGGTGTGTTCATATGTAAATTGCATGAGCTTACTTGGTCAATTAGATCGAAAGATCTGAAAAAGCCAATACATTTGCCCACCCATAGATCCTCCCCTCGAAGAAATCAAAAGTGGTTGGAAGTGGACAAAAGAGACGGATTAAAACACCAGGTGTGAACAGGGAAACGCCAAAGTATAGTCACTATTTAAACCATGTTTTACAGTGTACGCATGGTATTTTTTGAAATGCATTGGAGTAGCATAGAAATACCATGTTTTATTGAACACTGGCTTTCTTTGAAGGACTTATTTAGCCCAGTTGTGTATTCCTTTTGTGTAAAGACTAAATATCAGCGATGACATGGTTTATTTGTTGCGTCTGCTATCATGTCTTCAAACATCCTCAGTGTCGTTGTCTCAGGAAGCAGTCGGGACGCTTCAGGCATGAGCCGGACGTACAGGAGACCACCAGTACAGTGCGAGATCGCTGCCATGTGTGCCACAGATGCCTTCACAACTCCACCAACACAATAAAACCAACGCAAGCGCCTCCATATCACTGACAAATAGGCATGATGCAATGCTGTTTTGTAATCTCAGAAAATACAACTGTTGATTTAGCTTTTTTTAGGCACCAGACATCATCATCCCAGCACAAAAACACGGGCAGTTTTGGCAGAGCGCTGTGGAAAATGCACGTCTGCGCAAACAACTGCAAGCCAAAGACGCAGCGTTTAGTAACGTGCAGCAGAGCATGACGCGCGAGGGAAAACAACAGCGTGCAAAGACAAACCATGGGCAGATAGACCCAGTTTAAAGTTGACCTCCTGGTGCGCTGCTCGACATCTGCTGAGGGCTTTCTCGCCTTCGGTCACTCTCGCAGGTGTTTGGCTCCTAAGGTGGGATTACGAACACATTTACTGTAATGGCTTGGCTTGTTCTCCGATCTCTCTTTTGTGGTTAGTTAAGTGTGGCCTCACTGACATGGAACTTCAAAGTGTGGCTCTGTGTTGAAATTAGTGCTGTTTTTGTTTCATTTTAGTGTAAAAGTGCAGTCATCAAAACTGTGAAATTACATAAATTGAGGTATGGGAAATAAATAGGGACTAGAACATTCAAAAAACATATATATTTGAGCTTCTTCTCTGACTAGATTCTAGCTCTGCAACTCTGGACATTTGCAGAACCTGATTTCACCCAAGACAACATCTTTGTTGATCCTGATGATTCCAATCAACCAATCAGATTTGAGGGAAACGTTTACAGTTTATGTCAAGTTTAGGGTTAGAACCAGGATTAGGTGCTTCTACATCAGTGTTATTCACCTATCTTTTCCCTCTGATTTTAGGGATATGTTATGGATAGGGTAATTTTCGGACAGGAATGTTGTTCCAGGATCAACAAAATATGTTGACCCAGGAACATCTCGGCAAAATCAGGACGTGCCTGTCATTCATCATCCAACTTTATGAGGTGCATCTTGGGATGCTTTTTAAACATTATGATGCAGTGTTAGTGAGATAGCCTATTATAGTTTTTATTAATTGTTTGCATTCGTTTTTATTTTTACGTTTCCCAATTTGGTTGTTTGTTTTAGCCATTTTGATGACTTTTTTATTCATTTTTAGTTTTAGTTATTTAAGTACATCAATGAAAACTAAATGAAACTGAGAAAAGTTTCCATGCCAACTAGCTGAAATAAAATAAGTTTAATATTTTATACATTTTATTTCAGTTAACATGTGCTTTTAATTTTAGTTAACTAATAACCCTGGTACGATGGACATTTATTGGCTGCTTTTCTTTTGCTCTCCTCTCAAAATCATCCATAAAAATTAGTTTTGTAAAGCACTTCATATGTAACCACAATTTATAACATTTTCCAGCATGTATTTAAGCATCAGCCTACTTCAACTTTTTTGACTAGTAGGGATTCTATATTTTAGGGACAAATTTGTTCCCAGATGTGACCAAAACCTGACAAAATCTCCTCATTTGTAGATCTGGTATAAAAAATAAAGCAATAAAAAAAATAAAATAAAATAAAAAATGCAGAAAGTTTTGTGTGATGGGTAGGTTTAGGAGTAGGGTTAGTGTAAGGGGAGAGAATATGCAGTTTGTACAGTATAAAAACCATTACGTCTATGGAATGTCCCCATTTAGTTAGCTAAGTAAACGTGTGTGTGTGTGTGTGTGTGTGTGTGTGTGTGTGTGTGTGTGTGTGTGTGTGTGTGTGTGTGGTACAAGCATATGGCAGGCTGACATGCGTGCTTAATTTCACATGAACTTGTTGGTGGTTAGAGTCTGAATGTGTGTGTGTGTGTGTGTGGGAGAGCTTCATTCAGCTTTTTGCAGTAGGCTTCAGCCTGGTGTCGCTCTCATCTTTGATCACTGATCATTGAAGCTTCTCTAATCCGTCTCACTGTCATCCTGTCTGTGTCGTTCCTTCCTTTCATGCTTTCATCCCAGCGCTGAGAGGACACAGAGCACTCAGATAGTTTTACCGTCTCACTTGATACCTGCAACCCGAGACCCCAATGGAGCCACTTCACACACACACACGCACACACACACACACACACACACACACACACACACACACACACACACACACACACACACACACACACACACACACACACACACACACACACACACGTACACGGATAGATGAGTGCAAACGCTACCTGCGGACATATTCACTCGCTTGCATGAAATAAATGTTGTCTGATGTTGTTTGAATTTTTTTTAATGTTATGACCGAAAATGAATTGATTGCAAAAAAAAAAGAACAAAAAAAATGTATGTATGAAACAACAAATGAAATTAGACAATATAGAGTTGAAAACGGATAACTGCTTATTTGAGTATTAAAATGAAAAAATAAATTTGAATTGGGGAAAAATAATCACAAATGAAGGGAGAACAAATGGAGAAATTCTGACATATAATTAGAGAAAATTTGGCCAAACAATTATCATTAGGTTATGACAATATGACATTATATAATTTCATAATATATATATTTTTTAATTCTTTCATTTCATTTTCATTAATTTTAGTCTAAGATTTAGTTCTGTGTTTTGCCGGTTTAAAAAAAAAAGTTATTTAGTTATTTTAGTACATCAGGTTAAACTAAATGAAAATGTGAAATTTAGAAAAATTTGAAATGTGAAATGTTATTTTAGATTGACCACTGATTTCCCCCCAAATAAATACTGAATATATATTATTTTATCCTTTAAATATATATGACAGATAAAATGAAAATTATAAATTACAATTATATATATATATATATATATATATATATATATATAGTGTATTTATTATATTCAATATTCATTTTATCTGTCATATTTAAAAGATAAATTCATAATCATTATTCATTAATTCAGAATTTAATAATAATTATTTAATAGTAATTTAATAATTAAATTTGTATGTGTATACAAACAAAACAAAAACATTAAACAAGAGATTGAGATTTCTCATTAAATGTCTTTCTCATTTAAAAAATGCAGGACAAAGTTGATTTTCCGCTGATGATCTGCATCCATCAGCATCAAACTGATATCGACAATTAGGAAAAACACAAATATTGACTGATAGTGATGTGCTCACTGATCACATATAAAATAAAATGTAACTTAACCCAATGCCACACCGACTCTCTCAGTGGATGAAGTGAACAGGAGTGTTTCAGATCTGAGGAAGCTCTTCGTAGGAGGGCAGCACAACTGTTCAGAGGAGCAGCTTTAGCTGTCGTGATAGAAGCATCTTTCCACACTTTTACTCTGATCAAAGAGCAGCCGCACAAACCCCCCGCAACCACAGCCCCCCAGGGTTCACACTCGCTGCCACTGGGGTTATCACAGTCTGATAACCAGCGTCACATGCTCTGGTGTGTGTGTGTGTGTGTGTGTTGACAACTGAACTAAAACCTGCCAGTGAGCAAAGGTCAAACAAAACTGTAATTTCACCTCTGACCTCTTCACAGAAACACGCACATACACACACCGTTTGATTTGTTCCCCAAAATGTTATTCCTTACTGAGGTTTTAAAGCAGAAACTGAATAATTTAAATGTTTTTTTTACAATTTCTGAAGAAAAAGCGAGGAGTGTTTGCTCATGCAAGAGTCACGTTGTTCAAGCTAAAACTGAACTAAAACTAAACATGAAATAGCTAACCTAAATAGTTTGCACTGTTTCACAGTGAAAGCCTCTGTATTGTTCCGTTAACTGTTAACGTGTTGTGTTGTGTGTTTCAGGTATTTTGGAGATCACGTCAGTGGATGTTGGGATCGTTGCCATCAGAGGTCTCGGCAGTAACATGTACCTGGCTCTCAGTAAGAGAGGAGAACTGTCCGGAGCGGTGGGTGTCCTGCACCAAATCTCCATCAAAATACACCTGGAGTTTAGTCTAGGTTTTTTTTAAACTGGGGTTATGGGAATATTTAGTGAGCCACAATGGGGTGCTGAAATAAAATTAAATTAAATTAAATTAAATTAAATTAAATTAAATTAAATTAAATTAAATTAAATTAAATTAAATACAAATTAAATACAAATTAAATTGTACTATTTAAATGTATTTAATTTATTAATTACTATTAAATTATTTGATTATACTGTCAGACAGTTTATTTACATAGTTGACATTTCTGTTACTTAATTTAAATACTGTTAAACATACTATTAATATTGTTATTTATCACAGTATAAATAGGGCTTTATACATGAAAATATATAGCTTATATTTTAGGAGTTCTACAAAGGAATCTTCATATCTAGGGGTCCATAACACCAACAAGTTTGAAACCCCCTGTTTTAGGCTGTATACCCACTGAAAAATAAGGTGTTGTGTGTAATTTCTGCAGCACTGTCTGTCATTGGTCAAACAAACACGTAGCCCCGCCCCAAACTCACGCCATTGGTTGAGTCACTGTTGCTGTGTCAGACTGGTAATGCACAGTCATTGGCTGCGTCCGAAGTCACATACTCTTATTTTTGAATAAGTAATTACTTCACAACCACTAAAAGTATAGTATGTGAGTGTGTGTATGAATGTAATCTGGACGTACTACATCCGCCATGTTGTCATTATCATGTGACCCACCACCATTCACAAATCCTCTCCCGTGGCCTCATGGGATAGTAAATCTCACTGGAAGTAGTAGGTCATCCGGGTACTTTTTGCCTACTCTTTTATGAACACTGCGAATTCGTATACTGTTTTTCACCTACTATATAGTAAGGAAGAATGCGATTTAAGATGCAGCCAATGCTTTTTTGAGGGAAAATGTTCAAATAGCTCACTTATTTTAGTATTCAATACAATAAAGACATCACCTTTAACATATGTGATCAACTTAACCACATGTGATGTGATAAAGCGATAAGTGATTGAGAATGAGATTTATTCAGTCAGAGCTGATACACCAGACCATGTTGGACCAGCAATGTCTCAAAATCCAGCATGACTATGGTCTGGTTTTCCTTAATCTAAACTCTTTGTTTCTTGCATTTCAGAGAAACTATGGTGTGAACTGCCGTCTGAAGGAGCGCATCGAGGAGAACGGGTATAACACGTACGCATCCGCCGAGTGGAGGAACAAGAAACGACAGATGTTTGTAGGTCTGAGCGCTCATGGGAAGTCTCTGCGTGGGAGAAAAACCCGCAGGAAGAACACAGCTACACACTTCTTACCCATAATGCTGTGACTTTAGTCCTGCAATGCTGACGGGGTGGAGAGAGAGACTCTGTCCACACGCGCCTCTCTCTGCTTGCTCCTTCATTATAACTTTATGCTGATATTAAGTGGTAAACAATCTCAAAAGAGCAAAGTTCATGATGTTTCATTTCCATTGTGCGTTATTCCAGTGATCTGTTATTGTGGATTATGTGTGCAAGAGTTTCCTTCAAGCTCTCTTCAATAGGATCATATTTCTAAGATCATTTATTTCTAATGGACATGAAGATCGTGTATAGGAGCGGCTCTACGGCTGAATGCGTCGCACTGGGAAAGATAGTGGGGATGTACAGAGTATATGGGGAATTTGTATCTTCAGTTTTGGACTGCTTTGAAATAACTATATTATTTATTTGTATTGTATTTAAATAAAATACTCTAAAAACATATTAAAAGCATATCAAATGGATAACCTCTTCCTGTGAAATAAAGTCTATTTTGTTATCCTCCTGCAGAGCAGCTTGTGCCGTGTTTCATGTTCACGTTCCAGACCGGAGGAATAAGAATGTGGGTGAATCTCACTAAATGCTCAGGTCAAACCCAAAATCAAAAGAGCATTTTCGAAAAGTAAATAAAGCATATTTCAATTTTCATTTTCATGATAATTAAGCACAAGTGTCATTACCATTTTTTTCTCTTTTTTTTCCATAATTCATATTCATAATTCTATTTAAACTTTTATTAATGCAGTAATTAATGCAACAAAATTATT
This sequence comes from Leuciscus leuciscus, assembly GCF_965113295.1. NCBI lineage: Eukaryota > Metazoa > Chordata > Actinopteri > Cypriniformes > Leuciscidae > Leuciscus > Leuciscus leuciscus. The sequence continues at coordinate 47,585,119 of NC_138729.1, forward strand.
GTAAAATTAACCCCCCAGTACAATCTGTTAACTAAAACTATTAAAAACATTTTCATTCACTTAAATATAGATATTATAAATATTAACATTTAAACTAAATTAAAATGAGAAATATTGCCTTGAAAAATAAGTTGAAGCGCACTAAAATGATAAAATAAAATGGAAATAAATAAAAACTAAAATTGTTCAAATTTTACCTAAAAAATGACATAAATAAAAATCACATGAATTAATAAATAACATAAATTAATACAAATGACAAAAGCACATACAAGGAAATTACTCAAAATTAAACTCAAGTTAAAATAAAAAACTGAAAATATAAAATTAAAAGCCAAAAACAGATAAAAATGGATACACAATAGAAATAAAATGGAAATAAATAAAAACTAAAAATGAAATGTATTAAAAAAAAATTTAATTAATCCAAAAAATGACATGAATAAATAAATAACCTAAATTAATTTTAAAAAGACATAAATTGATAAAAAATGACAAAAGCACATACAAGAAAATTACTAAAATATAAATATAAAAGCGAAAATGGATAATAAATAAATTATCAATAAAACGGAAATAAATAAAAATGTTATTGTAAAAAAATTTGTTTTAATTAAACCTAAAAAATGACATAAATACAATTCACATTAAGTAATAAATTACATTAATTAATAAAAAATGACAAATTAATCAAAATGACAGAAGCACATACAAGACACATACAATTGTCTTAAATGACTAAAAATTAAACTAAACCTACAATAAAAAACTGAAATATAAAAGTGAAATAGTATGTAAATAATACTAAAATATCAATGCAATCTATAAATATTGTACATTTAAATCATACACAGCAATGAGAGAGAGGGATTTATTTTTATTTATTTTTTTATTATAATAATGTATCCATTAATGGTAAAGATATGCAGTGGGGTGATTGAATTTCCCGTTATAACACTTGGAAATCATTACCGTTGCGGATGCTGTTTGGACACAACAACACTTATAACACTTACAACACTTGTACAACAGCCCAGAGAGAAGATTGGCTTAACTGACACATACAAAACAAAGTTAAACACACTAACCATTACATTTTCCACTCGCTCCTTGTCTCCAACAAATCATTTGTTTAGTTTCACACCTATTGCCTCCACTTACAAAAGCAGTTGTTCCGTTTCCTGTACAGATAAAAACATTCAGTAACGGGAACTAAATCCTGCTATCTTTTATCTAAATAGTTCTGGATAATTGGGGGCGCGAAAGGCGCTCACTCAAATAATGTGATCCAGCTTGAAGAAACAAGTGGAAAAAGACTTGGGGCGAGTCTTCTAATGAATGCTTATGTTGAGCGGCCGACTCTGACACACGGGGTGTTAATGGTTTCTTCCCAGTGACTCGGGTGGAGAGGCCGCCGTGGCCCGTTGAAGCCTTATGGGGGTCAGGCCTGGTTTATAGGGGTCCGGGCCCTTCCTTATTAGTGACTGTCGTGCTGCTTCAGTCTGGGCAGAGTGTGTGTGAGGTTCTCTGAATCACTCCTGCTGTCATCACTCATCATCCAAAAGGTTGACATAAAAGGTTATCATCTGTCAGCAGTCATTAATGGAAATTTAAAGAAAAGGCTATAATGATTTTTAAGTGGATTAACAGTTTGACATGTTTTTTTTTTAGATGTATTCAAATGTATAGATATATTTTATATATTTATAGATTAAAATATATAAAATATTTTATGTATTAAAACATAATATTATTATAATAAATATATATTATATATTTATATGTAGATTAAAAATATTTAATCTACATATAAATATATAATATATATTTATTATAAATCTATATTTATTTTAAGATACAATAATAGTGATAATAAAATTATTTACAAAATTAGGCAGAAGTTATGTAATTTATCTTATTTAAAATGATATTATATAAAGATATTACAATTGGTTACATTTTTTAATGTATAATATTACTGTATCCAAACTTTTGTAAAAATAAATAACTGAATACATACATAAATACATACATAAATAAGGCAGTTGTCCATAAGAATTTCATTGCAGACTGACAACGTAAACACGTTATCATACATCCAAATGAAATAACAACAGAAACAAGAACAAAATACCATATTACATTATATTACATATTCATTTTTAACTTTAAGTTATATTGGTAATATATCATAAAAAACTGCTCTGTTTTAAAGACATGCTTTTGTGGTATTAAGTAAATTATTTTTAAATAAAAAAATATAATAATTATAAAAAATAACGTTATAAAGAATCAAAATTATTTAATAACAAAGGTTTTCGATTCCTGACCTTTATTATTTAGTTTGGGAGAATAAAGCTTTTATTTGTTCGATTTCTGGTTTGAGACTTTTATTTTGAATTCACAGCGCAGAAGTTAACCCCGGAAGAAAACGTCTTTGCGACCTCCCCACACGTGTGCGCCACACTCTCATGATGGTTGCAGTGATGCAGGGAGAGATGGGAGAGATCGAGAAAACCACCGTGCGACCCAAAGTTACCGATGCTAAAGGCATTCTCAATCAGAACCGACAGTTTCTGGATTATTTCTGGGACATCGCGAAACCCGAGCGAGACATCCGTCTCAAAGCGATAGAGGATCTGATTGAACACCTGAAGCAGAGCGAGAAGGTATGAAGTCATCATATTCATATTGGCTGATCACTGTTAATCAATATTGTTCTTAGCTAGAGTTAGTGCTGTTTTATCACCCGATGTAATAAGCTGTCATTACCTGAATACTGTGTTCTGGTTTGGTTTGGTTTGGTTTGGTTTGGTTGTTGACGTAAACACGTGGGTTTCATGGGGCTGTTGTATATAGGGGATTTTTTAATTTATGTAAACTTTAATATCCACATACTCCAGACAAGATGATTTAAAGAGAAAGAGGGGGAAAAAAATCGAGTTTCACAGTTTTAATTGACCACATTTTCCCATTATTTAGAGTGTTGTGTTTTTAGTTTGTTCCTCTGACAAATATGAAGACTTATCTATTATGTTAAGTGTTTTACTCTCTATCTATCTATACTATCTATCTATCTATCTATCTATCTAAAATCATTCCATCCATCCATCCATCTATCCTTCTATCTAAAATCCATCTAGCTTATCTATCATCCATCCATCTATCTAAAATCTATCCATCTTTCTATCTAAAATCCACCCATCTGTTTATCTTATCAATTAAAATTGCCAATTATCAATTTAAAATCATCCATCCATCCGTTATCCACATGTTTTCAAAAGTGCTCCTAGTTGAAGAATGCAAAACAGATCAAATGACCATGCGTGTTTCTGTTCTGTACTTTCTCCTAGGCGGATGAGTTGAAGTATTCACTGAAGAGACTAGTGGATGGTCTTTCTCACACAAGAGAAGATGCTCGATCAGGATACAGTGTGGCTCTCGCTCAGGTATTTTTAGCCATTCAAGTTTTATCTTCATGTTTTTCCTTATATAGAAGTCATTAGTTATGTAATGGACTGTTATTGTTTCTTGTCTGAAGCTGCTGAGTGTATTTGAGGAGATCTCGCTGAAATCCACACTAGACTGTGTCAAAGAAAAGCACAATCTGCAGACAGCCAAAAAGGTGAGTTTTATTTTAGCGTTTAACCCTCATTAGTTCATATTTTATTATCTTAATCATCAATCTATCATATTCACGATCACCGATCTTATCGTGCTTTGATTCTTTTACCAGAAATTCATCAGAAATGCAGCATTTGGGAATTTCTTCGGGGTGCTCGCCCTGTCTCAGTCCACACGTCTGCATAAGGTAAGAGACGCTGAGGATTGTGTTACATCGCATAATTCTTAATTTGCGTATTATTTATGATGGCGTTTGGGATGCATATAAACACTCATTTGTGTTCATGATCTCTTTCTGTCTCTCTCATCACCTCTCAGGAGCCGCAGGTCATGCTGGAGTGTGTCCAGCTCCTCCAGAGTCTGTCCCAGTACAGAGAACACCTGAAAGACCTGCCCAGAAAAACCATGGTGGACATCCTGTCAGAGGTGATTAATGACATTCTGTCATCATTTACACACTCTCATGTCGTTCCAAACCCGTAAGACTTTCGTTCATCTTCGGAACACAAATGAAGTTCTTTTAATGAATTCGGAGAGATTTCTGTCCCTCCTTTGTCAGCTACGCAACTACCACTTTTAAGGCCCAGAAAGGTAGTCAAGACATCATTAAAGTAATCCTAATCATAATTAGAGATGCACCGATGTATCGGTCGATTAAAGCTCCCGTTATTTGTAGCGAGTCTCTCATCCAGTAATCGCAAAGAACTTTGTGCTCTGTTACTTCTGATAAGAAATAAAGTCTCAGCTTTCAAATTCTGTCCATTTAAGTAAATGGCGGGTTGACGCTCTTAGATGTGACGTGACAGATCGCTGTAGCGCCTCAGTTCAAACAGCAACTGCACTTTAATACAAGTCATATCTGGAAAAACATACATGAATATCAGAAAGTATGTTGAAAGATACAGTAAAACTCACCGAAATCCATATCATGTCTCATGCAATCACTCAATCTGTGTTTCAGCTGCGGAAAGACGTCAATAAAACGGCTTGTGCACAATATCACTTAATGTTGCACATACCTTAGGGAAGTCATCCAGTGTCCACAGTTCCGTTAGCTATTAAAAACACTAGAGAAGAGCTTATTTACTGTTAATTATATATGTATGTTTGAATAAATTTGCCATGAAGAAAGAAGTGTATCTGTGCAACTGTTTATGGGCTCCCCAATAGCAGTACAAATATCTATAGCATTAATAATACACTTATAATTATAATATTATTTGAAATAATATTCATATTACCTTTACATTTATGCATTTGTCAGACACTTTTATCCAAAGCGACGTATTTTGCATTTCAAGGTACACGGTTTTTGCTTTCCCTGGGAATCGAACCCATGACCTTTGCGTTGCAAGCGCCAACGCTCTACTGTTTGAGCAACAGGAAAGCTGTTAAAAGCATATTAAAATATTGAAAACAGTAATTATAAAAAGTATTATTATTATATAAATTAATATAGAAATGTTAATACTAATACTAGTATTAATACACTAATAATAAAATTTATATGTTACATGTAATGTTTAATTTGCATTGTGTTTTGTTGTTTAGACATCGAAGGACGTGTTTGAAGAGGTGCTCTTGAGCGCCCTGCAGGCGGACCTGACCTCTGCCCTCCAAACCCCCGAGCAGCTGGAGCTCCTCCTAGTGGCCCTGCACAAGTTCCCATCGGTGCTCAAGCCCAAAAAACTCAAGAAAATATTGGGAACCACAACAGTCATCACTAAAGAGAACATGCCCAAGTGAGTGTGTCGAACTCTCCTTTTCTGCTTTCTTTCTCTATGTGTTGTTTTGCCTTTGCTTTCAGAGATTTTTAAATGTGCAAAAAAAAAAAAAAGTTGATTGTTTCAATTTATTTTATTTTATTGATTGATTGAAGTTTATTTCGAGCAATAAAAAAAAAAAAAAAAAAAAAAATATATATATATATATATATATATATACACACACATGTGTACCTGTACAATTTTGATACACATATCCACATACATTATTTACTCATTTAATTAAATTAGATCTTTAAGATGTGGTTTAATTGTTTTGTGTTGACTCTATTTGAAAGAGCTAAAATGTTGTTTTACACATGGTAGGTTGAAAACACGCTCGTATTTTGTGTGCTTTCTTGTTGTGTTAATATTGTTGATTTGCGCTCCCAGGTTAGTGGAGGTTTTAAAGATGGCCGCTCGCTCTGTGAAGAAGGAGAACATTCTGCCCCCGGTCGCTTTGGATTTGCTGCAGGCGTCTCTGCGAGAGGACAACTTCGAGATGTTCTGGACTGATGCCATCATCAGAGGCATGATGTCAGAGATGCCTGGACCCACACAGTGAGTTTTACATGTGTAGTCAAACCTTAACCTGCTAGTTTTAGTTTGTTTAATATGCGGCCAGATTTGGACACGCCTCACTTCATGTGATGAAAGGTTATTTTGCACGTAATTATGACACATATTGATATTGAAAATGCATCCTTTTTTAATGTAAATGTGTAGGGCTGCGTTTCCCAAAAGCATTATAAGCCTGAAATGATCGTAGAACAATTGCCACTAATGGCCTCTACGATCAACTTCGGCTTATGATGCTTTTTGGAAACACAGCCTAGAATGTTTTCAAGATCTTAAAGCTCGTTCCGCATGTGTTCAACCCGCCCATAGAGGGATCTCACATTAAAACGCCGTCTTTTCAGTTTAGAGTCAACTAGTAGCCTAGTTGTATGATTTCTTCCGATACTGCCCTCTGTAACCGGTAGGCGTGGCTTAGGAGAGGGCAGCCAAGCAAGTGCATTCTGGGAGTTGTTGTCTTTCATCCACATGAGCCAAACATACATTTTCTGGCTTTTCTCAGTCTAGAAGGCACTTCTAAAATAATTTCACATTTCTACTACATAAATGAACCAATTTAAATACACATTCATCTTTCCAGCGATGAAATATCCCTTTAAGTTAGCAGAAATTGTTCATCTGGGTTAGATAGATAGATAGATAGATAGATAGATAGATAGATAGATAGATAGATTGATTGATTGATTGATTGATTGATTGATTAATTGTTGATAAATTTTATTTATTTAAAATGTAGTCCATTTTATTTGTTTATTTATTTAAAATGTAGTTATATATATATATATTGATTGATAGATTGATTAATTGTTGATTCATTTTATTTATTTAAAATGTAGTCTATTTTATTTATTTTAAGTTAAATAATTGAATTGGCTTAAATAATAGTGTCTTTGTCTCTCTATCTGTCAGTTATTTGAGTTTCCGGTTGCTGGCCGCATCCTTGCCGCTGCTGTCGATCCCTCAGCTTGAGTTTGTGTTGTCCGGTGATGTGATGAGACATTACGGTGAACACATACTGTCCGCACAGGTCTGTCTTTATGTTTGGTTATGTATATGTTTCATGTGATTGATGACAATGATAGCATCCATTATTTTTGGATAATCAGTAGATCAGTAGATTTTTTAAATCAATTGAATAAATGATTCAGTGACTCGCTCATAAAGACCTCACTTCACATTCGATGACAAATAAAAAAAATGTAACAGTTACTTGTCACCACCTACTGGTGTAATGATGTAATTGATGCAATCTTAGGGTATGTTTAAACGGCAACAATGTACTAAAAATGGAAACGTTTTTCCTTTAAATTTTTTGCGTACAGATTTGAATCTAGACACCGTTGTCATTTAGGAATAAGATAACGTGGGTGTTTGAATCAAGAGTTCAAGCTTTTAACGATTAATCATCCAGCTCTATAATAAGCTTGTGTTCCATTCCTTGTGTCATCAGATTGTATGTTAATTGCTCGTCTCTCCCTTCAGTTGCCAGACCGATTCAAGTTTGCTCCAGAAATGGAGAAGTACGTGAGCGAGTTCATGCAGGGCTGCCCTGACGCTGACAAACAGCTCACAGTGATGCTCAGCTTCACCCAGCTCACCAACCAGGGCTACCCAGTGGTCCCGTCCTACTGGAAGGTTCTGGAGCACGTGGTTCCGTCGGCGCTGGAGAAGTACGTGGAGTGGCTGATGGAGGCGTTCTGCAAGCCACAGCTGGAGAATTGTCTGGACTTCAGCACCCGCAGACAGAAAGGAAGCCAAGAGTCTGGACCAGAGTGAGTTTACATTGTGTTTTACAAGAATTAAGATTAGAAGCTTCGGGGGGGAAAGTATTAACTTCGACAAAGTTTTTCACTAGGGTTGGTTTTATTTGAGTATTATTTATATACTATTATAGTTTTATTCATATTTTGAATTAGCTTATATTTTGATTTTTTTTCAGCTTTTATTTTAGTTTTAGTAGTTTTGTTGTGCTTTTGATATTTTAATTAGTTTATTTAATATTTCTACTACATTTCAGTTTTAGTACTTCAGTCGCCGTGTTAGTAATTTTTAAAAATCTTATTTTGTATTTTATTTCAATTAACAGAAACCAATTTTAATAGTTTGTTTTAGTTAAATTTATCAAATAAAAATATTATAATTAATAACAGTAATAATAGTTTTTATTTGTTTAAAATAGTATATATTTATTATTGTTGTTATTATTAAATAAATAAATGAAGTGAAATTATTTGTTTTAACAATTATTTGATAATTTTTGTATCAATGTTCATTTTCAATTCAAGGGTAATTTATTTATTTTTTGTCACCGTTCAGGCATTTTCCTTATGTCAGTTTCATATCTCTTCTATTTTACCTCGTGCTCTAGGAGTGACAGCTGTGTTGCCAGGTTTCGTAAATGGATCATTCCACGCCTCACTTTCATTGTGGAAAACCATCAGATTAAGAAGCAGGAGGATCTCGTCATGAAAATGGCTAGGTATATTTCTATTTTATATTAATATTTCACCAATAGGCCTTTTTCACGGAAGTTAGAACGCACATCCGGTTCAGCGTTTGTTGTGTAAAGCGACTTCCGGTCGAAACAACAATGGCTGAAGCAACATCGAGGTGTAACTGTAGCATCCCTCATTGCACAAATAATAAGCAGTGACAACCATATTTGAGTTAATGCTTTTCCAAGCAATGACTGTCTGACAAAGAAGTGGATGCATGCTATTTGACACGTAGAAGTCCCGACGTTTAAGATCCCTATAAGTATCACATTTGTTTGTAGCCGACGCTAATTACACTGCCGCTACTGGCAGTACACATTTTTTAAAATATAATATACTATAAGATTTATTTTTTGTTAATAGGCTATCTTCAATACCTAGAGATATAATTAAATTAATATTTACTAATTAATTAATAAGTATTAAACAAGTTAAATTAAACAAGTAGCCTAGTCAAAACACATCTAACAGAACAATGTTTATTTTTTACATTGTGTTCTTATTTTTTATTAACGAAATGTCAATTTTCGTCTTTATAAGAGACGACACAAAAATCTTCAAGATAGCCTATACAGCCTACAATCTTCAAATGTATAACGGATTGTCACCTTATAAACAATCCTTTGGAATTGTGGTGGAATAAGCAATGCTATATTGAAATACTTTATTTTATTAGTTCATTAACTATGCCAACTCAACTAATGTATGTAAAGAGCTGGATACTAATTACTAATTAATGTCAACTATTAAATGTAGACTACTGATAAGAGTTGCCATAGACTAAAGATTTTTTCTAGACTAGTAGTCATTCATTTAAGCAATTACTAATCGCACATTTATATTCAATCCTTGGTATAGCCTATATATTCCGCGCTCAAGCGCATACATAAAACTTGCCGCAAAGCACCGGCAAAAGTAGGCTAATGATAATAGATTTGTCTGAAAAAATAACAAAGCATTTTAATTGTTTATTAATAAACGAGTGTTTTCTAAATCAGTGTCGACTGCAAACATCTCCGCTGTAAAGTAGATGCACCTTTCATCGGACAGGATTACATCATCAGATAGTACCGTACGTATTGGCTTTCCATTGGATTTTTTTCGTTGGTGAACATTTCAAGTTTTATAGATATATTTCTCATGTCTGTGAGGCTAGTGATACGCTGTTTTTTCAGTTCATTTTTGAGATACGCTCCAATTCACAGAGATCATGAAAGCGCGTCCTGTTTCTTTTATTTTACAAATGCACAACGTTTTCTTGTTGTTGTGAGTTTACACAAATAAAAGTAGTTGCGACTGATGTATTATTATTTTCTGTATGACCAGAAATGGAGTATTTTAAGTTGTTTCCACTGTTGATAGGAAAATGCGAGTGATGGCACCGGCGCGTCCATGTCATGCAGTGCGCGCTCCACACTCCGCACAAACACCTGGATATGTGCTTAATAATAGCGAACATTTATAGGTTAACGTTAGGGCGAGCGGCCATGCCAGACGGATAAGTCCTCTTCATGTTTAACAAATTAAATCATACATTTTCTACGACGAGTAAGCGCTGTGCCAGTGGGCGGCTGAAACACAACACTAGAGAAAGCTGGTGTTTTTCTTTAAATAAATTCGTTTAGGCTTTAAAATAAATATTGTTTGTGGGCTAATTAATGCCACAATTATTTGTTTATTTTATAGGCTACTTATATATTTTCATTTTTTGTTTTGCATTGAATACCATTTAAAGGATTTGTTGTGCACTGCAATTCCATCCTCCCATAAGCCACGTTAAGATTTTTCTTTATAATAAAGGGTTTCTATGGGAGGAAAACGCTTAACGTGTGCGTTGCGTTCATATTCTGGACTCATCTGCTTGTTGGATAGTATGGTTTAGTAATAAGGTGTGTACAGAATTTGATCTTTTAACATGTCCATTGGGGGCTGCTATATCAGCTTTTTGAACGTAGATGTATGATAGACATGAAAGGCTTAGGCTATATCAATTTTATGTGGATAAAGGCATATTTTGTAGGCTACATAAAATTGATATAGCCTATATCAATAGCGGAAATAATATGTGGCAGCAATGTGGCACCGTAGCCTACTCTGACGACACCCAAGACGACAAAATAGTTAGTGAGGTAACAGCGCTGGAGCAGATCATGACTATATGCAGTCTCCTCTTCCAGGTATGTTTATGCATTTCTGAAAACAAATTACGAAGTTACTTTCCCGTCATATTTTATTAAATCTATTATTGAAGCCTTTACATTTATGTCCTTTCTCTTTCAAGTCATAATATCATTTTAGTTAATGTTGACACAAATTAAATTAGGCTACTGTTCAAGGAAGATATCACCATACTTTATTTCTCCAAATAAGCTGCCACAACTGCAGTAATAAAATTAAGATAAACAAAGTCTTAAAATGATCTAAAATGACTATTACAATAAAGATTTGTTTTGTTTTGAGTGCGGAGAAGCTCGACAAGTCAAAAAACATCCGCTGATGTAATTGCCGGTAGATTCTTCAGGGAAGTTGTGTGAAGAGTAACGTTAGCGCGTCTGACTCTTTTTCACCGGAAGTCGCTTTACACAACAAACGCTGAACCGGATGTGCGTTCTAACTTACGTGAAAAAGGCCTATGGTCTCTACCTGGCATGTATACTGATATGAATGGATGGTTATTGTGATGTTTTATCTTTCTCCTGTAGGTTTATTTTCTTCCACGGCTTCTTTGATGTGAAGAAACCCACCCCAGAAGTCCCTGAGACAGCGCAGGCCTTTTCAGTGCCCATAGATCAACAAACCCGAGCCACCCTCTCTGCGGCCTTCTACAGGTCTGAGTTCTGTTCTCACCGCCACACCATACATGTTTAATTGTCTAGAACTATTCCCATGTTATGCATCACTGGCTATGTTAGTCTTGTTCCAAATTAGCGATTTCCTATGCCAGTAATTATGGCTGATGATAACCAATAAAAAGGCAATATTAGAATTAAATAAAATTTGGGAAATTAAAAATAAGTCGTCATAAAGAGCTTTTTTTTTTTTACCGTAGTAAAGCATAAAAACACCATAGCATGTTTAATAAATAAAAAAAGATCATCACCATCCATCTAAACGGCTCTATTCCCAGAGGCATATTAAAGGTGCTCTAAGCGAATTTGGGTGACGTCACTTCTTGTTGACGTTCGAAGTATTGTCAAACAAAACGGAGGCTAGCTCGACCCTCCCTCCTCCTCATCCCGTCCCCTCCCCCTCCCTTCCGTGCTTCCTGAAACAGGCTTTTCCGATGTAAATTCGGGACTTATCGCGTTCCTTCTCCTTTTCCCTATTCTTTGTTATTTATTCATCGGAACGTCATCTCTTTGGTCGTGTATCGGCCATATCAAAATTCAAGAGAATATACAATTTTATTCTAGGACATCTCTCCTCTAGCTAACTTCTCTGTTCATACTTCTCTCTCCTCCACTCCCCACACCCTCCTTCATGTGCATGCGCGCTAACCCCCCATCCCCCAAATCATTCTTGTCGGTTATTGGCTGGAACACTGTTTGTTATGTTTCGTGGTGCAGGTTGGCCCAGTTTGTTTCTGTTTTTGTTTGTGGAGCCTGGGCTGTCTACAGAGACAGTATTTATTTTTATTTTTTCAGTGTGTTCAGGGGACAGGCAGCTAGCGGATAATGAGGAGATGTTTGCTGTATGCGACAAAAACAAAATTCGGCTTAAAAACGTGTGACATCGCTTAGAGCACCTTTAAAATGCTGATAAATCAGTTTACGGTTTGCGTCACCTTCAATGTTCTTGTTCCTGTTGCATGTCCTCAATCTGGCTAAATGCTTGAGCGTCGAGTCTGAGGTGGATGTGCGGGAGAAACAACTTTTTCCAATATTTAGAATTTCGACTGCAGTACCCAGTTCAACCACTAGCTGTCTGTATTACATACTGCACCTTTAAATGAAATGAATGTATATATACTCTATCTCCTCCAGTCTTCTGCAGGGTGAGGTGAGGGCAGATACGGTTAAACACAGCTTTACACTGTCACTGAGTTCTGTTCTCACCGCCACACCATACATGTTTAATTGTCTAGAACTATTCCCATGTTATGCATCACTGGCTATGTTAGTCTTGTTCCAAATTAGCGATTTGCTGATGCCAGTAATTATGGCTGATGATAACCAATAAAAAGGCAATATTAGAATTAAATAAAATTTGGGAAATTAAAAATAAGTCGTCATAAAGAGCTTTTTTTTTTTTACCGTAGTAAAGCATAAAAACACCATAGCATGTTTAATAAATAAAAAAAGATCATCACCATCCATCTAAACGGCTCTATTCCCAGAGGCATATTAAAGAGCCTGGGCTGTCTACAGAGACAGTATTTATTTTTATTTTTTCAGTGTGTTCATTACATACTGCACCTTTAAATGAAATGAATGTATATATACTCTATCTCCTCCAGTCTTCTGCAGGGCCTGAACACAATGGCTGTGTTAGGAGATTCGCCTGAGGTGGAGGGACTGAACCCCAGGAGGAATCTGGGTGTTAAAGCAGACGGAACCATGTGGATTTACTGTCTGGTGCAGTACGCCGCTATGCTCCTCAACCAGAGCAAAAACGTTCAGAGCGTTCAGACCTTCAGTTCAGAGCAGAGACGGGGCTGGGACAGGTGACATGTCCTACAAAACACTACTTATAATATAAAGAAAAAAAGCTGTTTTTCACAATATGACTGTTTAAATGCAAACAAAAGTGAGGTGCTTGTAGTGATTTTGTGTTATGTCTGTGTGTGTGTGTTTTCAGTATGCTGGAATCAGTGGAAGCCTTGAGGAAAAAAGCAAAGAAGTCTTCTTCACCTGAACACACAGCGTTCCAGCACCTCTTCCTTCTCGTTGGGATTCAGATGTTCAAGGTTTGGATCTTTCTGGCTTAAAAAATGCCTGGTGTATTTGATCAGGAGTTCCCAAACTTTTGTCACCAATATATTTTTTTAATTCCTCTGAGATTTTTTCGTTCACATTTAACAATTTAACAACACTTTCACGTTCATGTTTCTCTGATGTCGATTAATTGTCACGCGGTATGCTGGTAAACAAATAAAATATTTATATAAGCAATAAAATATAAAAGCTACGCAACTGACACTGTCAAGCGGCCACTTTATTAATTATTTATTCATCTGTTAATTATTTTCTATATCCTTGTTGTGCATGGGAAGCTCTTTTTGTTAATACATATTAATTTTGCTGCTTGAAAATTGCATTTGGATATTGAGTACAATAAAAGATCATGTGCTTTACATTCCTGTTCCAGATAAACCAAACAGAACGACTGTGGACTGATTTCAGAAAGTTCTGAAGACTGTTTTACTGCCTATATTTTGTGATCTTGACAGAAGTGTTGATGTTCTTTCCTCGCTCCAGGCTCCAGAAGAAAGTTTGGAACTGTTGAATGATTTGCGGACTTGCATGGAGAAAGCTCAAGCTAAGAAATCCAAAAAGAAGAAAGCGAGTAAGTTGGAGCGGTTCAATGATGTTAATGGATTTAATGAAATACGGCCATTGTTTCGGCTTCTGTTATTGTTTTGTGATCCATAATTCGCTTGTTCATTGTGCATGTTGTGTTTATGCACTAATGGTGTGTGTCTGTGTTACAGATGGCAAGGGCTCAGACGAGGAGCCGCACTGGGTGGAGGTGGTTGTTGAGATCCTGTTGTCACTCCTGTCTCAGCCCAGTCGACTCATTCGTTGTGTGTGTAAAGCTGTGTTTAACCGTATCTGCCCTCACCTCACCCAAGGAGCTCTCAGCTCCATCCTGAACGTAAGAGACTATTGACCAATGAACAGTGCTTTTTTACTGTTGTATTATATACTATTATAGTATTAATATTTAGAATTTTTGAACTTAGCTTTTTATTTTTTTTATGTGGTTTTGACATTTTATTCTTTTTTTTCTTTTTACTTTATATTTTTTCAGTTTTAGCTTTATTAATTTAATTTTAGTACTTTAAAAAAAAAATGTATTTAAGTTAGTTGCCAAGGCGACATTTATCTTTAAAAAAGTTTTTCATTTAATATTTATATTTTATTTCATCTTTATTTAAATTTGCGAAAACACTTTTTGATAACACTTTAGTTTAGGGTCCTATTCTCCCTATGAAGTAGTTGCTTATTAGCATGCATGTTACTAGAATATTGGCTGTTTATTAGTAAGTATAAAGCACATATTATTATTCTGCCTTATTCTGCATGACCATATTCTACATCCCTTAAAGGGAGAGTTCACCTAAAAATTCAAAACCTGTATGAGTTTCTTTAAGTTACCTTGAGTTTCTTTAAGTTACCTTAAGTTTCTTAAGATATTTTAAAGAATGTTGGTAATCAACAATGTTGGTAAAGGTAGTCATTGACTTCCATTGTAGGAAAAAAAAAATACTATGGAAGTCAGTGTCTACCGTCAACTGTTTGATTACCAACAATTATAAAAATATCATCTTTTGTGTTCAACAGGAGCCTCGTACAGGTTTAGAACAAAATGAGAGAATAAATGATGACAGAATTTTAATTTGAGTGAACTATCACTTTAATGTCATCCAATACCTAAACTTAACAACTGCCTTACTAACTATTAATAAGCAGTAATTAGGAGTTTGAGGCAAAAGTCGTAGTTAATAGTGAGAATTGGACCCTAAACTAAAGTGTGAGCCATTTTTTAAATAGTTTGTTTTAATTGTAGTTTACTTACAGATTCTGTTAATGTGAGCTTTAAAAGAGCTTCTTCATTGTCTTTGCTAGCTAGTATAATTTATAAAAAACAGACAGTTTTCATAACTTTACACCTTTAATTTGACCCACAATGCGTTTAGCTTCCATAATGTGATGTATTTCTGAGCGAACATTCTTCAGGAAATAGTGTAGGGCGGGGCTTTACTTTAAAAGGATTTGATTGGATCGTGGATGTTAAGATCCTGTGTTTAATTCTACATTTCCCCATCAACGTGTGTGTGTTTTTTCCTTTTGAAATAATGTACATGTGATTATTTGTGCAGAATAAGATGAAGAGAATTTATTAAGAAAGTAAATGGGGTCTGTTTCGATTTCTTGTTGATTTTTAGGTTCTGGACCCCGGCAAGGATGAGGATGAAAGTGGTGTTGTGGTTACTGATGAGAAAGACAAAAAGAGAAAACAAAAAGATGAGGAAGAGCTAGATGACAATGAAGAGGAAGATGAAGAGGAAGAGGAGGTGAGACTGATCAACATGAATATTTATCGCATCAAACCAAATAAATCGGCATATTAAAAAATGTTCTTGCCTCTCTTTTTAAAATTACATCAGGATGAAGAGGGTTCTGATTCCTCAGATGATGATGATGAAGATGATGATGATGATGAGGATGAAGCCATGGAGGAAGGAGGAGAGGTTGATCAGAACTTCCGATTGGAGTTGATGAAGGTTCTGCAGGGTCAGAATGCTCTGGTATGAACAAATAAATACATTTTCAATATCTTTTCTGATGATAATTTTATAATATTGTGTATTTAAAGCTTAGTTTATGAAGAAAGTAATCCAGTGTGTGTGAGCGCTCTGTGAAGAGCGTCAAAAGTTTCTATTTACAACATTTTTAACATTGCAGCCAATCACAGACATGTCTGTTGAGCGGGGAACGCATTGACCAATCAGAGGTGTTTAAGTTATTCAGTGGCGCATCCACTCAGTATTGCTCAGAACGCATTGCACAGTGTAGGCAACTTCAGTGATCATAAAGCGAGGTTCTGCATATGTGCAGAGCTTAGGCAGTGATTATAAAGGGAGAAAGTGAGCAGAGAGCGCTGTTTTATATAACTCATTCACAATTTAAACAAAAATAACTACATGTGTGGAGATGCTCTGTTCTCGTTTAGGCCACTGAAGAGGATCGCAGTGATGATGAGGATCTTGATGATGCGGCGATGATGAAGCTGGACGGAAGCCTGTCTTCTCTCTTCCTGGAGCAGAAGAATAGGATCCAGGCCAAGAAAGACGAGAAGGACAGAATCAGCAAGGAAAAGGTCCTTGTGCGGGACTTCAAGATTAAGGTAGGTCTTGCCCTGTGTGACTGTCTCACATTTATCAATATATACTGGATTATTTTAATCTTATTCTTATCTATTAGTATCTATAGGTCTTGAAAATGTGTATTGTTTTAGTAGTAGTTCTCTGCTTCTCTGCTTGATAGAACAAAAGTTTTATGCTTTAAAAAAAATTATATGTACCTATTTATTTATTTTAATACTATTATGTAGTTAATACTATTTAATAGTATTATGACCACACACACACACACACACATATGTACATTATTAAAACATTTTATCGCAATGTATTTTTTATAGTGCTGTATAAATTAGCAAGGTTGAGTTTAGTTAACTACACTTTAACTACACCTTTTCTTTATTTATCTTTCTTTATTTTATTTTATATATATATATTAAATTTTTTTTAATATTTTTTTATATTTTCTAATTATTTAATTTAATCTGACTGCATGATGTACTTTTTAAAGGTTTGAACCATCAAATCCTCTGCCGCTGCAGCCATATACAGTCGGATGGCTTATGACTGTTGTGTTTTTTGAGCTTTTAAACTTTCAAACTTTTAAAAATCATTCTGTAAAAATGTCCGATTGAGGACCGGTGAAACTGAAACCAGCCCATTCATACAGCGATTAGTGACTTGTCGATAAAAAAATGTAAAAAAATTGTTAAAATATGTGGTTTTTGTCTCTCAGTGGCTAATTTAAGTAATTTGGGGTGTTATTTTCAGGTCCTGGACATGGTGGAGATGTTCTTGAACAAACAGGGAAGCAGTGCTCTGGTTCTTGGGATGGTGGAACCGCTGCTTAGTGTGATCGAGAACGGGATGAGCTCTGAAACCAGCCAACAGGAACAGGACTACCTGCGCAAGGCCGCAGACATCTTCAGGTGAGCAGTGGTGTTTTAGTATTATTTACTATTATAGTATTTATTTGTATTTTGAATTGGCTTTTATTTTCATATTTTCATTTTTCATTTTAAATTAGTTTAAAGGTAAGAGAGGCAATTTCAGAGTCTAGCAATAGCTAGCTTTGAAAGCATTAGATCCCACCCTCCCTTCAGAGCGTCTCCAAAGCCACGCCTCCTTCAAAACACACACAGCAGAGTCTGCAAAGTGCCATGAGAGACGGCGTTAAACTACCACTACTCAAAGCTCATAACATAACATTACAATAATAATGAACGTAAACAACTTAAAGAGTTATATATGATATATACCGGTATATAGCTTTAATTGATTTCATTTTTAGTTTCGGGAGTTTTACTTCAACTTAAAATATTTATATTTTATTTCAGTTTTATATTGAGATTCGCTTCCTTAAGTGAAAGCTCATGAAAACATTCTGCTTATTTTCCTCATTTTACATACAATTCTTATAGCTTGTTGCTCTGTCTCTGATTGGCAGGAACCGACTCTGTCGTGGCAAGTATTACTGCAGGGAAGTTGATGGGCGAGAGGCGGAGCTTCATGAAATGTTTGAGCGTCTGATTGGTCGAGCCCAGAAACTGACAGACTCGTCTGTGTGTCTGTACTACTTCAGGTAATGACTTCTGGATTTTGATGCTTATTCAAATATTGCAGGTGAAACTTCTATCTGTAGTGTACAAACTCTCATTTATGTTCATTGTGAATATATTTATGTGTTCAAATAATATTGTTTTGTAGTGCTGCTCTTTACTTGCTGAAGGTGTTGAGAGGCGTTGTGAGCGGCGAACAGGGCTCGACAAACGCACAGTCACAGGTAATCTACAATCTCAAATTGATACAGTGTTGCTAACCTCCAAGTACTGAGCTTGATGAGATAACTTTGTGCTAATTGCAGGCAAAGTTTATGGGTAAAGTGGATGTTGAGAGGGTCACAACTTGCTTCAGGAATGCGTTGACGTCTTTCATGACGAGAAGGAAAAGCCCTTTCACTGGAGCCATGTTCAGCGACCTCTTCATCAGGTTCCCTGTGAGTCTAAACCGCTTTTATATAGTAAATATCAATTGTATGGTTAAAGTTGCAGTTAGCGAGTTCTGAGAAACACTGTTGATACTTAAAATCAACTCAAACAAACACACCCCTCCCTTCCTTGCTCCGTCCCCAAAATGCATGAACTCGCAATGCAAGAGTGTCTCTTATCATAGCAGATAAATTCCTGATCCATAACCTTTCTTTTTCCAGTGATATTCCTCTGACCTTTTCTCTTTTGTAATGTCTCTCAGCCATCTCTCTTTCTACAGTCTTTTTTCAAATCTCCCTCTTGCTCACTCTCTCTCCTCCCCATCATGAGTGGACACGCCCCCTACTGCTGATTTTTACTATGATTGTGATTAAAGGTGCACTGTGTAATTTTTAGCAGCATCTAGTGGTGAGGTTGCGAATTGCAACCAGCAGAAGTTACGTTGGCCGACAGGAAAATATGTCTTTGTCTAAGACAGCAGAGAGTAGCCAGTTAATCCACGAGGTTTCTATACAAAGATAAATTAAGAAATTAGGTTTACTTAATTATTCAGTAAAACGATATGTTATTGCGAATATTATTGTAACTTGTTCATCATTGAGTCAGTGTTTTATTCAATGACTTTAGCTAGCTTCTTTGCACGAAGAACAACATAGTGACGAAACGCGTTTGTCCGTTTAGGGCCACTGTAGAAACATGTCGGCGCATTTCAATGTAAGGGGACCCTCGGTGTGTGTAGATAGAAATGGCTCATTTTAAGGTAATTAAAACATAATGTTTGTTAAGTAAGGTCTTTAAACACCACTGAAAACATAGTTATGTATATGATATTGCATTTCTGTCAACAGATGCTCCCAAATATTACACAATGCACCTTTAAATACAAATTTTAAACAAAAAAATTGCTTTAAAAAATAAAATACAACTTCGCTATAAAATAAAAAATGTAATAGCATTTAATAATAATAACAATTTTATTTTACAGTACAACTGAAAAAATTACCATCATAATATTTATGTATTAATATCCTTACTTCTGCATCAAATATTAAATCAAGCTTTTATTTTGGCGTAAAACCACATGGAGGCCTTAAAGCTTTTCCTTAGTTGGCAGCAGCTTCAATCTGGTGAAATTGTGACACATAATACGTTCCCAGATGCACATTATTAGCAACCCAAGCTTCACTGTGAAATTGAAATGTATTTAGTTACTTAAATCACAGCTTTTATGATATGATAATCACAATAAGCCATATTTTGATTTTGTTCAGCCCTATTTAAACGTAGACAGCTCATTATTACTGAGATTTGATAAAACCAACAAACATCACTATTGCTATTGCTCATACTTGATAAGGGAATTGTTCAAAGAATTAAATGTTGATTGAACATCTTACACTGGAAAACACCACTCAATTTTTTTTAAAATATAGTCTATCATAAACTCATAAGTGATCCATTTGTGATGTTTGAAGGTGTTGTGTGTGAACCTGTTGGACATAGCTGTGGAGAACATCACAGGAGGACTGAGGGAACATCAGCAGGTAAAAAAAAAAAACCTAAGAATATTGAAGTATGATCATTTACTAGGTAATTTAATTATAATTTATTGTTATATGTTCAATGTTTTTTTCAGGGTCAGGCATGTGTCATGGTGCTGCAGGCCCTGCAGACTAAAGAAGTGAAGAACCTGATGTCTGATGTCCAGACAACTGAGCTGCATCAGAAAGTTGCGGATCAGCTCGCAAATGTAAGGCTTCCTTCAGCTCTTAGCTTGAATTTCTCAAAATGCAACATGTTTTTACTGTTGAGAGTATCTGTATAGAGTGTATGCCATGGTACTAAAAGATCAGTGCTTTGCACTAATTCCAGTGAAACCACCATTCAAAAATCTGGGGTCAGTAGGATTATTTTGGAAGAAGTCTTTTATGCCCACCAAGGCTGAATTTATTTGACCAAAAATACAGCAAAATCTGTAATATTGTGGAATATTATTAAAATTTAAAATAACTGTTTTCTATTTGAATATATTTTTAAAATGTAATTTATTCCTGTGATGCAAAGCTGTATTTTCCGCATTATTACTCCAGTCTTCAGTGTCACATGATTCTTCAGAAATCATTCTAATATGCTGATTTAATGCTCAATAATTATTTTTTGATAATCATCATCATCAATAATGTAAACGTCTTTACTGTAATTTTGTATAAATATAATGACTCTTTGCTGAATGAAAGTAATTTTTCAAAAAACTAAAACTAAAAAAAAACGTACTGACCCCAAACTTTTGAACGGTAGTGTAATTATTTTTTAGGTATTTTTTATTTATTTATTGCTGAATAACAAGCATTATTTAAAATTACTGTTTAAATAATTAGTACATTAAGGGAAATGGCTTGTTTAGCAGTCAGTTATTTTTCAACAAAGTAAATATATTTAAAGTTGCTTAATCACTATACTTTTTTACACTATACATCCTTGAGTGCTCTTGAGGGAACATGTGCATATTACTAACAGTAAAATAATCCTTTTCTTCCAGAGTTTTGAAAATGTACAATGTAAGAACAAAACGGTTCATGAAAAGATAGTGAAGGCGCTGGAGCTCTGTCAGTACCTTGTCAAAACCGTTCACCATCAGGTAATGAATCACTGTTTTTACTAAACCTTGTGCTTGTTTACGTCAGTTGAACTGTGAGAGTGAAAAGGGAATTTTGTTTCTTTCTGAGCAGAAGATGCAAGTTAACCTGGAGCTCCTTCAGAATATTCTCAAGTCCATGAACGCAGAAGGAATCCTGCAGAAACCAGGGAAGCTGGAAGACACGTACTGGAACGTCATGAAATTATTTGGCATTCTGTGAGTCACATTACTAACATTTTATTTGGATTATAATTTTGAGCGCATATATATATATATGTGTATGTGTATATGTATGCTTGTGTGTGTGTGTACATAATCATACGTCATTTGTGTGCCATGAATAATCATCTCTTGGTTTGTGTCCATGTTACAAATAAAAATAGACAATAATCAAATAGGTGGTGTACATTTCAAATACGTCTTTAAATAAGTAATTTATTGCTAGTACCACCCATCTGATAATGAACCTGTATTCAATGTCTCTATGCTCCTTCGCTTTATGTAGAAAACCAAAGATGGAAAAGGTGAAGAAAGTTGTAGAGGAAAAGCAGACAGAAGAGAACACAAAGAAGAAGAAGGGCTTCCTTCCTGAGACGAAGAAACGCAAGAACCGCAAGAAGCCCGTGGTACTGGAGGGGAAAGAAACGCCAGCCTCCACAGAAACCCCTGAAGGAGCGTCAGGAGAGGGAAAGAAGAAGAACAAGAAGAAGAAAAACAAGAAAAGGAAACAGCAAGGAGGAGAAGAGACACAAGATCAGCCGGCCACTAAGAAAACCAAAACACAGCCGCAACAAAAGAAGAAAAAAAAGAAAGGAGGGCAGCAGGGAGATGATGGGAAATAATTGGACAATAATGTGATATAACTGTGATGAATATAGGACTGGTTGCTGTTTGTCCTATACAGTCCAAACTTTGGTCCTGGTCATCATAATTCTGATTTAATGAACGGCTCAAGATCAGCTGTTCTGTGCAGAGAAATCAGCCAGTGTGAAGAGAGACATTGTTTTTGTTTCAGATATCTGTATTATTTGCCTGTGTGTGATTACTTGCATGATCCAATTTTTGTAAAAGCAATACGTGGAATACTAAAAAGGTATTTTATTCTTTATATGTGGTTTCAGTGTTTTTACTGTATGTGTCTGGCAGTAATTGAAAATGACTTGCTGTTTTTCTGTGTTTCAGTGACACTGTAAAAGCTATGAAACAAATGTACAGTATTACTGTACAGTAATGTGAATAGTGTAAATAGATGGATAGATGCATAGTTGGATAAATAGAGAATGGCTGAATAATTAGATAGAAAGATGGATCCAGCAGTAATTGAAAATGAATTGGGTTGTGTTCCAATTAAAAGTGTAACAGTGAAAACTAACGCCATGCTTCGTAATGATATATCTCCCAAGTGTAGCATGTACAGGGTGAAAAGCAATGGTCCTAGTACCGAGCCTTGAGGTACTCCATACTGAACTTGTGATCGGTATGACATCTCTTCATTTACGGCTTCAAACTGATAATGGTCAGATAAGTACGATTTGAACCATGCCATCAATATTTCGTGAGTTTAGAATTATAAGGTTCTATCTCCACTTTTGGTTGAAATTGAGTTTTTGACATAATCTGATCCATTAGGTGTTTATTAATGCCTGTGTGGTGTTGTTTTTGTAAAAAAAATTATTTTGTTAGTAGTTATTCATAAAATAAAAAGATTCCATCTCTCCATTGCCAGCTGGGATGTAAAAATCTTTGATGCTCAATATCTCAGAACTACCCTAAACGGAGATAGAACCTTATAATTCTAAGCTCACGATTTGTGTTTTACTCCCAACTGTAAATTGATCTTCAATTAATTGTAGTCAAAAATGAATGATTAAAAATTATTTAAATTTACAATTATTTAATGACCAACAATTTGATATTTAGCTGCATCCAACGTTTCGTGTGCAACTTTAATTAAAATTGCCGCACACAAGAGATGGCATTATTTGGACCCTTTCCTTGCAAAAAAATCCCATTTCCATTTGCATGATGGGAATAATTTGTTCCATTTTATACATTTTTGACACGCATTGTAGTGCTGAATCAATTTGCCATGCATCAGATACCAGCAATCTCATTTTTTTAATTTATGAGAAATATATATCAGTAAAAAATTATGCTTAACTAAAACTATTTTAAAAAATCAGTAACTAAAATGAATCTGGAATAAAATACATTTTAGCTGAAAAACTTAAACTCATTAAAATAAAAAGATAAATGTTGCCTTGTAAACTAACTGATATAACCGTAACTTATTATTAAAACCAACACTGAAATAAAAATAAAGCTAAATAAAAAAATAAAAAACGAATATAAATATTATAATAGTATATAAATAATACTAAAATAACACTGCTACAAAATATTTGGTGCCATACTAGCTGAGTGAAAGTCTAGGTTACAATAATTCATTGTGTTTAATATAAAGTTTTATAATCTTTTTTAAAATGTATGCATATCCCACATTTTGTTATCAAGCTGTAAAGTGATTATAAGCCTCATAAATCGTTGAGCAACTTTTTTGTTTCAGTGTTCATTTGTTGTTAAAGAAAAATGCTTTCTTTTTTTAAATGTTGGACTTATGTCTTATGTCCCTGTTTATGGAAAATACATAACAACAACAATAATAAATACTTAATAATTGTGGTATTTTCGTCGGAAAGTGTAGTAATCATGCTTAAAGCTTAAAATGTCCTCCATCTATTTGAAAAGACATGATTTACTGCAACATCTTCACTAGGATGATTTTTTTCATTTCCAATAGATGGCAGTGCTCCTCTGATGAGCAGGTATTTCTGGAGAATGACTGAGGAAGTGATTAGTTCTTTATAGACTAGGCTAGGGCCAGATGCCAGAAACAGAAATAGTAAACATGAAAGTGAGAAGCAGACTGTAGATTGAAGCTGTCTGTGTCTAGTGTTCAGCGGCCTCCTGAGATCTGATCCGTGTGTCTATTCGTGTCTGACGCCAGACGGGGACAGAGAAGATCAGCGAGAAGAAGATCATGTACAACAACAACAGCACACCATCCTCCTCCTCCTCATCCGAGGCTGGAGATGCTAGAAGTTCGCTGTTTAACCCGGGAGAGCCGCTCAGACAACCGCGAACGACTCCTCCGGTGTCGGACGGCAACTCAGGTGAAGTAAAGTTCACTGCTAGCTGACATGCTAGTCCGCTAATAACCACCTCTGTGAAGTAGCTAACTGTGTCAGAGGCGTTTGAGGGGAATATATTCGCACATTTCTTTGTCTTCTTTTGTTTAGTCCTCTATTTGAGTCAGGCTCGGTTAAACAAAGCAGAACATGTGGCATAATTAGCCTGTGGAGTCGACGGCAGTTAATGCTAATCACTGTTTAGATGTGGATTATCATCATTTGACTTGTATACAGACTGATATATGTATTTATATATGGGTGTAAATGTGTTTGTATGTATGCTTAGAATATAGATTTATAGACTAATGCTTTGGAAGTGCAATGCTTCTTTTTTATTACAATGCCAGTAACGTTAGAGATACGTTAGAGTTAGATATAGATTGATAGATATAGACAAATGCATATATATAGATGGTAGATAGATATAGATGGATAGATTAATGGGTAGATAGACAGATGGATAGAAAGAGACACATGGACAGATGGAGATAGAAATAGATAGGTAGGTAGATGGATAGACAGACAGACAGATGGACAGATAGATATATGGATAGATAGATGATGGATGCATCATGCATATATAGATAGACAGATGGTGCATAGATGGATAGAAAGATAGACAGACAGATGGACAGATAGATATATGGATAGATAGATGATGGATGCATCATGCATATATAGATAGACAGCACACATAGACAGATGATGCATGGATAGACAGATGGATGGATGCATGGATAGATAAGATAGATAGACAGATGGATAGAAAGATAGACAGATGGATGGATAGATAAATGGATAGATAGATGATGGATGGATGGATGCAGAGATGGATAGATAGATAGATAAATGGATAGATGGATGGATGCATGGATAGAGAGATAGATAGATAGACATATGGATGCATGGATAGAAAGATAGAGAGATGGACAGAGATGGATAGATAGATAGGTTATTGCAGTCTTTGGAATAAAGCTGGTTAAACGGTCACCAGCAGTTAGTGGACGAGATGGTTAATCTGACCAAATCTGTCATGTGACCTGAGTGGAGAAGTCGTCTTTATGGAGTTGCTTTTGCATCTACACTACAAGTCTTTATTATTATTGTTTCCCAAGTTTTAGAATAGTCATCAAAACCATGAAATAACACAGATGGGAATTATGTTGTGACTAAAAATGTTAAATGGATTAATTAAGGTCTTCATTGCTTCATCTTCCAGACAGCAGATCCCCGGTACTTTCTAATTCAGGACACAATAGCAGCAGTGCTGCAGATGCGCTGGTGAAGAACTCCAAACTGTCTGCTGCCGCACCTGAGTTTGTCCCAGG
This sequence comes from Leuciscus leuciscus, assembly GCF_965113295.1. Classification (NCBI taxonomy): domain Eukaryota; kingdom Metazoa; phylum Chordata; class Actinopteri; order Cypriniformes; family Leuciscidae; genus Leuciscus; species Leuciscus leuciscus. The sequence goes on from NC_138729.1 coordinate 47,610,748, forward strand.
ATGTTATGCATTATGCCAGGTGAGTCTATGTGGCACTTTAAAAAAAAAAAAAAAAAAAAAATACAGTGCCCTCCACAATTATTGAACCCCCTGGTAAATATGATCAAAATTGGCTGTAAAAAATAAATCTGCATCGATTATCCTTGTGATCTTTCATTCAAAAAATGTGAAAAATTCTAACCTTTCATTGAAGTAAAAGAATTGAAAGTGGGGGGAAATCACATTATGAAATAAATGTTTTTCTCCAAAACACGTTGGCCACAATTATTGAAACCCTTTTATTAAATACTTTTTGCAATCTCCTTTTGCCAAGATAACAGCTCTGAGTCTTCTTCTATAATGCCTGATGAGTTTGGAGAATAACTGACAAGAGATCAGAGACCATTCCTCCATACAGAATCTCTCCAGATCCTTCAGATTCCCAGATCCATGTTGGTGCTTCTCCTCTTCAGTTCAGCCCACTCATCAGGTCAGGGGACTGGGACGGTCATGGCAGAAGCTTCATTTTGTGCTCCACAACAAATTTTTGTTTTGATTTTGATGTTTGTTTTGGATCGTTGTCCTGATGGAAGATCCAACCACGGCATATTATAAGATTTCTAGCAGAAGGCGTCAGGTTTAGATTTTTTATCTGTTGATATTTGATAGAATCCACAATGCCATGTATCTGAACAAGAAGTCCAGGACCTCCAGCAGAAAAATATGCCCACAACATTAAAGATCCAATGGTATATTAAATTGTACACATGGGGTACTTTTTATCCTTGTGTTCACCAAACCCATCTAGTGTGTTTGCTGCCAAAAAGCTCTGTTTTAGTCTCATCTGACCACAGAACCCTGTGTTGTTTGAAGATCCAGTCGTGTCTGACAATTCAATTTGCTGGAATTTGTTTTTGGATGAGCGAGGAGGTTTTTTTTTAAACCCTCCCAAACAACATGTGGGGATGTAGGGGTTGTTTGATAATTTTTTTTTTTAGGCTTTCTGACCCTAAGACTCAACTAATCTCTGCAATTCTCCATCTGTGATCCTTGAAGAGTCTTTGGCCACTCAAACTTTCATACTCGCCGTGCATTAAGACAGTATAGACACACGTCCTTTTCCTGGCAGATTCATAACATCTTTAGTTGGTTATAACTTCTTAATTATTGCCCTGATGGTCAAAATTGGGATTTTCAATTCTTTAGCTATTGTCTTACAGCCACTTTCTAGTTTGTGATGCTCAACAATCTTTTGCTACGCATCAGAACTATATTCTGTGGTTTTACTCATTGTGATGGATGATTAAGGGGATTTGGCCTTTGTGTTTCCTCATATTTAAACTTCTGTGAAACACGAAGTCATAGCTGGACAGTTTCATGTTCCTAGTCACCCTGGTGTACTAAAAAAGGTAAATATTAATGGGAATATACTTCAGAGATATTTTACTCGTAAAAAATTCTAGGGGTTTCAATAATTGTGGCCAACATGTTTTGGAGAAAAACATTTATTTCATAATGTGATTTCCCCCCACTTTCAATTCTTTTACTTCAATGAAAGGTTAGAATTTTGCACATTTTTTGAATGAAAGATCACAAGGATAATCGATGCAGATTTATTTTTTACAGCCAATTTTGATCATATTTACCAGGGGGTTCAATAATTGTGGAGGGCACTGTATATATATTTATTTACCTGGATGTTAGTCTAATATTCTCTCTCTATAGGGTGATGTGTATTCGGATGAGTCTGAAGAATACTACGCTGAGGCCTCACTTGCTGAATTAGTTCAGGAATTTGTAAGCCATCTGAACTCGTCTCCGGGGTCCTTTGAGTCAGAAATTGAGTATATCACAGACACGCTGAACAGCTGGGTCACTACAGAGGAGATCCTGCAGGACCTCGTAGAGCTCATCTACGTACAGGTGTGCTTGTGATGACTTTCTCAGAATGGATCTGTGTGGTATCCTGTCAAAGTGCTAAGTGCACATCCTAAAGGAATAGTTCACCTGAAAATAAATTTTTCGGTATTATTTACTCACCCTCATGTTGTTCCATAATTATGACAGAATTTTCAAATTTGAGTGAACTATCAAAATTAGGGTTGACTTCATACCAAACTTTTTGACTTTGGTACCATACTAAGTTATATTTTCCAAATGCATTTTCAATTATATATTTTGTAACAATATACACTACTGTATCAAATCTGTATCAAATCAGCATATTAGAATGATTTCTGAAGGATCATGTTACACTGAAGACTGGAGTAATGATGCTGAAAATTCAGCTTTGCATCACAGAAATAAGTTATATTTTAAAGTTATAAGTATAGAATATTATATAGTTATTATATAGAAAATCATTATTTTAAATTGTAATATTATTTCACAATATTATAGTTTTTATGTATTTTTTTTTTATCAAATAAATGGAGGTTTGATGAGCATAATATACTTCTTTTAAATGTTTCCTAACTTTTGACCGGAGATAGATAGATAGATAGATAGATAGATAGATAGATAGATAGATAGATAGATAGATAGATAGATATACACACACACACACAAGTGCATTTTTCAAGTGGACACAAATGTGAATAATATGAAATAAAAATAATCACAAAAAGCTGCATGAATTTTACTCTAAATTGTGTATTTTTATTTATTTAGTTTTGCATGTTCATTGTGTGTTCTGTTGAAAAAGCATGCATGTAACCTGAGATGGCCTCTGTAACACCTTTGGTATTTTTATATTATGGATAATCATTTATAAAATTTTGTAATTGGTAAATCTCAAATCATGCATCAGTGCTGTATTTGCTTTCCACAGTCCACGTCTCTCCCTAACTTCGCCTACACTGGTGCGCGGCTCTGTAACCATCTGTCTCATCACATCCGCCTCACGCCAGCCAACGGTAACTTCCGACAGCTCCTGCTGAAGAGGTAAACCATTCAAAAAAGCCTCCTTAAATGGTAAAACTGTAGCTTTTGGCCCTCTAGCGGTTAAAGAACAAAACTTCATGCATTTTGCAGAAAAACATTATTTTGGTTGTGCTTGTGTGGATGAATATGGTTATCCTAGTGCTCATAAAACATTCACTACTAGGCTTAAGAGAGAAGGCTTTAGATGGAAAGGATCTCAAACTGACTAGCTGAAGACATTACTGTATCTTTACCCGTTAATAGACACGTTACTTCCTTGAAAATAAATTCCAGCACAGAGTTACAACAATCATAATGAAATGATCTTCACAGTAGATAATGCTTTACAGTGAACTCTGTTAGAGAGCTACATATGGTAATTTATGTGTTCAATTAAACACCTTTCTCTACTGTTGAGTAATAAAAACGGCATCATCTCTGCATCACTTTTACAACGTTTCAAATTCGTCAGTTCTCCCGTCTCCGAAAAGCCAAGCCAATGTTGATTCTTGTTTTATTACGAGCTCTGTCTCGTTCTCCTCTGTTCTGCGTTTGTTTAAAACAGATGCACATAATAATTTGTAAGACGAAATCACATTTTGGAAGAAAAATTTATAATTTATTGACTCATTATTTAAAATATTATTAATTTTGAATAAAAAAAGTAATCTAATAATCTATCAGTCATAATCTTACAGCTGACACCTAAGTCAGAGTTTTCTGGGTGTGTTTCACAAAAGTAGCTTGACTTTTTGTTCTTAAAGTCACTGATTTCTCCCCTTTTCTTATTAGCCTTTACTTTCAGTTTTGTTTACTCTCATTTTTGTAAGTTTCATTTATCCTTAAACTCCATTCTGTGGTGTTTGTGTAGGTGTCAAACTGAGTATGAGCGGAGGGAGCAGTCCATGAGAGGAGATCCAGAGACCCAGAAAAAGTTTCACTCATATGTGCTGTTTCTGGGGGAGCTTTACCTTAACCTGGAGGTCAGTTCACAACCAATGCTTTTCTTTTCTTACCACAAAATATGACACATATGGTTATTACACAACTCTCTGGAATACAGTCTAATAACCAATGGACCCTTTTTATAGACCGTGATGATCTGCAGTTATCAACATTGCAAATCTAGTAAAAAAAAAAGAAAAAATGTGCATTTAGAACGCTATATATTATGGCAGCTTGTTTCCGCCACTGAATTATAAATAAATAGTAATAATTGCGACTTTTTATCTCATAATTCTGACTTTTTTTCTCACAATTGCGATATATCAAGTCAGAATTGTGACTCTTTTCTCAGAATTGCGAGATATGAAGTCAGAATTGTGAGAAATAAAGTCGCAATTGCGAGATATAAACTATTCTGAGGTAAAAGTCCGTCTTTTTTTCCCTTACAATTGGACTTTATATCTCACAATTGTGAGTTTATATCTAACAGTTCTGAGAAAAGATGTCAGAATTGTGAGATATAAACTCACGATTATGTGTTATAAAGTCAGAATTGCGAGAAAAAAAGTCTGAATTATGACATTATGACTTTATTTCACGCAATTCTGACTTTATATCTCACAATTCTGACTTTATAACACGCAATTGTGACTTATTTCATGCAATTCTAACTTTATATCTCGCAATTCTGAGAAATAAAGTCAGAATTGCAAGATGTAAACTCGCAATTGTGAGATAAAAAGTCGCAATTATCTTTTAAAATGTTTTATTTTGTGGCGGAAACAAGCTTCCATAATATATTGTGTTATATTACCTTGTCAGTACACACTTAAAAGTGCTGGGTTGATTCAACCCAATTAAGGTTAAAATATGGACAAACCCAACCATTGGTTTAAATTTTTAAATAAACCAGTTTTAAACCAATTTTAAACCAATGGTTGGGTTTGTCCATGTTTCTGATACAATGGCTGAGGGAATGACGGCAAATGTGAAATCTTTCTCTCTGACCAACATAATCAATCTTGCTGTATTTTTTTCCTCTTTTGGAAAGTCATGGAAACTCTATCATGGATTTTTTTCTCTTGCTGTTGGAGCAAATGGAAACACAAAAAAATTATATATTTGCAGTTGTCTCCCATTCACCGCTATATAAGTTTACCCAACTATGATGAATTTCACTTCTGAGAACCCCAGAAAAAAAAAGTTTTTTTGTTACTATATAGTTAGTAGATGTCATATAAGTCATACAAGATTGACTCATGCATTTCTGCTTAAAGACGAAGACCCAATTTTATGTATGTTTTGAAAGACCCCTCCTTTCCATCAAACATGTTTTATTGGACTGTCCCGCTTTTAATGCAAGTAGGCAACATTTCAATGTAGTAAACTCTCTTTAAGGACAGTAATATAGTTTTTTTGTGTAATTTAAAATTTTTTTTTATTTATGCAACTCTTGTATTATTTTGTAATTCAGTTTTTGCCATGGCAATAAAATCTATACTACTACTACTATATTTACTATATAATGATGAGTCAGAATTGTATATCTCCGTTTTTATATATCTGTCTAATAAACTCTCCTCATTTATAAGTCTCTTTGGATAGAAGCATCTGCAAAATAATTAAATATAGATTATGGACAGTTTTATTTATTTATATTATTTTTTAATATTACTATTTAGTTTAAATTTGTTTTTGTTTTTTTATTTCCGGTTAGTAATTTTTGTACTTCAACTTCAACTTATTTCAGTTAAACTTATTTCTCATTTTCAGTTAGTAAAAATTTTTCATCTCATATTTATGTTTTTATTTTATAAAAAAAAATAAAAATAATTATAGTTAACCATAAAAAAAGAAAAAAAGTTTTAGTTTAGTTAAATTTAGTTAATTTAACTAACCCTGGTACAATCAGCCGTTCATCCTTACTAAGTAAACCCCAGGGCAGAGCTTGATCTGCTATGTCTGAGCAAATTATGTAATGCTAAAGCCTAAACCAATTAAAACCCTTTGTCTATTCCTTTGCATAACCTAGCATATAAAACCTGCCATATATATCTGCTTGAATTCAAATGTCAAGTTTTGTCTTTTTCAATGTCTTTCATATTTGTAGCTGGTTATTCAAATATGAACAGCTACAATTTTAAATTTAAATTATTTTAATGTCTTTCAGGTGAAAAGTGGTAAAGGCACACCAGGACGAGCTAATGTCTTACTGGGAGCGCTAAAGGATCTTTTGAACACATTATTCTCTCACCCAGATGACCCAAATCTAATTTGTGCTGTCAAATTACTCAAGGTGTGAAATATTCCTGTTCTTATACAGTGCAAATGTGAGACTAAGTAGAGCCAATACTCTGCAGGAGTTATCAAGTGATCTCAGGACTCAGCTTAAGATCATTTGTGACAGTAATCCTGACGTAAACAAAGACAACTTAAAACACTGAAATGGAATAATACCTTTAATTTAATCAATCCTCAGATAATAATGCTCTACTAAGCTATTGGCGCTGACTTGCATTGTTTTACTGTACTGATCTGACAAGCTGAGCGGCTCCATTCTGGATGACACATGGAAGGAGAGAGGGAAGTCAGACATGAGTGAGATCATCAAGAAGATTGAAGACATCTTGTTGGACGCCAAATGCAGCCGGTGAGTGAAAAGTGGCCAAAAGTGATGTCCAGCTTAGGAAAATTGACATCTTCACTCTTTATTTAAATATTATTAAAGATTTATTAAATGGTTTTGTAAGCATATTGCGTTGTTGGGTTTGGAGTGAATTGTTTTATATTTTGTGATAACGCAATGAAACCAAATTGTGCAGACATAATTTTTGTCCAGGCTTTCAATTAAAGAGAAAATATGACTTGCAAAACCAAGAGAGAACCAATTAAATATGAACTGTTATTAATGTTGTCATCAGTGTATGCTTTTTACTCTGAGCTTTTTTTTTACATGGTAAAATAAAAACCTTTAGCTGTTGTTTTCCTTTTTTGCCAAATAATTTTGTCTGGTTGGTTCTTTAAAATCTTAAAATCTTAAAAATATTTTGATGATGTAATTGAACCTGTAGGGACATCACTTTTGGTCACTACTGAATGCATGTAGTGTTGAGGTTTATGAACAGCACTGTCTGCACTCCCATTGGTGATCGCTGACTGCACACTTGCATAAGAGCACAACTTTTCAATTGTTGTTGTTGCTCATGACGATATAAAAATGGAAACTTCCAGTTGCTTTGTTGCTGCGTATGACTGTCAGTGTGAATTGCTCTTTATATTGATGAGAGCTGTTCAGTTGCATTATTGAGATGTCTATTGTATCTGTGCTTTTGTAGAGATGTCAGACAGATGCTGTTGAAACTGGTGGAGTTACAGTCCAGTAACTGGGGGCGAGTTCTCTCAGCCGCTGTGTCCAGTGATGCTACACCTGACAATGACCCCAATTACTTCATGGTGTGTATATGCTGAAGAAATTAAATTCATTCAGATACACATCATTTTGGAGTAAAATGACAGTCTCTTATGCTCCCAAAGGCTGCATTTGCTTAATGATAAATACAGTGAAAATAATATTGTGAAATATTATTACAGTTTCAAATAACTGTTTTCTATTTGATTATATTTTAATATGTAATGTATTCCTGTGATGGCAAAGCTGAATTTTCTGCAGCCATGATCAGTTTAATGCATTCTTGCTTAGTAAAAGCATTATTATAATAATTATTATTTTAAAGTACTCTGTGACAGTATCTTTGGTGGCTCTCTTACTGTGTTTCTCTCATATTCATATTCCTCAGAATGAACCAACCTTCTACACAGCTGATGGGACGCCTTTCACAGCAGCAGATCCTGGTGAGTGTCGTCTGCTGGTATGACCCGTGTACAGACTTCATCAAGTGGCTGAATATCACAAAACCATGTTCCAGTCCAAAAAAACAAAGCCTATTTTATGACCATTACTAATACTTGCATTAAGTTTTTACATATTTTTGTATAAAATAGTTTTAAAAATAATTTTCTACCAAATGTTCATTATCATAACATGTTTTATTTTTTGTAGTTTTTTTTTAAAGATTAATAAGAATTACTGTCTTTTTTAAATATATTTTTTTTACTTCTTTACACTAAAATTAAGATATATTTTTTTCAGTATAATTTTTCATGTTTTTTTATTTTTAAAAAAGTCTCATGCTCACCAAGGCTGCATTCATTATACAAAAATACTGTAAAAATTCTGAAATTTTACTACAAAAATATAATAACTGTTTTCTTTTTGAATATATTTTAAAATGTAATTTATTCCTGTGATGGCAAAGATGAATTTTCGGCAGCCATGATCCTAAATACTTGAGCTTTTTTTTATTTGCATTATGGTTATGAGAAATGTATTTAGATTTTTAATACAAATGACACAATGCTCATACAGGTTTAATTTTCTCTAATTGATGTATAATTTCTTTTTTTCTTTTTAAATTTGGTTTAAAATATGACTGACATGTTCTTGACAGGTTTCTACTAATTTGTTCACGTTCAATTTGATTCACATTTATTTGTATAGCGCTTTTCAAGGTTTCTAGGTTTCAATTAAGAGTAATCTGTTGGTGACTGTCAAAATAATGTCCATATGGCCATATAAACAATGAGCAAGTTAAAGAGTAATTTGTCCTCTCTCTTTTTTTTTCTTCCCCACCACAGAATACTCAGACAAATATCAGGAGATTCTAGACAGAGAAGACTACTTCCCTGATGCATATGAAGAGAATGGAAATGAATCGTGAGTAGATGTTTGTACATTTGTGTTCAGAATGTCCATTATAACGTCCGTTTACTGCACAACTTAGCAATATAGTAAAGCTGAGAGGATAGTGAGGCCTAGTGTTATTTTAATATCATTGACATAAAAAAAAGTGTCTATATAATTTTTTATTTATTTTTAGATATTTATTTTATTTTAGTCAAGTTAAAATAAATGAAAACGAGAAATTTTGCCACTAGCTGAAATCAAAAATATAAAAAAAAAATATTTATTAAATATTATTTTTTTATTTCAGTTAAATTTCATTTTATTTCAAGTAACTAAAGTTTTTTTTTAATGGTTTTAGTTATAACTAAAATAACCCTGGTGTGACCATCCCCTCTGCTCAAACTCCAGTAATTGTCCTCATCACAATGATGCTTGGTGGAGTCAAAGAGCAAATTTTAGTGAAGTCAGCAGTCCAGGGAGAGCTCTCTACACCCATGCAGGAGACATTACGCCAGAAAACAGTTTTGTTTTAAACTACACAGTTGCAGTAAAGCTCTTACAATGAAGGAATCCATGAACACAATAAAAATGTATAGTTCATAGTGCAGTCATCCAATCTTATATTGATGATTTAGACAACTGCACACATTTATTTATAATTAACTGGTCAACCAGTAACCGATACAGTAAGCTGTATGTTTAAAAAAAATATGCTATACATATAAAATTGGGTTTCTAGGAGAGAACCAGGAATTTTTTTCCTGATAACAGCGCAAACAACTTTATATACTCAGTCATTTACGGTCATACTTTTATAATAATATGATATTTAATAATCAAATTTATAATATGTAATAAATGTTTGTATTCAGACTATTTTAGACTGGTTCGGGTCGTACCGCTGGGGAGTAGCCCAGTACCTGTCATAAGCCGTGTTTCCATTACCCTTCAAATTGCGGAAATTGAAATTGCGAATTGAAAATACGCCCAATGGAAACACGTAATTTTCGGAAAAACTCCCATTTATCGCAAAAAAGTTTTTACGCTCGCATGAGGTGGTTTTTCAGGCAATTCGAAAAAGAAATATTTTGCAAAACTGCAATGGAAACAGTTTTTGCGCATTTACAGGTCAGCTGACGTAGATGACGCGGTGTGTTTGGACAGAATACGAGACAGAGTTCTTAAGAATTCATATAAGACAAAATAATTACAGCAATAATGGATTCTAAACCTCAAATAAATGCTGCAACCAAGACCTCGAAGCAGATATGAGGGAGAAACACCCAGAAACACCTCATATGTGCCGCTCAAGTTATAATAAGGCCATTAATGCTTGGAAAACACACATACATCTCCTTCGATTAATAATAATGGCTAGTGCAGTGGCTGGGATTAGTACATAAACCTCCATTTTGGAATGATTTTACTGATCGCGAGAGGAAAAAATGAAGTTTTAGTCGCATAACATCAGTTAATGGAAACGCCGTCATTTCGCAGTAGTTTTTTGTCGACATTTAGAAAAAATCGCAAAAGTTTTGCGCAAATCTGTAATGGAAATACGCCTACAGACATAAACAGAGAGAAGTAGCTCTGGCTACAATGTTCATCCGCAAGACGCATACAGTTCTGTTTATTAATCGCTAGAACGCCAAAAGTTACGGACTGCAGCTTTAAATAACCAAACTCTAAAGCCTGGAACACACCAAGCCGACGCAGACGAACTAGCGCTGATGAAAGCCGACTGTGTTGTCGCCTCGCGTCGGGGTAAAAAGCTGCACTTGAACACACCGAGAGAACTACAGCCGACTGTCAGCTAGAATGCGCGTTCTGCGCCTGCGTGTAAATGAGACAGCTGTCTATTTCTGCAGATATATTCGTCTATATTCGTCATTCAAAAAGGGAAACCGGCGCTGCCGGCTGCAGTTACACAAACCGTAAACAAAGCAGTGCGTGCTTACCGTTTTGAATATCAATCCTGCTAAACACTGTCTTTATTCCACTCCTCTCGTGTTAATATTGAAATATTCGCCAAGGAACACTCAGATAAGAAGACATATCATTAGAACAGCCTTCTACCTGTACCGTTTTGACTTTGCTCGCTATTTTGCTATTATTCTCGTGCACTGACTCGGTCACTAAGCTGAACAGCCAATCAGAGTTCCCTCTTTCACCGACGGCCCGACGCCGATTCAACATGTCGAATCGGCCGTTACAAAGCCGACGAGGACCAATTTCAGCCGACGGTGCGGAACACACTGAGAAGATTTAGTCGGCCGACGCACGGAAACTGCCCGACGGCCGACCGTCGGCTTGGTGTGTTCCAGGCTTAACAACACAAGGGCAGATCCCTCGAGCGCAGCTGATGACGCCTTTAAGTGATGCTTGAGTGACCAAGAATATCCAATTTACCAATAAGCTTTGCTTCGATTCCTCCGTCCTCATTTTAGCATCCTCAGGAGGGTGGAGCGTAGACGCGAGGAAAGGAAGCGAGAACGCACAAATAAAAGGCCATGTAAATAAATCTCTAAGCTTTCACTGTTCCATCTGTTTCAGTTCCGATGATGATGATGATGATGATGAAATGGATCCAGAAATCGAGGAAGCGTTTGAGAAGTTTTGCATGGAGTCGGACGCCAAAAGAAAGAAATGAGAGACTGTGAGATTGTCATGTTTAACGCATTACCCGACCAGCTGGAATGTTTCAGAGTGGGCGGAACCAAGAACATTTTGGTTGATTTTCGTTTAATTTCTCAACATGCACTTCTTGGCTACAATGTCACTGGATTTATGGCTGCATTGGTTTAGTTGAAATGCAGAATAATTTGCAAGTCCATCAGGCCATCAAATTTTCAGTAGCCATTGGTTTGGCATTTGGGCTGTGAGGTTTATTTTATGAGTGTTCTGATTTATCAAACACCCCCCCCCCCCCCCCCACCCCCCCACCCCCCCCTCAAAAAAAAAAGTTTGCAGTGAGATTTTAATATGAGCCGAAGAGTAGCATCATCAAGTGTACGTGTGGTTTGTTTGCAGATTAACTGCTCAGTAAATGTAGGAGAAATGAGGCGGGACGCATCGGTTTGTGTTTTACTCCTCAAGGCATTGCCATTTAAAGTTACAGAGCACAGAAAGTAAGACAACAAAGTTTTAAGAAAACAAAACTCTACTGTTCTTCCTTTCACAGATTCTCCTCGAATCTTTTCTTAGCGTTCTACTTTCAATTTATGCACAGTTTGTGAAACTTTATGAAAGGAGAAACCCCAACTTTAAAGTCTGTTTGGTTTTTTTTGAATGCAGGGATACATTTTCCACATATGTTAAGCGTGTTAAATCAGAGGAAAAGCTCAGTACAGTTTTGGGGCTTTACACAGATTCATCCGGCACTGTGATTTACAGATCACCAACATCTCATGGATCCCAGATAAAGGAATGTTTATTTTAATATAGCTGTAAATATTATTTGCTGCATTGTTTGCCTGCAATAAATCTTTATTAATACACTGTCTCTTTGTGTTTCTGTTGGTCAGAACTGAGCTGTTTTTTTTTTTTTTTTCTTCTTTAGTTAATGGACTGTTAGATGAGATGCTGTCCAACTTGTTTTGCAATCTGTTAAATCTTTCATGCATGGCGTCCCCAGTTGCAGACCAGTGAATGAAAGTATGTTTTATGCCAGTGTAAAATACAATATAAAATTAACTATGACCCTTTATTTGGCTTTTGTAAAACTGATGATGATTTACAAAGTAAGAAAACAAAATTCTACTGATATTCAGTTAACATCTTTTATGAAAACGTTTATTTATTTGCAATTATAATGCAATATGCAAAAAAGTGGTGAATATTTCACACTAAAATAATGAAAAAGATAGCAAATCATATATCTAAATTAAATCTTGATTCATAGATCAGGTTAAATCTTTGCACAAAGGGGGCGACAACAGACACACAGAGTTATGAGAACTGTAGAAGAAGTGGTTCATCCAATCAACGTCGTTCTCTTCATGAACCGCGAAAATTTACATGGCAACTAAGGACAGTCCGATTCATTTCTGCAAATCGGTTCTTTTGAACAGTCATGTCAAAGAAATGAATCAAAAAACGATTCGACGATTATTTGGTCCATGACATCCTGACGTTGCAATAAAGTCTTATCTAGGAACTTTTTTTTTTCGAGCAAGTTTAATCAATAAAAGTGTTGTCATTTCGTGTCGCAGTTCAGTGTGATATAGCTTTTAAAAAATAATTCAAATCTACATAAAAAAAAAGTTTGACTTCCATTTTTTTATGTAATGTTATTTATTTGAACTGAGTCATACAATCAAATAGTAAATTTCCAATACGTTTTATTTGTAACATTTCTACTTTTCGGCTATTTACTTAACTTATATTTCGTCCAATAAGTGAAATCCTCTCTTCACTCCCGGGTTTGTAAACCAGTTCTGTCGATTCATTCAAAAGATCCGACTCGCAAGAACGATCTATTTACGAATCGAACAGCGCAATTTGACTCGCGCCTGAGGAGTTTGTTTGTGTCTTTTCAGTGATTTTTAGTGTTTACGCTTAGAACGTCGCAGTCAAATGATTATATAAATTGTTTTGAGTTCCAGCCGTAGCGTTTTCAGTGTCATGTTGAGTGAGTCATGTGTTCAGTTAGGTTTATGGTCATGTATGTGGACGAGTCTGTGGATGTGTATTACGCAGACGGGTGCAGACTTCAGCTCTCACCCTGCGGATCTGAATTCATGATAGAGAAACACTTGTCACCCTCTGCACACCCGCTACAGCCCAAAGAGAGAGTCAGACAGAGAACAAGATTCGCCATCAGCGAGTATAAGGTACACATATCACCCTTTCATCTGTATAACTATCAAAACTGTGTCAGTGTAATGCTAAACGTGTTATGTCTGACTGTTGCATTGCTATCTATCTGTCTGTCTGTCTGTCTGTCTGAACAACTCACCATCTGCTGTTTATACCATATTATCTATCTATCTATCTATCTATCTATCTATCTGTCTGTCTGTCTGTCTGTCTGTCTGTCTGTCTGAACAACTCACCATCTGCTGTTTATACCATATTATCTATCTATCTATCTATCTATCTATCTATCTATCTATCTATCTATCTATCTATCTATCTATATATCTGTCTGTCTGTCTGTCTGTCTGTCTGAACAACTCACCATCTGCTGTTTATACCATATTATCTATCTATCTATCTATCTATCTATCTATCTATCTATCTATCTATCTATCTATCTATCTATCTATCTATCTATCTATCTGTCTGTCTGTCTGTCTGTCTGTCTGAACAACTCACCATCTGCTGTTTATACCATATTATCTATCTATCTATCTATCTATCTATCTATCTATCTATCTATCTATCTGTCTGTCTGTCTGAACAACTCACCATCTGCTGTTTATACCATATTATCTATCTATCTATCTATCTATCTATCTATCTATCTATCTATCTATCTATCTATCTATCTATCTGTCTGTCTGTCTGTCTGAATAACTCACCATCTGCTGTTATACCATATTATCTATCTATCTATCTATCTATCTATCTATCTATCTATCTATCTATCTATCTATCTATCTATCTATCTATCTATCTATCTATCTATCTATCTGTCTGTCTGTCTGTCTGTCTGTCTGTCTGAATAACTCACCATCTGCTGTTATACCATATTTTCTTTCTCTTGTTTAGGCATTGGTAGTGAATGCTTTGGCATTCAGAAACAAGTATGCGACTCATCCATATTTGCCTGAAGAGCTCATACCAGTGGAATTCAACAAGGTTAGACTGTCCTTAAGATGTACTTTTTATTACTGAAATCATGTAAATCCAGCTTAATTTCTCATTTGTGCTTATTTGCATAACCAAATGTTCATTTGCAGAAGTTCAACAGTGCCATAACTGAGGTTGAGTGGCCAGGGTCTGACTCTTGCACCACTGGGTCGCATGGAGAGATCACAGTTTGCTCTGTTGATGGACTTGCTGAACTGGTTCTTTCCTCTTCTGGAGAAGAGTTCACGGTGGAGTTTATCTGTCGGTCCAGCCAAAGTGAGGTAGAGTCGCAGTATTTGCAGCTTCAAGGTCACCAACACAAAAGCACATGTTTATTAAGTGGCTTGTCATTAAAATCCACCACGGTTAAGGGTTTGAACTTCTCTGAAGCCTCAGCAAGTGCTTGGTTGGACAATCCTGGGTCAGTCGGAAAAGCCCCCAATAAGGAAAGACTGGAATCAACAAGCTTGAAGTCTGAAAAGGTGCATGTGTACACCACAGTGATCCAGCAGTATTCCCGAGTGCTTTACCCACAGATGTGGTGCTATCCTCTCTCATTGGCTGTCAAGCATTGGGAATCACAGAAAACTAAAATAAATACTATAAATGGGCAAGATAGAAAAGGTTTAACAGACAGCGAAGATCGACAAACATCTCAAACAGGGCTGAAGACTCATCTTCCCAAACCATTGCCTTTAAAATGTCCCTCTCCTCATCAGCACAGGTGAGGAACTCCAAACAAACACATCATACAGTCTCATCTCATCTCTCTCTCTCTTTGACTTTATTTATGGATGAATCTCTCGACCTGTCAAGAACTGGTAATATTTCACCCCTCAAATAAGTATGTCATCCCCAAAATCGACCATGTGATGTTCAGGTGGAGGTATAACACTGTGAATCCTGATTTGCTGGAACAGGAAGAGGAAGTCACAGCTGAGCTGGTGAAAGTGGTCTGGTGCAAAGGCATTGTATACCGGTGATTACTGATTCATTTCATGTTCATACACCATTACCTATTGCATCACCTTAAAGACCATTACTAGGGTAAAAACTTTACCAAGGGCAAAAATATCATTTGTAAGGATCCCAATAGGTTACATTTTTATACATAATATAGTACAGGCCAAAAGTTTGGACACATTACTATTTTTAATGTTTTTGAAAGAAGTTTCTTCTGCTCATCAAGCCTGCATTTATTTGATCAAAAATACAGATTTTTTTTTATTTTTATATTGTGATATATTATTACAATTTAAAATAATTGGTTTTCAATTTATTATACTTTAAATTATCATTTATTTCTGTGATGCAAAGCTGAATTTTCAGGATCATTACTCCAGTCTATCACATGATCCTTTAGAAATCATTCTAATATGATGATTCATTATCAATGTTGGAAACAGTTCTGCTGCTTAATATTTTTTCATAACAGGTGTACCTTTTTTAGGATACTTTGATGAATAAAAAGTAAAAAAAAAAAAAAGAAAAGAAAAAAAAGAAGCAAAAGTTTTAAAAATAGAAATCTTTTGTAACAACAATATACACGACTGGTCAGTAATGTGGGGTCAGTAATTTTTTTCTTTCTTTTTTTGAAATAAATCAATACTTTTATTCAGCAAGGATGTGTTAAATTGATAAAAAGTGATAGTAAAGAAGATTTATATTATTAGAGAATATATTTTTTATTTTGAATAAATGCAGTTCTTTTGAACCTTTTATTCATCAAATATATTAGGCAGCAGAACTGTTTCCAACACTCATAATAAATCAGAATATTATAATGATTTCTAAAGGATCATGTGATAGATTGGAGTAATGATGCTGAAAATTCAGCTTTGCATCACAGAAATAAATGATAATTTAAAGTATAATAAATTGAAAACCAATTATTTTAAATTGTAATAATATATCACAATATAGAAAAATAGTAATGTGTCCAAACTTTTGGCCTGTACTGTGTATACACATACAAACACACATACATGCATATACACTTTCAGTAGTATATGATATTTTTATATTATGCCTTTCCATATTTCAATTAAAAAAGCAATATATTTCAATATATTTACTTTACTTTTGATTCATGATTTGTTTGCACACAGTCCTTAAATGGATAGTTCACCCAAAAAATAATTTTGATCCAAAACCAGTGTGATTTTCTTTCTTCAGTAAAACATAAAAGAAGATATTTTGATAAATGTCAGTAATTTTTGTCCATACAATGAATGTCGAAGGAGTCCAATGTTGTTTGGTTTCCCAGAATTCTTCAAAATATCTTAATTTGTGTTCCACAGAAGAAAGTAAGTCATTTGGAAAGGTTTGAAATGACATGAGGTTGAGTAAATGATGACAGCTTTTTCATTTTTGGGTGAACTGTCCCTTTAAGGACTATGTGCCAAACAAATAGAGTATGGATTAGACTTAAACACTGACTGATGATGATTTCATGTATTTTCTCTCCTTTAGTATAGTAGATGGAGTGATACCGATGGTAGAAATCTCACCTGGTGATGGTTCAGTCATTAGATCCAATGGCGTTTTAGCCAATTACTTCACACATTACAAAGCTGGAGCTGCTCACACAGATGTAAGACAACACTATCCAGATGTGCTTGGTCTCAAGAGAGGCTGATGTGCTGATACAGAGAGCATTACATGAATGAATGATTCAGAAGATGAGTTGATTTCTGTGTTCTCAGGCAGTGGAGTGTGTGTATTACCTGTGTGGTCTCCCACCTGACGTGCCGGGTCAGCTGTATTCTGTCCAATCTATTGTCACACGGGCCAGCAGGTGAGATGAGAGGTTACTAGCATACAGCTCACATTAAAACCAAAACCAATAGACAGGATTCCAGAACAAGTCGTGTCATAATATTCCCAAATAGAGGAAAATTCCTATTTATAGAATTCAGTCACTAGGGGGTGATAAGGAGACCCAAAATGTTGCACTGCAAAAATATTGAACAATTGTGTTTGCTAAGTCAAGCATCGCTGTTAACGACGCATTTATTGAACTGATAAAAAGTGACAGTAAAAGACATTTATAATGTTACAAAAGATTTCTATTTCTGATAAATGTTTTGTTTTTAACTTTTCTATTCATCAAGAGAATCAGATAAAAAAAATGTATTATGGTTCCACATAAATTATTCAATGTTCAACGTTGACAATAACAAGGAATGTTTCTTGAGCAGCAAATCATCATATTAGAATGATTTCTGAAGGATCATGTGACACTGAAGACTGGAGTAATGATGCTGAAAATACAGCTTTTCATCACAGGAATAAATTACATTTTAAAATATCTTCAAATAGAAAGCGGTTATTTTAAATTGTAATAATATTTCTATAATATTACTATAACGTTTTTTGATCACATAAATGCAGCCTTGTTTAGAATAAGAGAGTTCTTTCAAAAACACATTACAGACCAAGAACTTTTTAATGGTAGTGTATAATTTTTGTATTCCACAAATTACACGAACACAAAGAAGGACTATTTGGTCTGTGTTTTGTTAGGATTCTGAAATGTTTCATCCAGGCCAGAAGCTCCCTGAGGGTCCCGCTCTCTCTTTACTGCTGGAACGAGGTGTGTGTGTGAGACGGAGACTCGCTCAGTGTCCAGTGTATATGTGTGTGTGTGTGTGATGATAACGGTTCTGTCTTCAGCAGGCTGCGGTGTGTGATTGTGTACGTGTAGTTCAGGAGGTGATGGTGGCAGGTACAGGACATTTCAAAGCTCTCTCAGACGGGACGGTCGAGGTCTTGTTCCTGGATGGAGTTAGGGCTCAGATGATGTGGAAGTCTGACACATGTACACCTGCACAGGTACATAAACTTACTGTATGCATTTCATTAGCGTACAACTACACACTGATCATGAATCATCTCACCAGACTGCTTGTTTACTTCCACATTTAATCAGCTCTTCACCAGAGACTATTTGTTAATGCGATATGCTTACATCGATTCACATGCTAAGTTTTGAGTAATTTAGGGGATTCAAACTCAAATTTGCATCATCGAGTTTTTCATAAATTAAAAATATTAATTAAATATTATTATATTAATGTAATATATTATTTGTATATATTAAATATTGATCATTACATTACAATGTATGGTTATATTGGTGTATATAAATGAAAATGTAATGTTCATTTAGTGAAAAACACTGAAAAAAATGCTAGTTTTATTTTGGTATCATTAAGATAATATCGTTTTTATTAAAAACAATATTTTTGATTTTAAAGTTTTAGTAATTATGTTGTGTGCTCTGTCTATAGTTTTTATTCATTTTTCTTTGTTTCAGTTTATTTTAGTACATTAAAGGTTAAACTGAATTAAAAGCTGAAATATATATTTTTTTAAATGTATATATTTTATTGATATAATAACTCAGGATTAAGCCTGATTTTTATTTTATATTAACTTTTTTAATATTAATATATTAATTTAGCCAAATGTATTGTTTTAGCTACATGGCCCAGTCCTAATCAGCATGCCAAATGCTCAATAGAGCGTAAATTAAGTTACATTGGAACCATGTCAGTAAACAGTTAAAAATCCTGTTTTTTTATTTATGAATTCATGATTTTTAGATATGTGTTTTAATTATGTATTTGTGATGACAGTGTGGAGAAATGGAGCAGAGACTCAAGACAGAAGCCAAACCATCTCACAGCTGGTGCCAGCTCAGTTTGCCAGATGGGCACCAAACTCTTGTCCAAGTCGAGACAGACAAAACATATCACAGGTAAAGAGATAATGAAAAAATCAATGCACCAATTACTTAAGAAAATACGTAATTTCCTATTATACATCTCTCTCTCTCTCGCTCAGGTATGTGTCGGTAGTAGTGCAGTGGTGTGACTGGGTAAAACAGACAGAACAGAGCATGAGCGCAGTGGGTGTGGCTCTCTCAGACTCCGCCCATTCTGACACTCCTCAGCCAATAACGTGCAGGTATTAAGGAACTCTTATTCCCTGTATCATCTTTATTATAGTATTATAGTGATGCATATCAATCACTCTCTCCCAGAAATCTGCTCTCTATGTTCTTTCCAGGGTATTTTAAAATATAGTTATCCAGTATAATTGCTTTTCTATGCAGTGAAATTGAATGGAGGATTGCCACAACAAACTTATTTGTCTCTTTACTAAGTTTAATGCATATCGAAGTGTAAAAGGAAAAATATTTATTTAAATTTTTTTCTTAAATTTTTGGGAAACTATCCCTTCATCATCCTGATTTCTTTCACCCCTACAGGTCTGTTGTTTCAGAGCTGGAAAAGATCAAGAGGTTTAACTGTATCCTTTTTTTTTGCTGAGATTATATGTGTATCTTAGGGCTGTCAAAATAAAATTCGAATTTTGAATATTCGTCGAATCAAAAATAAAAATCCACATTCTAATTTTTAGGTGTGCGTCAGGCAGCCTTATCAGTGGCGAACGAGATGTGATGATGATGTAACGCCCGTTTCACACATACTCCGTTTGCAGTGCGTATTTTTTTCCACACCCATGTTAACAGGTTAGAGCTTTCACACTGCACGCGGATGCGGTCCGGCGATCCGTTCCAGTTGCGGTGCGTATACAGCAGTGCCGCGATCGTTTCCGCACCGAGTCTATTTCTGCTGTGCTGCAAACGCTGAATTAAAGTGACAGCACATGTTTCGTGGTCAAAATGAACACAGATTGACATGAAAATATAATAATCTCACCATAAATGCATTTAATTAAATAAATGTATTTCATTTAATTCTACTATTTTTCACAGTCATCTTTTTTACTTTAAGACGGGGGTAAAGCAAGGAAAACTACAATTTACCTCAACAAGGCGACATAATGAACGACACTCGTCTCATTCGTGGAGGTGGAAAAACAAGTTATTTGTGACATGCAAGATTTATTGTATTAAAATTTAAATACAAAAGAAAAGGCATGAGAGTCGCCTGTTTTTGTCAATTTTAAGTTTTAATTTAAAATGTTTGCGATTTTAATATAAGAACATGGTTAAATATTTGACCACTTGCTTGAGCAACTTAATACAAGTAGAAGTAATGCATGGAATAATAGGCCTACGTTGTTTAAATTGTGTTTAAACGTGCATTCGTCCATTAAAGAGTGTAGGCCTACAAATAGAATCGCAATGCTGACAAAACTTGTTTTAATAAAAGTTGCCGCATAACTTATGGATTTGAAATAAAAAATAGTAATTATGCGTTTGTGGTACAGCCGTGGATCAGTTATGCACTGCAAACGCAGCATGTGTGAAAGCACTATAGCGCGTGCTGCTCCTGTGCCGCATATGGAGTATGTGTGAAACGGGCGTAAGAGTTCTTGTTGCGTTTTAATGTTTTTCTTAGCCTATCCAATTGAACCCACTTGATGCAGCGCTGCTGCGTCGTTCATTCAAAACACTGCAGAAATAGAGAAGCTCAATGCGATCTAAGTTACGTCAAAACCATAACCAAGCCTTTCACGCAGAAGGCATTTTCTGTGCTGTTTTCTATGTAAACAAGCGCTGGACGGACATATTTGACCATTACACTCGGGTCTCGCAACAGAGAGCCACGTGTTTAGAAAGAGCTACGTAAAGTAAAGGAAGTTTAACTTTTTAAAAACATGTCTCGAGACTTTGTGGGTGTTTTTCCATTCCACTGCATGTATTTAAACGCAAAAAAATACTCTGTCTGAAAGAACTCTTTGTGGCTCTTTGTATAAAACTATGCATAAATATATGATGCTGTTTTTTTCATAATCGTTTATGCAATTTACGAAAATATATTTGATTTATAAACGTTATGCACTCTTTTGTACAGACTGTGATGTTATTTCATTGCTCTGAATAAACCATTTAATGCAGTGCATTCATATTTTGCTCATTGCACCCTCTTGTGGCCTCAGGAGACCTAACTGAAATTATGACTTTTAAATTCAAATATAATTTGAATATTAGTAATATTTACATTTAACAGTTTTTCAGCCATTTTGACAGCTCTATTATATGCGGCTTTGTTGATGCAGAAATTGATGATTGAGAGCAGGATGTTTCTTTAACACAAACCATCAGTTTTGTTGGAGAACAGCCCTGTCCTGCGTTCTACAGCGAGATCTTTGAGATGTGAGAGTTCTCCTGATCTCTCCGAGATCAAACTCACAGAGACCTGCATCTCTGAGGCTCTGCTGAAAACCTCCAGAGCCATACGGGACATTGACACGCTCTTATCGGACAGACCGTAGGCTAGACACGCACAGTTCCAGAAGAGCTATCCAACAACATTCCCCCAAAAATTGTCTGGTTTTATGGATCAGGGAAATGGAAATGAGGCTGTACGGGACCAACATGAATCTCACTAAACCTATCAAGAACATGTCTGGGTTATATTTTACCCCACAAAAAAAATAACCTTGGTCAAAAGACAATTTTATTGTGCCTATTTTCAGGAACTTCAAGCACATTTCCCCCCAGTCCCCATTATTTTAAGTCTCTCTCTCTCTCTCTCTCTCTCTCTCTCTCTCTCTCTCTCTCTCTCTCTCTCTCTCTCTATCTCTCTCTCTCTCTCTCTCTTTATATATATTTTTTATACATATATATATATATATATATATATATATAAGCAATTATATTATTAAAATAGTAGTATTTGTTATACTGCCTTTATTACTTTTAAGAATAATTATAATAAAACAATTATGGAAAAATTTGCATAATTGTACAAAAAGGAGCTATAATTAAATTTTTCATGCAAAATATAATTTATAATTTTTCTTCTTTTGAATTTTGAGGTGAAATGTTACCTAGATATGTTTTTAGCAAGATTCACCTCTTAAAGCCATTGATTACATATTAATTTTCCTCAGTTTTGTTTCCATTGACCGTTTCACACACACACACACACACACACACGTTTTCCTTTTTCATTGTCACAGTTAAATGATATTTTTAAGGTTTTGTTTAACATTATACTGTTCAATATCATATCTGATTGTGATTGAAATGACTTATTAAATTAATGAAGTTCTCTTTGCCCTATAAATACATGTTTTTGACTCATTGATTTAACTGAGTGTGTTTTGCTTAAACGTTTAAAGGGATAGTTCACCCAAACATGAAAATTCTGTCATCATTTACTCGCCCTCATGTCGTTCCAAACCCGTAAGACTTTCGTTCATCCTCGGAACACAAATAAAGATTTTTGATTAAGCTTTCTGTCCCTCCATTGACCCCGCTACACAACTACTACTTTAACGCTTCAAAAAGTTCATAAAGAGATTGTAAAACTAATCCAGTTAGTCCAAGTCCAAATTTTCTGAAGGGATTCAATCGCTTATATGATTTATTCACATTTAAACATTGATCAGTGAACATAAACAGAAGCTCAACCAAATCTGCTTGACACGTGAGAACAAACCTCATTGGTTCTTGCTGAAGCTCAAACATGATGCGTAACACTAGAATGAACCTCATTGGTTGCCGCACGTCAAACAAACATGCTTGAGCTTCCGATTACCACAACTGATGTGTAAGTTGATGAATGTTTATATGTGAATAAAAGTCTAAATTCAATCTGTTCATCATATAAAGCGATCGAATCTCTTCAGAAAATTTGGACTAAACCACTCCATTGAACTTTTTGAAGTGTCAAAGTGTCAGTTTTCATCAAAAAGATCCTCATTTGTGTTCTGAAGATGGATGATACACTGATAAAAATGATTTTGTGGTGAAGTAAATACTACAGAAAAAAACAATGTAATTTACATAAAAAAAGTTAGTTGGGCAAGAATTTTAAAAAAGTACATTCTATATTAGTACTCAGTTCAAGCATGTAGAAATGAAAGCGTAAATATTAACGTTATAAGAGCCATTCCACCGAAAGGGTGACATTTGCCTGTTGTAACTTTTCAAAATTAAACTAATTTATTATCTTTTTTCAACACTGAATCTAATAACACACACATTCCACTATTCAAAATGTATATTGGTCAATCTCAGGTAACTTTATTTCATTTTTTACAAGGTTTCAAAGTGGGAGATGGATGCATTTTTCTTTTAAAAAGTAGGCTATGTTTTAAAAAAAAATGGCAACTAATTTCTTTGTTTTACTCTCACAAAAGTGTTGATTTTGAAGAAATGGTAGGTTGCATGTTTAAATAATTGACATTTGTCACTACAAA
This sequence comes from Leuciscus leuciscus, assembly GCF_965113295.1. Taxonomy (NCBI): domain Eukaryota; kingdom Metazoa; phylum Chordata; class Actinopteri; order Cypriniformes; family Leuciscidae; genus Leuciscus; species Leuciscus leuciscus. Next base: position 47,634,317 of record NC_138729.1, read on the forward strand.
TCACAATATATGCACACAAGGTGTAAAAAAAAAAAAATACAAAGCCATTTTTTCATTTTAAAGGAGACCCAAACCTTAAATTTATAAATGTTTTTATCATGTAATTAATTAAACTGTTGGATAAATGATTAACATAACACAATTGAGAAAATCAGTGGTTTAACTTTATTTTTTAGAGACGTAACAGGAATGAACGTAACAGGAATGTATCCGGACATTCCGGTGTGTGTGTGTGTGTGTATAGCTTGTGTGTGTGTGATAGAGATTTCTGAAGGAATGTGCTTGTTTGTCACAGCCAAGAAGATGAAAAGTGAACAAAGGAGTGAAAGAAGGAGAGAGAGAGAGAGAGAGAGAAAGAGAACGGAGATAGTGTGGCGTCGATTTCCATGTGACGACCTGTGACTGGCCTGGCGGGTGGGATAATACACACAATGTCCTCAAACAAGTACTAAAGGATGTCTTCGCGGGCTGGCCAGAAAAACCGGTTGACCCCAATCTTTTACATACAACGGACCTCAACATGTGTATCAGTGATGACACCAGGGAACAGATCACCATCGTACCTCAGCACACACCATTTGCCTACAACTTCAAGACTTTGCCACTGAACTTCTGTCTCTGTGGGGGCCATGGAAGCTGTCTGCTGATTGCTGAACTTGAAATGCTTTGCATTAAAGCACCCACAGTTCAGATTTTGTGTTGTCGTGCACAAGCAGCTGACGTCCCTGTATATCAATTCTCCATGGGCTAGGGACACTACCTGATGGATCCTCATAATGGACGGAACTGGTGGCACATCATTGGGCATCTCTGAAACTCCACGATCAACTGCTTCCTCGCTAACAAAAAACAACTGTATTTTTGTGTTTGTCTCTTTCAACACCGCATACGGCTCTGCAGCATCCGGAATGTCTCTTCCTTGGCTGACTAGATTGTCATCCCTCCTCTTCAGGGCCCCTCCCACACCATCCAGGGCACCCTTCCCGTGACTCGCCTCGAAAAAGTTCCACGTCCCGGCAGTGAATCCCCGCTTGAACAGCTCAGTAGAAAACAAGAATAAATGACCTCGTTGTTTGTACTGAGTGCAGGGGCCATCGCTGTAAAAATGGACAGTGGAGACCTCTGGATGTGCACTTTGCACATAATCACTGGTGACAAGTGCTGCCAGATTGCTGGTGGGCCCTTTATTCTGACATCGGCCGAGGGGTTGCATGCACATAAAGCACACCTGTGTGCAGTGTTGCCTGCTGGTGTGATGCTCCGAAGTGGACTGTCTGTATTTCTGTGCTGTCCTTGCAGAGGTAATTTTCTGAAAAGTCAACATGAATTATGCATTCATGAGCTTTTAAAGGGTTAGTTCACCCAAAAATGAAAATTCTGTCAGTAATTACTCACCCTCATGTCGTTCCAAGCCCGCAAGACCTCCGTTCATCTTCGGAAACACAGTTTAAGATATTTTAGATTTAGTAAAGACGTAGCGCTTCTGTGTTGTGCGTCACACGCATCGCACACATGGCCAGCGTCGGCCAATAGTGAGCCTACGTGTGACGTACAACACAGACGCGCTGCGCTATTACACTACGTGAACTCACTCGAGGCCCAGAGAGAAGGAAATGAATAGTGGAAAAAAGTCGTTATTTTTGTTTACTTTTTGCGCACAAAAAGCATTCTCGTCGCTTGATAAACTTAAGATTGAGCCACTGTAGTCACATGGACTACTTTGATGATGTCTTTATTACCTTTCTGGACAAGGACAGAATAACGTACATACATTTTCAATGGAGGGACAGAAAGCTCTTGGACTAAATCTAAAATATCTTAAAGGGGTGGTATAATGCCCTTTTCACAAGATGTAAAATATATCTATGATGTCCCCAGAGTGTGTGTGTGAAGTTTTAGCGCAAAATACCCCACAGATATTTTTATATAGCAAGTTAAAGTTGTCACTTTTTGAGGGTTTGCAAAAACGCACCGTTTTGTGCCTGGCCCTTTAAATGCAAATGAGCTGCTGCAGAGGGCGGGGTTTCAAGAGCTTGTGTGTGTTAGCAGCTGCTATTACCTCACGCAGACACACTAAAATGACAGAAACTGTTCTGCCTTTAATGTTAAACGGAGTCAGATAAGGATGGAGAGACTCAAGAAGAAGTGACAACATGTAGAATGCAACAGGACGTCTCTGAATGGTTAGTTGATGAATTTATGTTGCTGATGTGGAGTTAACTATCTTCAATTAGGATATTATGTCATGATAAATCTATAAATTGCTCATATAGGAACTGTTGTGAGATGCACACAGAGTGACTTTCTATTGCATGTGAAAAGATGGATGCTAAAGTTTGAGCTGACTCACAAATGTACTCTTATACAACAACTTTTCCTCTTCTCAACATGGACTGCGTGTTCCCGGGGGCGGGGTTTATGTAAATTCTAGGGTTAGTGATGTCACTAGAGGAATGTCGTGTAGTCCCAACCCTGTAGTCCTTTTCTTTAAAAGCAAATATCTCCCTTTGCTTTGAACTTTGAGCGTTGTAACTTTGCAGATGTTGTTTATGCTCAAACAGCAACATTACACACTAACTAAAGTTAGAAAAGTGAAATCACACTCAACCACCCCTTTAAACTGTGTTCCGAAGATGAATGGAGGTCTTACGGGCTTGGAACGACATGAGGGTGAGTCATTAATGACATAATTTTCATTTTTGGGTGAACTAACCCTTTAAGTTTAGTCTCAACGCCCTGTAGTGTGTGAACTGATTGCTGATGTTAAAGGTGTGTCTCTTAAACCTGTGCAGCAGCAGGTTTAGCCGTTCCAGCAGTTCTTCTTGAGTGGTCTGGAACTCTTTTTTTGATTGTGATTTTTAGATGTTTTACCATTGGGGTCATTCTTGTGCTGCTTATCCACAACTACCCATTGGATATAACACACATTATTTTCTGGGTTGTACTCTGTAGAGACTGGGCAAGAGAGGTCCTTGCACTCAGAACATTCTCCATACATGCACTTTAAATTTTCTGTCTCACATGAGATCTCTTTCACAAGGTCATCCAGACTGAGGGTGCTGATTACTTTCAAGTAGTGCAGCTTCTGGACAAGAAAACCCAGATTCTCATGCATCTTGCACATGCACGTGTCCCGATCACTCAAGAGTCGGATGAACAACCCAAAAAGGTCTGAGCTTGCAGAAGAGTGAGTATGAGATGGAGCTTTGTTCTTCAGCCAAAAAACGTCCTGTGCACATTTTTTATGGTATCCAAAAGGAACCGTTTTTGCTTTTTGTTTTTCTTTTGAGTGAGGGTCTGCCTCTTTCCAGTTGTGATGCGACTCACATCATCAGAACATCTGCAACCCTGTTGTTCTGCTTCCGTTGGTAGGTGTAGTTAACCTTCAAATTCTTCTCATTTTTGCATCTTTTAGTTGAAAAGCCCAGTGAGTTTAGAGCAAACCGTTGCATTCTGTACTTTTTCAGAACTTTTCCTGTTATCACTTTTGAAATGATTTGTTTTCCCCTCTCCCCCCCTTGCATTTTTGTACTTGTTTCGGATGTCCTCCACCAGAGCTTCATGAAACAAAAGAGTCCTCCGAATGGCCACTCTTGGAAGCTGTCTCAACTGTTTGTTTACCTTTGTGCGTGGAGATGCATTTTTCTTTTTAAAGCGCTGCCCTTGATTATGTTGCCTAAAAACACACACACCATAATAAATTACACACTGCAATAGTCAGGAAAATGTACTGTAACATTGTTAAATGAATCACTATGATCTGATGGCTAAATTCATACATCCGGTTTGACAGACAGGCTTAAGGCTCGAATGAACCTAGGAGCTATGTTGTCTGGGGCTATATGCCCCTGGTAGGGTCTCCCAAGGCAAACAGGTCCTAGGCGACGGGTCAGACTAAGAGCGGTTCAAAACCCCTTATGATGCCCAAAAAAAGGAGGACCGTGACGTCGCCCGGTATGGCGCAGCCGGGGCCCCACCCTGGAGCCAGGCCCGGGGTTGGGGCTCGTATGCGAGCGCCTGGTGGTCGGGCCTCTCCCCATGGGGTCCGGCCGGGCTCAGCCCGAAGGAGTGACGTGGGGCCACCCTCCCGTGGACCCACCACCTGCAGGAGGGACCGTAAGGGGCCGGTGCTAAGTGGATCGGGCGGCAGTCGAAGGCGGGAGCCTAGACAACCCGATCCCTGGACGCGGAATCTAGCTCTAGGGACATGGAATGTCACCTCTCTGGCGGGGAAGGAGCCTGAGCTTGTGCGTGAGGTTCAGAGATTCCGACTAGAGATAGTTGGGATCACCTCTACGCACGGCTTGGGCTCTGGAACCACACTCCTCGAGAGAGGATGGACTCTTCACCACTCTGGAGTTGCCCATGGTGAGAGGCGGCGGGCTGGTGTGGGTTTGCTTATAGCCCCCCAGCTCAGCCGCCATGTGTTGGAGTTCACCCCGGTGAACGAGAGGGTCGCTTCCCTACGCCTTCGGGTCGGGGATAGGTCTCTCACTGTCGTTTGTGCTTACGGGCCGAACGGCAGTGCAGAGTACCCGGCCTTCTTGGAGTCTCTGGGAGGGGTGCTGGAAAGTGCTCCGACTGGGGACTCCATCGTTTTACTGGGGGACTTCAACGCCCACGTGGGCAGCGACAGTGACACCTGGAGGGGCGTGATTGGGAGGAACGGCCCCCCTGATCTGAACCCGAGTGGTGTTCTGTTATTGGACTTCTGTGCTAGTTACAGCTTGTCCATAACGAACACCATGTTCAAGCATAAGGGTGTCCATCAGTGCACATGGCACCAGGACACCCTAGGCCGGAGGTCGATGATCGACTTTGTGGTCGTTTCATCCGACCTCCGGCCGTATGTCTTGGACACTCGGGCGAAGAGAGGGGCGGAGCTGTCAACTGATCACCACCTGGTGGTGAGTTGGATCCGATGGCGGGGGAGGAAGCTGGACAGACTCGGCAGACCCAAACGTACTGTGAGGGTCTGTTGGGAACGTTTGGCCGAATCTCCTGTCAGAGAGATCTTCAACTCCCACCTCCGGCAGAGCTTCGACCAGATCCCGAGGGAGTCTGGAGATATTGAGTCCGAGTGGACCATGTTCTCCACCTCCATTGTCAACGCGGCCATTCGGAGCTGTGGCCGTAAGGTCTCCGGTGCCTGTCGAGGCGGCAATCCCCGAACCCGGTGGTGGACACCGGAAGTAAGGGATGCCGTCAAGCTGAAGAAGGAGTCCTATCGGGCCTGGCTGGCTTGTGGGACTCCTGAGGCAGCTGATGGGTACCGACGGGCCAAGCGGACTGCAGCCCGGGTGGTTGTGGAGGCAAAAACTCGGGCCTGGGAGGAGTTCGGTGAGGCCATGGAGAAGGACTATCGGTCGGCCTCGAAGAGATTCTGGCAAACCGTCCGGCGCCTCAGGAGGGGGAAGCAGTGCCCTACCAACGCTGTTTACAGTGGAGGTGGGCAGCTGTTGACCTCGACTGGGGATATCACCGGACGGTGGAAGGAATACTTCGAGGATCTCCTCAATCCCGCCGTCACGTCTTCCATTGAGGAAGCAGAGGCTGAGGGCTCGGAGGCGGACTCGTCCATCACCCAAGCTGAAGTCACCGAGGTAGTCAAGAAACTCCTCGGTGGCAAGGCACCGGGGGTGGATGAGATCCGCCCTGAGTACCTCAAGTCTCTGGATGTTGTGGGGCTGTCTTGGCTGACACGCCTCTGCAACATCGCGTGGCGGTTGGGGACAGTACCTTTGGACTGGCAGACCGGGGTGGTGGTCCCTCTTTTCAAGAAGGGGGATCGGAGGGTGTGCTCCAACTATAGGGGGATCACACTTCTCAGCCTCCCTGGGAAAGTCTATGCCAGGGTACTGGAGAGGAGAATCCGGCCGATAGTAGAACCTCGGATTCAGGAGGAACAGTGTGGTTTTCGTCCCGGTCGTGGAACACTGGACCAGCTCTATACCCTCTACAGGGTGCTGGAGGGCTCATGGGAGTTTGCCCAACCAATCTACATGTGCTTTGTGGATTTGGAGAAGGCATTCGACTGTGTCCCTCGCGGCGGCCTGTGGAGGGTGCTCCGGGAGTATGGGGTCCGGGGCCCTTTGCTAAGGGCTATCCGGTCCCTGTACGACCGGAGCAGGAGCTTGGTTCGTATTGCCAGCAGTAAGTCAGACTTGTTCCCGGTGCGTGTTGGACTCCGGCAGGGCTGCCCTTTGTCGCCGGTTCTGTTCATAATTTTTATGGACAGAATTTCTAGGCGCAGCCAGGGGCCGGAGGGGGTCGGGTTTGGGGACCACACGATTTCATCTCTGCTCTTTGCGGATGATGTTGTCGTGTTGGCCTCATCAGACCAGGACCTCCAGCACGCACTGGGACGGTTTGCAGCCGAGTGTGAAGCGGCTGGGATGAAAATCAGCACCTCCAAGACCGAGGCCATGGTTCTCAGTCGGAAAAGGGTGGCTTGCTCGCTTCAGGTTGGTGGAGAGCTCCTGCCTCAAGTGGAGGAGTTCAAGTATCTTGGGGTCTTGTTCACGAGTGAGGGAAGGATGGAACGGGAGATTGACAGGCGGATCGGTGCAGCTTCTGCAGTAATGCGGTCCCTGTACCGGTCTGTCGTGGTAAAGAAGGAGCTGAGCCGCAAGGCGAAGCTCTCGATTTACCAGTCAATCTACGTTCCTACTCTCACCTATGGTCATGAGCTGTGGGTCATGACCGAAAGGACAAGATCCCGGATACAAGCGGCCGAAATGAGCTTTCTCCGCAGGGTGGCTGGGCGATCCCTTAGAGATAGGGTGAGAAGCTCGGTCACTCGGGAGGAGCTCAGAGTAGAGCCGCTGCTCCTCCACATCGAGAGGGGTCAGTTGAGGTGGCTCGGGCATCTTTTCCGGATGCCTCCTGGACGCCTTCCCGGGAAGGTGTTCCGGGCATGTCCCACCGGGAGGAGACCCCGGGGAAGACCTAGGACACGCTGGAGAGACTATGTCTCCCGGCTGGCCTGGGAACGCCTCGGTGTCCCCCCGGAAGAGCTGGAGGAAGTGTCTAGGGAGAGGGAAGTCTGGGCATCCCTGCTTAGACTGCTGCCCCCGCGACCCGGCCCCGGATAAGCGGTAGAAGATGGATGGATGGATGGGCTTAAGGTAGTCCCAGACTAAAATGCATGTTTGAGCTGTTTTAACTGAAAGCAATATCTTAAAATATGTCAGTGTCATTGTTTTGTCTCAAGATGCACAGCAGTAATGTTTTTTTCAAAGGCACATTTATAAAAGCTACTTAAATGCCCTAATTGAACTAAGGCCTAATCCTGTCTGTGAAACCGGGACATCGTGTAATGTAATCATGTCTATTTTCATTAACCCTAACCCCTCTAGCACATTGTCTTTGGCACATGAGTGTTTCATGAAGTAGACCTGGAAGTGCTTGGTTGTGGATGTACAGCTTGCTCTGGTGATAACTGGGGGCTGTGTGGAGGGGTGACAAGGTGCTGGAGGGCTTCTTTCCTGTCTTTGATGCTATGGTAATTCTCCCTCCACTTTGTGCGACGTCTGCCCTTTTCTCTCTTACTGAGGCCATTGATTAGTTTCTTCCTTTCTGACTCCAGGTCCTTCCTGTATTTTTCACCTTCCTTCTCTAAATTTTTCTGTCTCCTCTCTGGGTCTGCATCACGTCCCATAAATTAAAGTAAAATTGCTCAACTTTTCTGATACTGGTGTTCCCATCATGCACTGGGCCTTGAATGATTAATGAGGTTGATTTTGCACTGTTTTCCAGCTGTATTTACACTATTTTATCATTGCTTTTCTTGTTAGGATTTGTAACTTGCCATTTTGTGACATTTGGAGTTCATTTTCTAGTCAAAATGACAAATTCAAACACAAAAACGATCCATCAAATGTTACCGTCATTGTGTATTGTCTACCAAGTATTGAGGTCTCTGCGTTCACTCAATGCGTAACTGCTGATGTGTAGATGTGGTGTCTCACACAATATCTATTTACTCAACCTTTTACTAGCCAAGTTAAAATTCCTTATTTTCTTTGTTACTTTCACTTAACTTAGTTAAGTAGAATTTACTTAATTCCATATGTGAAATTTACTTAAAAAATATTCGTGCAAAAACTTGCAAAAGTAAATTTCCCTTATTGTTTTTTTCAGTGTCGTCTAACGGGTTTGGAGCGACACGAGGGAGAGTAAATGATGACAGAATTTTCACTGTTGGGTTGAAACTAACCCTTTAAGCCATTTAGGAGAAAGAAAAAAAGTTGTGGCAAAAAGTTTTAGTCATCATTTCTTGTGCATGTTCAACCACACTCCTTAAACTCATCAGACAAACTAATAACCAAGTGGAAGTTGTTCTGTTCGTCATTATGGTGAGTCCCACTTGTTTGCTCTAACAGTGATATTTGTGAAACACTTGTGTGGCGTTTAGAATTAGACGACTGACCTTTATACACGGCCCGTCTAAACACCAGATATACTATTATTATCATTATTGTTCGTATTAGAACAGTGATCTTATCATTGTTATTTGACCATCTGACCTGAGTTTGTGTTGTTTCTCACACTAAATGGCTGTCAATATTAAACCTGACCTCAGATCAGGGATGTTATGCTCGATAGTGAAACACTGGTTACACCTCTTCCTTATTAAAGTTATAGAAACGTGCATGCATTTCCTTTGGGTGTATTTGTGATTCTCACCAGTTTCTGAGCCGCTGTACTTCTACACACACTTATGTGCTGGCTGGGTGAGTTTGCAGAGAAATATTGCTGCTTTATTTTAAATGAGTTGTCTTTTATTTCGATTTTTTGACTTTTCTGTTGATTTAGTTCTTGATTATCTTGATTATACTTGTGTTAGTGCAGTATATTATGGCAGATGCCTTCAATACTTGAGGATTTTATTATGTTTCTTATTACGATTGATTACTAGTTTGAAGATGTGACTGATAAGAAACATACAATAATATTCGATCATATAGCTGCATTTTGAAGAAGCAGATGACAGTATAACAACTCTGTGTTTTTCACACTTGTGAATGTAAAGAGTGGCTAGTGTAAAGGCACAAAGGTGTGAATTTAGACTGTTTTCACAGCTTCTTTAAAAGTTCAGAATGTTTTCATCTGTAGCCTGTTCAAAGAGGTTTGCTGCATTAATTATAATATTAATGATTATTGTAAATAAATAAATGTTGTAAATATATTTTATATATAATATATATTTTAAATTTTTTCAAATTTTCTGGAGAAAATGAGTTGTTGACTGTGTAAAACGCACTACCACAATGCTGGGAGTGGTTGCTAAAGTGTTCAGAGTGGCTTTTAGTGTGTAAAGGTTATTTACTGGCATCAATGGTTCCTTAAAGAACACTGTGAAAAAAATAGTTTCAACTTAAAAAAAAGTAAGTGTTCTTTATGTAGTGTAAATGTATTTTATTGTAAAATAAATGTACACTTTATTGTAGTGTAAAAAAAAAAAGTAAGTGTAAATTATTGCCTTAAAATGTTAAGTTCAGTCAACTTGAAATGTTTTCAAATGTTTACTAATTTGCATATTCATGAATCCGCATATACTAAATGAAGCAAGGGTGTAGAGTTACATTCAAGATATTTTAAGGCATGAAAAAAAAAAAAAAAAAATCGAGTTTTTTTTTTTTTATATGTAAAAAGCTCCATCAAATGTTACCGTCATTGTGTATTGTCTACCAAGTATTGAGGTCTCTGCGTTCACACAATGCGTAACTTCTGATATGTGGTGTCTGACACAATATCTATTTAACCAACCTTTTACTAGCCAAGTTAAAATTACTTATTTTCTTTTTTAATTTCACTTAACTTTGTTAAGTAGAGTTTACTTAATTCCATATGTGAAATTTACTTAAAAAAATATGCGTGTGAAATTTTACTTTCATTTTTTTTGTGAGTAAAGGTTCTGGCTTCAATGGTTCCTTAAAGAACACTGTAAAAAATATTGTTTCAACTTAAAAAAAGTAAGTGTTCGTGCTGCCTTAAAATTTTAAGTTCAGTCAACTTGAAATGTTTTCAAATGTTTACTAATTTCCATATTCATTAATCCGCATATACTAAATGAAGCAAGGGTGTAGATTTACATTCAAGATATTTTAAGGCATGACCAATTTTATTCAAGAATTTTTTTTTTATATATATGTATTTTTTTTGTGATCAAAGATGAGTTTTAAGGGATACAATTATTGTCCACAGGGGGACTTTAAATATGGAAGTTTCAGAGGAAAAACATTCTAAGTCCCCCTGTGGTGAAAATCAAGTTTTTATTGTTGTTTATATGTCTATGTGGTGTTTTAATATGATTTAAGACAAACCATGTGCAAATTCATAAGTCGACACCATTGCTGAGTATTTTCTCCTAAAACTGCAGTGAACCAAAGACAGTCTCAAAAACACGGTTTGAAATCGCTGGTGTTTCTGACGTCTCAAACTAACTTGTAACCAATCAGATCAACGTGTGATCGTGAACGAGTGGATCTCTGAGCTGGTGTGAGTGAGTGGAGGCGGGGCTAATTTGCTAATTTAAATTCATAGAACCGCGTATACTAAATGAGGCAAGGGTGTAGAGTTACATTCAAGCTGTTTTAAGGCATGAATGATTTTTTTTCAAGGAATTCCTTGTCATTTTGATGATCAAAGATGAGTTTTAAGGGCTAACATTATTGACTACAGGGGGACTTTAATAACATTAACATGTAAGTTTGTGCATTGACTTATGTTAACAAATGAAACTTTATTGTACAGTGTTACCAATGTTTCTTTTATATTTGACTTCTTTTAGGCCACATGCTCTAATGTACAAGCTCTGATGTCTCGCTTTAACTCACTGGCTGGTGAAAGTAAGTTTTCCCAACCTAATCAGAGCAATCAATTCAGGAGCACCAGGACTGAGGACCAGAATCCACTGTTGATCCCCAAGCCGGTGAAACTCAAACCTGTGGACATGCATAAAGGCGCAGGCTCCAAGCCTTTCCCTAAACCACTCATGGTCAAACCCAACTTTACAGTCAACTCTTTAGAGACTAGATTCAATCCTCAAGTTTCTAGCAACCCGCTCTATAGTGACTCGAGAAGGGATGCTGTAGGAGCGAAGCTGCCCAATAGAGGTCAAAAGGAGAACTCGTATACACAATCCCTTTCTGCAGGAGCCGGACCCTGGACTCCTACAAAACCATCTGCTATGCAGAAACCTGTTTTTCATAAAGACATCTCTGCAGCGCCGGGAACTGCTACTGATGATTTGTCAGTGCCAAAAACGAAGTCTCTCCCCAGTGTGTTTGCTTTAGGAAAGTGTCCTGCCAAACCAGAGAGACCTCCACATGTTAACCTCAACAAGTTCAGAGGGAACGGTAAGACATGGACATCACCATATGGGTTCATTCTTTTTAAATGTCTAGAATTATGTGAGTGTACAACTAAAATACAGTGGTGTCAATAAGATTTTAGACACTTACACAACTGTTCAAAAGTTTGGGGTCAGTAAGTTTTTTTGAATGTTTTGTGAAAAGTCTCTTAAGCTCATCAAGGCTGTATTTATTTGATTAAAGGTGCTCTAAGCGATGTCACGTGTTTTTTAGGCTGAAATTTTTTTTTGTCACATCCAGCAAACATCTCTCTCCTCACTATCTGCTAGCTGCCTGTCCCCTGAACACACTGTAAGAAAACGCGGTCTCTGTAGACACCACAGGCTCCACAAACGGCAAGAAAAACAAACTGGCCCAGCCTGGACCACGGAACATAACAAACAGTATTCCAGCCAATAACCGACAAGAATGATTTGGGGGGTTAGTGCGTGTGCACATGAAGGGGGGTGTGGGGAGTGGAGGAGAGAGAAGCATGAAGAGGGAGCTTAGCTAGAGGAGAGATGTCCTAGACAACAAATTATATTCTCTTGAATCTTGATATGGCCGACACACGACAAAAGAGACGACATTCCGATGAACAAATAGCAAAGAAGAGGGAAAAAGGAGAAGGAACACGAAGTCACGAATTTACATCGGGGGAGGGGACGGGATGAGGAGGAGGGAGGGTCGAGCTTGTCTCAATTTTGTTTGACTTTGACAATACTTCGAATGTCAACAAGAAGTGGCGTCACCCAACTTCGCTTAGAGCACCTTTAAATTACAGAAAAAACGAATATTGCGAAATATTATTACAATTTAAAAGAACTGTTTTCTATTTTTTCTAAATGCAATTTATTCCTGTCATCAAAGCTGAATTTTCAGCATCATTACTCCAGTCTTCAGTGTCACATGATCCTTTCATTCTAATATGCTGATTTGCTGCTCAAGAAATATTTCTTGTTATTTTCAATGTTGAATTTTTGGGGGGAAATAGAAATCTTTTGTAACATTATAACATTCTTTGTTATCACTTTTGATCAATTTATTGTGTTCGTTGAATGATTAAAGTATTCATTTCTTTAAAAAAACATTACTGACCCCAAACTCTTGAACTTAATTTTAAATCACTTAAAAATGTCTGAATGTCAGTGCATTATATAACAAAATATCAAAACAAGTGTCAAAAAATGTATACATTCCACAATATATTTTTTTAAGATACTACAATAATAATAATGAACAACCACATTTGACTTTAAAATAAAGACATAAAAAAGTATATTTTGCATAAAGAAAATGAATCCTTTAGTAGGACCATTCAGGATGCATTCATAAAGTGTGACTCAAATGTCCAAATACTTTTTTGGGCCTACCATATTCTTGTCTAAACACCCAAAATCCATTTCCCTGAGCTGTGAAATATAACCTATATTTAAAAAAAAATTAAGAGATTACATTTACAGACTCATGGACAATTCAGTGTCTAACAGTTTAGTTTTTGTCGCTTCATGTTCTGTTTCCATCTGCTGGTTCATCAGTTATCAACACCAATAATCCTGAGCTTGATCCTGGACTTTTCCCCCTCCCACCGCCACCGGAACGCCTGTCAATCACATCTATGACTCCGCCCCCATCACCAGACTTCACACTTCCACCTGCTCTCCCTCCACTGTGAGTGCTGACTTTATGAGATGCACGTAAACACAAATCTGGAAATACATACAACATTACAATACAATACAAAAGAGTGTCATGAAATAATAATTACTATTAATTAGCAAATTTATTGGGACATGGTACTATAGTAATACCATGGGGATTTAGTAGCGAAATACACTCAAAATACTTTGAGTATGAGAAAGTACTATTTCAGTCTTTCTACTTCAAAATTTCATATTTAATTCACTGTTACTTGTTTCTTTGAATTATTTGTGAAATTTACTAGCAATTTCTGAGTAAAAATAGTTTCAAAGTAAAGCCTACACCATTTGTGTGTGTGTGTGTGTGTGTGTGTGTGTGTGTACGTGTACCTTGACATTTAAATACCATGGTACATGAATATGGTAGGTATGAACTCATAGTTTTTTAATTTCATGGTACCACTGCTGTATTTTGAGGTAATGCAATAGTACAATTGCATGTATTATCATTAACACAAAGCTGTGAAGCAGAAATTCAAAAGCAAGGTTGTTTTTACTGTTTGTTCTGTTGTGAACAGGGATCAGACTCTCCAGGAGGATTTGTACGATGATACGGACACCATGAACAGGACACAGACTTCACTAGGTCTTCAGAGAGAAGTTATATAAATTAGTTTCAAATTAACATTTGATACATACAGTAACCCCAATTAAAAAACTGTATTAATTACAAAGATATCGACCTCATTTTAAAGAAAAAGCACATTCAAGCATCACATGAAATGACATTTATAGGTGTTACTTTAATATTATTGCGGAGGGTTTTTAGGTCTTTTTTCAAAGTCTGTAAACAACTCTCTTTTCTGTTTTAGGTAAAAGCAGCAATGACCACGAGGTAAGGATTGTGTTTGCTTAAGCTGACAGCTCGTGTAGAGCTGTTTTAAATAGCACATCAACATCTCGCTTGCTAAAACACTCGGTAAAAATAGTCTGCAAAAGAACCAGCTTCTCAAAAGGAAATGAAGGCATTGACAAGACAGTCATTATTACAGACTGAAGAAAATGATTGTGTAAATAAAACACAGAATTTTTAAGATTAGTTCATTTTAACTTTTACCGTCTCTGTTTGTTTCTTGCGTAGGAGTCGGGTGAGGAGATATACGAGGATCTTGACAGCAACCGGTGAGATCTCTTATTTAATTGTGGTTGCTAAGTCAAGCATTATTATTACTCAAACTTAGAATTAGTGATTTGAACAAACTCCTGAACCAATAAAGTATAAAAGGCAAAGGTCATGTTATGCCCTTGTACAAAGTCTTGATTTTGTTTTTGGGGGGGTTTTTTTTCATGCTTGAATGTTCAAAAAAACAAATTATTTTTCACAAATTTGACACTGTTGCAGCTCCCCTCTTCCCAGTCTGTCAGTAACACTCCGTTTAGTCCCTGTCTCTATGAAGCCCCTCCTTCTGAAAAGCTCAATGTGCTCTGATTGGTCAGCTGGACCAGTGTGTTGTGATTGGTCAACCGCTTTGTGCATTTTGGTAATGTCACGCCCCTCACCATAACTGTGAGTTTCAACACACTACTAACACATCTCAATCAGGCCTCGTCCCCTTTATTTTGAGTATGCCTTGGGTGGGAATTATTTAAATGAGGAATATTGTGACGTATTCGTTTCTGGAAGAAAACTGTGAGTTTCAGGGAGTTCAGAAACAGTGCACACTGATAGAGAGAACAACTGCTGCTGGAGAGACTTTGTGCTTTGTAAGTTTGTAGACATTGTTAATGCTCAAACAGCAACATTACACACTAAAGAAAGTAGAAAATGTAAAAAAGCATAATTGATCCTCTTTAAACACAGCATTAAACTGAAGTTGTGATAGTCTTTTCTTCCCTATTGTGATGTATATCCGAGTGAAATGACTTTTCAAACGAGAAAAAATGTAGGGTGGGACTTGATTTTGTCCATGGGGAATTGATTGGATGGTTGTGGTTTGCTATTGGTGGATCTCATGTGAGTGACATGTTGCCCCGCCCCCACGCCAGTGAACACATCATCAGAGAAGAGATTGTTCATTAGAGAAGTAATTTTCAACAAACTTGTGAACCATCACCCATCGTAATAGCAAGTTCTGCACCGACAAATGCCACTCACATTTTCTTCAGGAAATCTGGTTACTCTTTAGCAAAGTCTGCAATTCAATTGGTCTCAAATTTTAATATGATTAATGAGATAAAAGAAGAAAAATACTTACTCAAAACTCTTCTAATGGAAAGCTTTCCTCTACACAGGCCTGAAGACAACAAAGAAACGGTGGAGGAAAAGACGACAAAAGAATCAAAAGAACTCAAGAAAAAGCTCGAAAAAGAAGAGAAGAAACGCTTGGAGCAGGAGAAGAAAGAGAAGAAGGAGCAAGAGAAAAGGCAGCAGGAGGCCAGGAAAAAGTTTAAAGTGATTACAAACAGCTCAATACTGGATATCTCTGTTTTGAGATTATGTGGGGGGGTTTATTTTCATGAATCTCACAAAACCTGTCAAGAACATGCCTGGAGACACGTTTCACCTCAAAATCTAAATTATATTTCAGATTAGAAGATTTTTTTTTAGGATTAATACATTATTTTTTATAATCATATATCATTTTCTTTACTTTGTCTTTACTTTGATATAATGCTGATAATGCTGGTTCATGCTGATTTTAAAAATCATGTTATTACCAAAAATTTGAATTTGTGGATAGAAATCGTTCTTAATTTAAGTTATTACATTTGTGTGTGTGTGTGTGTGTGTGTGTGTGTGTGTGTGTGTATTGGGATTTACCCATCTCTCCCAAAAATGCTGGGTTGTTTCAACCCAACTTTGGGTCAAATATGGACAAACTCAATGGCTGGGTCACGTTTTGAAATTACATTTTTAACCCAACGTTTGGGTTTGTCCATATTTGACCCAAAATTATGTTAAAACAACCCAGCATTTTTTCGAGACATTAAGTAACTGGAATATTTTTGTGTTTATAAACTTTTTTTAATTTATTTTTTAATGAAGGCTAACATTAGTAAGTGGTATAGCGATGGCTATAACTTCACCATCACTGTAATTTCTGCTTGGCTAGATCAAGGGTACGATTGAGGTAGTTGACACAGTGAAGGCCAGAGTGGACCACAAAGGTGGGAAGAACAAACTCCCACTGAAGCAGGGAGAGACCATTGAAATCGTGCGCAAAACAGAAAACCCGAAGGACTACTGGCTCGCCAGGAACACCGAAGGCCACTGTGAGTTGATCTGCCACACTGCACTGGATTTACACACAGCATCTAATATATGTATATGCTGATATGTCCTGTTAAACTGAACATGCTCAGTCTATATTAGACTGTCTCTTCCTCGTTGACTAGCCATGGTTAGCTGCTATTGGTTGTGTTGGTGTGTTTTTCCATACAGATGGTTTTGTGAAGCCTGACACTCTAGATGTGCGTGGTGAAGTGATACACACACAGGATGGACAGGAGGTGTATGATGATGTGGGTGGTGTTGATGAAGTCAATAAGTAAGAGAGTAACTAGTACACTTATTTAGATTATTAACATTATTGAGGTTAATTTATTATTTATGTTTTAACTAAAAAAAAAACATCTATTTTTTTCAGTCTACCAGATGGTAAGCCATTGCATTATACATTTAATAAATATAAATGAAAATAACATTGCAGTCATTTACTGAGTGTCAAGTGAAGGAAGCGTAAAAGGATATTCATTCTTTTTGTTTCCCCTTGTTCACAAATGTGTCATGTGACTACTGACAGCAGCTGAGTGTGAAGATATTTATGAGTGTGCAGAAGATACTCCAGCTGATTTCAGGTGAGTTCATTTTTCTTGTTCAAAAGCTCTTAATATTTCACTAAAACCGGTATATGCATCTAAGCAATCAATGACAGCACTTTTCATTTTTTTCTATTTGATTTAAAAAAACAAAACGTTTTAAACCTTGATTCTCTTTTCTAGTACTTTTCTAGTTTTTGTATTTATATATATATATAGTGTGTGTGTGTGTGTGTGTTAGTGTGTGTATATTCCTGTGATGGTAAATCTGAGTTTTCAGCATCATTACTCCAGTGTCAAATGACCCTTCAGAAATCATTATAATATGTGACCCTGGACCACAAAACCAGTCACAGAGCAATTTTATGCAATTGAGATTTACACATCACATGAAAGCTGAATAAATAAGCTTTCCATTGATGTATGGTTTGTTAGGATAGGACAATATTTGGCTGAGATACAACTATTGAAAATCTGGAATCTGAGGATGCAAAAAAAACGAAACATTGAGAAAATCTCCTTTAAAGTTGTTCATTTATGTTCACGATTGTGCAGCATTCACTCACAAAAATACATGTTTTATATATTTACGGTAGGAAATTTACTAAATATCTTCATGGAACATGATATTTACTCAATATCCTAATGATTTTTGGCATAAAAGAAAAATCGATAATTTTGACCCATACAATGTATTGTTGGCTATTGCCACAAATATACGTGTGCGACATGTGACTGGTTTTGTGATCCAGGGTCACATATGCTGATTTAGTAATCTTGAAAACAGTTTTTAATGGAAACTGTGATACATTTTTACAGGATTATTTGATCCAGCTTTAATTTGAAATGGAAATCTTTTATAATATTATAAGTATATTAACTGACACATTTGATCATTTTAATGCATCCTTGCTTGCTGAATAAAAGTATTTTTAACCAAATTGAGCAAATTATTGAAATCAACATTTATCTCTAAATTTAGGGGATTTGAGCTTATGTATAATAAATACATATTGTATAACAATAAATAAATGTTATTGTATTTTAAATTATATTAAATAATGTTTCAAATGTATATTAAACATTATATTTGTGTATAAATACACACTGTTTTATAAAATGTAAAAAAAGAATAGTCATATTTGTGGTAAAAAAAATAAAAATAAACACTAATCTGTGCAGCTTTCACTCTGATAGGTGACAGTCTAAAGTCCTTTTTTAGAAAACAAATATTATTTAAAGCACCTTTGACCTTTGTGAAGCGCATGTGGATTTACTGGCAGTTTTCTGTCATTTTGCAGCTTCCTCCCTCCACCCCCTCCAGCTGAGTTTGAATTTAATGTTATGGGTGAGTAATACTCACTTTAACTGTTCATTAAAATAATATTAATTTAGTTCATAATCTAAAAGCACTGTATTTCATTTAACATTTAGAAATGCTTCAACTGTAATGTTTGCTCACTCCTATTTAAGAGGAACTCCTGTTTCTGTATCTTAAACTGTAGAACATAGGTTTGATTCCCTGGGAATACATGATCAAAGGAAGTACAAATCATATTTTGGATGCAGTGTAATTCACTTTGGATAAAAGCATCTGTCGGGTGCATTAATGTAAATGTAAATGCTCCACCCAGAAACCCCTGAGATGTTTTTGGTTTATGCCCAGCAGATGCCACTGATGACACGTATGATGATGTGACTTCAACAGACTTCCCTCCACCTCCTTCTCCTTGCAGGTTACTTCATACATGTTACAAAAGAAGAACAGCAGACACACATTTTCATCCACATGTTGTTTTAGGAGGTCGTCCATTTAATTAGAATGGGCAACGAGGTTACTTTAAGATCATGACTATAAACTTTGGCCTTTTACCACAAGACCTGCATGGTCTATTTTCTGTGAATCCTTGAGTTTTAGTGCTTTCAAGTCCTCTTGGGGAGTTAATATTTATGAGTTGTGAAGTCGTAATTTAGATTTAAGGTGCGTTCAAGTCATTGTCGTCGAAGCACGATGGCGGCGTACCTTCTCAACTACAAAAAAAATACAGAAATACATTCTAGGAAATGACCAAAGCACTGTAAACATTGTTACAAATTTGGATTTAGATTTATCGGCCAAAAAAATTGTTTATCAGCTTTCAAATATAAAGATTTATCGGTTATCGATATCGGCCCAAATGTTCATATCGGTGCATCCCTAATTGTTATATTCTGATGCTATCACATTTTGTGAAGGCGATGAGCTTATTTTGGTGTAAATAAAAAAAGTCTGACAATGTCACTTCCAAATAATTGTAGGTATTGTGATATTCCGCCATGTTTCTCACTGACACTCGTAAACTCAAGACTTAAAGAAAATCCTAAGCTTCCAACTCGCAATTACAACTTCATGTGTGTTCACTTCGTAAATACGATCTTTCTGACATGACTTGAACGTGCTATTTTTCCTGAATCTAGAGGTATCATGGATTTTCATTTTTTCCCTCATGTTTTGTATCCACAGATCTATTCTATCATTGTTACTTTCTCCAATAGTTTGGACCTGATTAGTGTTCCTTGTGGTTCTATTTAACCTACTATTATCATTCATCATATTTTTTCTCTTTCACCCCAAATTTTGGCAAGTAACTGTTCTTGTGATGTTACACAAGAGTTCAAATGTTTTTGAAAGAAGTCTCTTCTGCTCACCAAGGCTGCATTTATTTAGTTAAACATTACAGTAAAAACAGAAATATTGTCAAATATTATTACAATAATTCAGTTTTTTATTTGGAGATATTTTAAATCTAATTTATTCCTGTGATGCAAATCTGAATTTTTAGCATCATTACTCCAGTCTTCAGTGTCACATGATCCTTCAATTTATTTATTGTCACTTTTAATTAATTTAATGCATCCATCCTTGCTGAATAAAAGAATCGATTTCTTTTTTCTTTTTTGAAGTTAGTATGTGTAAACTTAAACATACAGGTTTGGCACAACTTGAGGGTGAGTTTTTATTTTTGGGTGAGCTATCCTTTTAAGTGATCCGACTTAAAATGTGCACCTGTTGAATAATAAAAATGGCAGCTTCAAAATGATGTCAGTGACTTTTGCACCACTCAGATGTAAAAAATCATGTTTGTATCTTCTTTTCTTTTCTTGTTCACTGCAGTAATCCAAAGTTCTCCTCAACAAGCAATACAAACGTGATGGACCCAAAGAAAAGGAAAAAGTTTGAGAAGGAGGAAAAAGAGTTTAGGAAGAAGTTCAAAGTAAGACACACACTATTTTAGCTGCTGGTGTGAAATGATTCTGTATACTAACCCCCTTACTGCCTCTTCTTGCAGTATAATGCAGAAATCAAAGTGCTTTATCAAGCTACTGTTCTCCCATCACTGTCTGTGAAGAAGTTTGGTAATAAAGACCTGCCGATAAAACCCGGAGAAATGATTGATGTGATAGTTCACCCTGTAGATGACAAACTCATCTGCCGAAACAGCGAAGGGAAATGTGAGTTGATATAAAACCTGTGCTGAGATGCACATTACAGCCGAATAGGAAACTGTTATTAAATAGTCTCTCTCTGTTTCAGTTGGCTATGTGTCTGCTGCTAATTTGGAGCAGTAAGTACAGGCTTCTTGTTCAGTTCTATTTCTATTCTGGTGCATCCTTTTGCATGTAAAATGTTTTGTTTTTTTCCACACCTATCAATAGCTACAGTTTTTGCTTCTTTTTTTTTAAGCACCCCTGACTCATTTGATATGCCTAAATATTTGTGAATATTAGTGAATTTTGAGTAAATATTGTGTACAATTCAGCAATTCCATCAGCTCTCTTGATATTAAAATGGTTTCGGCTGATCAGTTGACCACAACTTCATATTTTTTGTCTCACTTCCTCTCCTCTCTAAGGGACGGATCTGTTTATGATGATGTTGGTGGTGATGGTAAGGTTTGACTTGCACAGGCACAGTTAATGAATATGTATTTAGTTTACATCCTTTTACTGCAATTCATTGTTTCTACTTCATCTTGTGTTACAGAGTGCATCTACGACAATGATTAAGCACGGATCAACTCATCTAGCATGTTTTCATCACTTTGAACATCCTTATTTGTCATCGATCCTTTCATAAAAAACAATGTTTTATCATTGTTTGAGAATGATATATAGTGAATATTATACATTGTATATACATAGTGACCTCAGTAAGAATAAAGAAATGTGATAAAAAAACTGTAAACATGTCGTTTCTTTCATGAATTGAATGTTTTGCTCTAACAACTTTAACTAAAATGTAAAAATGTACACCAGTGAAGCGGCATTTGAATTAAAATGTACATTTAAAATAAAAATGTCCACATGTGACACCCCAAGCCACCCAAAAAGAAGTTTTGACGATGGAAAAAACAAAGCCTGTGCTTGAGACTGTCTGAATGTTAAAAAAACAAGTTTATAATATTATTCTACATATAATAATGTTATAATATTTTAACGAACACTGAAACTTTATAATTAAACACAGTGTGTATATGAAGAGTTCAGATGCAAAAGCCTCTAAGTGCCATCTGAAATTTTCTTCTAGAATCAATGACAATTTTTTTATCAAGCTCGCATTTTTTAATTCAGTAATTTCATTTAAATGGCAATGAAAATGACCTATTAATTGTCATTTAAGTGAAATTACTGAACTTAAAAATACGAGCTTGATAAAAATGATCATTCTAGAAGAAAATTTCAGATGGCACTTAAAGGCATCTGACGCCCAAGATAATGAAAGAAAAAGTAAACCTCGCGAGAGTTTACGAGAGTTCCGGTGTTGTGATGATGAACGTCCCTGCCAACATGGCGGTCAGCATCCGCGGCCGTCCGACCCGGAGTGTACGGATGAGAGGCAAGTTAACGGCACCCACACCACCGTCACCATGCGCAGCAAGCTCAGTTTAAATCCCTTCGCTTGTGCAGTTTCCGTTAAGCCTCGGATAAGGGATTACTATGTCTTTATTGTTTCGTTTTTTGTGTTTGACAGGTCGGAATGACAGCGGGGAGGAGAATGTACCGCTGGATCTTACGCGGGGTGAGAGTCATCATAGAGATCATAAGGAACATCTTATTAGTGTCTTTCTGTAATAATAACAACCAGGCCATGAACACATCCCCCTTAAATTCAAGAAATTAGCGATAATAATTTCCCATCTCCTCTCTCTGGCCTGCAGACAGGAGAATGAGACTGAATAAGATGTTGTCTGTCTCAAAAACTAATGGGTTTCCTTAATAGACTGCATTTTTTTGCGCCTGTGAAGCCTCAAATATGCTGTCTAGCTAGGCAGCTCACTAGGATTTGGGACCTAGCTGTTGTTTTGATCTGTAATGCACAGCCCCATCAGTTTGTGTTGTCCAGTTAGTAAGCATGTCAGCAGAATAACTGCAGTGCATTTATCTCGGTTAGGCTGTCGGTAAACAAACATGCGTCATGATGCCTTCATATCTTCATATGCTGCCTTATAAATCTGTTTTTAAGGTTTCAGTCTCTGATTCATGTAAGCTGGTGGGTATTAAATGCAGAAAGTCTTTGACCAGCCTTATCTTGATGAAACTTGAAGTGACGTCTCTCTTGAGAAATGTACTATTTAAAGACTAAGACTAATCTTGAAAATGTAAAAAATCACTCTCATACAAGATCCTGAGAGATTTTCTTGTGAGTTCTGCACAGGGGAAATTATGCTTCATAGTACATACGGCGATAAACTATGTGATTGTGTATTTACATTATGTTGTAATTTTAAGAGTTTTTAAAGAATATCAACAAATGTAATAAACATTATAAACATATTTTCCAGTTGCACTAAAATATCTGATATATTACGTTCCACTGGCTATTAACCTTATTGTGTTTTAAAGGATTTTAATTTGATTGTTTATGTTTTCCACAGAACCCTCAGATAACCTGCGTGAGATCCTTCAGAACGTTGCCAAATCTCATGGGGTTTCCAACATGAGGAAGCTCGGACACCTGAACAATTTTGTTAAGGTAGTGCAACTTTTATTTATGCTGGTTGTTGTATGATTTCAGCTATGAGAAAACATCATGACTAGTAGGTCTTACACGGAAAATACCACAAAATAGTAAATATAAACATGGTAGAATGTGTTAAATGGAGCTGAGAATACTATAATCTTACCAATTTGCCGAAAGCAAATTTCCCCAAAATACTTGCAATCAGTTTTTGAGTTCTGTAGGTGTAGATGTTAAGTGGCCGTGATCATGACCTGAACTGCATGGTCTCATGTTTGTATTGCAAAAGCTTTTTAGGAAGCAGGGCCATCAATTGGGTATGGCGGCTGCCATAGCTTGGCGTCCTGGTCAGGTCAATACAAAGTAATATTTTTATTGCAGGATTAACAGAGTTTTATTAGTACGAGTAACATATAATTTGTAATTGTTTAATGAAAGAAAGGAAAAAAAACGTGAATTAAAGCGATCTGGTTGTTATATTCATGTCACATGAGTTCAACGGCGCTGCAAATGTGTCTATTTACAACAGGATTTTGCAGCGTTGCGTATTGTAGCCAATCACAGGCATTTCTGTTGAAAATAATGACCAATCAGAGGAGTTACCAGTAGTGAGAATCAGCTCAGTATTGGTCAAAAAGCTGAATGAGTTTGTTTTGTGCAAGTTTTACTCGCGCACAAATCCTCTCATAATACCAAACAAAGTGGACACGATGTAAATAAAAGATTCAGTGTGAAGTTTAGTCAGATTCATTGATTAAACCTGGAGTTTTCGCACAATTATTATTAAATGAAGCGCTCTTTACTCGCTGGCTGTCTTGTTAGGGAGTGAAGATGGCTAATGAGCAAATAAGTGCTCCTCTGTCGCCATCTAATTATGTGGTAATTATGGTAATTATGTGTCTTTTTTTTTTTCTTACGGTTTAAAATAGGTGTTTGTATTTCATCAAGTGTTTGTTTTCGGACAATCTTTGGAGGATGAACAAAAAAAAATTTTTGGTCATCACATTTAAATTGGATAATATTCAGACTTTTGAGCTTTAAAGCCCCCGTGAACCGGAAGTTGCGAACGACTTTTCTCCAGTGTTGTGACGTATTTCCAAGTGAAAGGGAATATTGAACAGAGGGCAGGGTTTTACTGTAGCGCTCCTCCTCTCCATCTCTGCTCATAGCAGACTAACGGTTTGAGGGGAGTGGTTAAGCGCTTTCAACCCAAGCCGTCAAACTGACGTCATCAGAGAAGGAACGCCATTCCAGACCGGAAGTAACTTTTCAGATTTTGATTAAAGATTACCACGGCAAACAATTTTTTTCTGTGTATTAACTTGCACGGATTAATTGTTCACCACAAGACTAGTAATATGCGCTAACAAAGTAAATAGGGTCAATTCTGATTTCATGTCGACTTTAAGTGCTGGAAAAAGTTTTGTGTAGTATTTAAAGTCCTTATAACAGTGGTCTATAACTTTCTAATTTGCTGTGGCAGTGATGCACATCACAAAATAATAATTAGGCTTGTCACTGCATCAAATTGTTGTAAATTGAACAAAAGTTTCATAATTCCACATATAACAAATTAATAACTTCAATTTACAGCAACTAAAAGTATATCCAACTTTGTCTGCTTACCGTACAGTATACTCACATAAAGCAAGTAAACATCTCAACGGCTTGATTGTTTATATTGTCACAAAATGTAAACTATTTTATCGCACATCTCTAATCTGCTAAATGCGACTACAAGGCATTAAGATATTATAAACATTACATCACCATGATTTTCTGTTACTACTAATCTAAACAATGGACAAACAAATAAATTTGACTTGACAAAGATTGATTTTGGAGTCAATAAGGTTGAGATACACTGTTTTAGAATTAGTTAATTATTTAATTTTTGTGTAATGTTTGGCCTGGTCCTGTAAGAAGATCTGTTCTGTAACATGGTAAACAGCAGCAGACTGTGTGTGTGTGTGTGTGTGTGTGTGTGTGTGTGTGTGTGTGTGTGTGTTGTCCATCTTGGCCACCCTCCTCGCACTTTCACTTTCTTTCTGAGAGAGTTTGTTTTGTGTGTGTGTGTGTGTGTGTGTGTTTATCTTGGGTGCCCTTCTCTCACTTTCACTTTCTTTCTGAGAGAGAGAAAACTTTCTTTGTTTTGTGTGTGAGAGTTTCATCTCAGTGTGACTGAGGTCAAACCTTAAGACTGTTAGTGCAGTTTTTCATGTGTTAAATGTTTTGTGTGTGTGTGTTTAAGTGTTTCTTTGGTGAATAATAACTCAAACGGTGTGTGTGTGCATGAATACCGTGTATGGCCTTTTAAGGATGCTGAGATAGAGGCGATGTAATCCTCTCCGAGGGTCACACGACCCCTTCAGACTTCCTGAGCTCTGACATCATCATAAACACATGCACAGCCTGCCAATGTCATCACACTACTGCTCAGTAACACACACAAACATCTTTAATAGACACAGCACACTTATTTTACACTGTGCGGTCAGCTTAGTGCAATTGTTGATGTGTCTGTCTTACATTTTAGTTTTGGGTTCAGTTTATGAAGCTCATCATTACCAGATGATGTTTTGCATCTTTGATCATATTCAAAACAGCTTTGAGAGATTTGAAAAAGGAGGACTTTTAAAGAATATTATACATGTGTATTTGTACACATGTATAAGGAGACCATAAGTCTGAGTGGACATCCATGACATGCGGAGTCCCTCAAGGCTCAATTCTTGCGCCACTCCTTTTCAACCTGTATATGCTCCCAATGAGCCAAATAATGAGAAATAACCAAATTGCTTACCACAGCTATGCAGACGACACACAGCTCTACTTAGCCCTATCGCCCAACGATTATAGCCCCATTGACTCCCTGTGCCAATGCATTGATGAAGTCAACAGTTGGATGTGTCAAAACTTTCTTCAGTTAAACAAAGACAAAACTGAAGTCATTGCGTTTGGAAACAAAGATGAAGTTCTCAAAGTGAACACATACCTTCACTCTAGGGGTAAAACAACTAAACATCAAGTCAGGAATCTTGGTGTGACACTAGAGTCAGACCTTAGTTTCAGTAGTCATGTCAAAGCAATAACTAAATCAGCATACTATCATCTGAAAAATATTGCAAGAATTAGATGCTTTGTTTCCAGACAAGACTTAGAGAAACTTGTGCATGCTTTCATCACCAGCAGGGTAGATTATTGTAATGGACTCCTCACTGGCCTTCCCAAAAAGACCATAAGACAGTTGCAGCTCATACAGAACGCTGCCGCTAGGATTCTGAGCAGAACCAGAAAATATGAACATATCACACCAGTCCTCAGGTCTTTACACTGGCTCCCAGTTAGATTTAGGATTGATTTCAAAGTATTATTACTGGTATATAAATCATTCAATGGCCTAGGACCTCAATACATTGCAGATATGCTCACTGAATATAAACCCAACAGATCACTCAGATCATTAGGATCATATCAGCTAGAAATACCAAGGGTTCACTCTAAGCATGGTGAGTCTGCTTTTAGCTATTATGCCAGCCACAGCTGGAACCAGCTTCCAGAAGATATCAGATGTGCTCCTACAGTGGTCACATTCAAATCCAGACTCAAAACACTTCTGTTTAGCTGTGCATTTACTGAATGAGCACTGTGCCGCTGTTCGTCCGACTGTTTGTACTGTACTGTATTTTACTCTATTTTTCTAAACTGTTTTAATTATTCTTATTTCTTTTAATTATTTTAATTTCTCCTATGTCAGCAGGGCATTTAGCCCGAAACTGTAAATGCCCACTCAGAAGGTGATAATGTGAAAGTGATTAATGTGGGTTTGAAAGTAGAACAGTATTTAAATGACGATATTAAAGTTTTCGTCTGAGAAAGAATGTGAACGCAGTGCTAAAGTGCTAAAGAAAGTGAAAAGAACGTGTGAGTAAATGAGGGAGAAAAGAAAGTTAAAGGAAAGTTGATAGATGGAAGTCGTAAGAAGATTGAAGGTTAAAAGAAGGTTGAAAGATTTAAGTCTTAAGGGAATCCTTTGAAAGAAAGATCTATAATAAATATTCTTTTTTTATTTTTTAAAAGTACTGTATTTTATTTTATTTTTCTAAACTGTTTTAATTATTCTTATTTCTTTTCATTATTTTAATTTCTTCTATGTAAAGCACTTTGAATTGCCATTGTGTATGAAATGTGCTATATAAATAAACTTGCCTTGCCTTGCCTTGCCTATTTTCTTTCCTGGATGCTTATTGGTCTAAACAGTGTTCCAGTTGCTCTAAAATACCCAAAATATTAGCAGCAACTGATTACCTTTGTATGCCAGAAACTAGGCCTAGATCTAGTTCTAGTGCAATGTTGACACTAATCCAAATAATGTTGTAAGGAAAATCCTTTTTCTTTTTTTAAATTCTGTTTTATACTCATTTTGTGTCTGACAAATCCTTTAACATTGACTAATAATATTGCTTAATATTATTACCTTTGTTAGCACTTATTTATAAAAAATGTAAAGGGTTCTGGATGATCCATGTTCAAAGCTGTTGAATTCCGGATTCTTTGATTAATAGAACATTTTTAACTGTCATTACTGTCACTTTTGATCAATTTAATTGTTTTTTGCTGATTAAAAGTAGTCATTTCTTTTGAAAAAACAAACAAACAAACTTTTAAACGGTAGTGTATTCTGTGAAATCGATATTAATGCATAAATGGATATAATGCATATATATGCATATAACTATAAATTTGTGATTAGTACTATTAAACATATTGAACATTGAAATCAAGGATTTGAATGTTAATAAATATAATGTGTCTCTCTCGTTCTCTCTTAGCTCCTGAACAGTGTAAGTCACTGTGAAGAGAAATTAGGATTTACACATGAGGAAATCATAATTTGGTAAGTTTAACAGTAGAACTTTCTCTTATTCTGTTCCAATAGCTGGTCACTGACTACATAGACAGCATCCATCATGGAATATCACAGATGAATGATTTGGTGCGCTCTTCTTGTTTCTCATTCTGTCTTTATCGTTTTAGTCTGCGTGTGGCGTTGCTGAATGAGGTGAAGGAGGTTCGGGCTGCAGGTTTGAGAGCGCTGAGGTATCTGATCTGTGACAGCAGCATCCTCCAGAAGGTTCTTCAGCTGCAGGTGGATTACCTGATCTCCAGGTGAGCTCGCACTCCTGCTTAACTTCCTCAGTGTCTTCACGAAACAAAGAGACGATGTAGATATCCTACTGTCTTGTGTCGTGTTTTTGTCTTGAGATTTGTGAAATTATTTGCTCGTCTTTTCAATGTAAAACTAAATTGTGAAAATGTTACCATTGATGAGCTTTAAAGTGCTCATGTGGGTGAACTTGACTTCCAGCCTCTGTGTTCTGGTCAGAAAGTTTATCTTCAAACTTGTTGATTTGTGTCCAGGTGTATTGACATTCAGCAGAGTAACGAGGTGGAGCGAACGCAAGCCCTCAGACTGGTCAGAAAGGTACTACATTACAACTGTTGAACTCAGTATAACCGGTTTATGATTTTGTGCTGGGTGAATTTGATCTCAATCTGTTATTTTTCCCTTTCAGATGATAACAGTGAACGCGCAGCTCTTTCCCAGCTCTGTGGCAAACTCTCTGATCGCTGTGGGCAACGACGGGCTGCAGGAGAGGGATCGCATGGTTCGAGCCTGCATCGCCATTATTTGTGAACTTGGTGAGTTAAATGGGTCATGAACTGAGAAATTAAATTTTCCTTGAGATTTTGACATATAAGAGGTCATCATACTATAAGAATATAGCCTGGGTTTCCCCATGCTGCCTTGCTCGCAGCGCGATTTTATTCACGCTGCTAGGTAGCCTGGACACCATGGACCAGATTTTCCCCTGAAAAAGGGAACCAATCACAGAACGGGGAGGGAGCAGCAAGACGATGACGACACCGAAGCAGTTTGTTTATATCTATGGATCCAACATGGCATCAGACTCGACGTTACCTTCTACCCTCATGTTTATCTTGCGCAAACGGTAATATTCGCTAAACGCCATCGTGTACAAATAAATCTTTGACCCATCGTCTTTTTCCTCGTCGAATTTCTGTCGCTCTACATACGTCATCTGGTATAATTGAAGTGATTGGCTATGAGCGACGTACAGGCGCATTTGATAGACATTCATAGCGCCCAATAAACGGCTCTGTGCATTCGTAAACCACGCCTCAAATACGAGAAAATGAACATGTGGTTCCCAGACCAAGTCTCAAATGAGACTTGGTCTGACGTTAGCCAGGCTAATAAGAATTGTTAGTCCAATAAAAGCTTTTATTGACACCAGGCACAGCGAACAACAGGTTTTTCAAAGTGGTGATCTATGACGTCAAAGGGTATCAAACACCGCCTCCGCAGAAGAAGATCAACACCTACTTCAACACTGCCTGTTTAGCCCCGCACACAGATTCACGCTTTACATGAAACTCATTATAATATGCAAAATTGTTATCCAGTCATAGCAGTGGGCGTTTACTTCCAAGTCTTCAATGCGGCACGCCCATAAAAACCGTTTGAGCAAGGCTCAGGGTAGAAATAGCCTATTACTTACTCATTTTGATGTTTTTAATGTAAAAACCAAGTGAATGTCATAAGTTGACCTCAGACAATATATATATATATATATAAAAAAAAAGCTAGTTCATGACCCCTTTAATAGTTGCGTTTGTTAAGTATTTTAGTGAATGAACAGATGAAAAACATTGTGTAAGGGCCTTTGTGTGCACATCTGTGGGTTTTTAGGCCATGTGTCCACCAAAACGCATTGCTGGGAGCGCTTTGGTGACGCAGTGGAATATCCACAGAGCTGTTACTAGTATCTGATTTCGCAAATGGTTTGTTTCTATATAAAAATGTCGACACAATGTGACACACTTGCTCTGGCACTAGTTTTGGATGAAGAGATGTGCTTGTTGTTGTCGTTTGTTATCGTTGCACAAACAGGATGTGGCTGTTGGTCAGTGTGGTATTTGTCCCGCTGAGATTCAACGGCTGGATAAAAAGTGATGATGATTATTCTTTTTCTTTTCGGTGTTAATATTGTAAGCAAATGTTATGTAACAGTGTTTTGTTTATAAAAAAAAAAGAATTTTATATAAAAACACAGTAAAAAAAAAAAAAAAAGTGATGAGCATCATGGAAAACAATTGGAAAAAATATGCTAGCCTCGGGGAAAAAACGCTTTGGTGGACACACGGCCTTAATGCCAATTCTATTATAGAATATGGACTCGGAGAAGCCGATTCATGTGTGAAAGTGATTCTTCATGCTCCCTCCCAAACATTCTTTCACAATGTGAGCCTGATGAATCTTGACATTGTCATCCTGGAATATGGCCATGATGTGTCTTCCTACATGGTTGTTTAAGAAATGAAAAGCTAAGCTACACACTCCATCAGTCAGTGTTAGAAGAACTGCTGGCAAACATTTAACATGCTAGAAACATAATAATCACTGCAATAATGATCCAATCATAGACTCTTAAGCATTTAAGCGACTTTTTTTTTGGTCAGGCAGTGTAAATCAACAATATATATCTCTGTTGTCATCCAGCACTGAAGAACCCAGAGGTTGTGGCCCAGCGGGGGGGTCTGAGCACCATCCTGAAGAACGTCATCGACTGTCAGCTGAGCCGCATCAACGAGGCCCTGATCACCACCATACTGCACCTGCTCAATCACCCGCACACGCGCCAGTTCATACGCCCTGATGTTGAACTCGAGGTATGCATGCGTGCAGCGGCTCTTGCTCTTGCTCAAATTAAATTGAATTAACTCAACTTTTCTGACAGCAGTATGTGGTTTTTTTGGGTTTTTTCAGCAAATCCTCGCACCTTACACAGATTTTCACTACAGACACAACCCTGACACAGCAGAGGCACAAATCAAGTGAGCCCTGTTTTTTTAAATTAATTGTATTACATTTTAAATGATTGATTCAAATTGTTAAGGTTTCTTGAATTAATTTCATTAGACACCATCAATATCAAAACAATATTTAAAGATAATCCATATCTATATGTGTCTAAAATAAATATCTAAAAATAATTCATAGTTCCATAGTATAATTTTTGGTAACACTTTAGTTTCGGGTCTAATTCTTACTATTAGCTAGTTGCTTATTAGCATGCATTTATTAGTACTTCTAAAGCACACATTATTCTGCATGACCATATTCTACGTCCTTTAATCCTGCCCAATACCTAAACCTAACAACTACCTTACTAACTATTAATAATCAGTAGGAGTTCATTGAGGCAAAAGTCGTAGTTGTGAGAATTAGACCCCAAACTACTGTATGACCTAATTTTTATACGGTTTTGTGTGTGTTGGCAATACCTTATTTACCTTTAATGCACTGTGATCATGTGCATTTCTGATATAATAGGTTATTGAATCATTGTGCTCCACAGGGAGGACAGAGAAGCTCGTTTTTTAGCCAGTAAAATGGCCATCGTGGCAGCGTTCCGTTCTTGGTCAGGTATGAAATCGCCTTCATCCGTGAGTAGAAAAGAGAAACGGCCAGATTCTGCTCTTCATCCTTCTCTTCTGCTGTTCTCCTGCAGGTATTATAAACCTGTGTAAAGTAGGGAACTCAGGGGTCCAGTCTTTGATAGGCCTGCTCTGTATACCAAACATGGATGTCAGGGTGAGTGTTTTTTAGTTTTTTTTTCACTTGTTCAGGCTAAAATGTGTTAGCTCTATCAACTCTCCGCTCTATCTTACCAGAAATGCTGGATGAAATCGCTAATACTTTTTCCACAGCATTTTTATTCAATATATATATACTATTCAAAGGTTTGAGATCAGTAAGATCTTTTTTTTTTTTTAAAGAAATAAATACTTTTATTGAGCAAAGATGCATTTTATTGATCAAAAGTGACGGTAAATACATTTATAGTGTTATATAAAATATTTCTGTTTTATTTAAATCTTCCTATCCTTCAAAGAATCCTGACAAAGTGCATCACAGTTTCCACAAAAATATTAAGCAGCACAACTGTTTTCGACATTGACTATGGGAAATGTTTCTTTCAGTTGCAAATTATCATATTAGAATGATTTCTGAAGAGTCATGTGACACTGAAGACTGGAGAAATAATGCTAAAATTTCAGCTTTGCATCACAGATGCTGATTTAAAGCAATGAATCAATTTTAAAGCCAGATCTGTCCATTTATGTTTTTGTTTACAGAAAGCCTTATTAGAAGTCATGTACGAGATCTTCAGATTGCCTGTTCCTATAGTGACAGGAGATTTTGAGGAAGCCTTGCACAGTGTGGGTAAGAAAATGAAAATGCCTCACGGACTGCTGTAAACTCGGTGAAGGTTTTCATGTTTGCAAGTTGCTCTTTCTGTGTGGGATGTGCGTTTCATGCTGAGATGTTTGTGCCATTCAGACCCCAGCAGGTTTCAGGACAGCTGGAGACTATCTGATGGGTTTGTGGCTGCAGAAGCCAATGTCATATTGCCTCACAGAGCACGATCCAGGTGAGACACGTCCAACTGATTTAACACATAACATATTCTGTGTTACATGTTGTATTCATGCTCTTCTGTTTTCCATCACCAGACCAGACCTCATGGACAACTACCTGGCTCTTCTGCTGTCTGCCTTTATCAACAGTGGACTACTGGAGGTAAATAATCACAAGATCACTTGATGGATCCTTGATTTTTTTCTAACTTTAATGTAAGAGATCTTACATGTTTTTATTGATAATGTTTACTCAGGGTCTGGTGGAGGTCGTGACCAGCAGTGATGATCAGATATCAGTGAGAGCCACTATACTGCTCGGAGAACTTCTGCACATGGTACTACACTTCAACAGGGCCCAACAATTATTTATTACTGGGCTGTGAACTTGTATTATGTACTATTTCACATTAGACATTTTTACTGTATTTTTGATTCAATAAATGCAGCCTTGGTGAGCATGGGAGACTGTAAAAGACCTTCAAAAACAAATATAAACTTTTGGGCATACATGGGCGTAAACTGCAATATTTATTACATATATTTTAACTGAAACATTCTAGTGCATTAAATTACATATTAGACAACTTACTATGTTTTTATAAACTGTACACAAATGTAGCTTTACTTTAAAATGTATGTAATTTTGTAATTCTTTTTTTCTATGTAATGAGTTTTTTTAATTCACATTTTGGTGGCTTCATTGAACAAAATGTATTCATTTCCCCTATGGCAGCAGTGTTGTTATTGTTACCTAAAACAAAGAATATTAAAAATGTATACAAATATAAATATATTTTTTTAACTAACTGAAAAAAAGTTGAAGTAAGTTAAAGTAAACTAAAACTGAACTAAAAATAAATTAAAGCTAAATAGAATTTTTGTAATGAAAACAAATGACAACAGCACATTACAAAATTACTAAACTTAAACCAAAATTAAAAGGAAAAATTGAAAAGCTTATTCAAAATAGTAAAAATAATACTATATAAGTAATACTAAAATAACATTGTATGGCAGTGAAAGGGAAAAAGCCTTCTTAGATAAACTTTAAATGTATATAAACCGGAAATAAATTTAGACTCATTGTGAAATTGAGATTTTGGGTGTCAAAATGTGCTTATTAAATAAAAATGGATTATGTAAAAACAAAAACAAAAGCGAAAGTTGTTGGACGATGCTACATAGTGACTGAACTGTTATTTAGTGAACCATTTATTTTACATTTTGTTTTACATTGTGATTTGAAATGTATATAATGTTAGTTTGTAAAAATGTATGTTATTTTCTTATTTTCACACACATTTGGACTGCCGTTTAATTTTCCTTTTTAGCCTTCATTTTTCAACCTAAAATGATTTGTTCACCTACATCTTCATCTTGACTCTTCTCTCTTCCAGGCCAATACGATTCTTCCTCACTCACATAGTCATCATCTGCACTGTCTGCCCACGCTTATCAACATGGCTGCTTCCTTTGACATCACTCAGGAGAAACGGCTGTGAGTGCAACAATGCAAACACACACTCAGTAATCCACAAGCATGTGTCCAACAGCATTCTCTGTTAGTTTTTGCTTCTGAATCTTGTTGTCTCCAGGCGTGCCAGTGCAGCCGTGAACCACCTGAAGCGATTCCACGAAAAGAAACGACGTGGCCCCAAACCTTACAGTCTTTACCTGGATCACATCCTGCACAGGACGTCCCCCTCCAGTCACAAGAGAGACCAGCACCAGCGTCCGTACAAGGACATCTATATTATAAAGGTACACACACTATATCATTGCTGTGCCTGCTGAATGTCAATAGACCTGTCAAGTAAATGTCTGGATCATTTCACCTCAAAATCAAAAGAAAGTGATAAGAAATTATCGAAAATGGTGCCTACTTTCCATCAGAACCATCAAAGTGCCCCTATTATGCTTTTTCAGATATGACCTTTCATGTAGTGTATGATATAGCTGTTTGTGAGTGTAAAAGGTCTATAAAGTTTCAAAGATCAAAGTGCATAATAAATGGAGTTATGGTTTTCCGAAAGAAAGAACCAATTCTGATATATATGAATTTAGAACATTAACTTTTAATTACATGAATGCTAATCACCATTGAAAATAATTGGAATTAAAACAAGTATTAAGAATTCGGGGGACAAAATGTGCTTAACTGACATGATGATAATGTCACAATGTTAAAAAAAAATTATGATCCTTATGATAGGCTTAATTTCTTTATGCAACATGTATTTTTTTGGGGGGGGGGATGTTGGAGTGATTTTTGACATGGTTTTATGAAATTCACACAATGTATATATAGATTAATATAATAAGATACTTTGTTTCTGAGTCGTGTGATGTTTGTGTTGTGTAGGACACTGAAGAGGCGCTGATGATGAACCTGAGGGACAGTCAGATCCTCAATCACAAACACAACCTGGACTGGAACTGGGTTCTGATCATCACTATACTGAAGGTAAAACCTAAGGCCTTACTGTACAGTATACTGTCTACTGCCTACTAATTTTGAAAAAATAGTATGTGAAACCATTATGATAAAAAATTTATTATTTTTAATGCTAAGTTATTACTACACTGCATGTTTAATTCAGGAAGTTACATTCAATTATTCCTGAAATAGTACATAATAGCATCTTCAAACTGTAAAATGTCTCAGCTTTTTAGCAGTTCAATCAAATAGTCACATGCTGTGTACAGTATACATGCTGTATGTTTCATAAATTGCATGAAGTATGATAGTGTGGTGTACAGTGGTGCTATATATGATAATGATAGTGTGCTATACAGTGACCCTTAACACTTTTAAATGTCAGAATTGTCAGCATTAGATAATAAGTGTCATTTAAAAAATAATAAATAGAAATGTTTCTTGAGCAGCAAATCAGCATATTAGAATGAGTAATGATGCTGAAAATTCAGTTTTGCATCACAGGAATAAATTACATATTAAAATATATACAAATAGAAAACAGTTATTTTAAATTGTAATAATATTTCACAATATTGCTGTTCTTACTGTATTTTTGATCAAATAAATGCAGCCTTGGTGAGCAGAAGAGGCTTCTTTAAAAAACATGACAAGATATTACCGATCCTACTTTGTGTGTTGTTGTTTTTTCTTTTCTAGTGGCCAAACGTGAATCTCAGAAACAACAAGGACGAGCAGATGCACAAGTAAGACCAGTGTGTGCTGTGACCTATCATCAGATGTGTGCTTGCTAAGCCACAAACTACATCCCTAACGTATGTGTGTGTGTTTGTGTGTAGGTTTGTAAGGCGTTTGCTGTATTTCTATAAGCCCAGCAGTAAGCTGTACTCCGCTCTGGAGCTGGATCACGCCAAAGCCAGACAGCTGACGGTAGCGGGCTGCCAGTTCAACCAGTTCCTCTTGGATTCGGATGAGGTGAGAAGGCAAACAATTAAGACCCATGAGCCTTTGATAAATTACTCTAAAAGAAGCACAGTAGCAGTTAGGGCTGCACCATTAATGGAAATAAAACCAAAATAGTGATATGGCTTAGTGCAAAGATCAAATCACAAAGCATGTTTCACACAAGAAGTGTTTTCAGCGTCTCGGAGCATCTCGGAGCATCTCGGTTCACAGTAAATGCTGTTCAACTCTACATCTGCTCTTATTTATTTGGGAATGTGCATTTGGGAACGCAACATTCGCTAACCATCTTGCCAAACTTAATGTAAAGTGCTCATCAATAAAAGAGAAGCTCCCTGCGGTGTTCTGTCGAAATAAAAGTAAGAAAAAAATATGAAATTAAGAGTTTTGTAATTTTACAGTTGAAATGATAAATTAAATTATTATTATATTATTTGCTTAAATACTCAGGTTTGTTATTTTACAGTGAAGTAATACAATACTAATATTTCTTATTGATTTAATTTGGTAATTTGTATATTTTCTATTTAGTAACAATAATAATTATATGAATTATTATTATTTTATAGCCATATTGATATATAATCACAACATTTTGACCAAATTGTGCAGCCCTACAATCAAGCACAGCAAACCCGTTCACATTTTAAATCGCAATTGCAATTTTTATCAGAAAAATCACAGTTCGTTCCCACCCCCCCAAAACCATGCAGACCGACAGTATTAACTTGGTTTATTGTCTTCTGTTTTTTTTTTTTTTGTAGGATGGTCAGATGTATTTAGAGGAGTTGGTGAAGGATATCGTCCAGTGGCTCACATCCTCTACTGGGCTTAAACCTGAACGCAGTCTCCATAGCAATGGTCTTCTTAGCACCCTCAGTCAGCACTACTTCCTGTTTCTGGGTACTCTGTCTTCACAGCCAAACGGTGTCAAAATTCTGGAGAAATGTGGTGCATTTCAGTGGTGAGAACACACATAATTTAATATGTCAGTGTCCTATTAAACTTTATTATTCTGGCTATATGAAAAAGTGAAAGTACTGTGTCGGTACCATATACAGTGATGTAACGAATGGAACATTAAAATATACAGTTTCATGGTGCTGAATTACCATATTTATGCATTTGGCAGACGCTTTTATCCAAAGTGACTTACATTGCATTTTCAAGGGTCACATTTTAAATTCTTACCAGTTCTTGGTTTCCCTGGGAATCGAACCCATGACCTTTGCGTTGCAAGCGCCAGTCCTTGTTACTCCAGGATACTTAAAGAAACTTTTTGTTTTTTTGTTTACTCCATTTAACTGTGATATTACCATAGTACCATGTTCAGGAAAGAAAACACACCTTACAAAAATTTAGTTTTCCAGCAAACCTTGAACATTACTGAAAATGTGCCACAAATAAACTGCAAATATATGCACACAAAAAAATAAGTATTCCCAGTCATGTTTATACTTTGATGCCTTGGAAGCAGTGTGATTAACTATGTTTGGTTTTGATCTGTTTTGTCCAGTCTGTTGAACTTGTGCTCGATGAAAAACCAGGATCACCTGCTGAAACTAACGGTCTCCACTCTGGACTACAGCAGAGACGGACTCGCTCGAGTCATTCTGTCCAAGATCCTCACCGCCGCCACTGACGTAAGAGCACGCTCATATGGCATGTCTGTGTTCTGAGCTGGGTTATTATACGGTTCGAAAACCATAAAAAGCTTAACATAACATCATCAAACATAACCTTATTTTATTTCAGCTTATTTCTCATTTTTGTTTAGTTTAACTTGAACTAAAATAACTAAATCTTACATAACATTTCTGTGTTCTGAACTGGGTTATTATACTTTTCTAAAACCATTAAAAAAAAACTTTTTAGTTATTTGAACTAAAGTAAACGTAAACTGAAATAAAAATCAAATATTAAAAAAATACATAAACTTGAACTAAAATAACTTAATCTTAAATAAAATAAAAATATATAGACATTTTTAAAAAAAACGTTTGCAAAAAACTAGTAGCAAACATGAATTTACTTTTTACACCTTCACTCATTTCATCCTGTTCTAGATCAATATCATTTTAAGTAAACCACATAAACCAAACATTTCTAAACACATAGCATTCACACATCTTTATATGGCATTACCTCAAATAATATTTATTTTAAACTGGTAAATAAATAGCAATCAAAACAACTAATGTAAAGATGTTTTATTGATTCTAATCTAATAGTAATGTTAAATAATAAAACAAACAAGATTTATTTAAGATTTGATATACTGATATCTGTTATATCCATCCTATACGATTCTTGTTAAACCTGATTGTATATTTGAATTCAGATTGATCTGATAGAGTGATTCTCCCTGTATGTCCTGCTGCAGAACTGCCGTCTGTACGCCACCAAACACCTGCGTGTGCTTCTGCGTGCTAATGTTGAGTTCTTCAGTAACTGGGGGATGGAGTTGCTAGTCACACAGCTGCATGACCACAACAAAACCGTCTCCGTTGAGGCGCTGGACGTCCTGGACGAAGCTTGTGAAGACAAGGTAATCAGCATCACCGTAACAGAAATTGATGCAATTAGGTAATGATCTGCTAAGCATTAAAGCATTTTGACGTTATAAAGTGTTACCCAGGAAGCTGATTGGTTTGTATTAGTTAAATGTGTTTCTTACAGCAACTCTTATGCTTTTTATTTCTGATGTGTTGTGATCACTCCAGGCCAACCTGCACGCGCTGATCCACATGAAACCTGCTCTGTCTCACCTGGGAGAGAAAGGCCTTCTGCTGCTGTTGAGGTAAAACACTCTTGGTTTTAAGCTACTGTATGCTTACTACTTAACGTTATATCGCTTAAAGGGATAGTTCACCCAAAAATACCTGTAATCCACAGCCTCTGCAAACGGTCCTTAGCGCATTGACGACACTTCCCGTAGCATAATGACGCTCAAATGTTGGGAATCTGTGAAAAGTTAATCTTTCTGATTGAGATTGCACAAGCAAACGTAATCTTATGTTGCAACATTCTATAGGGGGCGGCAAGTAAGCACTATTTTGATGAAAAATACAACACGCGTGTCCTCCCTTTCTGTTGTAAACAAACACAGCGTCAGCTCACGTGTGAGTTTCTTCCAGCGCACATGTCATACTGCGACAGGAAGATCACACACACCAGACTGCCATTAACACGCTCAGGCTGTGGATTAAGTCAAGTCACCTTTATTTCTATAGCGCTTTTTACAATACAGATTGTTTCAAAGCAGCTTTACAGTGATAACAGGAAATAAACAAAGATTGTGTTGGCTGTACAGGTAATGATGTTATAAATAATATTCAGTTTCTTGCACAGGCAGATTGTTTCGCTTCATGTGTTGAATTAAATGTGTCACATTTGTTTTGCCTGTAAATGTTTTTTGTTTTTTTTGGCTCATTGACATCAAATCATTGACTTGCATGATTTGCAAGGACCACAGTTTCAGATAAAAATCTTCTTCACTGTTCTACTTTTTGGGTGAACTATCCCTTTAAAAATATATTTTTTTTATAATTATAATAATAATTATAATAATAATATATATATATATTTTTTAACCATATGCACCAACATCTTTTAGCTATCTTAGAGTCTCCCAGGTTTCGTGATAAAATTAGGGCCCAAAATAAGCATTACTACGTCTATGCAATTTTTTTTTTTTTTTTTTTCGGGTTGAATTCCCAGAATTAACAATTTTGTCATATGCAAATATATAATTATCATTTTAATCATAACACATTTCAATAGATTATTGAAATTAATAATTTTTTGTTCATCATAATTTAATTTCAAATTTATCTTTTGTTTGGAGTTACTTAGAAATTTCACATTTTAATGCAACTTACCTTTTAAATAATGTTTTATTGGTGCTGAAATAATCTACCATTTATCTAACTTAACCTAATCCTTTATCTAATGTATTTATCTAACCCTAACCTAATCATTTATCACAATAATCTAACCCTAACCCTTGATTGTTTATTATACAAAGAATGCAAATAGTTTTTAGTAAAAGTCCATGAAGTTTTTATTTAAAAACAAATTTACCATCAGAGAGCTTTCTCCATCATTTACTAATAAGTGAATATCCAGTTATGGCGTTTATTTATATAATTTTTTTATTTAATGATGTTTAGCCATGTTATTTAACAGTCATATATAGAAAGACAATGTCTGAATCTGTCAACTTTGTCAAATTAAATGTTGAAATAAGGTCATAAGCTGTTGTACTCCTCATTTGTAAGTTGTTTGGTAAATGAATAAATGTGTTAAATGTCTCTCTGTTCTCCTCTGTAGGTTCCTGTCCATCCCAAAGGGCTTCTCTTACCTCAACGAAAGAGGCTACGTCAACAAACAGCTCGATAAATGGCAGAAGGTGAAAGCAGCAAACCAATAACTCTCTCTCAATCCTTTGTTTCACGCCTGTGTGTGTTTGTTCCTCTTGAATGCAAATGTGTAACACGCCGTGTGTGTTTTTGCAGGAGTATAATCTGAAGTATGTGGACATGATTGAAGAGCAGTTGAATGAAGCTCTCACAACATATCGCAAACCTGTCGACGGAGACAACTACGTCCGGCGCAGCAACCAAAGGTCTAAGCACTGCTTATCTTGTGAAGATCTTTTAAATGAAGAAATCAGTTTTTAATAAACTTATCAAATGACTGTTACTATTGCACATACTTGGTTAGTGAGTTGAACAAGTTCCTGATGTCAGGTATGAATTAGTAGTGTTATTGTAAACTAAAACTATAAAAAATAGTTTTCAGTAATTGAAATAATGCTAAAATAAATTAAAATATAAATATTAGATAAAAAACTTGTTACCTTGTAAATATGTTTAAGTTCTAATATGGCTAGATCGATATAAAAATGACAACAGGCAACAGCACAAAACAAAATTACTAAAACTAAAGTTAAAATGAAAACTGAAAAGAAAATTAAAGCAGGAACACTTTACAATAAGGTCCCATTAGTAAACGTTATTTAATGTATTAACTAATCAACAAACAATGACCAGTGCATTGTTATAGTATTAATTAATCTATGTTAACATTAATAATAATTAAAAGAAACTGTTGATTGTCAGGGCAGGTTCATTAAATAATATTAACAGATACATATTTTGATTTGAATAATGTATTAGTAAATGTTGAAATTAATATTAAAGCGATACTCCACCGTTTTTTCATATTAAACTATGTTATTCCCTTAACTAAGACGAGTTGATACATACCTCTCTCATCTCAGTGCGTGCACTTAATCGCTCTGGCGCGCGGTGACACTTTAGTAGTTCGACTCGGCGCAGTAAAAAGTCACGCCTGATCCTCTTCCCACTATTGACAGAAGTGAGAGGAAGAGGATCAGGCGTGACTTTTTACTGCGCCGAGTCGAAGTACTTCCAAAAGTGCTATTCCGCCATACATTATAGTTATCCTTTTTAACCCGCTTAGAAAAGCGCCACGTTTTATTTTGTCTCACCATACTTGGTCGTATAACTACTCGTGTAACTGTTTTTAAATAGGGAAAACGTTGACGTGTTTGGTCACTTCTAAATTCATTGCTGTTAGATACCATTGAATATACTGGGCTAAGCTAAGTGCTATCAAAGTGTCGCCGCGCGCCAGAGCGATTGAGTGCACGCACTGAGATGAGAGAGGTATGTATCAACTCGTCTTAGTTAAGGGAATAACATAGTTTAATATGAAAAAACGGTGGAGTATCCCTTTAACTATGATTAATAAATGCTTTAGAAGTACTTTTAATTGTTAGTTCATGTCAACTAATGGTAACAAGTCGAACCTTATTGTGAAATGTTACCATTAAAGCTCATTCAAAATATTAATAAATACTATAATAGTTTATAAATAATACTAAAGTTACACTGTTATGAATATGAAGCATACTCTCTCTCTCTCATGTTGTAGGTTACAGAGGCCAAATGTCTTTCTCCCTGTGCATTTATATGGGCAGTTGGTCCATGATAAAACCGGCTGCCTGCTGCTGGAAGCTCAGGTACCTGATTACGCACACACTGCTTGCTGTCACTGTATAGCTTCGTATGTTTTTGTGCATTTATTTGTGTGTATTTGTTAGGGTGTTATCCCGGATCTTAGTTACACAGTCCGATCTCCAGTGTTGGATAAATGGGAAGGTGTTAAACTGCTGAAGGCAGCTCTATGGGCTCTGGTCAGTGATGGTTTTGACTTACTCTATGTGTTGAGTAGCTAAGGATGTCCTTAAATGTCTCTAGTTTTAATATATGTGGTGTTTATGCTTTTAATGTTTAACATTTTTAAATGTTCCAGGGAAACATTGGCAGCTCAAACTGGGGTCTGAACCTCCTACAGGAAGAGAATGTGATTCCAGATATTATTGCTCTGGCTCAGCACTGTGAGGTTCTGTCCATACGTGGGTAAGACTGCCTAATATAGGAATATACTGGGTTATTCACAACTTAATGCGCATGAACACCATCTGTTGGAAACCAAGAGATGATGCGTAACAAAGTCATATAGTTGTTAAAGTTAAGGCCCACTTACACCAAGGACGATAACTGTAACACAAACTATAAATATATGGTTATAATAATTGTTCTAATTCTATGAGAATAGGGAAGTCCACACAGCAACCATGACAGCACAGAGAAACACTACTGTTGATAACTTTCACAACGATTTTCTTCCAGCTAATGAGCTATTAATAGATTGAAAGCCAATCAGAATCCACCTGACTTTAAAGAGCTTAAGCTCTTGAAGAGGCAGACGACAACTGCAGCATGCACTTAAATAAGCACAACGATATTGTGCAATGGTGTGTGTACGCTAATCTAGATATCGTTATAGTTTGAACGGGCCTTTAGACCCAATGTTTACATGCAGTTTGGGGTCAGTGAGGTTTATTTGAAAGAAATTGCTTCTTTTATTTGACATAGATGCATTAAATTGAACAAAAGTGACAGTAAAGAAATTTAAAATGTTCTTTTGAACTTTCTATTCATCACGGTTTCTACGAAAATATGAAGCAGCACAACTGTTTTCAACATTGAAAATGATAAATGTTTCTTGAGCGGTAAATCAGCATATTAGAATGATTTCTGAAGGACCATGTGACACTGAAGACTGGAGTAATGATCATAATAATTTACATCAGGAATAAATTACATCTAAAATATAGTAAAATATAAAACATTTAGTTTGAATTGTAATAATATTCATAAATAATAATAAATAAATGCAGTCATGGTGAGCAGGAGAGACATTTTAAAACTCTTGCTGACCCCAAACTTGTGAATATATTTTCATATTTTACAAATTCCTGAACCGCCCTCTTATTTTCTTGACACTCTTAATGTCTTTTTTGTTTTTCCAAAGTGTTTCCACTTTGGCTCTGGACAATAAAAGATTAACTGAAATAATAATAGTGTAAAATACAATAAACTCTTTCCCCTCCATTGATAACATTTTCCATAATTTATGAGATGACACTTCCCTGTCATTGAATCACTGAATTTTCCTGGCTTTCCGTGTTTTCACTGTTATACGGTAGGGGGCGCCATGACACATCTTCTAAAAGAGTACATCATCTTCGGATCAAAACATAGGCAAAAAAGAGAAGAAACAAGCGATAAAAGCATTTCTTATGAACGTTTTAGTATTTGGAAGAAAAAAAAATTGATTTTTTTTTTTATGAAATTTATCCACATTCAAATGTTGATTAAAAAAAAGAATGTATGAAGCTAAAATAAAACGGTTCTTTTTGTTTAAAAGCAGAGGATCTGTTCTTTCTTTTGATAAATTGCATATTCAGATATTCATACAATAAAATAGTCTTGAGGCCATGAAAGTTTTGTGAAAATGATTAAAAGTGCTGGGGCTGATTAGCAACTTTATAAAAGAAAAAGAAAAGCTGGTGGGGAAAGAGTTAATAACCTGTTAGCATATGTCCAGTAAGTAACCAACAGCTCTGTGTGTGCAGTACGTGTGTGTATGTGCTGGGCGTGATCAGCCGGACGCGGCAGGGCAGTGATGTGCTGAAGGCTTCGGGATGGGACTCTGTACGGCACAGCCGCAGGCAGCTGTGGCCCGTCGTCCCCGATGAAGTGGACGCTCCGCTGCCCAGCGAACTGTCTTCTGTGCCCAGCACACTTAGCCTCAACTCCGAGTCCACCAGCTCACGCCACAACAGCGAAAGCGAAAGTCAACCCAGTGAGTCAACATGTCAACATCAAAATGTTTTCTAAAAGGGATAGTTCACCCAAAAATGAAAAATCTGTCATCATTTACTCACCCTCATGTCATTCCAAACCCGTAAGACTTTCAATTATCTTCAGAACACAAATTAGGATATTTTGATGAAATCAAACGTGATGCATGCGTAACACAAGAATGAACCTCAGTGGTTCTCGCACGTCGAGCGAACGTGCTTGAGCTTCCGTTTACCACAACTGATGTGTGAGTTGATGAATGTTTGTATGTGAATAAATGCCTAAATTAAATCTTGAGTCTCTACAGAAAATTCTGACTAAACCACTCAATTCATATAGATTAGTTTTACGATCTCTTTATGAACTTTCGAATAGTCAAAGTGGTAGTTGCGTAGCTGTCAATGGAGGGACAGAAAGCGCTCAGATTTCATCAAAAAAGATCGGGTTTGAAACGGCATGAGGGTGAGTAATTAATGACATAATTAGCATTTTTGGGAGAACTAACCCTTTAAGTAAGTTTTTGCTCAAATTTTTTAGCTAACACCTTTTAGTAACACTGATTGTTGTAATTTTATGCATAAATAGTCATTGCAATCTGTTGTTTTATGTCCATTGTAATATTGCACGTGTCGCTCTCAGGTTTGTACTTCATGGACGATGTTAACGAGGGTTTGGACATGTACGAGGACTCTTCTCTTAATATGCACACAAAAACCTCAAAGGACAGAAGCCCCTTCACCATCCTCACCCCGTCGCATCTCAGAAACCGCTTTCTCAACTCCCTGTCCCTCCCCAGTAAGAAGGGACGAAGCCCCACTGACACTAAAGGCACAACCAATGCAGGAAAATCTCCCGAGGAGCTCCAGCTCATGAGGCGCATCCGGACCGTAACCGAACCCTCGAACTATTCTCCAGGCCACTCGGGGCAGAGCGAGGTCTTTTA
This sequence comes from Leuciscus leuciscus, assembly GCF_965113295.1. Lineage (NCBI taxonomy): Eukaryota > Metazoa > Chordata > Actinopteri > Cypriniformes > Leuciscidae > Leuciscus > Leuciscus leuciscus. The sequence continues at coordinate 47,679,224 of NC_138729.1, forward strand.
CAATGGCAGTCGCGTGTCCCGCAGCCCCACGGTTAGCCTTGAGACCTCGTTTATGGGTATAAAGGCACTAGCAGAGCCGTACGCCACCGAGGGGAGCTCGGATTCGGAGGGCAGAGGTCAGCATAAGCGTGAGCGGAGCAGCAGGGAGCGTTTGACCTGTGACGCTGCCTCTGTGCTGCCGGGAGGCGGTACGTTTAAGAGCCGCAGTCAGAGCTTCAACACGGACACTACGACCAGTGGCATCAGCTCCATGAGCTCCTCCCCTTCCCGAGAGACGCCCTCTGCCATGGGCATGGACACAGACTGTGCGAGCCTCAACACGGTGGTCAGCGCTAAAACTGTGAAAATGCAACATTCGCTCAGTCCTCAGTCCAACCATAACCACATCCTGTTGTCCAAGTCCAACTCTACCTCGCTGATTCCTCCCGGGTCGGCGCACACACTGCCGCGCAGGGCTCAGTCGCTGAAGTCTCCCTCTGTGGCCACCATCAAGAGCCTGGTGGACTGCAGCTACATGTACACGAGCCCCCGTGACGCGCTGGGCTACGCCACGCTCAAACGCCTGCAGCAGCAAAGGATCCACCCGTCTCTGTCACACAGCGAAGCGCTGGCGTCTCCCGCTAAAGACGTACTGTTTACAGACACGATCACCATGAAAACACGGAGCCTCGACTCGCGGCTCACACCACGCAGGTACAGTTATTTATACTTTTTCAGCTTTCATTTAACTACTAGTTTTTTATACAAATTCTTTACATAATTATTTTTGAGTCTCTCTCTCTCTCTCTCTCTTTCTCTCTCTCTCTCTCTCTCTCTATATATATATATATATATATACATACATACATACATACATTCTGTATATCTATGTACTTCAGTATGTGTATAAAATTGTATTTAAATGTATTATTTATATTTTACATTTTTACAAGTTTTTATAAATAGTTTTGTACTGCCTATGATAATGAATTTATTAAAATTATCTAAAATTTATTAAAATTTTAATGAAAATATAAAAATTGTGGTAATATATGGTTGAAAATGTATTTAATTATTTATTAATTTAAATGAATTTTATTAACTACATGAATGAGAATCTAAAAAGTAGCAATTGGAATAAAAAATGTCCAGACTCTACTGTAATAAGAATTTTCTAGTAAATTTTAAAATCTAGTAGATTGTCATGAAAATATGTGTTATGATAATGTGATGGTCCAAAAAGTCTGAATGACCTAAATTTTCTTACCATAAAATAACTAATATATCAAAATTATTATTAATAATAATAATATAATTAATAATTCATATTTAACAATGTAATTAAATATATTTTGTATAATAAATTATAATTTATAAAAAATAAATGGATATTTTATATTTGTTGGTTCTTGACATGTATGTGACATTCACACATACTGTATATGTGAAAGTGCAATTGAAGTTCAGGGTGTTTTTGCTGGTCCTCAGGTATTCTCGAAGTATTTCTGGGCCGTTCAGCCCCCATCGCAGGGTGTCCCGAACTCTTGTGCCATGGTGGGTAGAGCAGCTCAAGAGTAGGATCCCTTCATTAGCTCGGACCACCGTAGAGTTTCCATCATAGAAACACTGTAGAGTACAAGGCAACATCCTGTCCATGCGACTACACTTCCAGTCATTCCCCCCCCAAATAATTTCTCCATCTTTCACTCATTCATTCACATTTTGTGATGAGTTGAGTGACTGGAATACTAATACTCGTCTCTAAGGGGCTGTTTACACCTGGCCACTTCATGTGTTTTCTCAGATCGGATAGCTATCTGATTTATCAAAACGATTCCATTTACACCTGGTCACATAAATGTGTTTTTGCGAAACGGATTTAAATCCGATCTTCAATTCCCGCGCTATATGCAGATTTAATGGAGTGTACGTCACCGAAAGCAAAAGATATGAGCTGCATTTTATTGATCATCAGCTAAAATTTCAAAGACCGCAATAAAAGAGAGCGGCAACAGCCCTGGTAAGATCATTTCGTTTCTTAAGAATTTACTTTTAATGATGATGATTGTGTGTTAAGCGTCTACGTCTTACTTTCACTTTGATTTGCGATAGTTTGCACGTTGGCTTAATGAATAGATGCTCAGCTTCTCATCTGAGGTGATGCGTGTTCCAGTAGCGTCGTCATATCTGGCTATAACATTACATATAGCCTATAACACGCTCTCACACGTTTATTTTTTAGCATTTTTGGGAGGAGTATAATTTACATATGTGGTTTCAACAACCAGATGCATTTACACTTGTCCAGTTTCGTCAGGAATGTGGCCCAGACCACCTCCTGAAGTGGTTTGAGCGATCGGATTCAAATCCGTCTCGAATGCGTTTCGGAGGGCATTTACACCTGGTCTTTTCACGATCGGATAGCTATCCGATCTGAGAAAACGCATGAAGTGGCCAGGTGTAAACAGCCCCTAAGACTCGGTCAGATGCTTGTGCAAACAGTACTTTTGGAAACTAGCAAACCTAGTTGATGTCGTGCTGACCCGGGATGCTCAATCTACTCCTGCAGATCCAATACAAACTCCACTCAAACTACTGAACAGACTTAGAAACATCTTTGGCTGCATCCCAATTCACATGCTGTTGTCAGACAGATAATCTAGTTGGGACAGGGGTGATGTTTATAAAATCTACCAGGAACAGTTTATTTGGAAAACAGTGCATCATCCTACAGTAGCTACAGTAGCTATATACTGTATATATATATATATATATATATGAAGAGTTCAGATGCAAAAGCCTCTAAATGCCATCTGAAATTTTCTTATAGAATGATCATTTTTATCAAGCTTGTATATTTAAATTCAATAATTTCACTTAAATGGCAATGAAGATTACCTATTAATTGACATTTAAGTGAAATTACTGAACTTAAATACACAAGCTTGATCAAAATGATCATTCTATAAGAAAATTTCAGATGGCATTTAGAGGCTTTTGCATCTGAACTCTTCATATATACACAGTACAGGCCAAAAGTTTGGACACATTACTATTTTTAATGTTTTTGAAAGAAGCTTCTTCTGCTCATCAAGCCTGCATTTATTTGATCAAAAATACAGAAAAAAAAAAGTAATATTGTGATATATTATTACAATTTAAAATAATTGGTTTTCAATTTATTATTCTTTAAATTATCATTTATTTCTTGCAAAGCTGAATTTTCAGGATCATTACTCCAGTCTTCTGTGTCACATGTGACATCCAGTCTATCACATTATCCTTTAGAAATCATTCTAATATTCTGATTTATTATGAGTGTTGGACACAGTTCTGCTGCCTAATATATTTGATGAATAAAAGGTTAAAAAGAATTGCATTTATTCAAAATAAAAAAAATATTTTCTAATAATATAAATCTTCTTTACTATCACTTTTTATCAATTTAACACATCCTTGCTGAATAAAAGTATTGATTTATTTCAAAAAAAGAAAGAAAAAAAAATGACTGACCCCAAATTACTGGCCAGTAGTGTATATTGTTGTTACAAAAGATTTCTAATATCCTAAAAAAAGTATCACAGGTTATGAAAAAATATTAAGCAGCAGAACTATTTCCAACTTTGATAATGAATCATCATATTATAATGATTTCTAAAGGATCATGTGATAGACTAGGGCTGGGCGATAAAACGATAACGATATGTATCGCGATAGACACGTAATCAATATCAATAAAAAATGCGTTCGATAAAACGTTCGATAATTATTATTTTTTTTTTTTTCGTTGGAAGAAACCAGCAAAGCAAGTTTGATTGCATGAACAAAGGCACTCACTCTCTAGTAACTAGATAAAACAGAAAAAGTCAGCTCGCCTGACTTAAAGTCTGACCGTAGTCAGACCAATGTCGTCTGCAGATTATGCAAGACCGTCGTCAGTTTTTCTGTTATTCGCGTGCTTATGCGCTGTTCTAGCTAGTTTCTCAGCGCATACATGTGAAGCTCACATGCACTAAAAGCCTGTCTACCAGCGCCTGAATACTAAGTTATCTTTCGAGTCTTATTTTGCTAATACTGTTATACACACAAGGTTTACATAAACTAGTCGGATATGTCTAAAGTGAAAGCAAACTTGAGAAAATTGAGAGAAAATCTGCTTGTCAAATGCGTGTATAATAGACGCGTCGCGCGCAGCTCTTAAAGAGACAGTAGTAATAGTAAACACGCTGCCGCTTGTCCTTAAAGGGATAGTTCACCCAAAAATAAAAATTATCTCATTATTTACGCACTCTAATGTTGTTCCAAACCTGTATTAATTGCCTTCTAATATTTTCTAATATTAATATTTTGAAGAATGTGGGTATCCAAACAGTAGCTGGTCCCCATTGACTTCCATAGGAGGAAAAATATACTATGGAAGTCACTGGGGTACATCAACTGTTTGGTTACCCACATTCTTCCAAATAACTTTTATTTTCAACAGAAGAAAGAAACTTATTCGAGTTTAAAACAACGTGAGAGTGTAAATTATGAAAATTAGAATTTTTAGGAGAACTATCCCTTTAATGTTAATAAAACAACAAAATGTAAAGAGAAAATCACTCACTGCTCTTGACTAATAACTTTATTAATAGCTTTAATAAGTATCAATGTATAATTTATAGAAAATAGAAAGAAATAGATTTATATAATTTATAGAAAGAAATCGTAATATTATATTTTTGCCATATCGCCCACCCCTTTATAAAGCATTTCTTACGTATTCTTTAATTTTGCACCTTAATGTTAAGAGATAATTGTTAAGTGTTCATTGTGATTTTAGACTTTTGAGTTTTCCATGGTCGTGTTGACATTTCTGCCTTTTTAACTGATGGGATTATAATCAGAGGTAGGTTAAATTTAAAATAAAAAATCTTTAAATGTAATATATTTGTCTCCTGGACTGGTCCTTATTTTAAATATGTTATAAAAAAATTCAATAATTATCGATATCGACCGATATGAAACACTTATATCGTGATACAGTTTTCAGCCATATCGCCCAGCCCTATGATAGACTGGAGTAATGATCCTGAAAATTCAGCTTTGCATCACAGAAATAAATGATCATTTAAAGTATAATAAATTGAAAACCAATTATTTTAAATTGTAATAATATATCACAATAAAAAAAAAAAATCTGTATTTTTGATCAAATAAATGCAGGCTTGATGAGCCGAAGAAACTTCTTTCAAAAACATTAAAAATAGTAATGTGTCCAAACTTTTGGCCTGTGCTATATATATATATATATATATATATGTGCACACTGTGATTTGGTATGCACTAATTGTGGTATTGCATACTATTAATTTTGTGTACTGGGATACAGCCTTTTTGTTTACTCCATTACATCCAGGTATTTTGTGTTAGGATTAAAATTATTTGCTGAAGTAAGGTGGATGTCCAGGAGTAGGTATGAAATATTTTTAGTTGTTTCGTAAAAGTTGTTTTTTTGTTGACTGTTTGTAGACCATTTTAATAAAAGCAGAAGTCTAGTTGAAGTTTTAGAGCTAATGTTTCGCAGTGCGTGTGCTTGTGTTCGTTCTCCTCGCAGGTTTTTGAAAGCTCTGAGTTTTGCGTCTCTGGATAAGGAGGACTTGCTGAGTCCGATCAATCACTCCACCCTGCAGCGCTCCTCTTCCCTGCGCTCTATGGTCTCTAGCGCCACCTATGGCTGCAGTGAGGACTACATTGGCCTAGCGCTACCCCTTGACATCAACCATATGTTTCAGGTTTGTTTTGTGTCGTGTACTTTTATTAATGTGTATGTGGAGTATATAGAGGTTTATGCAAATTTGATTACACTTTCATGAGTGTTGATTCATTTGAAGATGCGCTTTTGTAACGTTTTCACCCTCATTATGGACATGACATAACACTGATTGTGTGGCTTATTTAGGAAAAAAATGCTGTCTCTTTCCTGAGTGGATCAGACTTTTGTATTACTTATTATTTTCACCTGTCAAATGACAAAATGAGTTAAAGATATACCAGTAGACTTGCATTAATGCAGTGGGCTTAGCCGTAGCGACCAAAAAATGAAAAATATAGTTGTCGAAAGAACTGTTCTCTGCTTTAGTTTGTAGAAAATTTTGATTTTTCAAACAAATTTATTGTGTTGAGTGTAAATGTTTTTATTTAATTTCATTTCATTTCATTTTTAGATTAAAGAAACCCCATATTTCCAGAAGAGAACAAGCCCTCCTGCTGAAGAAAAATCATCCAAATTTCTTTTTGGAGAATCTAATGGTATGTAGCATCATCTGTATTTTCTAGGGCTGTACTCAACCAAAGAAAATCTTGGTCGACTGAAGTCCTGAAATTTTCGACTAAAAATCGACTAAAATCGACTAAAAATGACGGTAGAAAAAAAAAAAAGTTAAGTTAATTAGATGCGCACTGTGCGCAGTACTTGGTAGCCTTGTTGTCCGCCTAAATGAATTATAAATAAACATAAAAAACTAGTAGGCTATTTGCAGTATATTAAATCGTTTTTGACCTAATTATTTTGCACTGAAATGAGTCTGACACTCGAGTCTGTCGGCTCTGACAGCGTTGCATCACGTGCACCTGCGCAATATCATAGCTTATGCTTTCCGAAAACAGTACTATGTTGTCAACTAGTGATATCATCACAAGAACTGTTGAGGAATATGCAACATAATTTAGACAATTATTTTTGTCATATGTTATAATAATAAGTTATAACTGTCAGACACTATCATTTCACCGTGCATGTCCTCGCACCGAGCGAGGCTGAACATGAGCTCAGCTTCGCAGCTGAGACACGAATAGACTATTAACTTAAAGCTTTTACTCTTAATAAACACAAAAGGCACGTCCACTTTAATAAAAAAAGAATATTTATTAAACAAACCAAGAGCAGAAACGAAATAAAGTGCATAACTGAAAAATAAAGCATCCTATAGGCTCAAAACTAACACAACCAACAGCACAGCGCAATTGCGCATTAGGCTCCAAATAAAAAATAAAAAAGTTAGGTTATAACACTAAAACATTGAAATATGCAAATTCTGATATGTTATAAAATCCCTGTCTGTTATAGCCTACTCAAAACAGACAGGGCAAGCTAACGCAGACAAGTGAGCTTACCACTTTTAGATGATATGTCATGTTTGTCGTCGAGCTGTGGAAAACTGTTGCATGCAAACTTTGCATTCGACCTTTTTCCTGTTATCAATTTTAACAAAATGCTGCCACACTGTCGATTTCTTTGTTGTTAACATGTTAGAAGAGGACTGACTATTAAACGCACTCACAATTAAATAAATAATATTCAGCATCAAACCTTCTATAGTTATCGCTCTCGCTTGGGTTGGGCTAATCCAAAAAAGGTGAAAACAAGGGGGGTGTTCTGAAGACAGACTGTTACAGTGAAACAAGGGTACTCTGAAAACACCCCCATTAGCAGTTAGTGCTTTCCACCTGATGAAATGAGCGCGCCTCAGCGCGGCAAAACTGATGAAATAAACGCAGCAAAACTGATAAAATGAACGCGGCAAAAAATCGACCAATCAGAATTTTGGTCGAACCAGAACGTATCGACCAAATAATCGACTAATCGACTGGGACAGTACTGCCCTAGTATTTTCCTGTATTTCTAATATCATTAATAATTATGGTAACACTTTACACAATAAGGTTGATAAAAATGTTCATGTTCATTGTTCATGTTAGTTCACAGTGTATTATTATTATTACACTCATTTGATTGGTTACAATGCAGTTAATGCAAAATAAATAACATAAAACTAAAATCAGTTTAAGCTAAAAAGCTCTATAATCTAGCCTTTAACCAGCAATATTGGTGATGCTGTTAAGCGCCCCTTGTTAGGGCTCATGTGTCCTTCACGCTTAATGCAGGCAGCATCTGAGGGGTTCTTCACTCCTCTGTCTTTTAAAGGGCACCTATTATGACCCTTTTCACAAGATGTAAAATAAGTCTCTGATGTCCCCAGAGTATGTATGTGAAGTTTTAGCTCAAAATACCCAACAGATATTTTTTTACAGCATGTTTAAATTGTCATTTTTTGGGGCTCAGAAAAATGCGCTGTTTTAGTGTGTATCCCTTTAAATGCAAATTAACTGCTGCTGCCGGCCCAGGGGGCGGAGCCTCACGAGCTCGGGCTTCAGTCAGGACAATCTCATTTGATAATATCAAAACAGAAACTCTCAGTAGCGTGTTCATTTCGACTCGGAGTCGGACAATAATGCCCACAGCGCCAGAGAATATATACTGTATGGAGATTAAACAGGTATAGTTTAGCTTAATTATGGTTATAACTTATTTGTCATCTGCTTTTATCCACTATTAATACAAGCCTGCTGTAGCAGACCTCGTCCGAATGATGACCAAAATATACTGATGAGTTCAATGAAGTTTATTGTACATCACACAAAAGATGAAGCGTTAGTTTTACTCCAGAGAATCACTGTAAGAACAGCTAAATAAACACAGCATTAAAGTCTTATCCATAAACTCTTTCTCTCTCCCTTTCATTATCATGGAACATACACAGCGAAGTACACAAAACACTCGTTACAACTAACAGCAAACAAATATATACACACCTTTTCAGTCTGTGCTTAATAAACTGGTACACTGTAAATCCATAAAACTATTCGATGAGCTGTCATAAAGTGCGCGCTCTCACTTTCATTTCTGCCGTGGTCAGTAACGTTAGTCCTGTCGCTCCGGAGACTGTAAGCTGGATCACGAACAGTTGGTACAGATCCATCCTCGAGTAAGAACGAGAGTAAATGAAGACTGCTATGTTCATTCTGACATCCAACAACAAAACACCTCAATGGCGGACTGTGTCCAGCTCACTCAGGGCGGGTCTATGCTCAAACTGAAGTGTCACTCAACAGTCGTGGGAGGGGCCTGCGCAATTCTACGTCACATTGCGCCGAATCTGAGAACAGCTCATTCTGAAACAGTGCTTATGATTTATTGAGATTGTAAAAAAAAACACTGGGTGGATTTTTATCATTCTAGGGTGGTTTTGCTCACACACTGCCAACACACATTTATGTTCAAACACCAAGTAAAAGTGAATTTTGCATAATAGGTGCCCTTTAATACTTTTTGGGGGGAATTTCAATTCCATTTCTTCCATCACCTTCCGCTGTTGCCTACGCTTTTGTCTTCTTCTAGCGCTTCTCCCCTTCTTTACTGTAGCCTTCAGTACTTTCACCTCCGCTTGTGGTTTTAACACTTTCTCCTCATCCTGTGTGCCTGTCATTGACCTGTGTTGTTGGTTACAAACAGTAAGTTCATGCACTTAGGTTTAACACCTTTTCTTTTTTTACACCACAATAAACAGGAAGTCAAATGCAGTTTATACCCTACATCCATGTCACTAAGCATTTTAGGTACTTTCCACTCATAGCATTCAAGCATTTTTATATTTAAAGGAACACTCCACCGTTTTTTGAAATAGGGCTTATTCACCTTCTTTCCTACATTTAGATAGGTGGGCAAATGCATTTTTGTCTCAGTGCATGCATTGTTTTAGTTTGACAGGGTTGGCGCTAGCTTAGCTTAACATAATGAATGGAATCCTTTGTTGCCAGCTAGCATGTCCTGAGTAAAAGTGATATAAAAAAAAAAAAAACCCCACCTAATTACTTCTTGTGGCCTGCGTATTCACAACAAGTACAAATAGCGATGCAGATTAACACTAGGCGATTTCCTATGCAGATTTTGACTTGGGACTATATTAGGGGGAAGCACAGGCGAAGCACTGCTACTTGGGCGCAGAGATATCACGCCCAAGTAGCAGTGCTTCGCCTGTGCTTCCCCCTAATATAGTCCTTAATATATAAGTCAATATCTGCCTAGGAAATCGCCTAGTGTTAATCTGCATCGCTATTTGTACTTGTTGTGAATATGCAGGCCACAAGAAGTAAATAGGTAGGGTTTTTTTTTTTTTTCACTTTTACTCAGGACATGCTAGCTGGCAACAAAGGATTCCATTCATTATGCTAAGCTAAGCTAGCGCCAACCCTGTCAAACTAAAACAATGCATGCACTGAGACAAAAATGCATTTGCCCACCTATCTAAATGTAGGAAAGAAGGTGAATAAGCCCTATTTCAAAGAGTGTTCCTTTAAGCATATATGGCATTACTTTAAAAGCAAGCAAAATACATTTCATTGAAACGGGCAAATATCAATATTCAAAACATAATATATTTTAAAATGTAATTTATTCCTGTGATCAAAGCTGTACTATTTTCAGCATCATTACTCCAGTCTTCAGTGTCACATGATCCTTCAGAAATCATTCTAATATGATGATTTGCAACATTTCTTACTGTTATCTGTTGAAAACAGTTGTGTTGCTTAATATTTTTTCATGACTCTTTGATGAACAGAGTAAAAAAAAAAAAAAAAAAAAAAACATTTATTTTAAATAGAAAGCTTTTGTAACATTATAAATGTCTTTACTGTCACTTTTGACCAATTTAATGTGTCCTTGGTGAATAAAAGTATTTATTGATTTATTTACTGACCCCAAAATGACAGTGACTATAATTATAATGAAACAATAGTAAATATGATGTGAAACACTAATCTGTGTGTTTTCCCCGCCTGTGCTCGCAGGTTTCTTAGAGTCGTGTCGTGGTCCTCTGAAGACTCAGGTGAGCATCACGGAGCTGTTAAACAGCAGCCGGTCGGAGCAGCACCACATGCTGGGCTCTGAGGAGACTACAGGCTTACAGGAGCACACGGAGCAGAACTGCCTCTACTGCAGCGCTCTCACCATCCTCGGCTCACACACACACAGCCACCTGAACAACACACACTCTCGCACAGGTGCATTTCAGTCTTCATTAAACATCTTCCTCATGTATGATATGATACTGCTGCTTTCTGCCTGAGAGTGTTATTAGAGGTGGTGTAGGTTAGGGGAATACAGAAATGGGATGTGGTCACTGGAAAGGTTGTAGGTTTAAACCGGTTCAAACCCCAGTGTCAGTCCTACGGTCTCCAGATTTGGGTAAAGATGTGTAATTTAGTCTCGTGTTCCTGCAGATCTGTCTGATGGTTTCTCTCAGTGGCACAACCAGCCTTCCCATAATCACCTGGAGGTGGTCGCCCAGTCCAAGTTCTCTGGGATCTCGGGCTGCAGCGACGCGGCCGTCAGTCAGGGTTCGGCCAGCAGCATTCCCAGTGCAGAGATCATACTGGGTGAGATCAGAGCCCATCAATGCACAATTCCATGTTTTTCATGTTTAAAATCAAAAGTTGTATTTCTTAACATTAGTTAAAGGAGAAGTTCACTTTTAAAAAAACTTTTGCTGATAATTTACTCACCCCCATGTCATCCAAGATGTCCATGTCTTTCTTTCTTCAGTCGAAAAGAAATTAAGGTTTTTGATGAAAACATTCCAGGATTTTTTCACATATTATGGATTCCATTGGGACCCAAACGGTTCAAGGTCCAAATGACAGTTTCATTGCCGCTTCAAAGGGCTTTAAACGATACCAGACGATGAATAAGGGTCTTATCTAGCGAAACGATCGGTCATTTCAAAAATAAAATAAAAAGTTGACGTTTTATAAGCACAAATGTTCGGCTTGCTCTGTTCTGTGATGCGCGTTCGTGACGTCACGTAATACGCAATTACGTTGAAAAGGTCACGCTTGAAAAATTGAAGAAAATGTTCTTTTTGGCTTTTTAATATTAAAACACTCAGGATGCGCACACGAAATGGGCATTTTAAACGATAAACTGACACAAATACATTTGAAAATGTTTATATGGTCCTCCTTCCGCACATTTGTAAACACATCAAACTTGACCTTTTCAACGTAATTGCGTATTACGTGACGTCACGAACGCGCATCACAGAACAGAGCAAGCCGAACATTTGTGCTTATAAAACGTCAACTTTTTATTTTATTTTTGAAATGACCGATCGTTTCGCTAGATAAGACCCTTATTCATCGTCTGGTATCGTTTAAAGCCCTTTGAAGCGGCAATGAAACTGTCATTTGGACCTTGAACCGTTTGGGTCCCAATGGAATCCATAATATGTGGAAAAATCCTGGAATGTTTTCATCAAAAACCTTAATTTCTTTTCGACTGAAGAAAGAAAGACATGGACATCTTGGATGACATGGGGGTGAGTAAATTATCAGCAAAAGTTTTTTCAAAAGTGAACTTCTCCTTTAATGCACTTTGAACTAACATGAACAAACAATGAAGGACTGTATTTTGATTAACTTACGTTAGCAAAGATTAATGAATACTGTAACAAATGTTGTCCTCATTGTTATTATAACAACTAACATGCATTAACTAATATTAACAAATTAAACCTTATTATAAAGTGTTATCAAAATGTCATTAGTTCAGTTTAAAAAACAATGGAAAGTGTGTATGTGTGTGGGTCAGGTATTCCCTATGTCATTGGGACAACAGGTCCCCACAAAAATGGCAATATAAAAAAAAATTGGTCCCTTTTAGTTTTTGATATTGTTCATAATGGATAGGTTTAGGAGTAGGGTTAGTGTAAGGAGAGAGAATATACAGTTTGTACAGTATAAAAATCATTGTCTATGGAAAGTCCCCATAAAACATAACCTAACGTGTGTGTGTGTGTGTGTGTGTAGGTGGGAAGGCGATATCCGAGGACGGTCCAGCCTGCAGAGTTCTGCTGAGGAAAGAGGTTCTGCGGCTCGTCATCAACCTCAGCTCTTCAGTCGGTACCAAAGGACACGAAACCGGATTGCTGACGTAAGAACGTCTGAGAAATACCGTTCAAGCGTGAAGTGTGTGTTCTCATTTCATCCCTGTGTCTAATGTCTGCTGCCCTCTGCAGGATAAAGGAGAAGTTTCCGTACGCGTTCGATGACATCTGCCTGTACTCTGAAGTTTCCTTCCTGCTGGCCAACTGCATGTTCCGCCTGGCCTCGCGCCGCTTCATCCAAGAGCTCTTCCAGGATGTGCAGTTCATTCCGGTACGACATCACGCTGAAACTTCTCTATAAGAAATCTCTACCACAATATTTTTTATAACACCTGAACTAAAGAGTTCACAGTGCTCAGAACGGTGTGTAGCTTTTACATTTGTTTACAGACTCTCAGCCATACTAGAGAGTAGAGACCCTAATATTTAAAAAATCTGTCATTAAAATCATGAATTAGCACACACACACACACACACACACACACACACACACACACACACACACACACACACACACACACACACACACACACACACACACACACACACACATAATTCTGTAGATGTCTGTATTTACTTATATTCTCTATATTTCTCTTTTAATTTGCACGAAAGCATTCATTTGTTTAAAAATGATAGTAATGACATTTATAATGAAACTAAATATTTCCATTTAAAATTTTTTTTTGCCATTTTTCTTTTCTTTAGAGAATCCTGAAAAAATCTGTTTACAAAAAAATATTAAGCAGCACAACTGTTTTCAACATTGATAATAATAAGAAATGTTTCTTGAGCAACAAATCATCATATTAGAATGATTTCTGAAGGATCATGTGACACTGAAGACTGGAGTAAATTACATTTTAAAAATATATTAAAATAGAAAACAGTTCAATTGAACTAATAATCCACAATATTACTGAACGAGGTGGTCTCGGCTCGATTGCAAACAATCTCTGGATCAGTTCGCTAACAGAGCAATCAAACCAAACATGCCAAGTGTGAACACGCGTGTTGACTGTGTTTCTGTCTCCAGCTGTATGATGAAGCTGAAGCAGTGTTGACTAAACCATCACAACCTGTTCCGGTGGAGACCGCAGAGTCTTGATACCTCCGTCAGCTTCCCCATCCCTCCATCATCCCACCCTCCCATACGCCACAGAGACACGCGCTTCTGCGGATGGAGGAGAGGAAGGAAGCGATCAGAGGAATACTGAGCAGTTTACCAAATAACGTCTTCAGACTGTGAAACAGGTGAACCGGAACAAAACATCACAAAGACTCGTTTTTAATAAAGAAAAAAAATGCTGTTGACACTTTAAGAGCGCTGGATGCACCGATGAGAAACGGTTCTCTGCACTGGTGTGTGTGTGTGTGTGTACATATTCCTGCCATGCCAATGTTTCAACATATCACCTAAACACTACAAAGAATTCTGTGACTTTGGATTGAGTGCAAATGCTTTGACTATGAATTTAGGACTTCCAGGAGCGAGAGAATGGACGAAGCGTTGATTACATTTGTACTATTTATTAATTTCTTTTCTTTTGTATGTGTGTGTTGGGATTTTTTATGACCTCCAGACAATCAGAAGTCAGTGTTTTGGGGGGAAAAAAAACGTAGTGTCGGACATTCGATCCTTGGCGTCACGCATCTTGTCATCCGCAAACTTCTCAGAAATACTCTTGCAGGAAATTCTCCTCCTCCAAAAAAAAAAAACGCAAGCAAAGAGAATGTGAGCACTGATACACACACATACTCTGAATGATAATAGTCCTCCAGGGTGGATCTCATGAAAGCTGTCATGTGCACGTCATTTCTCATTACTATGAAGCTGAATTCTGTGAGAAATGTGCTTGATTATCATAAAATAGGATCTTAATGGTCCAAAACAATAATTGCATCTTGGATTGGACGAACCGCGAAAAAAACGTTTGCTGACTCATTCTTCATATCTTACTATACCGGTTCAGTGCTGTGGTCTCGTCTCTGATCTGATGGTAATCTGCGTTTAGTTTGACTCTGACATAGGAAATGAAACCGGATAAACATAATCGTGCATGGTATCATAGTACCTTTGTACCTTTGAAGGGATGTCCTGAGTTCAGTGCAACTTATGTGCGATGCACCGAATCTTTGGCATAATATTGATTACAACAGTAAATCATTTTGAGTGTGTAAACAGTTAAGCTCCATTGATTTCCATTATAAGTGTGTTTTTGTACAAACTAGTGAATTTCTGGTCAAGAACATGCCTCTATTATATTTCAGATTTTTGCATAAAAAATTTACCATATTTTAGGACCATTAATATTTTTTATGTGACAATTAAGCACATTTCCTTTGTGATGTAAAAAAAATTAAAATAAATAGTTTGTACAATATTTATGCACATTATCGTAGTACTTGATGTACTGCTTTGATGCTGATTTCGTTTATATATATAAAAACCTTTTTTTGCTTTGTATTACAGTAGTGAAAATCACTTGAGAATAATGGAAATTTCAATAGGATTGATTTTTCGAGGGAGCAAAATGTGCTTAATTGACAAATTAATAGTTCTAGAAACAGGTTTAATTTTCTTTATGCAAAAGAAATGCTTTTATTTTATTCTTTATTTGTTTGTTTTTGCATTCTGAAATTTTCATGACAATTAAGCACATTTCCTTTCCAAATTCACAACTGTACTGTCACAAATTAATTGGTAAAATATTCATACACATCAAAGTAGAATTTTTGTACTGCCTTGATGTTGATTTAATTTTTTAAATAGTACATCTATTTTATATATATATATATATATATATATATATATATATATATATATATATATATATTACAGTCATAAGAAAAATGGTAATTTCAATGTGATTTAAATCTTTCTGGAAGCAAATTGTGCTCAATTGTCATGACAATGAGGTCACAGTGCTAAATTATAGTCCTTAAAACGGTTTAATTGTCTTGGTGCGAAATACATTCTTTTATTTTCTTGTTTGTTTTTGCATTCTGAAAGTTTCATGAAAGTTAAGCACATTCCCTTTTTAAATTATTTTGTTTGTAATGTGACAAAAAATATTTGAAAAATACATAATAGTAGTGTTTGTTGTAGTGACTTGGTTCTGATTTAATAATAATAAAAAAATATACATAGTAATGGGAATTTCATTAGGAAAATTTTTTTTTCTGGAAGCAAAATGTGCTTAATTGTCATGTCAGTGTCACAATGCAAAATAACCGTCCTAAACGCTGGTTTAATTTTATGTTAAAAAAACAACAACACACATTGTATTTGATGTATTTGTTTGTTATTCATACCGATGGCCTAGTCAAAATGATTTTCTGGTGTAATCGACAACATGCCAACGATGCGATGCATGACAGTGTAAACCAAAAAAAATATTCCTTTAAGCTCAAAGCACTGCTTTAGAAAGAGTTGAAGTATTAGCTTGACGTGTTGTCGTTTCCCTTCGCGTCCCAGTGTGTGACCTTGATCGTGCTTCTGGTTTATCACGTCAGCTCCAAACAAACCAAACCCGCACTGAACCGTTCGACGCGTCACAACACTGGCACAGAGCTGTTCAAATGTTCCACCAATCTCATAGTAGTCTCGTAGTAAGCCACAGTTTTTGCATTTGTCCTTTTTTATTGATGTTCTTGACGTGTTCCTGATGTTCAAAGCACTGATCCATCTTTCCTGTTCTCCCAAAATGATGTTTAGATTGCATGCTGAATTGACACAAATCCAGTTGCTTATTTATTAACTGCAAGACCTTTTGTTAATACGTGTGTCCCGTCACGTCGTGTGTCTCAGCGCTGCTGCTACTGCCTTCAACTGACTGCGATTTGATTGGCTGAAGAGAGAGTGCCGTGGCTGTGGATCTGTACGATAGTGGCGTGAGACAGGAAAGTACTGAAAAAAATATATATTTATATTTTTTGCTAAAAGATGACATTGCAAGATACAGTGTAATTTAAATGAGTTGTTTTGTTTTGCCTGAATTGTGGTTTCCCTTGTAAAGTGTGTACAGTGTGTTTTTTTGGGCACTTTGAGCTCTGGAAAAATCTTAGTCTTATCAAAGGGATGTATAATTAAAGAGAGAAACTCGTGGAGTGCATCTGTGTCATTTCAGCGTGTGCCGAGTATGTTCGAGACGTTTTACCTCTTATGTAATAGATCAGTACTAGATAGTCTCAATTTCAGAAGACTTGCTGTCTGTAGAATCATGCATTTCATATGGAAAGCCAAGATTGTTGGCAGAATGAACAGTCAAATACACATTGCCCTGAAGCGGTAACATTTTACCAGAAATAATGTGGTAACATTAGTTAATGCATCATGAACTAACAATGAACAATACTTAAACAGCATTATTATATGCATTAAACAGCATTTATTAATATTGGTCACTGTTAACTTTACACACACTACTGTTCAAAAGTTAAGGTTCAGTGAGTAAAAAAAAAAAAAAGAAGATATAAAAAAAATGTATTCAGCAAGGACAAATTACATGAATCAAAAGTGACGGTAAAGACATTTATAACATTACAAAAGATTTCTACTTCAAATAAATGCTTTCTATTCATCAAAGAATCCTGAACAAAATAACACCGTTTTTCTACAAATATATGAAGCAGCACAACTGTTTTCAACGTTGATAAGAAATGATTCTTGAGCAGAAAATCAGCATATTAGAATGATTTCTGAAGGATCATGTGACACTGAAGACTGGAGTAATGATGCTGAAAATTCAGCTTTACAACATGTATTCAAGTAGAAAACAGTTATTTGAAATAGTTATAATATTTCACAATATTTCTGTTTTATTTGTAAAAAAAAAAAAAAAAAAAAACTCCTTGGTGAGCAGAAGAGACTTCCTTTTAAAAATGTTGAACAAAAACAAAATGCATTAAATCCCCCGGTTTCACAGACCAGGTTTAAGTCTAGTCCAGACTAAAATGCATGTTCAAGCTGTTTTAACTGAAAGAAACTTGTATTGATGACAAAATATGTCAGTGTCATTGTTGTCTCAAGATGCACACCAGCAATGTTTTTTTTTCTAAGGCACGTTTATAAAAGCTACTTAAATGTCCTAATTGAACTAGGCCTAAACCTGGCTTAATCTAAGCCCTGTCTGTGAAACCAGGCCAAATAATGTTAAGTGTGGTGTTACCATAACACCCAGTCCCTCAAGACAAGAGAGAACATTTTGTACTTTCTGACCAGAAAGGTCTACCAAAACACAGATAAAGTACCTGAAAGACATTGCAAAAAGTGACATACATTGCAAAATCGCATTTCACAACACTTCTTGTTAGGCCGTTTTGCAGAAGGAAGAGGGGCCCTGATGCCGGGATCTTTGTGATAAGATCTACAGTGCTGGCGTGTTTACTGTGTGTGTAAAATATCACAAAACTGAGTCTTCATTTACTTATGTGGCTACAGAAGTGACATAGTCACTTGAAAAGCCTGAGATCTCAGACTCCTGTCTCATGGCTTCTGTCTTAGGGGTCTCCAGCAGCTCTGAAAGCACGTCTTGCTGCACAGAGGACATGTATGTGAAGTTTGTGAGAACTGTGGTGGGATGGTATGATGGTGTCAGGAACGAGGGCAGCGTGACTTTAGGGCCAATGAATGAACAACTCGGGTCCTCTGCGCTCGCTAACCATGTTTTCTCTGGCACGGTGGGCGGCAAAATTTCGACGTCACACCATTTGCAGTCCTCGATCCTCAGAGAATGGATTTTTTCACTCGCCTTTGAAAAGAGCAGAAAAAAAAATACAAGTTTGGGTAAAACTTTACAAGAAGGCTTAATTACTTAAAGTGATAGCTCACCCAAAGATGAAAATTCTGTCATTACGCCCTCATGTCGATCCAAACCCGTAAGATTTGCGTTCGTCTTCGGAGCACAAATGAAGATCTTTTTGATGACATCTGAGAGATTTCTGTCCCTCCTCTGACAGCTACGCAACTACAACTTTGAAAACTTCAAAAAGTTTGTAAGGAAATCGTTAAACTAATCCATATGAATTGAGCGGTTTAGTCCAAATTTTCTGAAGAGACTCGATCGCTTTATGTGATGAACAGATTGAATTTAGGCTTTTATATTGAGGGTGCAACATGAGGGTGAGCAAATGATCATTTTTGGGTGTACTGTCCCTTTAACCACATTAGTTAACATGAACTAACAGTGAACAGCAGCCTACATCTAAAGCATTTATTCGTCTTAAAGTTAATTTGGTAATTATGTTTTTAAATTAAAAGTTGTATTTGTTAACATTAGCTAATGCACTGTGAACAAACATGAACAATTGTACAACTGTAAAAAATAAAGGTTCTAAAAGGGTTTTTGCAGCGATGCCATAGAAGAATCATTTTCCGTTTCTGAAAGAAACTTTCAGTGATAATTTCCTGACAGAACCATTTTTTTTCTCAAGGTACGTTAACGCGACAACAATGTACAAAAAGCGGAAATGTATTTCCTTACAGGAAACGTACGTAGGCGACAACATTGTCAAAACGATCTGCTTTCAGGCAGAGACAAATTGTTTCAGGTCAGTAGTTGACGATGTCATTTTGTAAAGAAATACTACGTGAACACGTAATACACATGCCATTACCGTAAAAAAATAAAAAAATAATTGTTAGTTTACACGGAGACAATAAAGATATCAGTTTTCAAACAAAAAACAGTTTTGGCCGTTTATTTACACGACAACAATGTTTTGAGGGCCTGTAAAAGCAAACTTTTGTTTTGTTTTTAGATCGTTGTCGTGTAAACGTACACGTTATCTTGTGTTTTCAGGACCCTATATCGTGTAAATGCATATAAAACGCATAAAAAGTTTTCTGTTTTAAGTTAACAGTGTTTAAAAAGAACATTTATAACGAGTTTTTAGGACTTTATAAAATACCTTATGTGCAATGGAAAGATTCCATGAATGTTAAAAGGTTCTTCATGGAATCATCAATGCCAATAAAGCAAAGCATATAAACTAACACTGACAAAGTAAAAATATCTTGCTCACTGTTAGTTCATATTAGACAAATTATACATCATTGTGAAGTCTTACCAAAACCAGGTAAGTAAATGATAGATATTTATAGATAATTTTTTTGTATTGAATGACGTATGTAGGTTTATTTACAATAGATTTTTCTCTTAATTGGTCCACTCTCTTGGATGCAATTGGATGATTTTCACACTTTACTGAGTAAACTTCTTCAAGCCTGTTTTAGCTCACATGCTGAATATTGCCCAAAACCTGTCTGAAACCAGCCAAAAAGAGACAAGCATGGCCAGGCTGGGATTCCAGAAAAGACCATCAAATCAACTTAGGTGGGTTTAAGCTGTCAAAATATATAGAGACACTGCAGTTACATTATTGTACAACATCAATGTAATGAATTACTTCATAAAGATCTTCATCCAGGTCCAGTGCTTTTATGTGCAGGAAGCCGAAGGTTTCTTTCGGAAATCCTCTTAGCCTGGAAACGGTTGGTAAGAAATCATCAGCACGTCACAGATATGAACTGCATATTAGCTCACAGCTAATTTTATAATAGACTTACGTGCTTCTGTTCGACCACAGACAAATGCAACAACAGACCAAGAACAGAAGAGGAATCAAAATCTTGGCCATCAGCAGGTAATCTGTGGAGAGAATTATTATCTCTTCTTACTGTTCAACATTATGAAATGACCTGTCCACACAAAATATAGTTAAAATTCATTATGAATATGCAAACAACATTTTGTATAGAAATGATGTGTTTCTATGGAGTTATTCACACTTGGGACAAACATTTTTAATTTTGTAACTTTGCTTTTGTAGAACATTTTTCAAATATTAAAACAATCAGATTAGGTGTTTAGTTGTATTATTAGCATTAGAAAGTCTATATCAATGTCCTGTGCTTTTCTATCTTCTCTATTACAAGCATAAGGCAGATTTTGTTTTGAAAAGATTTTACTAGTGATGTAGTACTCGAGTGAGACCGGTCTCGAGACTCGGCATAGGCGGTCTCGTCCCCATCACTAGTCCACTAGAATACATACCACTAGAACATTTTTATTTGCTCTGCATGTCCTAACTATGATAAAAAAAAGTCAGGGTGGGCTTAACATGTTGATGACAGAGCAGCACTGTTGAAGCAGTTTAGAAAAATAGGCAGAAGATGATGCATGTGGTAGGGATTTTTTTTAATGATAGTAAAAGCATAGTCCATATTAAGACGTGAAGACTGCTCCTCTAAACAATTCCCAATCTAGCTTAGTCTGTAGGCCTAACTGTTGATTATTAACTGGGGTGATATTAAATCATGAATATGAAAACTGACATGTTTTTATGGTCTTGGTCTCGACTCCTAAAGACTCGGTCTCGACTCGGACTTGCTTCCTCAAAGACTCGGTCTTGACTCGGACTCGGCATAGGCGGTCTCGTCCCCATCACTAGATTTTACAAACGATTTCTATTTCAAATGCTGTTCTTTTTAACTTTCTATTCATCAAAGAATACAAAAAAAAAGAAAGAAATAAAATCCACGAAAATATGATTGACAACATTGATAATAATAAAAAAAAAAATCTTGAGCAGCAAATCAGCATATTAGAATGATTTCTGAAGGATCATGTGACACTGAAGACTGGAGTAATGATCACAGGAGCAAGCAGCAAGATATATTAATATCATCTTTTATGTTCCACAGAAGAAAGTAAGTCACACAGGTTTGGAACGAACTCCCCCTTTTAGATAGATGTAGAACAGTGTAGAAAATGCTGTTACATTATAAAACAGGACTGGCTGATTTCTGCTAGTGTGAATGTGATGGTTTGGCTCACAGTTCTTTCTGGTTCTGAAGGTGCCGGTGGTCTCGGGTCCACAGCCTGCAGATGTACATGCTGCCAGGTGAAATGTGTACAGCTGGTCCTCCTCAAGACCACTCACCGTGAAAGACTTGCTGTGAGGATCGTCCACGAACCGTTTGAAGGAACCTGCCAGAACAAACAGGTGCGAGGGGAGTGTAGGGAACGGGTTAGGAATATAACGTGAGATTAAAATATGTCAGAAACATGATTAGTATCAAATATGATCTGTCAGGCTTTTGAGGAAGGTTTATTTGTTCATCTCTCAATCATCATTGTATCACATTGCACTATATGTTTAATAAAAACTGCAGAGCTTTAATCATTAAACTAAGCATTTAAATATCATCTTACTAAGACATATTATTGGGACATAATTGATATTTCTAAGTATTTTATGTAAGTTGTCTGCTATACTGTTGTAAAGATGTCATTGATTTACATTACAAGCTATCAGGATTTAATCTTAACTTATTAATCTTATTACCTCCATATAAATATCAGCAAATGCATAAAATATTTTTGCTCAGTGTTTTTTTTTCCTCCTCGAGTCTGAGCTTCATATTCATATATATATGAGATACACAAGTACCAAATATGATACAAAACAAAAAACACATATACAAACTCTTCTTTTTTAGATTTTGTCTAAAGGTTCATTAAACTAAACTAAACTAAAAAAAAAAATAGATTTGTCTTGACTATTATTTCATGTGTCAGGATGAAGAAGCTCACGTTTTAATGCTCGTTTAAGGGCAACGCAACACTTACTGAGATCGGAGCCGGCCTCTGAATCTTCTTGTACTGTAATCTCATATCCTGTGATGAATCCAGTGTGACTCGGATCCTCCTCATTGAAACTCCATTTCAGGTTTACCGATGACCAAGTTATGTTTGGGTTAGTGTCCAGTGTAGGGTACTTCATGGGCTCTTCAGAACACACACAAAAAATACTGTTTATATGTTATATTGCGCAATGCAGATGTGAAAATCCATTTTTTCCCGTGCAACATAGCACCTACAGTACAGTATAAGCACCTGTGTTTTGCTCTACTTTAATGTCCTACAGATGTGTATCAGGTAAAGTGTGTGTGTGCAATCTTACCCTGTTCTTCTACGTATCCGATCCGTTTCTCACAAGGTCGGTGTCCCTCAGCGCTACAGCTGTAGATTGTAAATGTGTATTGAACTCCTGCTTTAAAATCTAAACAAGAGATTTTTTTAAGCACAATAATTAAAAAAAAACTTGTATTTCTCAAGATGACTTAGAATTATTTAAATAAGAGAAGCATTAAAATAAACAACTAAAAATCTAAATATTTCTTATTTTTATTCACCCCTCAACTACTGTTGGTAACACTGTATTTTACAGTGTCCTTGTTACATGTACTTACCATAGTAATAACAGTAAATTATGCATAATTACATGCAAGTAACCCTCAACCAAACCCTAAACCTATAGTAAGTACATGTTGTTAATTAATATTACTCAGTACTTAAATATATAATTACACTGTAACAATGACACCTTAAAATAAAGTGTAACCCAACTGTTTTTCTTTCTTCTTTAATTGAAGAACCTAATTTTAAAAGTGTGATTTCTAAAACTGTAAGTCATGTAAATGTTAAAACTCCATGGGCAGTTTTATATCTACACAGTAAAATAATATAGTAGCAACATTTTGGTTTTACAGATTGAACTTAAATTTACAATAAAAAAATAAAATAAAAAAACGTGATTATAGTAAAATTAACTGATTTAATGTTCATTTACATAGATGTTTATCACCTTTATAATATACTGACAACCACCACAAAACACAAGTGCTAATGAGAAAACCATGTGATGAATCTAAGCTCATTCATTATAATTATAATTATATGTAAATAAAAAATTTTCATTTTGATTTATTACAGTTTTCAACCCTAACATTTTTACAGTCTTTTACCATTAAAAACATGGTCATTTTTTACACTGTGTTATGCCAAGCTCTAAAATATTTATACAAAAAAAAAGAAGCATAAAACGCTGCCTAGGTTCACTATGTTTTATTGTAAGAATATGCACCGCATACAAACAGCTTTATACCTGCGTCCAGGTTTAAGGAGGTCTGATTAACTGGGACTTTTCTCCACTGTAAGTTGCAGGGGGACGCAATACCCAGCATGCACCACTCTACGATGTAATCACATGTGGCGACAGAGTCCCTCATCCAGGTGAGCTGAAATTCCTTTGCATTACCCCAAATCCTCTTCTCCTTCGGTATGTCTGCAGCAGTACCAACAGTCAGTTATCTCACGTTATACAGAAGCCCCTTGCACACTGAGCATTAAGCTTGTCACCTGTGTATGCTGGAGAAATAGTGATGTGGGATGGTATAGATAAGCCAGATTGAATGATGGCCCTCACGGTGATGTTATACATGTGAAGATCTAAGGGTACTTCCGTTTGTTTCTGCGTGACATACATGCACACGCTCCTCTGTGGATTTCTGTTGCTCACACACACCTCATAGGCTTTAATATGCGACGAGTTGTTGCTGACCTGAGGGACAGATTACTTGTACAAATATTTGTGGTGTTACAGAAAAAAAAAATCGGATATATTTTTTAATACATTTAAAAATATTTTAAAAAGGGCAAAAAATATATTGCAATGCAATTCAGCCAATAACATTAAAGGTATAGCGGAGGATCTTTCCAAATTTTAGATAAGACCCGCCCTCTCCACTTTTTGAAAAGTTTGATTGATTCACCAGAATGATTGACAATTAGGAGGACCAATAGTTTAGACTACCCACCAGGAAGTAAAACATCCTCCGCTATACCTTTAACTTTACCAAACATGATATAAAGTACCATGCATGGTGGAAATTCTTAAGAAGTATAATGAATAATATTGAATATGTAAACTTACACTTTTCCACACGAGTGTGACGGTGCGATTGGGATCGTCCCTGATTCGTCTCCACAGATCTATGGTCACAAGAGGCTCTGAAAAACAAAGTAACGTCGAACTATATTTTTGCATGTTCCCGCTGTGCAGAGAACATGCACAGCGTGTTTGTGTTTGCTATGGCACTGCTATACGGTTGCTACTGTGTTTTTGGTGTGTTGCTGTGTGCTTTCTGAGGCGTTCTGGGTGGTTACTTATTTTCACTAGTCAAAAGCGCCTCTGTGATTTTCTGACGTTATAGTGAGGGATTATTGACATCTGTAGCACAAACAGTGTGGGATGAATTATGTGCCAAATGTCAAACCTTTGGTGTGAGCAATAGAAATAGTCATGCTTAGATCAAAGTTCTTCAAACTTCCTGACAAACCCCCGAATATGATGATTCCCTTGCAAAGGACACCCTTTCCATATCTATATATACGTATAAAGAAACATAATGATGGTATATTTTAAATATTCATTTAATGACATTTTTAACTAAGCACTATGAATGTAGGCCAGTGTCAGTGATACCAGTACTGATACTGATGTCTCTATTAAATGGTTTTTTCCCCTCAATTTCTGCAGATGAAATGAGTTGTTATAACCATTCAACATTACAGTATAATTGAAAGCCATAGTTTTTAACATTTAATAAGCTTATAAAATATAGCAACTACTTCACATGAAGCCATTATTATAGATGTCACATTTAGCTGCGCCTTTAATGTTGTGTATTTAGTAATATAGTGAAGTTTATATCTCGGTCAGAAGAATATTCATTTGCATTAAATATTCTTTATTTATTTATTAGTGCTGTCAAATCAATTAATCACATCTAAAATAAGTTTGTAAATATGTATATGTGTGTGTATGTATGTTTGTCTGTACATTTCCATGGACCCAAGTATGAAAAACCCTTAGTTCTCTATCTATTATTAGTGATGATTCTCCATGACTTTACCTGTGATGAATAGCCTTTGTTCTAGGGCTGAACGATTTTGGAAAATAATCAAATTGCGATTTCGTTTTACCAAATATTGCGATTTAATATACGATTATTTTTTAAGTTCTTTATCTTTTCTATTATTCAACAAAAACAAGCAATAAATCATAGGGATTGGGAATCTTTAGGCACCTCATGAGCCGATCTATTTTTTTTCTTAATTAAATCTTATTAATAAAACTTAATAAACCTAAACTGTAATTATAGGTAGGCCTACTTTTAAACATAATTACATATTAAAAAACGAAATTAATACAATTACATGTTAGCCTAATAATTTTAACTAATATAGCTTCAAAACAAATAACAAAGAGGGGGAAAAAAATATTACAAGCAATTAACAAAGAGTGCTTTCAGTATTTAAGACTCATATCCGCGCGCATCTCATATCTAGTGCAATGAAGCCCGTGAATGTTATTGTAATTCGCTTCAACTTTTCCGAACTTTATGAAAGATTATTTCTCGGAAGGTTCGAGTGGTGTCGTGTGTGTGTGTGTGTGTGAGACAAAGGGAATAGAAGCAAGCAGAATATGGTTGTTTATAAAGCACACGTAGCGTCATCACGTAGTCTGTGTTTAAAAGCTCAGACATAAATCTGAAATTATCTTAATCGATGCAGAATTGTTGGAGAGAATCTATAACACAATATCACATAAATTAAACATAAACTGTTATTTCCTGTAGCCTATATGCGTAGCGTGCTAAGTTGATGCTTCATATGCAGTGCAGACTGGTTTTCTCTCGCGTGTCACGCGATTAAAAAAATCGCATTTCATCATATCGCGATATTATCGCAAATGCAATTAATCGTTCAGCCCTACTTTGTTCTGTCCATTGCCCCCAGTTGTTCCCCTGAACTGCACAGCGTCCCTTAGTGTAGTACTGCGTGCTGGGCTTCAGGTTCTGGAGTCTGAATGTGTAATTCTGCACTGAGTCAGATCCATTCTTATCTAACTCCTGTAAGAGAACAAAACAGGACGTGCCTCACCATTTCAGTTAAGATCGTTAACTTTATCTGATGTGGCGAGTCTGTTTTCATGAGAGGTAAATAGATCTTTTGAAACTCCCTCTTGACGTATTTCAGATGCCACAACATTATTTGGAAACATAAAGACACAAAAACATGTTGTGAAACAAGAAAAGAAAAAAAACCACCTTAAAGTGATAGCTTGATTCATATGGATTTCTTTTACAGTCTCTTTATTATAGACTTATAGATAGACTTCATTAAAAAAATATCTTCATTTGTGTTCTTAAGATGAACAAAAGTCTTATGGGTTTTATGGGACATGATGGCGAGTAATTGATGACCGAATTAATATTTTTAGGAGAATTATCCCTTTAATGTGATGCATTACCTCTATTGGCACTCTTGGTTCAATTTCAAGCTGGCAACTCAAAAGAAGTCCTTTGAAACTCCCATTCAGCTGTAAGACCACCACTGAGTCCAACACACCCGCAGCCACGTCGAGAAGCACAGGGACTGGAAAAACTAATGCGAGATTGAAAGGTTAAGAAATTAATGAGGTGATCCCAAAATCTTGACATTATTCCCTCAAAAAGCAATGTGAAATTAGCTTATTATAAGGCCAATCCCTCTGCAACCTGAGGTAAAGCATCTTGATCTAGGGTACAATTGTGATGGTTCATATGAGGTTTCATCTTACAACCTTTTGTTTGTCTGACCCAGATCTTTAAGCTAGTTAACCTCACTTGAGCTGTATGAGACCTCAAAACTGCTAACTCTGCTGTATGAATTTTAGTCTTCACTTCCATTTTCATATTCACCTCTGTCTTTGATATTGAACATGTCGGTCTCGCTCTCTCGCCCCAAACTGTTCGTCACAAGTAAGGTGATGTTGTAGTGGATCTGCTGTGGAACGACTTCAAAACTGCAGGCTGTAGAATTTGAATCAGGATTCCAGCTGACAGCCCTGGAGTCACTGAACAGGAGAAAATACAGTCAAAGTGAGTTTTATTAAACTCGTAATGTGTCAAAACTAAAATGAGAGTGAATTTGGCCCTGCTGAACACAGTTAAAGGGATCGTTCGCCCAGAAATGACAATTCTTTCATCATTTACTCACACTTAACATCATTTCAAACCTTTCTTATGAACACAAAAGATATTTAGAAAAATCTGTCCTTATAATGAAAGTCAATGTTGTTTGAACCCTAAACGGTCTTCAAAATATTTTGAAGCAATACTAGTTTGTAACGACATGAGGGTGAGATAATGTCAGGATTTTCATTTGTGGGTGGACTGTCCCTTTAAGAGCATAAATGACTGTCTTGTGGTGTTGTGTTGAACCACTACATCTCTTTAATGTTTTCTCCCTTTTGCGTATTCCTTTTTTTTAAAGCCTTATTAGGCAGGTGATTTTGCAGATAACCTTACAGGGACAGAGATAGTACACTTCTTTAGTAGTGATCAAATCAGACTAACCTGATTAGTAATGTGTATTTCCTTCTCTGCTCTTCGTATAGATTAGGAGCTCTGCGTATTTTCCACGAGCAGGAGATGTTTCGCATGTCTTTGGTCTCGCATCTGAAGTCCTGAGGTTTCTCAGGAGGAACTGAACAAGGTTTAGCAGAAATTTAAATCTCTAATCAGAAATCTCCCATCATGATTAAAAGGAAATATTTCCATTTGTAATGGATTACTATTGCATTTTTAATTTTTTTTGCTTCTTAATTTAGTTTAACAAAGTTTATTTGTATAACGCTTTTCACAAAACATTTAGTTTCAAAGCAGCTTTACAAAAAATATTTACAGTTGTCTTCGGTCTTAAATATTTTTATATTTTATTTAGTGGAAAAATATTTATTTCAAAAGTGTGCTTGTGCTGCCTTTCTTTAAAAACAAAACAAAGAATTATCACATTTCAAACTTCCAAAAGATAAACTAAATTCAGTTTAAATAAATAAATAAATAAATAAATAATTATAATTAATAATAATAATTATTATTATAATAATAATAATTATTATTATTATTATTATTATTATTATTATTATTTATATATATATATATATATATATATATATATATATATATATATATATATATATATATATATATATATATATATATATATATACATACAGTACATTTTTAAGGACCCCCTAAAGGGACATGGTGATGGAAAAAATATGAGTTGGGATGAAAAAATATATGCTTTCGATGATAAAATGTTTGCATTCCCCAGAGAAACTTTTCTGTTCTTTGCAAGTGAACGCCAAGTTTCTGAAGGGAACGCAAAACATTTGTAAGAGGATAAAAAAGCATTGACAAATAATTTTTCCTCCCATCTCATATTTATTTCCTTCACCATGCCCTTTAAAGATGTACATTTTCATTCATTAAAACAATATAACTTAATTAGTGCTAAAAATATATAATGAAAAAAATGTAACCTAAAATCATATTTCTCTTTTTTTATTATTAAAGAACATGTTCTTGGAACTTCGGGAATCACAAAATAAATTGTGGTTTATTCAATTAATATACATACACTAAGTTATAAATATTAAGACTAAGTAAGTAATTAAATAAATTTTAAAAAGTACTAAATATTAAAATAATTTTAAACTAGCATCTTTGTCATAATTACTGCAGAAATAGTGTAAGAAATATTTTAGCCTGTACTGTATATGGGGCCATTTGAAAATGAAGTTGGACAGTTGAACTCACAGGTGACATAGTTCACTGCTGCATCATCACTGTCCCCACTGTAAAAGTTGACACCGTATCCATTTGTGGCCTTGATGTTTTCCACTCTAATGGCTTTGACCTGTGTGCTTATGTTGATGACTTTGTAAGAGGTCTTGTTGAAGAACATATCGGTGTTATGTGTCTCTGTGGGAAAAATGCAGCAGAACATCACCGTGGAACCCTCCCGTAACACCTGTCCATCTGGGAACAGCAGGATTTCACTGTGAGGCATCTCCCCTATAAGAAAATGAGTAAATAAATATATGAATAAATATGTTCATAGCACCATCCAAACCTCCACAAATTTAAACAATGGTGTTTGCATGTTCAGAAATTGCCACCACAATGCTATGGTCATGTGATTTGTTGTCAGTGCGTTGCTGAGGTGTTTTTAGCATATTTTCTGTTGATATTGTAGTGAATGTGATGTATTATTTTGTAAGTGTTCATCTTCGAAACACAAATGAACATCTTTTTGATGAAATCTGAGAGCTTTCTGTCCCTCCATTGACAGCTACGCAACTACCACTTTCAAACCCCAGTAAGGTAGTCAAGACATCAGTAAAGTAATCCATGTGACTCAAGTGGTTTAACTTCAATTTTATGAGGTGATACAAGTGCTTGGTTTGTGCGAAAAAACAACAACATTATTTACCACTTTATTTACAAGATATTAATCTCCAAAGCGCGTTCACACAGCAACGTCTGCTCTTGCGTCAACACATCACGCATGTGTCGTTGTGCTCTCATGAATGGAGATTTATATTTTACAAATAAAGTGGTAAATTATGGTTGTTGTTTTTTTTGCGCAAATAAAGCGCTTCATAAAATTGAGGTTAAACCACTGGAGTCACATGGATTACTTTATATTGATGTCTTTACTACCTTTCTGGAGCTTGAAAGTGGTAGTTGTGTAGCTGTCAATGGAGGGACAGAAAGCTCTTAGATTTCATTAAAAGATCTTCATTTGAGTTCCGAAGATGAACGAAAATCTTACAGGTTTGGAACGACATGAGGGTGAGGAATGACAGAATTTAAATTTTTTGGGTGAACTAACCCTTTAACTTCCTCTTTTAACCCATGACTGTCCTGACTTTAAACATGCCTGTTATGTGCCTCTCAACTGTCACTGATGAGTGTGCACTTCTGAGAGCATGTTGGTCAACCAGCCTCACCAGCTAAATGATAACAGTCTAGCTTGGTCCAGTAATTTTTTGTACAATGATACTTTACAGAGAAAATGTCATGAGGAATTATTTCATAAATGCGAAAAAGCAGCAGAGGAAGATGCTTATATCATTTACTCACCCTCAAGATTATGAGGAAACATGAGTAAAAAAAAGTATTATGTGCACAGATAAATCATTTATAATAAATACTGCAATATTCCATAAAAAAAATGT
Source organism: Leuciscus leuciscus (assembly GCF_965113295.1). NCBI lineage: Eukaryota > Metazoa > Chordata > Actinopteri > Cypriniformes > Leuciscidae > Leuciscus > Leuciscus leuciscus. The sequence continues at coordinate 47,709,889 of NC_138729.1, forward strand.
TTTGGGTATTTGTGATTTCATGTTGACTTTAATGTCAAAGTGCATTCCAATATATATCACATATAAATGTATACATAAAAAATAAATAGTGGAAATATACATGCATACATAAGTGTTTTTTACACACTCTACGGACTTGAGTGTGAGGAATAAAAATATGGACGGGATAAGATATATATATATATATATATATATCAGGGCTGCACAATATATCTTAATTATCGAAATATCACAAATGTATATATCACGATATGCATATCGCAACAGCTTGCAATAACGGGTCATGAACAAAAGACAAAGAGAAATCACTTACTACTCTTGACTAAATAACTTTTGTAGCTTTAATAAGAATCAGGATATATTTAATTCATACAGTCAATACTAAGCAGTGTTTTATTTCTACATTTGATTGTTCAGATACTGTTGTTAAATAAACCTAATGTATGATAGCCTGAAACCCTAAACTCTGTGGTTTACACTGATGTTAAAATATGCTACAGTAAAACACTGCTGTTCACTTTCAGAAGTTGTAGGAATGTTTTCTTGTCACAAAAAGAATGTGAAACACGCATGTCATATTGCGATTATTGAGGTCAATACTGCGACTGCGATTGCGATATGCGATTGTGATATAATAAACAAATGGTTTCATGAGTCAGCTTGCTTGGTTCTCAAGGAAAATGCACACACAGATTAGTGATAATGCTGAAATGTGTAGGCCTATTTCTCAACTCAAACTAGCAACAACAACTAAATGCACAGTGTTTTCAAATTAAAATAATATTTTTTCCAAAATTAAATAATGACATCTTTGCATTACTGCAAACTTGTTATTGTCTCAATAGTACAATAGTATAAAATAAATAGAACAATAAATAAGAACATTTGTATGCTCATGAAAATAAGATATTTTGAACATTCTGTCCAGACAAACGGACATTTAAGCAGGATGTGTATTGTGATTGTCAAAACATTTGGTAACTAAACAGAATTTTGTCAAGTTTAGTGACATGTTACAATGTTTACATGGTACAATGACTGGTAGGCTACTGTTTTTATTATTGCTTGACACAAATTTCATGATTTCAATTCAAATCTTGTGATTTGATTCCGATCTTGATTCAATATCTATTCATTTGGATAAATATTAGGTACAGTAGATACATGTTAATTTTTCTCAAGAAAAAAAAATCTCACCTAATGCTGTAAACATACAGAGACCCTGTCAGCCGGTGTTGTGCCGAATTTCGACCCCCGCCAAATTATTACCCCCCTAGTATTGGTAGGTTTAGGATTAGCTGTGGGGGAGGGGTTAGGATTAGGGGTGGGGTTAGGATTAGGCAATCAGGTACTGACTTCAACGAGGGGGGTAATCATTTGGCAGGGGGTCGAAATTCGGCACAACACCGGTATTATTATTAAAGGTTAAAAATAACAACTCAAATGAAATATGTGTTTTTTTACTAGGCTATAATAACAATGTTAAAATATTTTAATGATATAGGTAAAAATATAATAATAATTTAATATAGTGCACATTTTTAGCAAAATACTCTATCCAACTAACATGCTGTCAGATGTCTTTCCTGAGGTAAATGTGACGTTATGTGACATTGTTCTCCAGCTGTTTTATGTTTTATTGACCTCTTTCCGCGGTTAGAAAAACACTGATTGATTGATATTATGGTATGAGGCATAAACATTTCGGTAAGTTATACTGTATCTTTCAACACACCAATTGTTCATTCGTGTTTATTTACTATTAACTAGAAAAGAGTAATATAGGCTGATTTATACTTCTGCGTCGGACCTATGCCGGAGCCTCTACGCTGTAGGCTACACGTTGGTTTTCATTTACTTCTGCATCGTTATCCGCGTTGACGCGCATTTCCACATACAGAGGGAACGTGAAACCCGAGGGAGGGGTTCAAGCAGACCAATCACAGCGCTTGTGGTTCACGTAGAATTGACGCATTGTTACATTTGTGGAGAGGTGCACGTCAGAGTACGCCTGCTACACACAGCCTACGACGTAGCTACGGCGTGAGTTCGACGCAGAAGTATAAATTGGGCTTAAGAGATGTGCACAGTGCTCATACAAAAAGATGAGCAAGAAATTGAGCGACCAGTAGGTTATTTTTCACGCAAATTTAATCGTCACCAGCTTAATTATTCGACAATCGAAAAGGAGGCTCTAGCGTTGATCTGGGCGGTCCAGCATTTCGAGGTATATGTGGGGGGTGGTTTACATCCTGTTGTGGTTTATTCAGACCACAATCCGCTCACATTCCTACAGTCTTTACAAAATGCTAATCAGCGTCTCATGCGGTGGGCGCTGTTCTTGCAGCCCTACCGACTGTCTATTAGACACATTCGTGGCGCTGACAATGTGTTAGCAGATGCGCTTTCTCGGGCCCCGGATGAGTCGATGTGATGTTGTCCTTTTTTCTACCCTGTCTTTGTCTTGTCTCTGTCCTCCCTTAATTAGCTATTCAAGGTGCCAGGATTTTGCTGGGGTGAGAGTGGTCAGTGTTGGTTATGGGTTGTAGCAGTTGTGTTCACATGGATAAATGAGTGAATGTGCACGATTGAATGTGTGTATGGTATTCCAGTGTGGTTGAGTTTAGCTTAATATTTGCTTTGCATTTATTTGTTACTTTGGGGATTGGGGGTGCTTAATTATGAATCCAGAGTCCCACTAACGTGGGCCTCTGTTTTTTGGGGGGGAGTGATGTCACGCCTGGCTATGAAGTGCTGGGTGTGTCTTTCCCTGGCTTGGCCATGTGTGGGTAATCAAGCCTGAATTGCCTACTGCTGCTGTTCTGTGTCACTTTTAGGTGGAGCTGTTGCGGTGGGCCGGGCCATGCTAATTGGTGGACTGTTGAGAGAGTCTTTAAATCATTGCCTTCCAGTTGGTTCGGTCGCTCTTTCTGCTATTCCAGCCTGACGATGAGAGGCTGGCTTTGGTCGGCGCTCCTTACCCGTTCTCCTTTTTGGCTTCCCATTTACTGACTTTTGTAAATCATTCGTTAATAAACCAGCATTCTAATTAAATATTAAGTTCAGTGTGGTCTCCCCTATGTCAACTCTACATTGAGCCAAGTGGTCTTGACAGTTCACAACCACGATCTGTCACGTCACATTTACAAGCGCCAAACCGCTATAATTGACAGAATCTGAGAGCTGAGAATTTGTTCCTATCAAAAGTAACCTGCTCTGTCTAGTCTGTCAGTGTCAGTGTCCTCTTTGCTCCACGATTTTTCTCTGCATGAGAAAATGGATGTGTGGCGTGAGAGCGTGTGTGAAAAGTGTCAATTGCGTCCCACTAAACATTGGACGTCGGATAGACGTGCCAGATCATGTCTATATTGGGTCTGTCAGTCCATGACCAATTCTGGACATCTATTCGACGTCCAAACTAGGTCCACTATTTGGACGTCCAACCATGACCCGACTTGGATGTCATATTGACGTTCAACATTTGACCTTTGAACTGGGTAATTTTTTTGAACATCATTTGGACGTTTATGACAGGTGCAGGAAATTTACATGATTTATGTAAAAAAAATTATTACAAATATCAACATTGTTGTTATCACCATGATTAATACATATGAATACAGATTATTTATAATTATTTAAGATCATTTTTCCAAAACTCCATTTGATTGTCTCAGCAGCAGGTGATAACTGGAGACGCATACAAAGGTGTAATGCATTTCCTGGTGAAACTAGCCGCTGAGCCAAACAACGCTACAGGAAAATTAATACAGCTTAATATAGCTTTTCTGTTGCTTGTCGTAGAAATTTTAGACTGTATATTAAACTAACCATGTTTCTAACATCTAATATAGGAACAGGATGTACTGTACGAAATCAATGGAAAACTTGTGCCAGTGACAGAGGAAAAAGGTTGGGGCTTTTGAACCAATCATATTGAAGGTGACATGTTAGTCTTATTTGTTTTCTCGATTCTATAAAAACTGTTGTATCTGTGTTTTACGGTGGGATTTCTCAATGGAATTTGTCTGAGATCCTCCGGCCTTGATTCTTCTTGGGAGATATTCCCTGAGAACTGCTCGGGAAGATCTCCTGGCCGTGATTAAAGCATTTAAAGGACATTTGCTGAAAGTCTGTCTGTTCATTTCTGCTGCGCAGCAGGTCAGTTTAGGGAAGCAAGTAAGTTAGGGTAAGAAACTCAGCCAGTTGTCGACTGAAGACGCAAGAGTATAAAGGTCATTAAGTGTCGATTGTAGACGCTCTGTGTCGATTTGTAGACGCAACAGTTTTATTTTATTAAGTGTCGATTTGTAGACGCTAGATAGTTGGGTTTAGGGGGAAAAATCCACAACAGTTTGGCGGGCCATCCAGGAGTCCTCGGAATCTCCCTCTGTCGGATGGACGGGGATGAGGAACCACGTTGTCTTCACTCTGCCAGACTGCAGAACCCTGTTCGACAGAGGGAACCATTCCAGTCGGGCTAAAAGGACTTAAAGTATTAAGGTAGTATGACAGACCTCAGCACTTTTCCTTAAAAATGCTTCTAAATTAATTAAAAGGTTTAATTAAATTGTGGCTGTTCTGTTAAGTAACATTTTGAAGAAAACTGGTAATCACATCTATGTTTCTTACCTTGTCTATTAAGGGCAATGAGCAATGATTATGGTTAAATGCAACCAAGGTATGCGTTGAGTATTTTGTTTTTTGTATTAAGAGTGCTTCAAAAAAGCTGTCAATAAAACTTCTGCAAAGCAACTTGTCATACTGGAAACCAGATCCGGGAGGGGAAAATACCCCGAGATGCAGCAGCACTGAAACGTGCTTTTTGTTTGAAGTTTTGTTTGAAAAAGACTTTGATTTTGATTGAATTAAAGAAAGGTTAACAAAGAAAGGTTAATAAAGAAAGAAATGTGGAAACAAGATAAATAGATCAATATTGTTATCCTGAATTTTTTTTTATGAATTTATGAATTTTTACATTTTGAAATCAATTAAACATTGCAGAAATTGTTAAAATTATAAATCATAATAATAGGAATATGCACATGTGAAATACTCTGTGATAATTAGGAAATTTTGAATCATAAAGAAACTTTTATGAGTTAGACTTTAATTATGTATTTATGTAGATGAGATATATAAAACTGAGCAATAGAATTTAAGCAATTCACTGCTTTTGAATTTAGGCAATCACTTAAAGTAATGAATAAATAATAAGATATTAACTGCACGTGTTTAAATATTATACTTTCTATCTGAAGGTGTCTAGAATTTGTATCTCGTTATCCCTGGGAGACGTTATCCCTGGGAAAAATGTTTTTGATCCATGAGATTCTAAGAGTCAATGGTTTTTGTTTAACTAGGATAATTGTTGTGCATTGTGCATAGTATGAGAATGAGATTGTGTGACCAATTTAAATATAAATTGTGATTTGAACATGCACGACATAACAGACATCTTACAGTCATTTTATTTTGGTTTCTTGTAAAAGAGAAAAGACAAAGAATTATTTTCGTTTACATTATACACTATTCTAAGAGTAGTTTTCCTGTTTTTCCTGCTCCTTTGCAAATAAGAAACGCTTGCTTTTTTTCCGCAATGAAGTACGCTTTTTAATAAAATGAGGAACTGCTGTGTTGATAACCAGATGAGATTTTTAGTTATTATTCTGTAGGTTTAATGTGAGTTTTGCGGTTCTCTGAGTGTTCAAGATTTCAGACACCTTGTTGAGTAGGGATAACTGTAGAAAAACAAAAAAGAGGAAGTGGGGCCTGCAGCTCCCCTCCTGAAAGAGGAAGTTGACACTTCTGAGAGAGGGGTCAGAATGGACAGTTCAACTGAATGACAATCCACACGGAGAGACAATCCAATGTATCTTCCGTGTGGGCTAGGTGCTGCACTTTCAATGATCACTGCAGAGACTGCTTCAAATTTGATTATTATTTAACTTGATTATTTTTTGATTATCCACTGGTAACAGCAATTCTTCATATTTCTTCAACTAAACTCTTTGAATCTGTTTTCAAAAGGTAACATTAACAGTCCTACTGCAAGAAGTTCAATAGCAAAAGTGAGAGCATGACTCACCAATCTGGATATGGCAGTGGGGTTTATGTAAAAGCATGTATTGATGTAGAATTATCTGGAAAAGACATTATGGCTATAAAAGCAACAATATTGGTCACTCCATTTCATTTAAAGGTAATTTAGGTAATTTTCTAGATTCAATGAAAACAATGTTTTCTAATTCTAAACTTTTGAAAACACATGCTGTCATCACCATCAGCTTATGAGCAACAACAAAAAGTTTGAAAAATTGAAATTGTGCAATGAATGACAAATTGCAATTGAGAAATTAAAACTGACTCTCTCAAATGCAACTGAAGGTCTATACGGTTATTATTTAAAGTGTTTAATCTATTTGATTTTGAAAAGGTTTACGTCCACTGTGTTAAACTTAATCACATGGCGACTGCATCGGACAATTGAAAATAAATATCCTAATGTTTAGACACTGTCGCAAGGGGAATGCCACAGTGTGTCTACGTTCAGTAGCTTCGCCGGAAAAGTTGTTACCATTCGGATTTGGTGGTATTCCACTCCTAATAAATAGATATGTTCCCCATTCAGTTCATAAACTAGGTATGATTCTCTGGCCAGAGAGGGGTGTATGAAAGTGTGTGAAAGATGGTGTTCTGAGAAACACAGAGACATATAAATTGTCAATCAAAACAGCTGCATCTAAATTTATAAAGTGGGCCCACAGGTTCAAATTATGACCACAGGGTAAAATATGACCCCAGAGGGTAAATTATGACCCCACAGGTTAAAACATGACCCACAGGGAAGAAAATATGCCCAATAAAATAACAGCCATGGATGATTTTGACTAACTATCCTGAGCTGGGTTTATTGTTGTGGCAGAAAGAAACAATGCCACACACCTGCACAGCGTATAACTTTGGGAAGGCAGAGAGCAAGCAAGCTTGCCCTGTCCACCCCATACTTAATTTTTTTTCCTTTTTACAGGATGTCATGATGGACCTCATCGAACAGAACTGGTTCTGTTCCAAATGTATAAAATATTGTCTTGTTACTGTTTAACATGAAATTTCACAGGTCTCATCAAAAAAGGACGACCGGCCAGACAAGCAGATGAGTCTGGCGACATGATACATGTTGTCACTAACAAAAAATACTTAAAGGTAGGGTAGGTAATCCTTTTTCTAAAAAAAAAACATTCCAAATTTGTTTAAACTGTCTTTATATACCAATACATAATTAAAATGTAAGTACTCTGAAAAAGAAAATATAAAAATCGAGTGACTGTAGACCTTTTAATCTGCAATAAACACAGCTCATTATTTCCATTCACTCCACCCCCTCCCTTCTGAGCTCCTTCCAAAGCCACGCCCCCAAAACACATGAACGCGCGACGCCAAACGCTCAGGCTGGAACAAGACGCATTTATTACCTGAGACGAGTGGAGAGGAAGGAGCGCAGTACATACAGTGAGTGACATCATGTCAGAATCACATGTAATAAAATACCTAACTTTATCACTATGAATATAAACAAATAAGATTTCTTTTAGTACTCACTATCAAGCTAGCATATCGATAATGGTAAAGTTTCATTCGGTAACGAGCTATATTTATAAGGCAAAACTAAAAACAGGTTGCATTGATACACGTTTTTCCATTACCATCAGTTACACTGTGATGAAGGTGAATTTCGTGTAAGATTCATAACATATACGGTGTTTTGCATGTAAGAGTTTCCATGATGAAAACATTGTTGACTCTAATGAAGACTAACGTACACTCCGAGTCCGGAGACAAGTACCGCATCGTCGGTTCGAGGACAGGTCCGGGGTTGAGGGCGAAGCAGAGGAGGTCGTTCAAGAGTGCGGGCAGGGTCCGAGGAAGTAGTTTTTGCCTTGTTTGCCTTCGCTGACTGCATATGCAGGTGCTTTGAGCTGAATATTTCCGGGAACGGTGACATGTGATGAGTGCGCGCAGTGGGGCTCGGGCACGAGACATGAAGGCATCTGATTGGTTCTTTACATTCGCACCGAATGGCAGTGATTGGTCAGAGTTTTTACTGTCCTGCAGCTGCTACAGAGGTCTGATTTTTTTCATTCCTTTTTCTAAACACATAATGTATTGACTACTATCAGGATGGAAGGACCATTTCACCCAGTATAAAAAAAAGTGTTTCTGAACAGGATTACCTACCCTACCTTTAAGGTCTCCATTCACAGGTTGTTCTTGTAGCTCACTCCACAAACAAGGTCCCATCTGGGGTGCGGTGACACCTCCGTCCAAGCATCTCACCTTAAACTACACCAACCAGCCTCAGCAACCCCAAACGCCGACGACAACGCACAGCGTCAAGTGGGGGATCAAGGACGTGATAGTAACGTACCTCCCTTGCCAGCGAGGGAAAGCCCATTGCAACGGTTCGCAAAGAGTCACCCTGGTGAAGATGGAACGTCCATGGGGCAACGAGATGATCAACACACATGGGAGAAAGATGTGGACCAACTAATGGTTTAAGCTTATTTGTGTGATTTTTATTGATGTTTTCTTTGGTTCAATCAAACTGTACGACTGAGAATTGATATAGATCTCATGATTTGAACAATTACTGATTAATTTGAAAATATTTCAGGTACATGTAAATAATCTAGGGACTATTTTTGAAGAAACTTGAGGGTTTTAAATAGATGCTAAAAATGTAATAATCGTTCTCTAATAAGAGATGATGGGTGATAAGTTACTTTGCCGGACTAGGTCCGAATGGATTATTGGGTAGGTTTCTATAGTGATTAATTAATGACTACATTAAATATATTTTAGGTGTTTCCATTTGCTAAAATAGCTAAAGAAAAACTTTCAAAAGGAGATTAAGCACATTTAATTTCTGGATTATTATTAGTTAAAGAAGTTACCAGTGTGATTATTGACATGTTCCTTTCATGTATTGTCTAATGTCTGTATTTGATATCTGCGGGTCTAGTCTATCTGGGAATGCAGTAACAGTGCTTGCTTATTTAGCCAGACTTCCAGAAATGAAATATGGACTTGTTTTGTTGAGGAAGGTCTTCAACGTGTTAAAAAAAATATGTAGGGGGCATAAAGTTAAAACCAAGACCAAGAGAAATGTGACACAAACATGTTAAATTTAAACTAAAATGAATCTAAACGGTTAAGACATTTCAGTGAAATAGAATATTTGCTCATAAAGCAAAATTCTAAAAAGCTTTCTTAATTCAGAATGAAGTTACAGATTTAATGATCTGGATCAATGGATGAACTATTCAGCATTGCCAACAAATAGATGCAGGACATGTTATGTCCATCAGTTAATTCTGGACAAATAGGGTGGTAGGAGGATAGGTAAAAACTCGGCCAGTTGTCGACTGAAGACGCAAGAGTATGAAGGTTATTAAGTGTCTATTGTAGACGCTCTGTGTCGATTTGTAGACGCAACAGTTTTATTTTATTAAGTGTCGATTTGTAGACGCTAGATAGTTGGGTTTAGGGGGAAAAATCCACAACAAGCTCAAACAGTAGAGCGTTGGCGCTTGCAACGCCAAGATCATGGGTTCGATTCCCTGGGAAAGCAAGAACTGATAGAAATGTAAATGTGTAATGCAATGTAAGTCACTTTGGATAAAAGCGTTTGCCAAATGCATAAATGTAAATGTTAATACATGTTACAGAAAACATGTCCTCCACCCTTTTGAAACATGGGACTACAGTTATAGAAGTATAAAAACAACGTCTAAAATTAGTCTAAATATGATGTTGAAAAGACATCCACAACCAACGACCACATTTGGACTATAAATAGCCCTTACATAGAGGTCCCACGGACGTCAACATTAGACGTGCGGTAGATGTTGAAAAAAGACGTCGCCTGGCGTTACAAAACAACCCCTTTAGTGGACCGAAATTGGATGTCCAAAAATTTGTTAGAAAAGACGTCACTCCGACGTCACATTGTGCAGTGGAGTGAGTCTCACGCTGAATGAGTGAGTTGGCAGCCCTGCTCTCTCTGCTCAGTGTCGGTTATCTTATAGCCAAAATATCGCCATATAACACAGAGGTAGCGGTTTTCTGGCCACGCTCGGCATCTATCTTCACCTGTTCTCCACGCTGTACACTGGAAAAAGTCACGACGTGAGCATACGCGCCACACGCGCCACTGCCTAAACTGAAAGTGCCTGGTCTTCTTTTTATTAGCGGTGTAGAAAATGGGCAAACAGCTGTCAGAGAGAATGGGATGTCATGTCCACACATGCCTTTATTTATTTCATAAAATCGCAGCATTTTGCGTCATATAATAACATAGTCTTGACATCGCGATTGCGAATTTGCGATATGATTAATCGTGCAGTATGTAGTGTTATATAACTTTAAGCATTACCATATCGAATATCGCATTATTTAATGAGTTATCGCATTTTTCTTCAATATCGTGCAGCCCTGAGTGTAGGCTATAGCCTATAGCATGTGACCCTGGATCACAAAACCAGTCAGAAGTAACACGGGTATTTGCGGCAATAGCCAACAATATGGGTCAAAATGATCGATTTTTCTTTTATGCCAGATATCATTAGGATATTGAGTAAAAATCATGTTCCATGAAGATATTTTGTACATTTCCTACTGTAAATATATAAAATATTTATTTTTGTGAGGGAATGCAGCACAATCGCGAACATAAATGGACAACTTTAAAGGCGATTTTTCTCAATGTTTCAATTTTTTGCCCCCTTTAGAGTCCAGATTTTCAAATAGTATATCGGCCAAATATTGTCCTATCCTAACAAACCATACATCAATGTAAACCATGTGACTGGTTTTGTGGTCCATGCATGGTCACATATATACACAAATATCTCAGTGTTCTGGTTTAGTCTTAGTGATTTTTAGAATGTGCAATTTTACTGAAAAGTTGTATAGAAAATTTTTTTTGTCTCTCTTTTGCGTTTTTGACAGCAGATCTTATATTTGCAATGTTGTCTTAGACTTTTGGACCCAACTACATTTTTATGGAGTTCTTCTTATGAACTTTTGAAATGAACTTTAACCCTTTCACGCATAGTGGTCACTACAGTGGACAGCTATTAAAAAAGCATTTTCTTGAATTTGCACGGGTTTTTATGGCAAAGTTGCACATCAATCTCTTCATTGGACCCTGGTGCATCATCCTATAAATTGCAATCAAGTGGCAAGCCTTTGTGTTTCGATTTTTTCCCCCTCCAAACCAAGATGGCCAAGGGTCAGTCAGACATGCCAAGTTGCTCCAGAATATCCACCCATTCCTTCTATCCTAGGAGACTCTTGTAGGTAAAAAAAATATTGCAGCATAAAGCAATATCTAATGAGTCATATCACAGTAAAATTTTCCAAGTTTTGATTTTAGATTGAGAGAAAACTCTGATTAATCACATGTCCACTGTAGTGGACGTCATGCATGCAATGGCTATGTTTCAGATACAATTCATAATTATAATGTGAATATTGTTTTTGAAATGTAAAACTTAAAAACTTAATATGCATTGACTTTTTCTACTGTAAATAAATGTATTTGTATTATTAGAATGTAATTTTCATTGACATCGAAAAAAGTCATGTGATTACATAATGTATGACACTTGTAATGCATTACTTTACTTGTTAGATCAAAAAGTAATCTGATTTTATAATGCATGTTATTGTAATGCATTTTTTACTCAACATCAAAAAGTAATCTGATTACATAATGCATGTTACTTGTAATGCGTTTCCTTTCTCATAACATCAAAAAGTAATCTGATTATGTAATGTGCGTTATTGTAATGCGTTTCTTTACTCGTTACATCAAAAAGTAATCTGATTAGGTAATGCATATTACTTGTAACACATTACTTTACTTGTAACATCAAAAAAGTAATCTGAATGCGTTATGCATGTTACTTGTAATGCGTTACCCCCAACACTGATCATTTCAGATGAGACTGAAAAAACATATCGCTAGGTTTTCTCAGAGGAGGGCTATGATAGAAATGTGCATGTCCATCTTGAACATAATCAGAATTATCAGCTAATAAGGGTAAATCTCCATACTCTGGTGCACTGGAGGGAGCATCTGAGTGGTTTCCACAGTTGTACCTTGACAGGCTGTAGAAAATTCTGATGGAATCACGTCCTCATGTTCTGATATCAAAGATACGCAAAGTGCAACTTGTATGAAGTTGTATGAAGCCATTGCAATATTTTGCATTTATATTTTTTGTATATATTTTATAGTTTTCACATTATTTGATATAATTGCATTGATTAGTTTGTTAAATTCACATACTTTATCTGTTTGATTATTGTCTTATATTTAATACAGTATATCTTCAGTTTAAACCAACCGCATGCTGTCCACTCAAGTGGACATCTGAAGATCTCTTTGAAAAATTTGTAAAAAAATAAAATAAAAATCAATTCTTGTTTTTCATGCCCTAAGAGCAATAAAAACACATAGGAAAAAAATCCTGACTGAGGGTATCATAATTCATGCATGAAAGGGTTAAATGCCTACCATAGTTGGTTTTCCATAAACTCCAGGAGCTGGATGGTGGAGCATCAGAGATGAGTCTTACTCTGACAGAGTGATCAACACAGTTCAGCGGGAGCTCTGAGGTCCAAACCAGTGATCCTCTGCTAACATTTATCTGTGAATAGACTGTAAACCATTAGTGCAAAACAAAAATCAGGTAATGATGAAAAGGAATGATGAGTTTCACGCACGCTGTTGACAATATCCATATTTGTTGAGCGTCCGACTTGTATTTCATACGTTTGGTTTCTGCCTTCTTCTTTCTGATTCATTGTCCACTCCATCTCCAGTGTCCACATGTCCAAAGCCTGAAGTTTAATTATGGTCGGCACAGAGACAGTATCTGTGGTAAAATCATTTGGGTATTGTAAACCTCTAGGAGAAATGCTATTATACATTACAGAAAAAGAACACTAAAGTGTGACCAATGAATTTGAGGCTAAACTTATTCTGATTTATATCTGACCTGAAGAAGAATTCCAGCCTTTAGCATTTTCATACAGGATGACAATTGAAAGCAACTTTGTCCAATGGAGAATCATTTTGGTGGATGTGAACTCGTTCAGCTTTCTGCTCTGTGATTCTGTCCAAGTGTAGGAGGTGTTATGAACCGTAACATTTCTCCTCCTACTGCTGCCTTCCGTTTGAGGTTAAAGAAATAATGCCTTCAGGCTTAAGATTTATTGCCTGTGATTCATGAACTGAAGTCAAGATGAAGTATGTGCTTTGGTGTTATTTTTAATTATTTTCTGGTTCAGAAATCACTATGGACAGAAAGGTACACTGATGATAAACCATATCAGTGTCATGGTTGTTATAATAAAAGTCATGAAGCTTAATCAAACTATGCATTCTTTATATAAGCACAGAGCTCCATCTACAGGATATGCTTCAAATGCTTTTAAAAGACATCTTTTGACAGCAATTCTCTGACACCATAAAAATATTTGTATCATAACATAATTATAACCATGAGCAACAAATTCACTCTTAAATAAATACTGTCAACAAATTGAAAAAAAAATCTTTGAATGTTTAGATCAAGATTTCGATGTTATATTTAAGATGTATATTACTAATACTAATGCTTAAGAATTAATAATTAGCTAATAGGCCTATATCAAATTTATTCTGTAAATAAATATTATTAATTATAAATGTAATTTATACATGTATTTTTGTTCACTTAAAAAAAAAAAAATCTAATTACATATATTTTTACCTTGTCCCCTATACACACACACACACACACACACACACATAAATATATATATGTAGGTGTGTGTGTGTGTGTGTGTGTGTGTGTGTGTGTGTGTGTGTGTGTGTGTGTGTGTGTGTGTGTGTGTGTGTAAAGCATGTACCTGTTTTTACTTTATCTCATTTATTTTGGTAAGGCCTAAAATAAAATTCTGTATCTACACGCTGTGGTCATAATACATGTTCACTATAGTTTTGTTTGTCGTACATTTTGGTGTTGGCTCAGTGGTTCTTCACCCACGTCACGAAGCCGCCCACGCTCCCATGGCCCGTCCCATCTCCAATCCCCCTCCGTCCTGCGTCCGGCAGCCTTGAGGAATAAATCCCTGAAAAAATTAAAGAAGAGGATCCAACTGCAGAACCACTGAAAATGGAGCAGAATAGGCGTGGCATGGCGAACAGAACGTCGCATCTGATTGGTCAGGTATGTAGGGGCTCAATAATTATTATCCAGTTTTTCCTCTTCACTGTGTATTTTTAACTTAGTGGCTATTACATTTTCTCTGTATCATGCTTCATGTAAAAAATATTATCCGTACTACTGCTGAAGAAACACACCGATAACGTTGTCACATGGTATCTGTTACTTTTCTCAGCGCTGGTCGAGATGGACTAACCACAGTCGTTTATGGTGATCAATAACTAATCAAAGTCGTTTGTGATGATCAAGAATGCTGTTTAATAATTTTTTACAGAGATTACTGATTTGTATATCCATATATGTGTCCGGTACTAATCCGTGGAATTACTAAATTTAAACCATTATATTCACTGTCATATAAATGGTGTACAAAAAACTAAAACATGCTGCGATTCTTGAGCCAACAATCGCCCCCTGGAGGAAGACTGTTGTTTATCGCATAATGAACGCTTGGTAGAACGATCCGATCCAGTTCATATTCTGGAGCCATTTGGGAATGGGAATCCGGTTCGGTCCCCCCAGTTCCGACAACCGACACCCGTCTGGAAGGCCATGCGCTCGCGCTGCCATTAACCCAAACACACCAGATCGGATAGCAGCCGTTATTTTTATGGATATAACCGGTTTCGAAGACATTGGATACTAAAAACATCAAGGTAAGGTAACAGTTTGGGAACATCATGTTTTTTTTAACGTTAGAAATCCCCCTGTTTATCTGTATTAGCTCGTGACGTTTGATTTATATAACGAGTTAAAATAGAAGTCTTATTGACATATCGAAATGATTTGTTGTGAAATTAATTACGTAACGTTACTTATAAGATTAGTTGGAGGAATTGTGGATATACTCGACATGACATTCCGTTTAAGGCATTTGGACTTTTGCTTATTAGTTTTAATAACCAAATGAGGTGAATTAACGGACATATATTCGTTTAAAGTGGCTGGTTTGATTGGTTAAATTGGTTATGTATTTTCGTGTTGTTTTCTTTCCTGGACCGTTTTGGTGTGGTTGATTGTAAACAGTCTTTTGGGGCGTTGCTTTATCAGTTTATATTTTAACCCTGAATACTTTGTATCGTCCATGTTATCAAGTGACGTGCTACTATACATCAATTTGTATTTTTAAGCATTTCCATCAAATTATCAGATGTAACACCATGGTACTTTATTATGTACCGTAGTTCTGAACTATTGCTGTATTTAAGTGGTACTACAAGGTAATTCAAAGGATACCAATATCGTGGATCATGGATGGTAGTACTTTGGTACTTTCTATTAGTGCATGTAAAGTGAGACTCAGTTTTTTTAAATACTAGCCTATATAGCGTACTGGTTACCAGTACCATGTAAATCATCAATTACAGGACAATTTCCACTAATGATACACCTTGTACCATTGCTTGTGTTGACTGTATGAATCAGTGAGTAAGTTATTACACAACAATTTTGTACATGTGTGGTCCTTTGAACTATAAGTACACAGAGCCATCAGTCTGTAGCTGAATATTCTGCCGTTGTTTAGATGAAGATGGAGATGTTAGGCAGAATCTTATCAACTGACAGCCTCAGTCAACATTCACTTCCATTGCTTTTTTTCCTATACAATGAATTGAATGGTGACTGAGAACAATGACATGATTTAATTTTCGTGTGAACCGTCCCTGTAATCTAATGTCTGATGAGATCTCATCTGTTGAGTTACTGTCTCACAACAAATTGAGAGGGTCTTTTTTTTTTTTTTTTTTTTTGCACACAGATGTTTACTAAACTTATCATGGATATTTAATAATTAGGCCTACTTTATGTTGGGTTAGGTGGCCCTCAGAATTTGGGTCACCCTCAGTTAGGTCTGCTCGATTATGGGCAAAAATCATAATCATGATTATTTTTGGTCAATATTGATATCACGATTTTGTAACATGATTATGTTCAAAGCCCCTTTTCACGATATGAGTAATCTTAAATATCAGTGAAATTTCACAATTATTGAAACTTCAGAAAAAAATAATACTGGGTTAATATGATACTGGGTAAAAAAAAAGGTCCTCAAAATAATTACATAAGACAAATTAGCAATACAATAAGAACAAAGGAACTAGCCTAATTACAAACAAAACAGACAAATAAATACAACAAAACAAAAATACAAGTTAAATAGTTTTTCAGGAAGATGTACTAACAGTGGTATTTTCAATGTTTTTTTTTCTTCTAGGCTTACAGAATATCTGTAATTAAATGTAAAATAACACTTGTATAAACATACTGTACACATTAAATATAGATTAATCCTTATTAAAGCTACTTGCGTTATTCAGTCAAGATCAGTGAGTGACTTTCCTTTGTCTTTTGTTGTTTGATTATCATTAGACAGACGTGAATATGTGAATATATGAGGCTGCTGTCGCTTTAAGAGCTAATGAACAGATCCAACACACTGTTACACACGCGTTTTCTTTCTTAACTGTGGAAGTTTACTTTAGATATCGCCCACAGTGTTTATGTGTACATACTTGCCAAAAAGGCATTTTGACATCTTTTGTGAAGCACATTAGCTTCTCCGCGTTCGGCTCTGACTCGAGCGCGCACACATAACTCCTCCTGCAACAGTGTCTCTTTTGCGGCTGAATGCAGTTTTAACAACAGTTTAATATCAAACACGTCCCGCAGTTTAGCAACAGTAGACTCCATTTTACAACACTCACTTATTTGGCTGATTTGGATGTTAAGTTTGGGCTTTTAGGGAGGAACGAAAGCGCGCCGCTGTGAAGGAAAGGAAGGTGCAAAAGTCTTAGGCATATTAATATCACCCCCAAAATGGTTTTAAGTAGGGATGCACCGATCCACATTTTTTCACTTCCGATCCGATCCCGATACCTGAATTTGGATATCGGCCGATACCGATACTATTCCGATACCAGAGCTGTGTTTGCTTTAATATTATTATTATCATTATTGTTTATTTTATATGATGCTGAAATAAACTCCTCTCAACAGGCAAGTATGATATGTAGGCCTACATATTTATGCATGTATGGTAAGTATAAGGTCAGAAAAGGAAGTCAGAAAAACAGTAAATCCTGTTAACAGGAAAAATCCCATTCTGAAAACAAATATGCAACTGTAGGTCATGTCAATATTTATTACATTCCCAAAATGTCAAATACTTGAGTCTTGAAATATAAGAAAAGTGCAAGTGTAAACATCTTACACACACACACACACACACACACACACACACACACACACACACACACACACACACTATCTAAAGGGTGATCCTCGCTCCGATGCTGTAACTCTCTCGATGAATGCTCGATCAACATCAGCCATGTGCAAACAGACAAGCGGATTTCGCCTCAGACGCGCGTCAATTTCGCTTCAAACTTTTGCTTTTTACGAGCGTCAATTTCGCTCTGGGCGCGCGAATGGATTCAAAATATTCAAGCGTCCAACTAGACGCGGCAGACGCGAATTTGACGCGCTATTCGCGTTTGGTGTGAACGCACAGTAACGTGGTGCTTTTTAAATGTTTGATTGCATTCGTTGTGTTGTACGACGCGAGGGAGCTTCAACGAGCTCTGAATTACGGCTTTGCAAACATTGCATTTTGCTGTCTTGCTCTGCGGTGTTTCCAGTGTGAAGAATTTCCACACAGCGGCCGCAAACTGCGGAATGGATTTCCTGAGCGGTGGCGTGTCTCATAACTCTGTGTCTCATTGAGCCGCGCCTCCGTTCAGGAAATCCATTCCGCAGTTTGCAGCCAGCTAGCAGACTAGCCGGCGGGAATCACTTTTGGAGTCATTTCAGCAGACAACGTTAAAGCGCAGACATGACTCAAGGATATCGGATATCTCCGCAGGTTGGATCGGGAAAATCCGATACGTGAATTACGCTGGTATCGGTCCCGATACCGATACTGGATCGGATCGGCCCCATCCCTAGTTTTAAGTCAGTTATACAGTACTGTGCAAAAGTCTTAGGCATGTTAATATCCGGAATCCGGTTAATATCCGGAATCTGACAACAGCCGGTATGATCTGATCTCACCATCATCGAGTCCGTCTGTGATTACATGAAGAAACAGAAAAAACTGAGACAAACTAAATCCAGAAGAACTGCGGGAACGTCTCCCAAGATGCTTGAAGAAACCTTCCTGCAAAGCTACAGTACTGGGAAAAGGACTGGCACTCGTGTTAAAATGCTGTAAAGTGAGAATGCTTTCAAAAATAAAATCACAAATTGAATTTATTTATGATTTAACTTCTATTAACTAATTAAAATCAATATATGGTGTAACGACCCTTTGCGTTTAAAACGGATTTTGTCCAGATACACTTGCGCATAGTTTTTCAGGTAGCTTTGCAGGAAGGTTTCTTCAAGCATCTTGGAGACGTTCCCGCAGTTCTTCTGGATTTAGTCTGTCTCAGTTTTTTTTATGTAATCACAGACGGACTCGATGATGGTGAGATCAGATCATACCGGCTGTTGTCAGACTCCTTGTGCATACACAAATCTCACTGGATTATTACAATTAATGGCAAAAAGAATGTTTGGAAATGAAAACTGATATTTCCTACTGACACACTACAGCAAAAGATATAAATAGTGTATATACTTTTATAGTATTTATTTATACATATTTTGTCTTAGGTTTTATTTTTATATTTTAAGTTTTCATTTTAAGTTTTTGTAAAAAAAAAAAAAAATTTGTCCTTTTGTATTTAATGTATTAGCTTTAATTTATTTTCTTTAGTTCTAGTTTTTGTAATTTATTTCTTTATTTCCAATTCGTTTCAAATTTCTAATTTTAAGTTGTTTATGTTTTCCATCTAATATTTTTTTTTTTTTTTTTTTTTACCTTTATTTCAGTTAATAAACTACTCTGGTCACCCTTATAATGTGTCTGTTCCAAGTCAAATGTGGTAAACTGTGAAACTGCAACTTTCTCCCTAGAGTTTTGGATGTCTTATGAATCAGTGTGAACCGTGTAGTTTTGTGTGATGTAAGTGGAAGGAAGCCATTAGAGCACACTGCTCTGGACAGATTATCATTGTTCTCAGCATGTGTAAATGCGCTGGGTGGGAAAGACAGGAATTTGTGTCTATTCATTGCGCAGAAATAATAAATGAAAATGATGATGTCATGTAAGAATTCTGTCCGATCTTTCATGGATTCCAGAGGAATGATCTGAGCTCAGACTCTGTAGTTCCTGCAAAATATTGGAAACCGATGCAAATTATTCTCCTCCTTGTTTTTCCACCAGCTTTAAAGCAGACACACATTTTTATGTTATACTTACATTTTATGACATTTCATTTGTTCTTTTTTTGTAGCACAACCAGCATTTATTTATTAATGTTTTTAGTTTTGTTTGTTGTTGCCTATTTAGTGCCAATATTGTTTTAGCATAGTATACTATTATAGCTTTTATTAATATATTGATTTAACTTTTTTATTTTCAGTTTACATTTAAATTTTTATTAAATTTTTTGTAATTTTGTTTTGTGGTTTAGTCATTTTTATTATTATTTTTTTAGTTTAATTATTTCCAGTTACTTTTAGTTCTTCCACTTAAACGTTTCTGTTAATTGCCAAGGTAAAAAAAATAAAAAAATATTTATAATATTTTATTTCAATTAACCATTTTTTTCTTCTTGTTTTTAGTTTTAGTTAATGGAAAATAACCCTTAGTAGACTAGTGCACATTTGTGTTCAAATTGGCTCTGACTTGTTACTAGTAAGGAAGTGTACAGAATTGTTAGATGTAGGCTACAGTATGGTTGTATAATATATTTACGACTATTTAATTTGCTGCCCGGAGCTATTGTCCCCCTAAAATATAATCAAAATACTTGTTTTAGTAACTTTTTTGCATCACTAACTACTTTTTTTTTAATGTAGCTTGACTGTTATTTGACTAAAAATTGTGAGTAGCTTGTGGTCGGTAAGTTTCACTCTCTGAACATTAGAGTTTCACACTTTGCTGCAGACCCGCCGCCCAGGCTGCCAACACAAACACTGGATTCCTGCGCCCTGCCGAGGTCTGGGCATGAGTGGGCTGTTATATTTGGATGATAAGAGCGAAATGAAAAATACGGTAACCTTTCAAAGACTGTAAACGTGTTATCTCAGATGACTTCTAGTAATCATAACTTGATGTTGGTGATGCAAGGAAACGGGTTGGCAGTGATCCATGGGATTGTTTTCCAGCCCCTGTTTCAGTAAAAAAACAAAAACTGTTTTCCTGTTCTTTGCCCTCTGGCCGTTCACGTCCGTTGGAACATTAAAGAGATCTGTCAGCAAGACCATTGTGAGCTCTCAAAACAAAACCGCTAACAAGGTCTGCAAACACAAACGTGATGTTTCATTTTAGCGTATTAAGCCTGCAGCACATGGATCGTCATGGAAGTCAATATTGAGAATCCTGTTTCCTAACGGATATTTGTTATTTGAAAGCAAGCTAGATGTGCTTTTTGCCATTTATAAATGACAACTTGTCTAGTAGGGAAATGGAAAACTACTTTTTTTCACAAAAAATGTTGATGGTTTGTCTGGATGAATGTTCTTGGGTTTTAAAGTTTTTCCCCCAAAACAAGATTTTTCTGTTTTCTGAATGTAAGTGGTGCTTGCACATGCAAACCTCGAGAGCATGCTTGTGTAGTAGATGCCACATTCAACGGCTTCAGACACATCGTCCGCCATCTTGGAATGGTTAACATGAGTCTATTCATCACTCAACTAACAAATAAATGCATTTTCATCGATAATGTCATAGCGTTGTGCAGCCTATGGCTGTAAAAACAACCAAGCCATAAAATCCAGACGAAATGAGATAACCTTTCGGAGGTGAGAATGTGCAATATTCATTTGCAGAATTATATCATTAATGATCAACTAAATGTTGTGATTGTGAAAACCATCTGCTAATGTCTATTGCAGATATAGATATTCATGCATGTGAATAACTAGGTTTCAGATGCACAGTCAACTTGCTATCGAGTGTTCACGGACTGGATTTGACTGTTCCAACATGGCGGATGGCTTGCATATAGCAGTCCATAAACACTAATGAGGCATCTATGTATAAGTGTAAGATTCTGGGTTGTTACCGGGGTGTTGCTATGCGGTTGCTAGGGGGGGTTGCTTGCTGACCGAAAGTCTCTCTGATATTCTGGTCTCTAGATGTGCATTGGGTCCTATTGTTTAGAATATTGTGCTGGATTGGTTACATGCTGAAGGTAAATCAATTCTTGGGTTTAGGGGTTTGCTTACATTATTGCTTAAAGTTTGAGGTTTTTGCTGAGGCAAGAATCACCACTGAATATGTCCATTGGTTATTCTGGCAGAAAATGTAGGGTTATTTGCATAGCCAAAATGAGCTTTTCTTCTAAAAATATTTTTCTTCTTCTTCTTGCTTGGATTCTAAACGGTTTCTTTTTCTGCTTAAAATGTTTTTTGTTTTTTTTAGGCTTCAGTTTACTGGAAAAATGAAATGGCTTCAGTTTCAGTATGAGGTGGTGTTTGGGGATTCACTTACGGGAGGGGCCGAGTTTGAAGGCTTGTTTAAACTTGTATTTGGCATCGGCGCCCATGGCCAGATCTGTAAAATAAGCTGCAACTTCACCCTGTGTTTCTTCACGATCCGTTTTGCTTATTTTTATCTAAATAATACCTTGACTGGAGTGGGTTGCTGAATCTGTTGGCTTGGTAGTCAGTTATCCATTACCTGAAGCATTAAGCTTTGGTGTGTAACTCATCCTGCAACATTTGTGCTGCAGACGTAAATGATTCCTCAAACTTGCTTTATTTAGACCTGCAAGTAACTACCTAGGCTAGAATCCACATTGAAATGTGCTAAAAGCTGCTCAGAAGACCTTTTGACCTTGATTGCACAACAGTGAGTGCACTACCAACCACGACGTCTGGCATTCTTGTGAAAATGTAAACATCTAGTTATTAAAGGGATACTTCACCGTTTTTTCATATTAAACTATGTTATTCCCTTAACTAAGACGAGTTGATACATACCTCTATCGTCTCAGTGCGTGCACTAAATCCCTCTGTCTTGCGGCGAAACTTTGTTAGCCCAGTTCATTTAATATGGGCCAAGCAGAGAAGCTACCAAACACCTCCACGTTTTCCCTATTTAAATACAGTTACTCGCGAAGTGTAACTCGACCTAGGACGGTGACACAAAACAAAACGTTGCGCTTTTCTAAGCGTGTAAAATGGATAACTATTTTGTATGGCGGAATACCATAGCAAGTGCTTGTAAGCACTTCGACTTGGCGCAGTAATATCTTCACTAGAGGGAGCGGGGGCCGGTGAGAGGATTTCTCACGAGTGAAGATATTACTGCGCCAAGTCGAAGTGCTTACAAGCACTTGCTATGGTATTCCGCCATACAAAATAGTTATCCATTTTACACGCTTAGAAAAGCGCAACGTTTTGTTTTGTGTCACCGTCCTAGGTCGAGTTACACTTCGCGAGTAACTGTATTTAAATAGGGAAAACGTGGAGGTGTTTGGTAGCTTCTCTGCTTGGCCCATATTAAATGAACTGGGCTAACAAAGTTTCGCCGCAAGACAGAGGGATTTAGTGCACGCACTGAGACGATAGAGGTATGTATCAACTCGTCTTAGTTAAGGGAATAACATAGTTTAATATGAAAAAACGGTGAAGTATCCCTTTAAGTTACTGTTTTCATGTGCATCTTTTTACGGCTTTGATCCAGAAGTTTCTTTGATTTAAGTGGAGATGCAGCATTGTGCTAATTTAATCTTTCGTAGGAAGGAATGTGATGCATTTTGCATTTGCTCCCTCGTGAATTCACTTTGGAATGTCCAGCGCTGATAAGATGCTCATGATGCGTACCAACATTGTGCCACATTTTCTCGGCTTCAATCCTCAAATATGATTGATCCGACATCTTGTCAAATGCTGTGTGAATGCCATTAAAAACAACTGAACATGTTGTATCTACACGAGAGGGCTTGTTTAATCAGGTTTTTGCATTCCTAAATCTCAGCTTGATGTTTTGTTTAGGCTATGATTTATGCATGATAAAAGCAGGTGAGGACTGGAAATTCTGGATTTTCGGGGAATAAATAGGGGGTAGTGATGAGGTAGGCTAGATTATTGCTTTAAGACAAAACATTGAATAGTGTGATTTAATTCTGATTTACATTGCATCAAGCTGCATAATTATATTATGGAAAATCTGTTCTATAGGATAAGGAAAAAATAATCTAAATTTAATACAGAAGAATATGTTATAATATTATAAATATGATTATTATGCAAATACTATTTTTGGTTTCATATTTTAAATGCTTTGTAGTACGTTTATTAATCCAAATAGCAATGATGCATAACAATTTATTGAAATAATGGAATATTGAAAAGAGAAACTGTATAAAAATTATACCAAATGCTATTATATATGTGTGTGTGTGTGTGTGTGTGTGTGTGTGTGTGTGTGTGTGTATACTAACCAGAAGAACTGCTGTAATCCGTAATGTGTGTGTGTGTGTGTGTGTGTGCACTTGCCCAATGTTCTTGGCTTTCCAGCCTTCTTTACTTATGTATGTGTGTGTAAAGAAAACAGTGAAATTGTGGTGTGTTTATACATTTTTTATTAAAGTGCCCCTGTTGTGCTTTTTTAAAGGCTACAAATATAGTTTTGTAGGTCTCCTACAATAGACAATTGGTGATCCAAATTGTCAAGAGTGCTTGTTATAAAAGAGACGCATCATTCTTATACTGTTGTGTAAGTCAATGCGAAAATGACATCATTGTTTAAGAAAATTATATATAACTTATAACAGTCTTCAGGTCTGAACACAGCATATATATATATATAATATATATATATATATATATATATATATATATATATATATATATATATATATGAGACTTCATTATCTTAATACAGTATGATTTCCTATTTTTTCTGTTGATTTTGCAAAATTGAGATTAATGCTAAAAGTCTGTGCAATTAAAAAAGGTTGATGTTAATTATGAAATGAAAATACAATTTTTGTTAATCAATATTGTGTCAGTATCACAATCCCAGATGCTGTTATACCCTCTGATTTATGTCCTGTAAAACAGATGTTTTGTGTGTTTTGTCGTAGGTTGTGTTCTCCAGGTGTCGGTTGTGTTCAGCTCTTTCTGTAAGCGGTAAAGCGGTGCTGGTTCGGTCAGTATGCAGGGCTGGGTGATTCTGGCTCTGTGTCTGAGCCTCGGGTCTTACGCTCTCGAGGGCAGAATGGTGAGTGTCATCAAATTCCAAGCCAGATTGATCAGGACATGTTAGAGAATTAAAACTGGTCACCCTAGGTTTAAACTCGGATTACATGACATCAACAAAACATGTCGTAACACTGGTTAAATTTAGTGTTAGTGTGATTTTGACACCACAATAAAATGTATCAATACATTTTATTCCATTCAAAATTATGAGGACTGTAATATAATGTCATATTTTATTCAAAATTCTCTGAAAAAGAGAAATATTTTGTGAAATATTTTTCCAGCTTCAAATAACTGTTTTCTATTTGAATATCTTCTAAGTGTAATTTATTCCTGTGAAGCAAAGCTTCTTTACTCCCATGTTCAGTGTCACATGATCCTTCCAGTATGCTGATTAGCTGCTCAAGAAACATTTATTATCAATGTGATTATAGATTATAGAAAAACTGCTCAGTGTATATATGGTTTAATTCATTACAGGTTTACTATGATTTACCAACTGAAATGAATGCCCATGTCATTTCTTCTCTCGCTCTCTCTCTCTCTCTCTCTCTCTCTCTCTCTCTCTGTGTCTGTCTCTGTCTCTCTCTCTCTCTCTCTCTCTCTCTCTCTCTCTCTCTCTCTCTCTCTCTCTCTCTCTCTCTCTCTCTCTCTCTCTCTCTCTCTCTCTCTCTCTCTCTCTCTCTCTCTCTCTCTCTCTCTCTCTCTCTCTCTCTCTCTCTCTCTCTCTCTCTCTGTGTGTGTGTTATTGTACAGGTCTGAGTGAACTTCCTGTGCCCCGTGGTTTATCACTACAGCCTGATTTACCTGCACAGACTCTTTCTTTGTCATGGCAAAGTGACTCATCGCTTTTTGACATCGAGATTTTCCACACCGAGCTCATGAATGTGGTGCTAAATGTAAGCGCTCTCACACATCTCTGCCGTTGGATGTCATGTCGACTGTTAATCTGTGTTTTAGTTTTTTAGGGTTGATGCATGCATGTGGGTGTGAGCCATTAAGCACTGGGAATCATTACTGGTACATCATGTCCTTTGTGCCACATCCAGGTCTTTATGATACAATGCGGTTCCACCTTAATTTCAGTAACAAGAGATTAAATGCAAATACATTCAAACCAGTTTCTCCGTTCAATGTTTTCCCATATCCTATGAGTCACACCGACTGTGACTTTAAGAGCAACATGTTATGATAGCGATTACATTCATGTCTAACTTGTTTTGGAATTTATTGGCTAATGTTAGTCTGTCTATATTGCAAAATATTTTTTGCTTATTTGGATTGATTGTTATTGCATTCTAGACCCATAAAGCAATAATCAAGGCAATGTTGATTACCACAGAAAACAATATCTGCTGGCCTTTCATTGTAATTGCATTACCGTTCCTTTTTAACTGAGGGACGAGTCTAAATGGCTTCCTGTGGTAATCGATGGCATGCCACAGACTCTGTCGATACATCTGATGTAATTGCTTTAGAATATTCATGTCAACATGAAATCTGAATTTATGTGTTTACTTTCATAGTTTGAGTTCTTGTTGTCTTATTGAGTACAATTCATCAGTGCACATTATTCCAAATCTGCCATCAAAAAAAAAACTTCCTTTGCTTCTAAACCATCTTTTTTATTTGGGCTGATTATTATTATTATTTATTTTATTTTTTGGGGCTGGAAGGAAGGAAAATAATGTGAACCCAATAGCCAAAAAGCTGTTGTTGTAGGTAATGCAGCCTTTCTAAATACATTGCTGATAATTAACACAGGAACTTATAGCCATAGAGTTTCCTGTGATAATAGCAAATAACAATAAAAAACTTTTTCAGCAGCTTAGTTCTTGAAGTGTTTTTCCATTCGTTTTTTTTATATAAGGATTTAAAAAAGACTTTGTTTAAGAGTTACAAGCAATGGCATGAACCAACCCAATCAGCTTCATGGTGAACCACAACATTACAAACAAACTTTGATTCGAAGCAGAAAAGTATTTGAATATCAGACAAAAAGGGACAAGACTGTGTACTCACCGGCTTTAATGAGGGAAAGAACTACAGGTCCATGAAGCATTGAGAATGACAATCAAATTTAAAATGGGGAATTATGAAACTATTAATTTAAAGAAGTTACTTATACTATACAACAAATTGTAAATCTTGCGCAAAATATATTTATTTTAAGTTTATTCGAAAATAAATATACAATTATTTAAGTAGTTTAATTCTATTACATTATTTGCTGTGCTTCAAGGGAGCTAAAGACTTCTTTTGGTGAAATTTGCTTAGTTGTCACGATTCTTAGATTGATGGAGATTTATTTCAATTTTTTTGCAGAATTATGGGTAATGTTTTCACCATTCCGCTGTTTAGCACGATTCTTTAAAAAAGTTTAAATGTGGGCTGACTGCTTTAACAAAATCTTATACCATGAATTTAACAATCTTGGAGCTCATAGTAGGTCTGTTAAAAATCAATTCCCTTATGGAAAAAAATAATCGGGTTTTTACTTCCCGAACCCGACTGTTACACTCTATTCTGACTTTTACCATCCAATCAAATGCAGATGCTATAAATCAACATCACTATATGTTGTTTCACTCAGAATCACATTATGGAAGTGAATCGGGTTGCGAATGCTGGCTTTAAGATCAAAGGGTCAAAACTGCTTATCACTTTCATAATGTAGAGCATGGTGCTTTCAACACCTAGATCATGCGTTTGATTCTCAGGAAATGCATGAACTAATCAAATTTGAGAGACAATTTACATGAATACATTTGGCAGATGTAGTGATTTATATTGTTTTAATTTGTAGGAGACGGTGGCAGTGAAAGCAGATCCTGTGACAGGACGTTGTGGTTGGACCTGGCGCTCACCGTCACCTTTGGAGTGCACTTCTCATTCAGTGCAAATCAGAGCACGAAACCAGCAGTCGGTCAGCCAGTGGAGCCCCCTTCAGACCATTCCAGGTACTGAAAAAACACTTCCGAAAAGCTGCTGGACCTGAAACCGGTCCTGCTCGGCCTGGGCATCTGCAAACCTTTCTCAAAATCAGCCCACAAACAAACATACTAGCACTTTGTGGTCCTTGTTTTGAGAACTTATTTCAGCATTCAAAGTCATTTAATTCAGTCATTTCAATTTATACCGTGAGTTTTATGTGTTAAGTATTTCACAAATATGATATTTAGGATCTAAAGATGTTTTATTTCAGACAGACATGGAAAATAAAGTTGCTGGAGTAGCTTTGCAGTGTGACACATTTAGGAACTGGCCTTTTTAAATGTAGACAGACACATCTGTTGATTATAATGGCAGTGATCTAATTTTGTACCAGATAGTTTTGTTTCTGCGCTTGGAGCTGTTTTGAAAGCTATAAAAGGACATTTTCTGTTTTGCTGTTGCTCTTTGGATGCACTAGAAAACATTTCTTCTTTAAAGAAAAGTTAAAGTTGTTATTTAAACCATTTACACCCTTACCCTCATCCTTTTGTCTCCAGGGTCGGATATTCCTGAGAAGTCTGATTCTTACATGTATCCCCAGGATAAGGTGGTTCCCGTGGGCAGTAATATGACATTCTGCTGTATTGTTAAGGAAAAGTTAAATTTCAAAGAAATATTGTACAAGGGTCAGACGATGAGCGCCACACGTCTGAGCAGAAGAACTTACGCCATCACCGTAACCAACCAGCCAGCGTCTGCCAAGACCGGCACAAATGTGGTCTGCTGTTCCCCAATGTTGACCCTCACTGGAGCTGTGGTGTTTGTAGGCTGTGAGTATAATTCATCAATATATAAGAAATAATTAAGAAATGTGTATTAAATATTTATAATTATACATGCATACCATTCAAAAGTTTATGTTAGGGCTAATGTTTTTGAAATAAGTCTCTTATTGCTCACCAAAGCTGCATTTATTTGATAAAACATACTGAAATATGATAATTAAAATAAGTTTTCTATTAAAAATATTTTACTCCAGTCTTCACTGTCACATGATTCTTCAGAAATCATTGTAATATGCTGATTTTCTGCTCAAGAAACATTTCTTATCATCAGTTGAAAAACAGTTGTGCTGCTTAATATTTTTATGGAAACTGTGATAAAAAAAAAAAATCAGGATTCTTTGATGAATTAAAAAAAATATATATAATTAAATGTTTTTTTAAATGTTTTATATGTAAAATATGTAAAATGCTATATGGTTGACTGTGGCTGTATTTATTTATTTTTCACCTAGATATTTATCTTAATTAGTGGTTTGCCAAAATATCATGATATATAAACTCAATAAACATATATATCCACGACTGTGAAATACACATACAATTTCAGAAAACAGGAAGATCTGAGTGTTCATTTTTAGCATAATGACTAGCACTGGATGATTGCTGTGCAGTGTGCAGTGTTAAAGAGCGACTTCATGTGGCTTTTGTTGTATGTAATTGCTGCAGATCCGCCGGGCGATGAGGGGTTGGTCTGCGAGACGCGGGACCTGGCATCCGCAGAATGTTCTTGGAAGAAAGGACGAGACACTCACTTGAAAAGAAAGATCAACCACACTAACTACACCCTTAATGGAAGGCAAGAAACACACTACACAAGAACCACTCTGACCACACTATAGCATTTGGCGCTCGGGACCGTAATGTCCTTGGAACATAAAAAGATCACCAAACAGCAAACCACATTAAATGAGATGGAAAAGGATACTTGTGTCATGTATATATTTACTGCTAATCAAGGAATTCCATTAGTTCTTGTCTGATGTGTATATATATTACATATGAATATTTCTAAATATATATTATTTAATAATGATGATAATTATTTGTATTAATAAATGTTACATGCACTGACATACAAAAGTTTAGGGTCGATTCAGTTTTTTTTTTTTTAAGAAGTCTCTTCTGCTCACCAAGGCTGCATTTATTTGATCAAAAATACAGTAAAAACTTCTATATATTTTCTATTGTAATATATTTTAAAAGGTAATTTATTCCTGTGGTGCAAAGCTGAATTTTCAGCATCATTACTCCAGTCTCCAGTGTCACATGATCCTTCAGAAATTATTCTAATATGATGATTTGCTGCTATTAACGTATGTCCTGCATATCATTACTGCAGATTCAAGAATTACATTAATGTTCTAATTTAATTATTGCACCATTTCCTGTCTGAATGAATGAACGTCTAGTTTTTATCCGCAGGGACTGTTTGGAGGCTAATGAAGGGAAGACCTGGTTGTGTAGCTCGAAGGTCTGGGAGGAGAACTGGACTCTGGTGGCTCGAAATCCTCTTGGAACAGTTCGGCTTACTGACTCTGCCCAACTCGCTGACCGCGGTACCACATTTTCAATACGTTCCCCTTTTAATCGAGAATATCTGCATTATAAATAGAGTCCAAGCGACTGTGTCTTAATATTCTCACGAGTGAGAACTCTTCTCTGACGCTGTTGTCTCTCTTCCAGTACATCTGTTGGCTCCAGCAAACGTGACAGCGGTTGTCGAGGCGTGGAAGGCCACACTGAAGTGGAGCTGGCCTGTGGCGGCGTATAAAAAGCTGGAGATGCTGTGCCAGCTGAAGCTCATCGGCCATGAACTTTCCAGCACAGTAAGTTCACTGCTCAGATTTCAGCTCCCAGAATCCTGCTTGCTTTTTGTGTGGTCTTGGGAGTTAAAAGGGTAGTTTACCCCAAAATGTAAATTCTGGCATCATTTACTCAAGGAAAAAAACACAGCTTTTATGTCAAGGTGTTGAGAAAATGATGACTAAACAAGACAAAACCAAAATGTGAGTGAGGTGCATAATGCTTGTCCTCAAAAAGCTAAAAGAAATTACTATAAAACACCATTAAAGCCTAAATCGCCTAAAGTCATACAATAGCTTTAAAGTTTTAATAATTCACCTCAGCCAAATTTAATATGCGCATGTGCATTTTTTTAAATGAACAATTGTCTGTGAATAATGACTTGTATTTCAATTTGTTCCTCACATAAACATTATGGTGTGCATGCATATAATATATTGTTATTGTTATTCATGCTTTTCAATATTTTCTGCAAAATATTGAAAACAAAATTGTGTTTAAAAGAAGACATGAGAGTGGAATAAATTATAACAGAATAGTTTTGGGTTACTTTTCCTTCTGTGTTTTCCCCGTTCTTATTACTCAAGCCACCTTGGCAATGATGTTTTTTAAATCAGTTTAACCATTCATGTAGGACTATATAATATTTAAAAATGGCTACTGATTTCTAACTGATGGGCTGATATTTCTCTCTGTGTGTCTTTAGCGTAACTACAGTGGCACAGGTTTGTCATCTGTGATGCTGGAGGACTTGTGGCCAGATGTGGACTACACTGTGACTGTGCGCTGCGGATCCAAGCAAGCTTTCTGGAAGTGGGGGGATGAGAGCGCCCCCTACAGCATACACACAAAAATGGACCGTGAGTGGTTAAAATAACTTGCAGAAAATTAAATAATAAATCAGAAATGATATAGTCTACTTTGTCTGTTTCTTAGTCACCACATATGACAGGGCAGTAATCACTCACATGCTCTAAAACACGGTGTCATTTTCCTAATTGTTTACCCTGCTTTTCTACATCATTTCCTGTTATTTTAATGTTTATTGTATATTAAGTTTCTAAAGATCTATAACAAAGTCTGTTCATTTTCAGGTCCTGATGCTCTTGATGTCTGGCTCTGGATGGACAGCATTAACACAGGACGTGTTTTTTGGAAAGTAGGAAAAAACATTGTTTTACATTCGTCATAATCAAGGATATGAAACGCAGATTATGTCAAAAAACGGAATAATGTGTTATTCTTCTAAGAAGTAAACATGGTGCCATCTGACTCTTTCCATTCAGCCGCTGTCTGTGAGGAAAAGTCACGGTGCATTAGTCGGCTACAAGGTCTCTCAGAGCTCAGCAGAGGGAGACGGGTGGACATCGGTTTCTCTTCCTCCCGAGAGATTAAACCATCCCGTCATCCTTAACAACGGCAGTGACATCACCGTTGCCGTGGCAGCACAGAACCCAGCTGGTCTCTCTCAGCCTTCCGCTGTGACCACACCAGCATACAGAGCAGGTAGAGGGAGCCTGGGACATTTCCTCAGATACCAGATGATTCAAATGTTTTGTGTATCATTTTACCACACCTAAAAAACTTTAGTCAAATAAAAGTATTAATATTTAAAAATGTAAATATATTAATATTATGTGTGTGTGTGTGTGTGTGTGTGTATGTATGTTATGTATGTATACATATATATGTATATATGAAGAGTTCAGATGCAAAAGCCTCTAAGTGCCATCTGAAATTTTCTTCTAGAATGATCATTTTTATCAAGCTCGTATATTTAAGTTCAGTAATTTCACTTAAATGGCAATGAAAATTACCTATTAATTGTAATTTAAGTGAAATTACTGAACTTAAATATACGAGCTTGATAAAAATGATAATTCTAGAAGAAAATTTCAGATGGCACTTAGAGGCTTTTGCATCTGAACTCTTCATAAATATATACACACACACACACACACACACACACATTTTTATTAATATTATTATTTTTATATTTTAAAAACATTTAACATGGCTAGTTTGACATTAAAACTGTTTCAGTCTATTCTGTGTGAAAAATATCCCCAAAAAGGCCTTTATAGCTATTTTATGTATAAATTAAATAAAAATATTTTTTAATTATGGAGCCCCAGCTCATGACATACGGACAAAAAAAAATATATATCGTGGCCACGAATTAAGAATTTGTTCCCAGGACTTATTAATCTGTTCTCTCGTTTTGATTTAACAAGGGAACAAATGATTACATTTGTGGTCATGATTTAGTAACTCAAGGGAATAAATTATTCTATTGTGTGAACGATTTAAATCTTAAAATGAGGGAATGAATTGTTAATTTGATTATACATATTGTTTTCCCTACATGTCATGTGCCTTATCAAATTAATTCTAATTAATTACGCTTTTCTGAGTGGCACTTCAGCACTGATTGCTGTATAATGCAATTAACTGTTTTAATCCATTGACATTTGATCATTTGTCCTGTAGATTCCCAGCTGTCTGTGTCTGAGCTGCTTGGCACAAATGAGTCGTTTGACCTCTCCTGGCAGCCTAACGCCAATGCCAGCGG
Organism: Leuciscus leuciscus; assembly: GCF_965113295.1. Taxonomy (NCBI): domain Eukaryota; kingdom Metazoa; phylum Chordata; class Actinopteri; order Cypriniformes; family Leuciscidae; genus Leuciscus; species Leuciscus leuciscus. Next base: position 47,742,582 of record NC_138729.1, read on the forward strand.
AGGGTACGTGGTGGAGTGGGTGCCGACCGGCTGCCGTGACCTGTGCCCGGTTAACTGGGAGAAAGTTCCAGAATCAGACACCAGCTTCACTGTGAAGCCAGGTGAGTCCTTTAAATGAATCTACAAGTGACTCATCTATTGAAGTTTTCTTTTTAATTTCCTGTTCTTTTATTAAATACATTGATCCCTAAAAGTATTTGTACACTTAAAAATGTCTGCATGGCAGATAATAAAATACCAAACCATCTTCCCTCAAATGCTGTAGGATATTTTCTCTTCACTGACTCAATATATTTGAAACGGCTGTTTTGGGGGATTTTTTTAGTGGATATATGAGGTCAGTTCTTCTCAAGCTCACACGGGTGTCCTAGCAGAGAACCACAGGTTTAGTGTTCATCTCATTAAAGTGCCCCTAGTATGTTTTCTTTTCAGATATTAACTTTTATATAGCAGTTTGTGCAGGATAAATGGAGTTATTGTCTCCCAAAAGAACCGATTCTGAACTCCCTGAGACGAGTCGTCAGTAATTCCAGCCTTCTTGAACCTATACTGGTTTGTAGCAAATTTGCATAATGCCCAGCTATGGCCTTCATTGGCTGCCCACGAACATAGACAACATTGTTACTGTTCACATCACTGTGTTTACAAGTGCTGAGTAAGCCCAGGAGCTGAAACTCACATATGGTAACAGGTAGGGGTGTAACGATATTCGAACCGAACCGAAAAACCGCGATACACCACCCACGATACGAATCGCGATACTCTCATGGCGTACCGAACACGCCCGCCCCGCCCCCTGCTGTCCCGGCTCATTGGACCTCACCTCATGTCTTATGTGTACACAACGAATACAGCGTTGCCTAACCACCATTAACCACATTTAATCGCAATAAGCTCAGTGTTTTGTTACATTCGATAATAAGCCAGGTGTAATCTTTCAAATTCTGTCTATTTGATCACGAAATTCAAACATTAAATGTCGTTTTGGCGCTCTTTGATGTGGCGTGACTCCTCATTTAAAGCGGCAGCGCGGAGCGCGAGTAAACGCGATTCTCTTCCTCAGTTACAGAATAAACATGAATGGACACCTGAAGGTATGTTGAAAGATACAGTATACTTACTGAAAGGCATCATAACTCGTGTAATCGCTCAGTCAGTGTTTCAACAGCGGAAATACGTCAATAAAACGCTTAGTTTTTCACATAGCTTTATTTACCTCAGGCAAGTCATTCAGTGTCCACAGCTTGTTGGTTTGCTAAGGAAATGAACTCTTTCACTAAATAAATGCACTATATTAGCCTATATATTATATTTTACTTAACCTGTTAATGATATCTTGATTATTTAATGTATGTTTAAAATATCTGTCATGAAAATGACAGCAACTGTGTAAATTATTATATTTCAATAATAAATTAGAGTAAAAATGTTAATGTAAAAACTGCCTTATGTGCAGTTTACATGTTTTCATACAATTTGTTACTTGAGTGTTGATTATTATTATATCTAAAAATAAATAGCAACTGAATTTAGGCTAAAAGTCTAGGCTCTGTTGTTACGCTTTAATGTTATAGTAATGTGCAAGTAAGGGCTCCTATATAGTTTACAGCATTAGCAGATGATTTTTTTTATCCTTGCGAAACGTTTACTTGTAATTGAATTAATTTAAAGACAAGGACACAATTTGTTCATTAAAGCACTGTTTAACAAAAAAAACAAGCAATTTTAGTTTTCTAAACCCCCCACTCCACCTAAATGAACCGAACCGAACCGAACCGAGACGTCAAAACCGTGGGACGTACCGAACCGTCAGTTTTGTGTATCGTTACACCCCTAGTAACAGGCGTTTAGTGTCCGACGCATGCTGTAAGTGTTTGACCAATCACAACAGACTGGGCCATCTGACCAATCAGAGCAGGCTCTTAGAAAGGAGGTGTTTTGACTGGATCCTTTATTTAACTTTTCTCACATACATGCCAGATGGTTTGATATTTTGTTATTTCTGATGCAATGGTATTCATTTTTTAAAATGTGTGACTTGAGTGTCTAAATACACTGTGGAAAATTGACTGGAATTTGAATTTCTTCATGCTTTGTTTACACCACACCTGAATGTTTTTTTCCATGCGCCTGGTTGATTGATGAGTCTCTGCTGATTTCAGACTCTCTGGAGGAAGGAGTGAGGTACACCGTATCAGTGTATGTTCTCTCAGCTGGCCCTGCTTCGCTGCTGCAGAGATGGCACGGATACTCGCAGGAAATGAGTAAGAGAACCATTGCTTTTCACCGCTCATAAAGAGCTTTCACACATACAGCCTTTGCCCGTAAATTTCGACAACATTTTTCCACTAAGAAGTCCTGTGTGACTTGTTGATAAAATGCTGGCAAATCTTTCAACTTTTTGTGCAGGCATGTGAATGGCAGCATTATGTAATTTATGTAAAACACAGACAGCCGATGCTTGTGTGAATAGCATATTCACGCCTTTACTGGAAACGTTAATTCACCAATTTTATGGGAAGTTTGTGTGAATTGGCTTTTGACTTTTTTTTACTGATGCAAAATAGCATCTGGTTATTTTTTGGTTAACCGCTAGTTTAAATAACCCATGCAATGGTTTAACAAGCACAGGTTTACCTTCAGGAAGGTGGGGCAGGACATATAAAATAGCCCACCCGTTTCTTTTCATATAGTTTATGTTAGAGCCTGGAAAAATCACTTGTAAGGTTGTATCATGCATGAAAGGAGCAAATTCCAACCACATTTGAGGTTTGGGGAAGAATATACTATATGTCGCTTAACTGAAAGGAATCAAGATATATATATATATATATATATATATATATATATATATATATATATATATATATATATATATATATATATATATATATAGCTTAGTCGGACTCAAATTAGTAGACACCCTTGTGCGTGCTTGTATTTAAATATGTGTATCTGCAACTTTATTTAGTCAACATTAAGTCAAGTATGCTTGCATATCATTATCGAACTCCTCTAAGCTTACTGACATGAATGAAGATCCACAAAACTTTTGGTTTCATGTGGTCTTAAATGACTTAAACCGCTGCTACTAATGATACTCACTGATTTATGCATAATCTCACTGTCTAGAATTGCTTTGTTTTTGACTATTTGTGTGTTAATAATTTATTTTAAAACTCTTTATTTTTATACTTTCTTTATACAGGGAACACATGTACAATAGTAGTGCTAACTTTGCCAATTTACATTAATAACAAAAATGATGGCACAATATACATGTAGTAACCATTTCTATACCTTCAAATAAACATTAAAAGAAGCTTGTAATGTAGTTAACGGAGCCATTTGCTTGGGTGATATCTAAAAAATAAATAAACAGAAATGAACCTAACCCACTTATTGGGACGTTACATATTGTTGCTTACTTGTATGATATCTTTTTGCTTCTCTCGTTCGATCTTCTGTAGTTCCTGCAGAGCCAGTTGGTGAACTATCAGCCAATCAAACTGGCTCGGACGTGCTGTTGTCTTGGAAAGCTGCCGCGATGGAACAGCAGCGAGGCTTCATACGCGGATACACCATCTACCTGGCAAATGCTGCACGTCTGGATCTCGTTGGTAAGCACTTTCACACATTTGTGAGTAGAAAAAACATCTTCTGATGAGAACAGAAATGCTTTATTATTACATTATAGTGCAAGCAAAATGACTAACTGGACAATGGAAAGTTTGCCAAAACATGAATTTGGCCTCTTGTTTCAAATTAAAACTTCCATGCGAGACTTTGGATAATTATATTACATTATCCAAAGCTCAAAATGAATTTGAAAAAAAATCGCATTTCATGTGATTTTTGTTTTGTTTTTGCCATTCAAACTAAATCTGATCGGATTTCAGTTGGTTATGCACAAATTGGATTTGGCCTGACAGTCTGTCTATAATGTATTTTAACAAAAATAAAACTTTTTTTTTTAATCTTTTGTTATATATTTTAATACTTGTCTCATGTGGTTGTGCTCCTAGCTAACATCTCTGATCCTGAGGTGCGCTCATACAGGGTGAAGGGTTTGCCTCTGAGCTCGCACAAGTTCATAGTGAAGGCCTACACTTCAGTTGGGGAGGACACGGGGTCGACTGTGGCCATTAAAATGGAGATGGACAGTAAGACATTGTGATGCTCATTCAGAGATTCTGCCATTAATCTGCAGCCTTACTTAGTATCAATGCCAGCATTTGTTGGGATATCTGAACTGCTTAAATAGAACAACTAATAAATTCAGATATTGCAGATAACACAAGATTATGTCCTTCTCCTAAACCTCTCGTTTTCTCTGTTCATCCAGCGGCCGACATGCTGTTTGTTGGAATTCTTGTGCCGTTGGCAGCCATGTTCTGCTGTCTCATCCTCATCAGCATCTGCTGCTACAAGAAGAGAGAGTGGTACGACTTTATTCATGTGGTGTTAATGTTAAATCATTTCATAAATCCACTTTATCAAATCATTTTTGACCTACAGAAATGTTTGCTACAACAGACAGCTGTTCTTTCAGTCTTACTGATCAGTCAGTGTTATTTTGGTAATGTTAATATACTAATACAGTGTATTTTAGTATTTGGATTACATTAATTGGTACATTAATTAGAATTTTTGTCGGTTTTAGTCATTTTGTTGTGTTTTTTAACGAAAACAACACAGATGTAAATCAGTTATTAACGTGTTTTCTTAATGAGTGTGTGTTATTTATTTAATTCCAGGGTAAAGAAAGCTTTCTATCCTGAAATTCCTGGACCTAAAGTATCTGGAGACTGGTCGTCCCCACCGGTAAAAGAGTTTTTAGTGGTGTTTGGCATTGAATCATATCTTGATTTAAACACAAACGCAATCTCATTCTTAAATGTCAGTGATTCGCCAGTGTCTATATAACCTTTGACAAAATCACACCAGAACATTCAAATCTATGTTTCGCGGAGCTTCGCACTGCCGCTGAGCCGGAGAGAGCAGTTATCTTTCAACAGTCTTTGCAACCACACAGTTTCATGATTTCTGTGTTACAAATATTCATATTATCACAGAAGTACTGGGATAAAAGTTTATAGTTCAGATATAAACACTGATGTCTACGGTAGCGATCAAAGTAGAGCAAATCACCTTTTGAAAGTTACTTGGCGATTCAAACAACAATTACATCATTACACCAGTAGGTGGAAACTTAAAGGGTTAGTTCACCCAAAAATGAAAATTCTGTCAGTAATTACTCACCCTCATGTTGTTCCAACCCCGTAAGACCTTCGTTCATCTTCAGAACACAAATTAAGATATTTTTGATTAAATCTGAGAGCTGTCTCACTCCTCCATAGGCTTCTAAAGACGTTATATGCATTAAAGACATCGTTAATATAGTCCATGTGACTACAGTGGCTCAATCTTAAGTTTATAAAGCGACGAGAATACTTTTTGTGCGCAAAAACAAACAAAAATACCGACTTTATTCCACTATTCATTTCCTTCTCTCTGGGTCTCGAGTTAGTTCACGTAGTGTTTTAGCGCAGCGCGTCTGTGTTGTACGTCACACGTAGGCTCACTATTGGCCGACGCTGGTCATGTGTGTGATGCGTGTGACGTGCAACACAGAAGCGCTACGCAGTTACACTACGTGAAAAAACTCGAGGCCCAGAGAGAAGGAAATGAATAGTGGAATAAAGTTGTTATTTTTGTTTTGTTTTGCGCACAAAAAGTATTCTCGTCGCTTTGTAAACTTAAGATTGAGCCACTGTAGTCACTTGGACTATATTAACGATCTCTTTAATGCATTTTCTGGGCCAGCAAGTTATAGTGTCTTAGAAGCCTATGAAGGAGTGAGACAGCTCTCAGATTTAATTAAAAAATATCTTAATTTGTGTTCCGAAGATGAACGAAAGTCTTACGGGGTTGGAACAACATGAGGGTGAGTAATTGCTGACAGAATTTTCATTTTTGGGTGAACTAACCCTTTAATGTTTGACATTGAATCATTCATTCAAGAGATGCGTTCACTTGTTTCATTATTGGATTAGTCAGTGTTTTTGAAGTATTTATGAGTGAGTCATTGAATCATTCAATCAAACGTTTTTTAATTTATTTTTTTATAATTGATTCAGATTGATAAACATTTTAATCCGCAGTAATAAACATTTTGTCAGAACCTCTAGTAAGTTGCATGTTATTTTGTTTAGTTGTCTGTTTAGAATCGTGAGAGAATTGTGATCTCTGTTTGAAACAAAAAAATCATTATTCTCAATTTAACCATAATCACGATTACTATTGCTAATAACGTTGTGCTACGAACATGAATGATTCCTGAAATTGCTGTTGTTTGTGTTTAGGGTCCTCTGGATGTGAAGCCCTCTCCCCACAGTCTGGTCCAGATTGTGGAGAGTCCAGAGTGGGATTTCCGTAAGAAGGGTCTGGTCCCGGTACCAGAGGAAGAGGAGGAGTTTGAGAACGACAACATCGAGGTAGACACAGACTCCGACGAACCGGCCCTCCTGAGGTATTACAACCAGGTTGTCGGTGACGGCTCCCACAGTAACCACGTCTCAGACTCCTCTGGTTCCTCGACCGCCTCCGTGGGCTCCACACAGACTGAAGTCACCTACACAGGCATCCAGAGCCCGAGCTCTTCACAGGGTGTGTGTGACGGTGGAGGTTACAGGCCTCAAATGCAGTCCGCCGCGGATCCAGCCGAGCCCCAAGGCGAGTTTGAGGCCGACTTCCAAGACGACAGCTTGAATACAGGCTATAAACCCCAGTGTTCCTGGCAGCTGGATTCTCCGGAGGCGGAAAACTTAAGTGGTTCGCTTGGCAGCCCTACGTCGGTCACATCATCCCAGTTCCTTCTTCCAGAATCCTCTGAGGAGAAACCACAGCCTTCCAGCACCTGGTTCCACAGTTTTCTCTCGGGAAAATCCTGAGAACGCACTACTTCACATATGTTTTCACGTTAGTTTGTGCCGTTCACCTTTTACGGAGATGTTTTCGGTTCGTTTTAGACTTCGTGCCCTTACTGGAAATCGTTCACAATTATGTAATCAACATCACTACTGTTTCTCAAGGACTTGTGTTACTGGCCAGAGAGGTGAAGTACTACTGAAGAGCTGAAGGTGGCCGTATCTCCTTCCGCTCGCTCGGAGCAGTATGACGTTTACCCCTTGGAACGCCGCTTTCGTTCATTCAAACAGTGTTCGTGCCTCTTTCTGCAGTGTGTTTGGTGTGATCGCTGTAAATCTACACCCTTGTGCACAACATTTCACTGCTCTTTTTTTATTCTTGATTTAACAGTTTTGTAGCAGTCAAATGTAGGAGGACCGGTAAAACATGTTGATTTGCATTTCAAATGATCAAAACCAATGCATTCTTGGAGGCTGCACCATTTTCAGGTGATTTAAAAAAAAAAAATTATGTAGCCTCAAGCTACTTTTTCTCCAGTCTCGATGTAGATGTAAACCGATATGTGCGCCTTGAATAAGCTGACAGAAAAAAAGGAAAAGCAGAATGGGGAAACGTGCGTCTCGGGTTTTGCTTTAACCCTTTATGACGTTTCCCTGATTAAGGAACACAGTTGAAGTGTTCACATGATCTTACACTGCCGGCTTCATCGGTGTAAAATGAATGTAAACACACTCAGTGTTGCTTAATGATGTAGTGCAGCTAGTTAGTTCTGTGTATTTTTGTTTAGAGGTTAAAAAAAAAAAAGATCCAGATTTGCTATGCTTGTTTGTAGGCCTTCACAGTTTGGCCAAACATTTTGTAATTGTATAGCAATGTGACTAATAATAGTATTAATTTTATTGAAAATTTATAATAAATAATAACTATTATTATTACTACTACTAACTATAACATTAAACAAAATAAGAAATATTACACTAATGTAATATTTCACTCTAAAATAAAAACAAAATTTTATTTTTTATTTTTTACAGTACAACTTTAAAATTACAATACTTTAGTTATGGATGTCTTAATTTCTTTATTTTCAAACGTTAAACCAACATGCTTTTATTTTGGCAGAAAACCACATGGTTTACTTTTTGTTACCAAACAGCCTTTACATTTGCAAATTGATAATCACACTAGGCCATATTTGGTTTATTTAGATTTTGTTTTTAAAGAAAAATTGGTAACATTTTACAATGTTTCATTTGTTAGCATTAGTTAATATATTAACTAACATGAACTAACAATGAGCAATACATTTGTTACTGTATTTGTTCATCTTTGTTAATGTAAGTTAATACAAATCCAGCTGTTCATGTTAGTTCACAGTGCATTAACTAATTTTAACAAATACAACTTTTGATTTTAATAATGTATTAGTAAATGCTGAAATTAACATTAACAAAGATTAATAAATGCTGTAGAAGTATTGTTCATTCTTAGTTCATGATGTAGTAAACCTCATTGTAAAGTGTTACCGAAAAATCTCTGCTATTGGTTTAATAATCCAGATTGTAGGATATTGGACTCTTCTAGTCCAAGTTTTCATTTTTGCTTTCCAAAGGTCAGCAACATTTGAAATTGGCATTATCCGTACAAGATGTGAAGCCCTTTTTCAGTTTTATGAATATGCATACTTTGTATTTGTATTTCAAACCCAAATGTCCTTGAATACGACTCACTTCAACTCTCACACATGCATTGCATCTCCCAGTATAAACTCAACCAAGTGTTATCGTATGTCCGGTTGTAGATGCGTCTGTCCAGGATACACCCCCGCTTGTTTCCACATGACCACAGTGCCTCAGGAGCTTAGTCATATTATTTCCAAAGAACAGCACCTTCTCTCAGAGCAGTTTCCTCATCATTAGGATGGGTTACCACCACAGGGTAAATCACTTTAACTGGCCTTACCGACATCAGAGCAACCTGCTATTCTAACATACAGACATATGGGAGCTATGTGTTTAACGTTACTGTGAAGGCCTTTTCCTGAGCACTGTGCATATCGCTAGTCCTCCAAATTCTTGTGCAGCAGTCAGAACAACAGATACGTCACATCAGGACAACATGACGCTTGTCATGATGTCGCTACACTGAGCCTGAATGGGAAAAGTCGACAAGAAATCAAAAGCGACCCTGTTTACTTTCTTAATCCATGGCGCTGTTGTGATTTAGATTTTAATAAGGTGCTCCACCTCTGAAACAATAGTTCAATTCATGCCTGATTCTTTTCTTCCATCACTGTAAACAATTTCTAACCCTCCCAAATCAAAAATTTCAAGTGACCGATAACATCTAAATTTTTCAATTGGCCCAAGTGAAATTCTTGTTGCAATAGTCTGTTAACATTGGCTCAATGAGAAATAATACGTCAGACTAATTGAAAAATTTAGATGTTATCGGTCACTTGAAATTTTTGACTTGGGGATGTAATTTTTTTTTACAGTGATGAAATACCCACTTTTCACCATCCAATCAGTGTCTATTAGATAAAATCAAGCCCCGCCTTCATTTTTTTTTTTCTAGTTTCCCTCTGAAACATCATGAAACGGAAGTAAAATGGGTTGCGATGCACTTTCTTGTCGACTTTAAAGAACTTCAGATAGCAGTTATTAAACTCCTAATGAGGCATGTGATTGAAAGGGCATTATATGATCATAATTAGGAGCAAGATTATGAAATATTATGGGATAGGTCAGCATCTACTGTTGCTTAAGCTTTAAACACTACTGTGAAAGATTTTATTACGTTGGAATAATTAGTTACTAATATGTCATTTTTGCCGTTGTACGTAGAGATAAGCCTACTAATGTTTATTTTTTTATTTGCTTGAATGAATGTGAAATGCACAAATGTCATTGTCTATATAAATGTTTTTTTTAACTGTTCAAGAATATGCATAGAAAGCCTTAGCTGGGGGGATTTTATAGCCCAGATGAGCCTGTTAATAGCAGTAAAAATGGAAAATGAGTTAATGATATATATTCTGACAACATCATCTCAAAGGCTACACTACAGAGAGAATGTGAGACAAATCTGATATATATCTGATAAATATCTATATCAGATTTGAGCAACTTCCGTATGCGATCAAGATGAGAGATCAGGGGGATGTCACGTCAAGCATGAGGCATTAATGTAAATATGTTAACACTATTGTAAATAAGCTTTTTTCTTGAGCATGAAGATCATCAGATGGGAATATTGCACCAAGTTAATAATTACTAATTAATATTACAATAATGTTGCCTTTGCATGCATGACGGATTCCACATTCAGTGTTCAGAGAGGGGAAAGATAAACTTTGAATGTTGAATAATTTCATTAGAAACACTATATGAGTGTGTGTAAACACGTGTAAGGAAAAACAAAGATGTATCCAGGCGTTTGAGCTCTTTATACTCTGCTAATACACTAACAGAATATTGTGCACTCTGTATTATTATAGACAATAAATCCAGATAAACCACTCTGTTTTTCTTTGATCATTTTTGCCTTTGGGCGTTGCATTGCGTGTAATGGCATTGAGAAATCTGTATGCAAGAAAGTGCAGTAATATTTTCTTTGTCAGTAAATCCCCTGAAGCTCTAAACCCCATTTTCCCCATAGTCCAGTGTGAAATGGGCCTTATCATCATTATGTGCAGAATGCTTTTGTGTTCTCCAGACAGGATGGCAGCAGGACCGCTCAGAGGAACATGTTGTGTTGGTCAGTTGTCCTCATTTTCACCTTTATAAACCCACTGCAACTTTCAGCCTATTCTCTTGTTTTATTGGTGCTCCATCTTAATCCTTCAGTTCTGTCCTTATATGAATCTCAGTCTTTTTTCTGGGATATGATGGACTTTCTCCATTACCAATAAAACACACACAAGTTAATATTTCTAAGGTTAAAAAAAAAAAAAAAAATTGGTTACACTTTATTTTAAGGTGTCATTGTTACAGTGTAATTAATATATTTAAGTACTGAGTAATATTAAGCAAGCAACTACATGTACTTTAGGATTAGGGTTTGGTTGAGGGTGTTGCATATAATTATGCATAATTTACTGTTATTACTATGGTATGTACATATGTAACAAGGACACTGTAAAATAAAGTGGTACCATTTTTTTTTTAATTAAAGATAAATTTATGCATTTTCAAACAACCAGCAATTATAACTATATGGCAGAACATTTTGAAAATACAGATACATTTTTTTATTCATGTGCATTAATAAATAACTAAACAAAATAATACAACTTTTAGAAATGTGTATGATTATTTGAGATCATAATTTGGAGTAAAGAATCATTTTAAGAACTTTTTCTTATTTATATATTATAATATTTGTATTTATTTATTTATTTTACTGATTTTTCAAATGGATAAGCATCAGATGGAAACCTTATTTAAAATATGTCGGTTCATTTCAAACTGGGATGCATGTGGGAATCATACACACACACACACACACACACACACACACACACACACACACACACACACACACACACACACACACATACGTGTGTGTGTGTGTGTGTGTGTGTGTGTGTGTGTGTGTGTGTGTGTGTGTGTGAGATTCCCACATGTATGATTCCCACATTACTAATGTGACTAATGTCCCACATGAACTAATGCGCAAACGGCAAGGTTGTGTGTGTGTGTGTGTGTATATATATATATATATATATATATATATATATATATATATATATATATACACACACACACATATACATACATACATACATACATACACACGCTTATATATTGCAATTAAATAATATATATAATTTTATAATTGCATTTCAAATAACGACAGAACCGAATAAAGGTGTGTGTCGGCCACAAGGTACTTCCACTCTGCCATGAATCCCATTCAGGGAATTTTAGTTTGGTTACTGTGGCAACACCAAGCCAAAACGAGACACTCCCCAAAACAATGTCATCCATAAACTACACAGATGTCTAGATATTCCCAAGACCTATATAGATCTATACATAGACATTATTGAATTTCCTTAAGAAATTGAAGCGCTCAGAATGTCAGACATAATCTGCCAGTGGCTGAATTCAGAGCTCCAGCTGTCAAAAGTCGTTGGTAAGTTACGAAGTAACGTTAGCCGTTAGCAAACGAGTTAACGATCCGTCCTTAAACGTGTGTATTAATATCTGATTTATCATTTTATCAGCTAAACTATCAGTAATAATTGCGCCTTTTTTTCTTAATGTCATATGAATCTTTTGCAGAGCCGTATTCCTTCGCCAGGGATTTTGCGAACGGTTATTTGATAGGAGAGATCCTGAACCGATATGAGCTGCAGGAGGACTTCCACCTGTTCACCAAACAAAGGTAACGTTATAACGTTAGATGGATGGACTTAGGCCTACATATTTTTATGTTAGTATTTTATGTACATTTTATGTGTATTTTATTTTACATTTGTACATCTGTTTATTTCCGGTTCGATGAATTGGATAGAAATATAGATATTTATTTTATTTTATTTTATGAAATGTATATATTTTTTTATATGTATCCATCCTTTTATGGATGGATGCTCATACCATATAACATGACATAAAAGCAATGGGCTTTATTTTTATAGATAGATAGATAGATGGATGGATGGATAGATAGACAGATGGAGAGACAGATAGATAGATAGATAGATAGATAGATAGATAGATAGATAGATAGACAGACAGACAGACAGATAGATAGATAGATAGATAGATAGATAGATAGATAAAATTAACAAAACAACATAAACAAACAAATAAATAAATAGACAGATACGCAGGACTACACTTACCTTGGCATAAATATTAGCACAATCCTCTACGCACATGGCTTGTACATTTGTTTTGGTTACTTGCCAGACTGATATACTAATATATAATTATATAAATAATATTATATATATAATTCCACCAAATCAGCTTATCTTTGTAAAATGGCACAGCTTTTTAAATATCCAAATGTACACTCTTAAAATCAGTCAATCAAGCATTATATTATGATATTATGATAATCAAGCATTATTTAATGATATTTAGTTATTAGACCTAAAACTTGATAATCATGCATGAATGCATATTTGTCATTTTAACTGAACTTAGGACTGGTGGTGGTGCTTAAGATATTGTTGGTCATTCAGTGTTTCTGTAAAAAAAAAAGAAGATGATAAAAGTAATTCATAATTGTAATTATTATTAAAAGATAATAATATTACTACTATTTCTACTAATAATAATGACAATATACAACAGATGAGCTGCTGGGTTCATGAATATTAATCACATTGTCAGCATTCGCTCAAACTGATTTGCTGAAATCAAAACAAGGATTAGCGCCAGCCAATGAGATTGCCGTTTGCGCATTAGTTCCGCCCACTACCAGAGAAACCGGGACATCTTCTGCTTGTTCTTAAAAGCTGAAAAATTCCAAATGAACCCGGTTATTTTGACAGGAAAGTACAGCGCTCAGTCAGTGTACAACGAGTGAAAATATATCTATGCTAAACTTATACTTGGCATCTAACATACACACTGGCGAGTAAAATTGAAGAATTTATTAGCCAATGGCTAATGATAGACATTATTTAGTCGCCCAGAGTGAAATTTACTTGCATATGCGAGTGATTTACTCGCATTTTAGAGGGCTGTTAACAACACAGGAAATTTTAAAAAGCTGTTAAAAAAATTGAGACAAGGCATGGAGAGCTTTTTATGCTATTAAGACAAATATCAAAATTGACACCCCAATCAGAATCCGGCTAAAAATAATCAAAACAGTAATAGAGCCCATCGCGCTGTACGGGTGTGAAGTCTGGGGCCACTCACAGACCAAGAGTTCACTAAATGGGACAAACACCCAATAGAGACTCTGCAGACCGAGTTCAGCGCAAAACCCCCAAATAATGCCTACAGAGCAGAATTAGGATTATACCCACTTATAATAATAATTCAAAAAAGAGCCATTAAATCCCATGCCCACTTAAAAAATAGCGATGAACGGTCCATCACAAAGCCCTGACATACCAAGAGCTGAAGCCAGAGAAAAGTCCTGAGCATGTACAGACTCAGTGAACACAGTCTGACCATTTAGACAGGCAGACACAGACAGTCACACACACACACACACACACACACACACACACACACACAGACCTGGCTGCCGAAGGAAGAGCGACTGTGTCCTCACTGCACAGAGAATAAAGTGGAAACAGAGTTGCACTTTCCAACATCCTGCCCAAATTAAACACACATTAGGGACACTTTCTATCCCCATTTCACAACCCACCGGAAAGACTTCCATCGGAAAACAAATATGGAAAAGTCCCCACACCAGCTAGGAGAAAGCCCAGCTAGCTCAAACCTGGCTGCCAGACAAAAGAGCCTCCAGCGGGACAGAGCTACCAACACACTCTCTATACGCCTAGAGACACTGATATAAATATTAGAAGATTATACATTTTTATTGCTATGTTTGTTTTCATGTAAAAAATATAGTTTTTATTCATTATTTATTTATTTTGATTGTATAGTGTTATTAATGCTTTAGCAATGTAAAGATTTCTTTCCATCTTTCCATCAGGCCTTTTCATGTAAAAAATATAGTTTTTATTCATTATTTATTTATTTTGATTGTATAGTGTTATTAATGCTTTAGCAATGTAAAGATTTCTTTCACCATGCCAATAAACCTATTTGAATCTTGAATCTAGATAGATAGGCAGACAGAAAGATGGTCATATGGCATAGATAGATAGATAGATAGATAGATAGATAGATAGATAGATAGATAGATAGATAGATAGATAGATAGATAGATAGATAGATAGATAGATAGATAGATAGATGGATGGATGGATGGATGGATGGATGGACAAATATCTTAATTATTTGTGTTATTCCACAGCACGGCGAATGCAAAGCTGAATAACTTCACTCGTATAGAGCCCACGCTGCAGCTGCTAGGCGTGCCCTTTGACCTGGGCAGTGCCAAAGCAGTGATGCAGGGCAGACAGGGGGCGGCCACACACCTGCTCTACCAGCTCTACATCCTTCTGCAGAAGAAGAAGAAATCAGGCCTCACTGCCACAGCCATGGAGGTCATGCAGCCCGCGGCCACGGCCCGTCTGCACCGCATAGAGAACAGCATCTATACTGAGGTGATCTTCAGTTCTTTTCTTTCTTCCTCTTTCTTCCTTTTTGATGCAAAGCAGAGTTTTCATCATCATTACTCCAGTCTTCAGTGTCACATGATCCTTCAGAAATCATTCTAATATGCTGATTTGCTGTTCACAAAACTGTGTTTTTTCTAATAAAATGCTAGATAAAATTGCATCTAAATATTTAAAAAACAAAAAATAATAATTTATATAAAAAAGTAGTTAAAATGTGGCAGGCTCCATATGTCATCTTATAATTGGTAGCCTGGTTAGTTTCATGTTTAGAATAGCTTTACCAACACTGCAACCTTAGGACCAAAGAAAAGAGTCTCATGTTTGTCTCACAGCGTTTGAAGACTGTGGTGAAGCGTGAGGCGGATCTGAAGATGCAGAAGATCGCAAACCGCTTCCATAAACGAGGGCAGGACATGTACAAGCGCTCGGTCATGACTGAACTCCTGAAGGAAGAGGACCGGCTCAAACGCCAGGAGGAGAGGAGGCTGAAGGACATTGAAAAGGTCTGCCTTTCTAGAGCTAAACACTATTCAGTAGCATCACACAGGCATGAACCTGAAAATTCTAAATTTTTTACTGTTTAATGGTCTGTTAATCAGCCTGTAATAGTGTTGACTGAAACTGATAATATGATTGGTTTGTCAGCTCCGGCAGGCACGCAGAAAGCAGAATGAGATTCTGATTCAGATTCAGTCAGCCGTAGTCCAGATCCCGAAGCCTCCACACACTCGCACGTCAAGAGCTTCTGAGAAACACCATCAGTTTCGCAAAAAGCAAGAGGCTCAGGTGAACGACACACAACAGCACTTTTGACATTATGTTCATCATAATTATGCACGTTTACAGCCTTAAATTCTCGTTATTGTAATATAGTACATCAGAGTTGTTATTGTGAACTAAAACTATTAAAAATTGTTTTTGGTAATTAAAATGAAGTTGAAATAAAATAAAGTATGAATATTAGATTTCAGTAAGTAACTCCCCAAAGGCAACATTTCTAATGTTTGTTTAAGTTCAAGAATGAATAAAACTGAGAATATAAAAATAAAAGCTATTAATATATGTATACTGTTTGGATATAAATATGACTAAAATAACCCTGCTGTACAGCGCTGTGATGCTTAAATGCTGTATTTATTTTATTATCTTTTTTATTACAGTAACGAGAATTACCATAAGTTAATTTCTTGTTTCTTTTTGATTTTGGGATTACACAGATATTGTGACAGCCTGGAATAAAAACAGTTCAAATTGAAAAACATAACGAATTGTCAAAGATTGTTTTGACCAGATTTGATTGTGTGATTGTGACCCTTTAAGATGAATTATGATTTTCAGCATGTTCATCGTGAGATCGAACAGTTTGAGAAGCACCGGAAGAAGATTTCTCCAGCTGGCGGTAAAGCCTTACTCGGGTATGTTTGCATAATCTAGGAATACAATCAAACAAAACAAAAAACACAGAAGCTACCGACAGCAGGCTGATATACCATTCACAGTTCCTTCACTGATAAGCCTTATTGAACACCAAATAGGAAAATATTATCTTCGTTAGGTGAGCTCTGGGATGTAACGTGTAACTTTACCTGGATTTACAGTGGCCTGGTGACCCAGCCAATGAGCACAGGCGACAAAGAGCAGTGGAACAAGGAGTACATCGAGAACATCCGTCAGCATCTGGAGGAAGACTCTGCTGCTCGGGAACAGAGAGAGATGAGGAGACGACGTGCTCTGATGGAACAATTCCAAGTTCATGAGGCTCAGCAGGTGACCAATGACATCGCTTATTTCAAACACTGTAAAGCCTACT
The DNA here is from genome assembly GCF_965113295.1 of Leuciscus leuciscus. Taxonomy (NCBI): domain Eukaryota; kingdom Metazoa; phylum Chordata; class Actinopteri; order Cypriniformes; family Leuciscidae; genus Leuciscus; species Leuciscus leuciscus. Next base: position 47,759,552 of record NC_138729.1, read on the forward strand.
GATTTCTAAGGCCTCTAAATTATCAACATGATCAAAACTTTGCTGGATAGCCTGTTGAATGCAATCTAGTACATGCCTTCTGTCTTCTGATTGATAGTTTATATTTTTTTTAGCAAGCAAAAGCCTTTTAGTATAATTGTAAAAAACATCCCCCTTCAAGTTCTTCATGTGTCTGTCAGCTGTGAAATCTTTAACAATCTTTATAAAGCAAACTTTTATATTGTTAGTAACATTTTAAGATGAACACTTACTGGACTGAAGCAACATCGGTTTACTTATTATCCATACATCATTTTTTATAAAAATCATGTTAAAATTTGAGTGTCAAATGTGATCCACTAGGCTTTTGAGGAACGTTTATTTGTTCATCTCTCAGTAGTCATTGCATTATATGTTTACTCCCCATAATAAAAACTGCAGAGCTTTGGTCATAAAACTAAGCAGTGAAACATCATCTTACTAAGACATATTATTGGGAGAATATTTATATGCAGTTTATGTACTGTAAGTATCTGCTATACTGTTGTAAAGATCTCATTAATTTACATTACAAGCTATCAGAATTTCATCTTACCTTTTTGTTCATGTAAATATCAGCAACTGCACCAAATGACATATTTTTTGCTCAGTTTGGGCTTCTGAATAAATTTGAGTTGTTTTTTTATCTCAATATTCTCACTATATCATACTATATGAGCCATAAAAGCCTGATACATCAAAAATGATTCTCAAAAAACACATGGAAACTTTTTTTTTGATATATATATATATATATATATATATATATATATATATATATTATTTTTTTTTGTCTAAAGGTTCAATAAACTGTTCCATTAAAAGAAATATATTTTTCTATTGTTAATTCATGTCAGGATTTACAGAGTTAAACTTCAGCTGTGTTAGGAATGCAATACTAGCATAGTGCAGTGGTTAAAAAATGTGTTTAGAATTTTGAGTCCCGCTTAAAGGACAAGTTCGGTATTTTACACTTAAAGCCCTGTTTTCAGATCGTTTCTGATGAAATAGAGCGGTTAAGATTGAAATTTGGACACATGCTGCTGGCCCGAGAATTTTCGGTTTCTGTGGTCCCCCCACCTCCAGAATGGCTGCATAGGTGCACTGGAACAATCCTTCCTAAAACGCATTAAACATTCGTTTACAAAGACGTGAAACTCACCGAGTGGTCAGGGGTGTTCACTGACAGGTGTTTTACCATTCTTTGTAAAACTGTGGATCTATTTTTCCAAACGCCTCACACCCGTACATTCTTCCGTTGAGAGCTTGAATAATAGACACTCCAGCCCGGCGGCGGAGTAATACCGTACCTCACAGCACATCCAATACAAGTCAATGGAGTTGGACAAAAACTACGATAAAACCTGTTGGAAAGCATCTTTTGCAGCGATTTTTGTGTGAGCATATCAGTGAACACCCCTGACCACTCGGTGAGTTTCACGTCTTTGTAAACGAAAGTTTGATGTGTTTTAGGAAGGATTGTTCCAGTGCACCTATGCAACCATTGTGGAGGTTGGGGGGGTGCTACCACAGAAACCGAAAATTCTCGGGCCAGCAGCATGTGTCCAAATTTCAATCTTAACCGCTCTATTTCATCAGAAACAATCTGAAAACAGGGCTTTAAGTGTAAAATACCAAACTTGTCCTTTAAAAAATGTATGAATGTCAATAAAGTGTCAAACTTTTTGCTAGCAGTGCGTCTTGATCATGTCTGGTTCTTGTGATGATATTTGTCTGCAGGAGGCATTGCGAGAGGAACAGATGGTCAGTCGTTTGATGCGTCAGACGCAGCAGGAGAAGAGGATCGCCGTGCAGCTGCTGCAAATAAAACAGCAGAAAGAGGTACTTCGACAAAACCGGATCTTCCAAGAGAGACAATACCAGGAACGCCGCCTTCGAGACTTCCAAGAGGCCTTGGATAGAGAAGCTGTGAGAGAATATACATGCACACATGCACAAACAAAATAAAACATCAGGGTTTTGAGAGGTTTTGGTCATGATTGTCCCATCACTGCTGCCGTCCAGGTTCTCGCCCAACAGGAACGTCTGGAGCGCAGTGAGCAGATCAGGATTGAGCATGAGCTACACAAACAGCTAGTCGCCGAGCGCGTTCAGGCTCGCTATCGCAAGCACTTCGACTTCTGCAGAGGAATTCTGGGACAGATTGTCGATCTGGCGACAAAAGCTGGAGAATATCGGCTTCTGACATCCAAGTATTTATGTCCCTGATCACTCTACTAAACAGCACTCATGGAGTTTAAAAAGCTCATGTGATGAAAAATAAAAAATTCTTGCTATTTTAAATAAAAAAGAGTTCAGTGTGCTATGTAAAGTAACTTATTAGCACATTATAAAAACATTTATTTGTTTTATATAGACACTACTGTATAAAAGTGTGGAGTCAGAGTTTTTGAAAGAAGTCTCTTATGCTCACCAAGGCTGTTTTTCATAAATCATAAATATAGTAAAAACAGTAATATTGTGAAATATTTTTTCAAATTAAAATGATTGTTTTCTATATGAATACATTTCAAATTCAATTTATTCCTGTGATGCAGAGCTGAATTTTCAGCATCATTACTCCAGTCTTCAGTGTCACATGACCCTTCATAAATCATATCATGCTAATTTTCTGCTCAAGATCCTTTCCTTATTATTTTTAATGTTGAAAATACTTATGCTTACATGTTTTACTTTTGATCATCAAATGCATCCTTGCTAAATAATAATAATAATAATACAAATTCTTACTGACCCCTGACTTTTGAACGGTATTGTGTGCAAGGAAATAGTATGGTATGTTAGAAAAGTGGTATAAAAAAAGGTAAAATGGCTATCTTCACTCTTTCTCAGTCTGATACCAGTGAAGCTGATGCAGGAGTGGATGGAGCTGTTTTTCAATGGTAAGCCGCTGTATGAAGTGGCCAGTGTGCAGCCCACCCCTACTGACCCCACACCAGAACAGATCATTGAGCTGGAGAAGCTCCATATACTCAATAATCAAGACTACAACGAGTATGTGGTAAGGACAGTATGTTAAGAGTATTTTGAGTTCATATCATCTCTGACCATTCATTCTCTTGAAAACCATGTAATTGTTTCCTATGAAATAACAGTCGAGGGATGGACTCATTTACATGGCAGTGCAAGTATTATGTGTGTGTATCTTTCTGTCTGTTCACTTCAGGCCATGATGGGCGAGTGGGTTTTGCATGAAGAGGGCGAGAGTCAAGCCTCACCAGTGAATAATGATATTCTGGATCATGTGTTGAGTCGTCTACAGAGCATGATAGTCCGACCCAGTGCCAGCACTCCTCCTCTGTTTCCCCGTTTCACCATCAGAGCGTGCATGCTGGGAAAAACCCACTCGGGCAAAACCTCCTGCCTCACCAGGATCAGCAACGGTAGGAGTTGATGCTTCATCATAGTAAGAGCTGTACTGGAAGGAAATCTGGTATGATACATCAGGACTGTATTAACAAAATTTCCTGACTTGCTGTTTATTAATCTTTGGGAATCAGTTCTTGGCATCCATGTGCTCTCAGCCAACACTTTGATCCAGGATGCTCTATCAGACTATCAGAAGGAAAAACAGGCTGCGAGTGAAAGCCAAAAAGTGTCACAGGTCAGTAAATACTCTTAGTATTTAAACCCAACAGAACTTATAGTTTTCAGCAAAACCCTTTATTAGAACAGTTTGTGATGTATTTCACTGTACGGTTGTCTGTTCAAACATTTAATTTACTACATTACTTACACTGTTTTGTCCCGTGTTGGTGCTGATCATGTATTTACCATGCTCAGAAGAACCTGGAGAGAAATGGTTCTCCAACAGAAGGTATTGAGCAGCCTCAGAGAGATGAAGAGGAGGAGACATCCTCTCCTCTAGAATCAGGTTTGTGAGAATATTACTTAACTTTTAAAACTGTGATGTTATTTACACTACCATTCAAAAGTTTGGGGTCAGTTAGATTTTCTTTGGTGAAAGAAAATAATACTTTTATTCATCAAGGATGCATTTAGTTCATCAAAAGTGACAGTAAAGACATATAATGTTACAAAAGATACTTTCTCTTTCTTTTCTGCTGTGTCTGAAATCGCCCCCTATACGCGTAAATAGTGCACCATTTGAGTGGACAGCCATTTGTAGTGGTGTCTGAAACCATAGTGGATGTTATTGAGAGCACTCATTCAATCCCATAATGCACCGCAATAACAAGTGTACAACCAATGTACACCAGAAGATGTCGCCACAGCTGAATCATCCATCCATCCATTTTCCAGAGCGCTATATTACCATGATCTATATTAGTAGTAATGTAGGGAATAGTGAATGAGGGTATAGGGGGTGATTTCGAACACAGCCTTCATCAAAGAGTCCTGAATTGTTTTTATCACGGTTTCCACAAAAATATGAAGCAGCCCAACTGTTTTCAACACTGATAGCATGAACAGCAAATCAGCATATTAGAATGATTTCTGAAGGATCACGTGACACTGAAGACTGGAGTAATGATGCTGAAAATTGAATAAATTAATAATTAATCATTTTCTTGTATGTATCATGTAAATTTATTTCCTTTTTTTCCATTAATTTAACTGTGTATTAGTTATATGGTTCTCTATAAATGCTCTATACCAAACCCTAAAACCCAATTAAAATAAGGTTTAAAAAGAGTGACATATACTATGGAAATGCTCACTCAAGTTCCAGTAGTGATCGACTCTTCCGTATGTCTCGCATCAGGACCGCAGCCTCAGGAGATATCTGGACTTCACGAAAAAGAAGAAGATAAAGAAAAAGTAAAAGCATACACAAAGCCACATAAACTCTCTGTATTTTAGCAGCATTAAGCTCTTTGATATGGTTCATGATGCACAATGCTGTGTTGTGCAGTGGTCGTTGCGAGCGCAGTGTGGTGCAGTGGTAGAGGAGGCTCTCAGGACAGGCAAAGCTGTTCCTGATCAACTTCTGGTCGACATCATAGTGGATGCTATCAGGTAAAGAGCTCTAATGCTTATTTTCTGATTTCACATTTTGTTTTTTGCACAAGTTAAAATAAAATTCTAAATTTACTCTATATTACATTACTACACAACACTCTCTGGAATATTTGATTCTGACTCGTTAATCCCAGAATTCTGATTCAAATAGTTTTTTGGGGGCTATTTATTCTGCAAGCATTTCAAATGTCCCGTATTAGGGGGCTAACTGATATAAATTGAGTATTGTTCAGCTGGTCATGTGATCATCGTGGTCACTATAGTATTATCATCTATTTTTCATTTCCTTTGGTGAATTAATTAACAAATTAATAATGAATTATACAACTACTATAAGTGTTTATGCAGAACCTGATTTCACCAAGTGAAACATGTTCCTGGATCAACATCTTTGTTGATCCTGGAACAACTTTCCAATCAGATTTGAGGGACAAGTTTACAGTATATGTCAAGTTTAGGCTTACAACCAAATCCTGGTTGCTTCTATATCAGTGTTATTCACTATCATTCCCCTCTGAATTTAGGGATAAGTTATGGATCGGGTTAGGACTACATTTTCGGACAGGAATGTTGTTCTATGATCAACAAAATATGTTGACTCAGGAACGCGTCTAACCAGGATGTGCTATACCTACTGTACATAGTAAATCTCAACTGATAGATTGTTATATCATTGGAAAATGTAACTACATTATTGTACAGCTCTATATATAAAGTTGGATACAAAAGTATGTCCAACTTCATCCACATACATACACTATTCTGGTGTAGGGTGATTATGCTATATAGCAAATCTCAATGGCTTGATTGCTTGTATCATGGTAAAATGTACATCGCCCAGATTTAATATGCTAAATGCAACTATAAGGCATGAAGGTCTTAAGGCTCGTTCACTGTCACACCAAGGGCTATACCTTGAACAATAAAGATATAGTTCTAAAAATCATTCTAAATCTAAATATAGTCTACACAACTATAATGTTAAAGGCACAGAGAAACAATATCGTTGGAATCACTTCCAGAATGATTTTTATCCAGCTGATGAACGATAAATACTATAACAAATAATCAGAATCTTTCCAACTTTAAAGAGCTCGAGCATTTAAAGCGGCAGAGGGCAAAACTGCAGCGCATGCTTATAATAAACTGAACGGTATTGGACCCTAATATAGTTATTGTTTTAGTTATCTTTATAGTTATTGTTCTTGTTGTGAATGGCCTTAAAGATATTATAAACACTAACATCACCATTTATTTTATGAAAAGTGCTAGATAGATAAATTTGACTCGACTTGACTTGTAGATAGTCTAGTTCTTTTAAAACCAGTTTGATTCCCTCCTGCTGTGTTGTTCAGGAACATCCCTGCTGATAGTGGCTGGATTCTTGACGGGTTCCCAGTGGACATCAGTCAGGCTCACATGCTGGAGAAAGCTCTGAACGTTACAGAACCTGATGAGACCGAGACGAAAACACAAAGCAGCTTATCCACAGATAAAAACACTCCTAAAGATCCGAGTCGTCCATCCCCTGCACTGGACGTCGTGGTGCTGTTAGATGTTTCCGATGAGCAGGTTCTGGAGCGCGCCGCTCAACAGGATGGTGAGTTTATGCAGATTGAAATGCCAGATATTATTAACTAATCAGTTACTCTTAGCAACATGACAGGCATTGTTGTTTTTAGTATGGAATAAGCTGTGCTATCTTCACTTATTAGTAGATGGGGAGAGCAGAGGGCAGGAGAGAGAAAGCAGTGATGCTCCAGACGAAAAGACGAGTATGACAGATCTGGACACACAAGGTCCGGCATCCTTGTCTGATGACAAAAGCCTGGGGACGAAACAGATACAGCACAGGTGTGTGAAAACAGGGGTTGTTTTCAGTACATGGGACATCATATATAGGACACAATTACAGTTGGAAAGATACAAGCTTGATTTTGTAAAGCCCAAACTATACATATGGTTCACCAGTTTTCAGAACTGGTTCATGATCCTGGCAAATCCTGATGGATAAAATCAAGTGCCATCCTACATTTTTTTCCTTTTCATTGAATGCTATTTCACCCGAAAAAAAGTGTCATTTTATGGAGAAAAAATGTTTTTTAAAGCACAAAATTATAATAGTCTTCTATGTTATGGTTTCTTTAATAGAATTAGTGCGTTCCACGACACATGGCCCAAACTGGAGAAATGGTTTGGTGATCGGCAGAATATTCTTGTAAAAATCACAGCAGAAGTAGATGAGGAAACTCTCTTCAAAAACGTGGAGATGGTTCTGATGGACACGATGGACTCTGTTGAAAAAGGTACATTGATTTGCTTCAGACTGCAAAATAAAATTGTATATATATAAAGTGTTTCCTTATGTGTTTTTAATGAGTATAGTATTTGATACATCAGGCTTTTATGGCTAATATAGTATGATATAGTGAGAATATGGAGCTCAGTTTTATTCAGAGGCCCAAACTGAGCAAAAATATCAAATGTTGTGCAGTTTCTGATTTTTATATGGCCAAAAAGTAAGATGAATTTCTGATATCTTGTAAAAATCAATGAGATCTATATAGCAGTATAGCAGGCTACTTACATAAAATATAAATATCAGCTGTCACTCTACATCTCCCAATAACACGTCTAAGTAAGATTATTTAAATAGTATTTAAGTATTTAAATGCTTAGTTTTATGATCAAAGCTCTGTAGTTTTTATCGTGGGGGAAAAAAATGCAATGCAATATAATGATGTTTAAGAGAAAGGTCTAATGGATCATATCTGATACTCACATTTTTACATGACTTTTCTAAAACATGATGTATGGATAATCAAGTAAACCAAACATATAAAAATGATTCTTACATTTGCTTGAAAAAAATCAGTAAAGATAACCTTGAACCTTAAGGGGGGATGTTTTTACAATTATACTAAAAGGCATTTTACTTGCTAAAAAGTATAAAATATCAACCAGACGACAAAAGATACATTTCTCTGCAAAATTTTTATTATGTTGATGATTAAAAGTTTTACAATTTGCGATATCAAATATGAGGCTTTATAGGGCTAAGCTTCTGGTCTTCTCTACAATTTTCTGCAATTAATTCAGTTTTAATTGTTACAGACTTGTTCAAACATTTTGTAGACTTGAAAGTTGGAAAATCTTCCATTCTTCTACCTACAACTTTAACATTATTGATTTGCACCTATATGTCCTTGTGTTAAATGCATCTCTAGTGAAGTGTGCTCTCTGCCCTGACCCATAGAAGCAGCTCTGGGTCACTCCAGGAAAATGTCTTCCTCACTCGAACACAGCCGTCCAGAGAGTGCCTGCTCTGCGAAGTCTTCACCAGCGACCCCAAAATCTGCTGGAAGGGTCTACGTGGAGGAACCCTTACCCGAGGCACATACACACACATAACACACCTTCTCTCAGAAGACTGGCAGATGCTTCAATTAAACATGGAAAAATGACATTCAAAGAGTCCGTTTGATTTGAAAGATCAGATGCAGAGCCATTACACTTATCTAGTTTGTTTATTTTTTTATGAGTTGGTATGAGATTAATGTTAAAGTCTCTTAAAGGAGTCATAATATAAGGGAAATAATATCTTGAAAGAGTTGCATGCTACTGTAAAGGCAAGTTCACACCACCAAAATCAACTCTAAACTTCTTCCCCTTTCCAAAAAGAGAATTCCAATTAAGCTAGAAAAATTACACTGATTTTCTGATATTAAACAAATATACACTAATGAGTTGGTAAGATTTTTTTTTTTTTTTAAAGAAGTCTCTTATGCGCACCAAAGCTGCATTTATTTGGTAAAAAAAAAATACAGTAAAAAAATAATATTGTGAAATATTATGACAATTTAAAATAATATTTTAAATATTTTAAATGTAATTTATTCCTCTGATTCAAAGCTGAATTTTTAGCATCATTACTCCAGTCTTCAGTGTCACATGATCTTTCAGAAATCATTCTAATATGCTGATTTGCTGCTCAAGAAATATTTCTGATTATTATCAATGTTGAAAACAGTGGTGCTGCTTAATATATTTGAAGAAATCATGATGCATTTATTTCAGGATTTTTGATGAATAGAAGGTTCAGAAGGACAACATTTATTTTAAACAGAAATTGAATATAGGAAATTCATAAAATGGTTGTGAAAAAACTAAACTGAAATGTTTTTTGCCACACAAAAAGTATTATATGATCCATTTATATCATGTCAGTTTTTGTGTTTTTCTCTTATGTTCATCTTTTTGCAGGAGATCCCAAAGTATCTTGTTCCGTACTGGGAGGCCGTCTGTAATTCATATGTGACTAACGTTAAAACAGTGATGCAGAACCTCCGCGGTGAACGCCAGCTCATCATTCACCACCTCTACAACATCCGGTGAGAGAACAGCGCTCGCCTGTGTGTGATGTGAGGACCTGTGAGTGTGTGTGTGTGTGAGTGTATGACGGATGTGTGTTTGTGTTTCAGGGAGAACTTCAGGCAGTACCTACAGAAGCCGGATCTGAAGCAGGAGTTTGTAAGCGCGTGGCAGCGCGATTATAACAGCGTTCATGACAACATCAGAGAAGATGAGGAGACCAAAGGAGAGCTCCATCAAAGACTGGATGTGAGACACACTCATGAACTGCAAAAAATTATTTTCTTCCTCTTTGTCTTGGTTTCCATTACAAATATCTAAACATTCTTAAATCAAGATACATTTATTTGAAAAGAAAAAAAAAACAAGTGAAGAAAAACAAAGTTGTTTTCACTTTGATCTACATTTAATTTTTACCCTATTGACAGATTTGCTTTCTCGTATTGAGTATAAAATCACTTAATTTTGATACATATTTCAGAAGACCCAATATCTTGTTATTTTGCTTCTCAAGTCAATGTACAGTATCTTGATTTAAGAATGTGTGCTGAAAGACAAGACTAAAATACTGAGTTAGAAAATCATTTTTCTAGTTTAACACGTAAAAAAAGACGTTTCTGCAAGTTTGTATTTTCACAGGCAGACATGCTAGATTTCAGCACAGAAAACACAGATGTACAAAACCATAAATCATGTGTTTTGTGTGATATTTGCAGTACATTTATTTGCAGTATTAACCCCTTCCTCATCACCCCCAATTTTGGCAAGTGCTGCATACATGACATACCCAAAATAAAAAGGTTACTGCTCATAAGTAATTCTGAATAGAAACATAACACACATATATTTAGAAAGCCAACCCTTGAGAGTTTATAGTTCAAGACTCAAAATTAACCAGACTGTTATTAATATTGAGATATATAAGCTCAAACATATTTTGAACTACAATAATCCGGGATCACCAGTGATCCCTCAAGGATATGCATTTTAAAAAGTTTAATTTAAACCTATCTATGTTCAATGTTTTGAACATGGTATTTATTGTTAAAACCCAATAAAAAAGTTGATGAAAAAGTCAACAAGCAGTAGTGCAAAATGTTCACACACAGATGTCAAAGTTTTGGTTTAATTTAAACAAAAAAAATTAATTGATCATTTGTTTGCTTGCAGGTTTATCACAAATTAGCCACAAATAAATATTTGTCGCAAAAAATGTTTTTTCAAACTTTCATTCTAATCAGTGCGTTTTCCTTTTGTGCAGGACTTGCGTGAGCGTCTGTGGGACATCTGTGATAAACGCAAGGAAGAGGCGGAGCAGGAGAGAGCAGGAGTCATTGATGGTGGCTGGTTAGACGATCACACTGCTGTACTAATCAACCATTATTCTGCATTAATGCAGGTAACATACACACACACACACTCCACTAACACATCACAAAACTGCCTGGGATGAGTTTGAAGTCCAATGGTTCTGTGTGTCTGTGTGTGTACAGATAGAAGTGGGCCGCTTTCAAGACTCCCTGTGTCTGCTGAGAGATTACTATTCAGCGATGTGTAAAACTGCGTTTCCTGAATCCACACGTGGCTTCACTCGCGTCCCATTGCTTGACATCACTGCAGAGGAGCATGTCGAGCAAGAGGGGTCAAAAACGTAAAAAGCATTACACATCATGATTTATCATCATTTCACCGACATTACAGGACTATAGATCTTCATCTTCTGCCAAGCTCCTGCAGTCATCCATCTGTCTGTCTCACCACTTTAGCTGTGTTCAGAATAGCATATATAGCATATATACTAGTTTTTCAGTATGCATGCAAATTTTCTCCTATTTGCCAACATGTCCAGTATTTAAAAAAAGCATAGTGTGTGGAATATTGTATCCCAAAATGCAGTGCGCTTTTATTTTAACCTTCAATTTCCAGTGTGACAAATGAACTGATTTAACATTTTGATCATACTGCCAAGAGTTTTATTTCAGAGGTGGTACCTGGTCACCACTTGTAGAGCTAAATATTTTCATGATAAGGTCAAGTCACATTCATTTATATAGCGCTTTGTTATTTTCCTGTTTATTAATGTGAAGCTGCTTTGAAACAACCCATACAGTGTTAATGTAAAATTAATTAATTATGAAACACATTCAATTTCAGCTGTAAAGCAGCTCTACAGAAGTCAATCATGTCATTATTCAACTCAATTTAGCTTCAGTTCAGTTTAATAATAATTATCATTGTTGCAAAGTTCATCAGTTAATAATCGAGTTCAATTCAGCTGTAAAGCAGCTCTACAGAAGACTCAGTTCAAGTCAGTTCAATGTTAATTCAGATTAGTTCAATAACAGTGTCGTTAGTGTCATTATCCAGCGCAATTGAGTTTTCGTCCTATAGTACCAGTGTAGTTAAATCGATAAAATGACTGAATATTTCTTGTCTTTGCAATATACAGTAGTGTATACTGTGTAGTAAATGTTATATAGTATTTAATTCTGAACATAGAGATTAGTTTTTTTACAGTAAAGATATTTAGATAGACTCTAAGGGACCACAGTGAGAGACCTGATGTTTGGTATGTTAAAATATTATGCATTCTTATTTCAGCTCTGGCCCTGCGCTGTTAGAAAAACCTGTAAAGATTGCTGAAGAAAAAGACTGTGAAATGGAGGACAAGAAGAAAATTAAAGTGTATGTGTGCTTAAAATGTTTGTCTTTGTGTGTGTTTAAAAAATAAGCATGTTTGTTGAATAACTGGATATGTTTGTGCTGTCAGGTTTCCGTTGGTTTCCTGCAGATCTCCCACTTCTGAGGTTCTGCATCATCCCGATGAGAATCTCCTGCAGGAGTTCTTCCAGACCGCACTCACTGCCGTCAGGAACATGGTGTGTTGGGTATTAGAAATATATAATCATCTTTTTGCTGTTGAGCTTAAAAATATGGGCCATATTTGCCATTACTGATTTACATCTTCTGACGGACAAATGCAATTAGTTTATGTAAAAAAAAAACTTGCATCTTTCAGTTAAGGCAAGAAATATTCCTCTGAACTACATCATGTTCAAGTAGGCAGTGTCTTTGTAGACAGTTTTGATTCAAATCAATTAAAAAATCTATAAATATTTTAGCCTGGAAATCCAGACCTAAATCTGAAAGATTAATGGTCTGGCATCGACTAATGAAAATCTTCCAGCTCGAGGGGCGGCACCAAGCATGCATTTGAAAATCTCACTGCACGCAATTGGATAACACTACGACCAATCACAACAATAAACCCCATACGCTTAGCTAACTGGTAGATTAGACTCTTGCCGTATCCGGTCAGCAAAACAGCAAAAATGTCCTTCTTGCAAAGGAACGATTCGAGTGCCAAGTCTAACTCGTTCATTGTAGCGGCCAAAGCCGTTTCAAACAACTGGAGTTCATCCATAGCCATCTTGCAATGTTTACTAATGACTTCGACGTCACAGCGCTGTCGTCCTCTGTTTAGCTCGCCTCTGGCCCGCCTATATCAGATAACCCGATGTGATTGGTGCAGCTCAGATCGAGGGGCATATTTAATGAGCATCATTACTCGACGCCAGAGTAAACTCGCTGAGCAAATTCAACTTGTCCTCTCGCGAGAACTCTGGATTACCAGGGTATAAATATTTAGAAATTTAGTAAAAATGCAGATGGATAGATAATCTATAATATGATTGAAAAAAATGTGTTAATACTGTGTACATTTGTTTATACATACGATATGCTGTAACTGAGAAGAAGAAAAAAATGCATCAAAGAATTCATAATCACATTAAAAACAGAAAAACAGCTATTTTTAATTTAGTAATTTCTATAATGTTGGTTACTAATTTGAATAAATTGTTCATAAACACTACTGTTTAACAGTTTGGGGTCAGTAAGAATTTTTTAAAAGAAATTAATACTTTATTCCTCAAGAATTGATCAAAAATGACATTGACATTTACGTTGTTACAAAATAAAATTCTATTTCAAATAAATGCTGTTCTTTTGAACTTTCTGATCATCAGAATGTATCACGGTTTCCACAAAAATATTAAGCAGCACAACTTTTACAACAATGGTTATAATAAGAAATGTTTCTTGAGCAACAAATCAGCATATTAGAATGATTTCTGAAGGATCATGTGACAAGACTGGAGTAATGATGCTGAAAATTCAGCTTTGATCACAGGAATAAATTATAAATATTTTACAACATTACTGTTTTACTGTATTTTTGATCAAATAAATTCAGCCATGGTGAGCAGAAGAGACTTATTGTATATTTTTCATTAATGTTTCATTATAATGTTGATTCTTTTATCTTTTTGTCCATGTTTCATAATTTATTTAACGAAAACGATAGTTCCTACTCAAGATTCTGTTTGGATAAGCTATGAGTTGTGAAATGATGATATACTCACCTGTGTCGGCACATCTGTCTTCTTCACGTGTGTTTGCACACATCTGTGTGTCAGGTGTTGGCAGAGACGCAGCGAGAAGAGGAAGGTGATGAAGAACAGAAGCCGATAGAGAGACAGACATCGCAGACTTCAAACTCAGCTACGGACAAGAAGAAAGCAGGGAAAAAGAAAGGTGAAGACCCTCCACTCCATCATATGTATGAGTTTCAGCGCTGGTGTGTGTTGACATGAGGGTGTGTGTTGTTTTAGGTGCTCCCACCCCTCCTCAGGAGCCCAGTCCTCAGCCCACAGTGGTGAAGAACCCTGAGGAGATCAAGAGGAAGGCAGAGAGGACGAGAATCAAACTGGAGTTCACAGCCGCTCTGAAACGTGAAGGTACGCCGTGAGCTATTGGCTGACATTGTCTCATGGTGCCTGTTGTGCTTTTGTATATCACTGTGTATATCAACTGTACAGAGCTTCAGGATGTCTGTGTGTTCATGCGATGTGTAAACAGTAAGAATGTGCTGTGTTTGTGTGCAGAACATGCGGTGAAGCTGCGTTTGGATCTGGTGAAGGCTCATGCGCTGAGAAACGTGAGCAGTTTGCAGCAGAGAGCGGAGCAGATCTACAGGAACATGGAGGAGTGGCTGAGAGCTCGCTTTCTGTCTGAGATGAACAGGTGAGAGGAGGAGGATGGCAGATCAGGAGAGGAGGAGAATTAATCCATTTAGCTGCAGAGATGAATGATGAATGTACTTATAAATGGCTGAATATCCAAAATAAACGGGTCGTATGTCACTCCCAAAACCACAATATAATTAACTATTTTTTATTTTTTTAATCGAGATTAGCATAAACTTAATTCAGTACAACAAATACCATGATGTATAAAATCTTGTGCAATATAAATTCTTAGTCAAATTATTTTGAATATTTTAAATATACTATTGGTCAAAAGTTTGAAATAATATTTTATTTAGATTTTTTTCAAATGTTTTTGCAAGAAGTCTCTTATGCTCGCTGAGTCTACATTTATTTTTATCAAATATATTGTGATTTTTATCACAATATTAATGTTAGTAATATTCACATTTTATTTAAATTTAAATTTAAATGTAATTTAAGCAGCCATTACTTCAGTCTTCAGTGTCACATGATCCTTCATAATAAGAAACATTTCTTGAGCATCAAATCAGCATATTAGAATGATTTCTGAAGGATCATGTGAAATAGAAACTGTATTTTTGATCAAATGCAGCCAGACTTATTTTAAAAACATTTATATTTTATTTTATTATTATAATTCCAAACTTTTGACCAGTAGGGTGTTTTTAATAATTTAAATATATTTTCTTCTGTTCCATGAAAAAAATTATAATAATAATTTAGATAGATAGATAATATGTTTGCATGTGTTTCCAGTATCGACCAGCTGACAGAGTTTGTGCGGAAGCACATTGAGAATGCAGTTCAGATCCATCATGAGCTGGTGCTGCAGAGCGCTGATTTCTGCGTGGATGGAGACACACGTGTGGTGGCGAGTCCAGCATCCGCTCCGCGCAGATCCCTGCTGGAACAGCCCAAAAACAGCACTCTCACAGTCCAACAGCTGCACGTCCTCTGTGCTCAGCTGAGCAAGACCGCCCCGACGGGTCAGACTCAGCGTTACTACACAGAAGTCAAACATGCCAGGGATTGTTCACAAAAATTATGTTACTTGTTTTTTGATTGAACAATTCCTTTAAAATTGTGTGCTAAACTGAATGAACAGAATGAGAGTTAAACAGAACTAAGCGAACGTGTTTCAGTTGAAGTTAGTAACTTTAATGTGTTGTGTGTTTAGGTCTGCTGTGTGGAAATGAGTTGACTGAAGTACTGCATGAATTAACTTCTCATATGGGTAGTGATGTCCTACCTGAGCCCTGGATGCACATCACTCCCTCACAGGTACATCTTCACTCAAACACCTCCATCTCTGACTAGCAGAGCAAATGATGGTTTATCGTGTGTCTTTGGTTGCAAACACTCATACATAATTTTCTTTCCCAACAAACCTTTGCTTAAAGTCCACATGAAACAGAAGTTGTGTCTTTTGTTCCCTAATGTGACTTATATCCAAGTAAAACAGCTCCTCCAACCAGAAAAACATTTAGAGCGGGACTTCATTTTATTTATCAGGAATTGATTGGATTGTTGTGGTTTGCTATTGGTGGATCTCATGTGAGTGACAGGTTGTCCCGCCCCTCACACCAGTGAACAGATCATCAGAGAAGAGAAGAGATGATGATGCAAGATGGAGAGGAAGATATTTTGATTAAAGGTTACATGAATAAAGGGCACATGAATTTAAAAATAATGATGTGCATGATAAATCATTTATAATAAACAGTGCAATATTCCATAAAAATAAGAATTGTCCATTTTAATGTCATGGTGACTTTAAATCAACACCAAAGATTCTTTTGTACCTTAAAATAATGTTTCCAAAATCCTTTCATTGGTTCATCTATTCGTAACAGGGTGAACGGCACTTCTGTGTTCGCTTTGCGACCCTCTATCGGCTATAACCGCACTGTGCAAGTTTGCCTGATCGGGTCGCGGATCTGTAGTTCGAATGAGACATAAGAAACTACAAATGTTGACTTGCTTTACGGCAAGCGTTACAATAGCAAAAAAATAGCAAGCAATGTCATTATTTTGTTTTTCTTCATTTCTGATGTCGCAATACATCATACTTTCATAAAATCATGCAACATACTCTACCTTGTCTGAGGACATCTTCCAAAGCCGGTGCTGGATAAACAAATAGCGCGCGTGCCACGGTAGGCTGCGGTGGGCTAAATTATTTATGACAGCGGAAATGGACAATTCCGCTTCCAAGCTATAGGGGGACCGAAGAGGAAAAGTGCTTTGGCGTTGCTTTAAGAGGGAAGTGGCGGGAATTGAGAGTGTCTTCATTGTAGACAAGGCCTTATTTTTAACGTTTTTCTCCTCAACTTCCTGCTTCAATAGGAAATGTGTCTAAACAGAAAAAAAAATTGCTTGTCAAGCAATCTATAAATTTAGGCTATAAATTCTGATCTGAGTATAATTTTAAATGTCAAATTATAGTAACCAATATTAACAATATTTTAGCTGAAATTAATAATTAAAGATGCATAAAAAAATGAGTTTGGTAGAGCTTTACTTAAGACAAAACTTAAGACAATACATGAAGAAAACACAAATTTGAGATCATCAACGTTAAGACATAATTGACAAAAACGAATTGTCAAATGACACGATGCCTTACAGACAAGTCCTTTTGATGGTGTATGTGCTATTGTGTGTGTGTGTAGGTTGATGAGCTGGTGTGTGTATTAGCTCAGGACTCTGAGATGTTGGACTGGCGTCAGTTCCTGCTCAGTGCTGCTCTGCCGTGGCCGTTTCCCTCTCAGATTGAGCTGTTAAAAACCCTCCAGCGCTTCAGAGCCGTCGACACTGCAGGAACTGGACTCATCACACAAGAACAATACACACAGGTCTATTACGCTCATGCACATTTCACAGAACATCACTGCAACGGTCATATTAAACAACACAGATCTGTAAACACAAACGCATGTCCATACAGTAGTAAAATCACTTTAACAACAATTTTAATTTTAATTTTATTCCAATTGCATGCTACTTCTACAATTAAAATCAATTGAAGCAAACCTCAAATATATTCTTGCACTACATTTGTATGTGTTTATCAGTTCAGTTTATCATGTATTGTTCTATGATCAGGTTGAATTGTGGTTTCCCAGTGAAAGAGATGTTCCTGTCCCGGATGACCCAACCGAACCTCTGCCCTACGACAGACTAGCCAACCTTAAGAAGGTAATGCAACATGAAGGATTTTGTCAACTTTAAAGGGGGTCATAATATTATTGCTTTTATTGTTTTTTTTACTGCCTTTTTTTACATTTGGAAAAATTCACAAAACAATCGGCATTAATGTGCCTCTCAGATTGTTGAAAACTTGTTTAAATAGACTTCAGCTGTTCATTTCTAACACAACAGTTCTGAAAGCTGATTCCTCATGAGTTGACCCCTTTAATTCTTTGAGTAAAACATCACTGAATACAGTAAATGCATTAACATTGATTGGTTTATAATTTGAGACTCTTTGAGGTGTTCTGAACATATACAGTAATCTGTGTATGAACATGCATATGTTTTTCTTTGTGTGTGTAGTTTTTCTTCAGTCTGTTTGCGAGCTCACACTCATCTCCGCTGATGCTGGACTATCTGAGCTTGCTGCTGTATTTCTGCTGCCATCCTGAACCGGCTCAGGGCTTCACCAGAGCGCTGGGTCTCGTGATCGGACACACACTGCACTACAAACACACCGGCCCACTCACACAGGTACACACACACATCTAACCTTAATTATCACAACTAATTGCCTAACCTAATTCTAACCTTAAAGGTGCTATATGTAACTTGTTCACTCTACTAAAGTATAAAAATACCATAATATGTTTGTGGATATTTAGGAAACATGCTGAGTTCACATACTCGTTTCTCTGAAAAACACTTCTACAGCCAGTTATTTTACTTTGAAATGTGCGTTCCGTGTTGGAAAGTCTGTTTTTGTTTTGGTCTGTGTGATCTCGCCCACTTCCAGTTCACCCAATAGTATTTCGACACCCTGGGATGCCAGTTGGTAGGAAACACAGCGTATTGCAGCCAGCAAACAAACTGGATCAGAGATGGCAGATTCGACCCAACCTAAAAAGCCTCGATATCCATCTAAAAATCTCTATGAATGATAGCATATTAAAACGAGCATATTATAAATCAACTCATCAACTCAGTGTGTAAGAATCCTCGGCTTTCATTGTCAATTGCACTCGTTTCTGTTGCGTGTCCTCCTGCAGTACCTATTTAGACCACTAGCTGTCATTCTTACAGACTGCACCTTTAACCCTAAAACAAAGTCTTAACCCTCAAACCGCCCTTTAAAGGGGCACCAGAAAGTGAGATCTGGCCAAAACGTCTTCACTTTACTCACTCTGATGGTCTACAACTCAAACTGGTCCTCACAAAGATAACTGTACAAATGCAAACACACACAGTGTGACACAGTTAACACTCTTCTGAGCTGAGGAATTTGTGGGTGAATTTCACAAAACCTGTCAAGAGCTTGTTAGGGTCACATTTTACACCAAAATCAAAAGAAGGAAAATGTAAAGTAAATCGATTTGGATAAAATCGTCTGCTAAATGATTAAATGTAAATGCTTATTGTTTTCTACTTCTCATTACTGTAATGTGCAAAAATAATCCATTATTTACTCTTGTATTGGTTCAAACCACTGTTCCTGCTGTAGTCTGTGCCGTATATGGAGGGCGCTGGAGTCGAGGCTGATGAAGAGGAGGAGAGAGGGGAGGAGCTTCATGAAGTGGGCGTGTCAGTTGATGATGTGCTCAGAGTCCTGAGTCGTGGAGATGATCACGTCTCTTCACATCTGAACCGCTTCCAGCCGAACCGCAGGAGCCGAGATGAATTCAGAGAGGTAGAATAGAACAGCTCTGATCCAAACCTATAAAGATCCATCAGCCCATCCTCAACCCCATATCATTTGAACTATTTTAATTCAAAATATAAACAAATGAGAAACTTTTCCATTTAAAATGCCAAGCAAGATGGCAAAAATACTTAACAAATCCATAAACATAGCTAACAATTATAACCATAGCCAACAATGTGCATGTGTTAGTCACTCTCATAATAGTCTCATAAATGTAGAGCTATTTTGTGAAATCTTTGTGTTTCCAGTGTGTCCAGTAGATGTTCACTGGAATGTTTTTCACTCAGTTTTGAAGCAGAGCAATAATCTGTGTTTCTGTAGATCAGCAGATGATCCAAAGTCTCTACAGGACTATATCTGTATTTAATGTGTTGTCGTGTGTTCAGGAGCTGCTGAAGGTGTTTAAGGAGTTGGGTTTTAAGGGTGAGGAGAAGATTGATTTCTCCACACTTTCCCAGCATCCCTTTCTGCAGGATCTAATAGAAGGATCCTCACAGTACCTGCTTCCTGTGAGTATAACACACAAACATGTGATCTCACACACATACTACAGAGCTCAGTGGTGAGAGCTAAATACAGTTAATATATTATTTTAGTGATCGAATGATCTAAACAGAGAAGATTCCAGGCACTAAATGATTCATCTATTTGAAATATTTTAAGCAAGTTTTGTGGCTTTTATTCCATGTTCCACACAAACTTCCTGTTTCAATAGGAAAAACACAGGACAGAAAAATGCACTCGTCAAGCCTTTTGATGGGATATTTATTGTAATTGATTATGTGAAAGACAAATGAAAAACAAGTTTGTATTTACACTAAAACAAAAGTGTTTTTATTAATTGATTATATGTCTTTATAGGACATTCACAGAATTTTCCAGACCCATCAAACTGAAGATTCTCAACATGATCAACACTCAATAACAACACACACCAACACATGAATCACACAAGGTACATGCTAATGCTAAATTCATCATGAAAGCATGAAGAACAGTGATCTGCTAAAATTACCCTTTAATAAACTCTAAATGTTTCTAAATGTATTTACTGTAGTGAAGATACACATTTGATTGTAGCTGTGTATTCTTGTCTCATATTACAGTGAATAATTTGGTGTATTTGTGTGATTCAGAGATGATTGATGTGGATGCTTGAACATGATTGCTTACAACAAAAGCAAAATATTCACATAAATCAATGTAAAATCAGCATAAAACCTCAACACAAATGTAAAGTAGAAACATTATCTAAAAAATAGATATAAAGAATACATGAGTGAAAGATTTGTTAAATGAATGTTAATGATTGTATATGAATACACAAGTATGTATGAATAACAATGTAAAGAAAATACAATAAAGAATGAACTGTGAATGAACAATGAAAAATAAAAATAAAAAACTGTATCTTTAGTCTCTACCAAATGAATAATGTTCACTGTTCTGCTGTCTTTGCACGAGTCAGACTCACAAACACCTGCAGGTGAGAAACACGACTTTACACATGTCAAAAATAATGGAAACAGAGTGTAACTTCCGTTGAGCACACAAGCATCTCTAAAAAAATATATAAAAAGTGAAACCCTATAATGATAGTGAAAATCTTTTATCCAAATATTGTATGTCTCTCAGAATGGAAGACTTTGCAGTCCTTCCCCCCAAAAAAATCAGCATAGATGTGTGGACAGATTCATTCAAGACTCGTCAGGCCCTTCGGCATTGCCCATCTCATAGTCGGTCTGATTCTGTTGATCTGCAGCCCCAGACACATTGCTTTTAATCGATGTAGGGTTCTAAGATATTAACAATCTCATGCAAACCTTTTAGCTTAGCCCGTGCTCTGATCATTTCCAGGATGGGCTGCATAGTATAGCTGTATTCCATAACGCTCCAAGTTTTATGTTTGTTTCTTCCGTACACATATCCACCTGTGTGCACACCAATCAGATTGCAGTCTACATCAAAAACTGGAGAGCCAGAAGATCCGTGAAAGAAACAAGAATCATAAGTAATTTCATTATCAAAAAAGTCCCATTTCTCTTCCAAAGACTTTTGTTTCATAACATGAAATAAATTCTTATTCTCAGATACATGTTTATCTGCAGCCTCCGGTCGATTCTCTCTCTCAATGATGATGCAAGGGTCCATTTTCTTGACCCCTTCTCCTGGATGTCCCAAAATGCAGATCTGACCTCTTTTAATAGGAGGGTTTGGACTGTAACAACTGAGCAATTTAGGACACTTTTGTTTATACTTGTTGATAAAAATTTTATCAACACGTGATGAATCCAAATCCAATTCGAGAAGAGCATAGTCAAGATGCCTACCACAGTCATCCTTCCCATAAAAGCAAACTGTGAGTTGTTTAACTGGTATGCACTTGATCTGTGAATCCATGTCTTCATAATCAAATACAGCTGTGTTCTCTGCAAAGTCGACTGTCGTAACGTCAGTAAATATACCAATAACATGAGCATTAGTGAGGATGAATCTGTCAAAGAGTAAGAAGCCGGTTCCTACGGCTTCCCCCCCGACTCGAATCTGACACACAGAGTCAGAGAGTCTCATGAGATTCTTCACTTTCTTCACCTCTATGAAATTCTCAACACTTTTATGATATTCTTCTCTGATGAACTTCAGAACCTCAGACTTGTTCTTAAGTTTCTCTCGCTGCTTTAACGTCTCCAGTAAATCTTTAAACTGACCACGCAGAATGTTCAGAATCTCTTCAGATTTGTCTATGGGTTTAACAACATCCGCAGGTTGAAGGATTGGTCGACTTTGTTGTGTTTCCATCCTGTTGTTTTTCTTGCTCAGTGTTGATGGGATTCTGGCTTGGCCCGACATTTTCTGCCGCATCAGCATCTGAAGCTTCATTAGGCTCAGTTTGGACACGAGTCGCATCATCCTGACTCTCTGGCTGATTCTTTTTACTGATAACAACTACCTGGAAAGCCTTTCTGTCAAGATCGTCTACAGGTAATGAAAATTCATGTTTTGTCTCTGTACCAGACTCAGAAAGTCCACAGTGTTTACTGAAAATGACATCATTGAATCGTCCATCACGTTTAAGAGCAGTTTTGACTTCCTCTCCTTTGAATGCAAACACACAAACATAACGAACACTTTCCCTCAAAGCTTTGCTCTTCAGTAAACATGTCACTGTTGGCCCTCCTCCTTTTTTTACCCAAAAGGTGACTAATGTTTCAGGTTTACTTCTTTTACTGAGGAGTGAAGGATCTGCAGTGGTTTGTTGATTTGTAGAACTATTTCCATCCTTTTGGATGAAGTTTATGTCTAAGATCTCATCTTCTTCAATAAGACAGCAGGGGAAATCTGTCTTCACAGCAGCTCTGGAATCTTTTCCATTGGATCTTTGAATGAGTATTTCTTTCTGTATGTTCTTCTTTTTGTCTTTTTCACTCCTGAACATTTGGCTTGTATTAAGAGCCTCAAGCACAGTCATGGATGTTTTACACGCCACTAAATATGTCTCGGAGTTTAAACAAAACCGGAAAGTGTGTTTTTTCTCTTCAGCTTCCTGTTAAATGAGAAAAAAAATATTTATGTACACAAACATTCAAGTGAATTCCACTGAAGAAATGTTTGTAATAAATTATTAATTATGCATGTGATACAGAAAGTAATCTACCAGCTTCAGATCTTTTGAGGGTCCCTCTTCAACTTCTTTCTTGAATGAATGAGTCATCGTTTTCTGGGAAAATGTCAACAACAGTGAAGTTAATGCAGGCGTACCACTGTCTACATCTTTCTACAATAATTTAAATAATGTAAACGCACTGTTACGGACACATTACAGCAAATATGATACCGCAAAGCAAAACAAATGTCTTTTCACCCTGAGAGGGAAACACATATACTCGAGAAAATACAGTATACAGAACACTCAAAAACATCTGCTGTAACTGACAAGTCGAAATCAGTGATATTTTCTTAGTTCAAACTGAATATTATTGATTTATTACCATTCCATCTCTGACTTTTTTCTTTACATCTACAATGAGAGTTAAAATACTGTGAAAGAACAATGATTTCTATAAAAATTGTTTTCTATAAGAATATCATAATTTAGTCATAAAACCTAAGGAATTAACTGATTTAGCATAATTAATGGTTTTATCAGTGTGTTGCAATAAACACAGATATTGTCATGTGTGTTCTGTGTGTTTGTGGACTCTTATGTTGTTTCTTCTCTTATGCCATGTTTTGTAGTTCTTTGTAGTTTTTCATGTTGATTATACCCAGGTGGGTCTAGTTAGTTTCCTTGGTTACTGGTGTGTTCCCATGACAATTTATCCACGCCCCCTTGTTAGTTACAAGGGGTGGGAATCTATTAGGACCTCACAATTCAATTCAAATCGATTCTTGAGGTCACGATTCTATTCAAAATCTATTTTGAATCAAATTTCGATTCGATATGTGCATAGATTTGAATGCGGTTTACTGTTTTTGTTTTTTGTTACCTTTCTTATTTGACTGCGGTTGACAGTTTAATAGGTCTAGAAAAAAAAAAAAAAATCCTGCTGAATAAAATGTGAACCTTGAAATTTATTTAGTTTTTCTTCCCATTTTAGTCAACCCAATTATAAAACAAATGCCCTTTAAGATGACTATCAGATCATTACACACAGTCTTCTGTGATTAAAGCAAGACAGGCAATTTAATTTTTTATATTAATATTTTTAATATTAAAATAATTTTATATTAAAAAACACTGTATAGTCTTCACTGTATGAACTAAATATAAATTGTTTCTTAGTCAAAAGCAGTGTGTTTTTTTTTTGGTTTGTTTTTTTATTAACTTAATGAAACGTATGTGGTCCGTGTACCTGTTAATTTATCACTTATTCAATTCGACCCTTCTCATGAACATAAATAAAAAATCTTGCGTCGTTTTTTCATATTTAAATTTTTGTTTTCATCACACTTTGTTCTAATCCGCCCAATGGAAAACAATAAAACCTAAAATGAATAAACAGCTTGAATATTGAGTAGCGGGAGGCTGCAGACCTGGAGCCGGTAGATATACGCCCCAAGCAGTTTTACGCTCCTGTTGTTCCTTATGCGTCCAGTAGGGGGAGGCTGTACAGCGACACGAATTGAGGTATGTTAAATAATCTGCTAAAGTTACTGTTGTTTAGCAATGATACAACATTTATTATTTATAAACGATTATCTAGATAGAGCTAGGGTAGGTAGATATCAATTCATTTCTATATATCAATGGATGGGTCTATAATTTATTTCGAGAGACAAAGTTCTTGACGGTCAGGTTGATGTTCTGTCTGGCTCAAACTTAGCTAACCACGTGTAGGTTTAGCTGCTCCTAGTCTTCTCTACTCACTTTCAAAATTAATTTTCTTTTTAATTTTCTTTTGTTGCCTTCTGGTAAGACCCTGTTACTCCTTGCATTAAAACATACTCCACATGGTTTCTGGGGCAACATTACAGTAGATATTGGAAACATGTGAACTTGTTTGTTTTTTACAGTCTATGGTGTGAATACACAAAAGACACATTTATAATAGGAATATACAGTAAAGTTTGGAAACATTACTATTTTTAATGTTTTTGAAAGAAGTTTCTTCTGCTCATCAAGCCTGCATTTATTTGATCAAAAATACAGATTTTTTTTTTTAAATATTGTGATATATTATTACAATTTAAAATAATTGGTTTTCAATTTATTATACTTTAAATTATCATTTATTTCTGTGATGCAAAGCTGAATTTTCAGGATCATTACTCCAGTCTTCAGTGTCACATGTGACATCCAGTCTATCACATGATCCTTTAGAAATCATTCTAATATGATGATTCATTATCAAAGTTGGAAACAGTTCTGCTGCGTGCTTAATATTTTTTCATAACCTGTGATACTTTTTTAGGATACTTTGATGAATAAAAAGTAAAAAAATAAAAAAAGAAGCAATTTTTTTTTAAATAGAAATCTTTTGTAACAACAATATACACTACTGGTCAGTAATTTGGGGTCAGTAATTTTTTTCTTTCTTTTTTTTGAAATAAATTAATACTTTTATTCAGGAAGGATGTGTTAAATTGGTAAAAAGTGATAGTAAAAATAGATTTATATTATTAGAAAATATTTTTTTATTTTGAATAAATGCAGTTCTTTTTAACCTTTTATTCATCAAATATATTAGGCAGCAGAACTGTTGTAATCAAATTGATGTAATCCACACTCACCTGACATCAATTCTGGGCAGCACACCCAGTGGCGGTTCTACATTGAATTACACCCTGGGCGAGACCCCTTTCGAGCGCCCCCCCGGCACCCCCCAAATATAATTTTTGTTACCCCATTGGCAGATAATGTTTTGCTTGTTTTAAGCAAAAACTCAATTTTTATTTATTTCCCCAGAAAACAAGACTTAATATCTTATGTAATTTTACTACTTTAGTAAAATAACGTTATGCATCTTTATTTAAGAAATGTTTGATATTTGGACTGGAAACAAGACAAAAATACTAAGTAAGAAAAGCATTTTTGCAGTGTAAAAACTGAACTTGCAACAGTTTTGTTGCAAAGAACAATATTATGGTGAAATTAGATCTCGTGTTTGAGTTAAAAACGAATTAGAGTTTTAAAGTTTAAAGTTTAAAGAGTTATAGGCTACCAACCAATTAATATTGCCCCTTCATTCATGACATGGATACCGTAATCATATAGAGTAAACATAGTTGCATTGCATACCTTTATCTTTCGCTCGTTTCTAAATTGGGTACCTGATGGCTTTGACCTTTCTTGTCCATCTCTTATTTGGCCCTCGACATCGACAATCAACAGATCCCCTGATCCCCCCATAACTGTCACTCACGCTCACGAGTCACGACCAGAAGTCAAGACTAAACCAATTCACCTTGGTGGTGGTGACCAAGTAATCGTTTTGTATAACCTATTTTTATTAGCCATTCAGACCATTCAGAAAAACAAAAATGTGCAGGAAATATAGAGGCCCATATTTATAATATTATGAATGAAATGTGCGTTATCTGGAAGAAAGTCGAGGTGTGACTGATAACTTCGATAACTATATGGATCCCCCCCCCCCCTTGTCCGTTCCATTTGGGAGAGACCCAGAGGTGAACTGTCATCCGCGCCCGCGCCTCCGCGCCCCCTCCCCTTTCCCCTTCTCAAACAAACAGCTTCTGTGCACGGCATCTTCTCAGCAAGCAGGGGCGCCTGCAGCAGCAGGGGAATGATATGATAATAGAAAACCGCTTCGCGGCGCAGATTTTTTTTTTTTTTTTTCTGCTCGTGCCGGCGGTGCCGCCCCCCCCCCAAATGCCGCCCCGGGCGATTGCCCGGTTCGCCCGTGCCTAAAACCGCTACTGAGCACACCCATAGTGACAAGATCAAATTCACCATGGATGTCCTTTTTAATTTTTTTAATGTTTAATGTATTTATTTTTATCAGTGAGCAGAAGCACTTTGACAGGAGGATAGAAAAAACAATTAAAGAAGAGTGGCAAGCCATAGGGGAGTCATCTACGGGAGTCATCATAATTCATAAATGGTGTTAATAAAAAATAAAAATGTCTCCTAAATGGCCCTTGGAATTTTAGAAAAGGGATAAATTGTGTTTGTCTTCATAAAATGCTATGTAGGACAATGTTTTTTAGCTGTATGACGACCAATAGTGAATAGTACAGCAGATATTTCATCGAGGATCCATATGATTACACGGTACTGTATGTCTGATGGGCTAACTTTTGTCTCTATTGATTGTGCCCTAGTAATTGGCGATTCTATTACATGGAACGTGAAAATAGAGACACCAGCCACCGTAGTCACATGTTTGCCGGGAGCCAGAGCACCTGACATCAAAGCAAATTTAAAAGTGCTGGCTAATGCTAATCGTAAATTCTCTAAGATTATTATTCAGGTCGGCACTAATGATGTTTGACTCCGTCAGTCGGAGATCACCAAAATTAACATTAAAGAGGTGTGTGAACTCGCAAGTACGATGTCAGGCACTGTAATTTGCTCTGGGCCCCTTCCTGTTCGCACGAGTGATGAGATAGTTAGTAGATTATGTTCACTCAATGGCTGGCTGTCTCGCTGGTGTCCGCAAAATAATATAGAATTCATAGACAACTGGAAAAGTTTTTGGGGCAAACCTGACCTGTTGAAAAGAGATGGTATTCATCCCTCCTGGGATTGTGCTGCTCTTCTCTCTAGTAATATGGCACATAGTCTCAATGTGCTCATGGCACAAAGAGCTCAAACATGACAATCTGGGGCTCATCTGCTAGCTGTTTCACTTCACCAAGGTCAGATAAATCCCATCACATAGAGCCTCTTTCAACTAGATATCATCATATAGAGACTGTGTCTGTTCCCCGAATTTGGAAATCCAAAAAACGTCCAAACCCATCTAAGGTTAAAATTTTTATTGATGTTCAACAAATAAAAAACAGCTATAATACAGATGAGCAAATTATAAAGCTTGGGTTGCTGAATATTCGATCGCTTACTCCTAAAGCACTTATTGTTAATGATATGATTTCAGATAATAACCTAGATATGCTGTGTTTGACAGAAACCTGGCAAAAACCAAACGATTACATCATTTTAAATGAGACCACCCCGCAAGATTACTGTTATAAACATGAGCCTCGTCTGAAACGCAAAGGGGGAGGTGTTGCTGTAATTTATAGTAATATTTTCAAAACCACTAAGAAATCAAGTTTTAAATATACTTCTTTTGAAGTGTTGGTGCTTAATGTAAAAATATACACTCACCTAAAGGATTATTAGGAACACCATACTAATACTGTGTTTGACCCCCTTTCGCCTTCAGAACTGCCTTAATTCTACGTGGCATTGATTCAACAAGGTGCTGAAAGCATTCTTTAGAAATGTTGGCCCATATTGATAGGATAGCATCTTGCAGTTGATGGAGATTTGTGGGATGCACATCCAGGGCACGAAGCTCCCGTTCCACCACATCCCAAAGATGCTCTATTGGGTTGAGATCTGGTGACTGTGGGGGCCATTTTAGTACAGTGAACTCATTGTCATGTTCAAGAAACCAATTTGAAATGATTCAAGGTTTGTGACATGGTGCATTATCCTGCTGGAAGTAGCCATCAGATGATGGGTACATGGTGGTCATAAAGGGATGGACATGGTCAGAAACAATGCTCAGGTAGGCCATGGCATTTAAACGATGCCCAATTGGCACTAAGGGGCCTAAAGTGTGCCAAGAAAACATCCCCCACACCATTACACCACCACCAGCAGCCTGCACAGTGGTAACAAGGCATGATGGATCCATGTTCTCATTCTGTTTACGCCAAATTCTGACTCTACCATCTGAATGTCTCAACAGAAATCGAGACTCATCAGACCAGGCAACATTTTTCCAGTCTTCAACTGTCCAATTTTGGTGAGTTCGTGCAAATTGTAGCCTCTTTTTCCTATTTGTAGTGGAGATGAGTGGTACCCGGTGGGGTCTTCTGCTGTTGTAGCCCATCCGCCTCAAGGTTGTGCGTGTTGTGGCTTCACAAATGCTTTGCTACATACCTCGGTTGTAACGAGTGGTTATTTCAGTCAAAGTTGCTCTTCTATCAGCTTGAATCAGTCGGCCCATTCTCATCTGACCTCTAGCATCAACAAGGCATTTTCGCCCACATGACTGCCGCATACTGGATGTTTTTCCCTTTTCACACCATTATTTGTAAACCCTAGAAATGGTTGTGCATAAAAATCCCAGTAACTGAGCAGATTGTGAAATACTCAGACCGGCCCGTCTGGCACCAACAACCATGCCACGCTCAAAATTGCTTAAATCACCTTTCTTTCCCATTCTGACATTCAGTTTGGAGTTCAGGAGATTGTCTTGACCAGGACCACACCCCTAAATGCATTGAAGCAACTGCCATGTGATTGGTTGATTAAATAATTGCATTAATGAGAAATTGAACAGGTGTTCCTAATAATCCTTTAGGTGAGTGTATAGTGTAAACGATAAATCACGTTTGAGATTTGAGCTGGCTACTGTATACAGGCCACCAGGGCACCATAAAGATTTTAATCAAAGAATTTGCGGACTTTCTATCAGAATTAATATTGACTGCAGATAAAGTACTAATTGTTGGTGATTTTAATATACACATCGATAATGAAAAAGATGCATTGGGTTTGGCATTTAAAGACATTGTAAACTCAATTGGAGTTAGACAACACGTGTCAGGACCCACTCATTGTCGTAATCATACTCTAGATCTAATATTATCACACGGAATAGATGTTGATGCCGTTGAAATTCTGCAGCAGAGCGATGACATCTCAAATCATTATCAAGTCTCGTGTAAATTACACTTAGCCAAGGCTGCAAAGCCGAATCCGTGTTATAAATATGTTAGACCTATCACTTCTGCCACTAAAGATTGCTTAATCAATAATCTTCCTAATCAGTTTCATCATCTCAGCATCCCGGATAGCTTAGAAGAACTCGATATTGTGACAGAAACTTTTAACTCTTTCTTTTCCAGCACTTTAGATATACAGTTGCTTCGTTGCGCTTAAAGAAGATTAAAGAAAATAGTCCAACGCCGTGGTACAACGAGCACACTCGGGCCCTTAAGAGAGCAGCCAGAAAAATGGAGCGCAACTGGAAGAAAACAAAACTAGAGGTACAGTATTTCGCATTTCATGGAAAGAGAGTTCGATTACGTACAGAGAGGCTTTAAAAGCTGCTAGATCTGCTTATTTTTCAACCCTATTAGAAGAAAATAAACATAATCCTAGGTATTTATTTGAAACGGTGGCTATACTAATGAAAAAGAAAGCTTCAAGCCCAGAAGTTTCCAAGCAGCACAGCAGTAATGACTTTATGAACTTCTTCACTTATAAGATTGATAATATCAGGGACAAAATTATAACTATGCAACCGTCTACTACAGTATCGCATCAGGCAGTGCATTTTAGTCTTCCTGAGGAAAAATTCTATTCATTCATTGCTATAGGAGAGGAAGAATTTTGCAAACTCGTTAAATCATCTAAATCGACAACATGTATGTTAGACCCTATACCAACTAAGCTACTGAAAGAGATGCTCCCAGAGCTCACAGATCCTCTTCTTAATATCATTAATTCATCTTTGTCACTAGGATATGTACCAAAAACCTTTAAGCTGGCTATGATTAAACCGCTTGTTAAAAAACTGCAACTTGATCCTACAGAATTGGTCAATTACAGGCCGATCTCGAATCTACCTTTTCTGTCAAAGATATTAGAAAAAGCAGTATCCTCACAACTGTGTTCCTTTCTTGAAAGAAATGATATCTGTGAGGATTTTCAGTCCGGATTTAGACCATACCATAGTACTGAGACTGCTCTCATTAGAGTCACAAATGATTTGCTCTTATCATCCGATCATGGTTGTATCTCGCTATTAGTGTTACTCGATCTTAGTGCTGCATTTGATACTATCGACCACAACATTCTTTTAAATAGACTAGAAAACTATGTTGGCATTAGTGGATTAAATCATACTTATCTGACCGTTATCAGCTTGTAGCAGTAAATGAAGAGATGTTTCATCGATCACAAGTTCAGTATGGCGTACCACAAGGCTCAGTACTAGGACTGCTGCTGTTCACTCTGTACATGCTACCATTAGGAGATATCATTAGGAAACATGGAATTAGCTTCCACTGTTATGCCGACGATACTCAGCTGTATATTTCTTCAAAACCTAACAAAACTTACCAATTCACAAAACTAACGGAATGCATAGCTGATATAAAAAATTGGATGACTCGTAATTTCCTACTACTAAATTCGAAAAAACTGAGATTCTAATTATTGGACAAAAAACTTCCTCACGTAATAACCTAGAATACTGTCTAACACTTGATGGCTGCTCTGTTAAGTCTTCGTCGTCGGTTAGGAACCTGGGTGTGCTCCAACCTTTCATTTGAAAGTCATGTGTCTAGTATCTGTAAAACCGCATTTTTCCATCTTAAAAATACATCTAAATTACGCCATATGCTCTCATTGACAAATGCGGAACAATTAGTTAATGCGTTCATGACCTCAAGGCTAGATTATTGTAATGCTCTACTGGGTGGTTGCCCTGCACGCTTAATAAACAAATTACAGCTGGTCCAAAACGCAGAAGCTCGAGTTCTTACCAGAACCAGGAAGTATGACCATATTAGCCCGGTTCTGTCAACACTGCACTGGCTCCCTATTAAACATCGTATACATTTTAAAATATTGCTGATTACTTACAAAGCACTAAATGGTTTAGCTCCGCAGTACTTGAGCGAGCTCTTAACGCATTATAGTCCTTCAAGTCTATTGCGATCTCAAAATTCCGGCCAGTTGCTAATACCTAGAATATCAAAATCGACTGCTGTCGGTAGATCCTTTTCCTATTTAGCACCAAAACTTTGGAACAGTCTTCCTACCATTGTCTGGGAAGCAGACACACTCTGTCAGTTCAAAGCTAGACTAAAAACACATCTCTTTGACCTAGCATTCACATAATACATTATAGACTTCTATAATTCAATGTTAGGCTGCATAGATTAGGTCAGCCGGAATCCTGATGTACTCGTTACATCATAAGAAGAATGGCATCTACGCTAATTTTAGTGTCTTTGTTTATCCCGAGGTTTTCCCGCAGCCTCCCGGATCCAGGCCGTATCCAGATCTGACGAAGGACCTTCGCCTGGACCCGATGACAACGCAGTGCTGAAGTGCCAACTAGTCTCTCCCTATGGAGGATCCCTTTACCACTCCAGATAAAGTGTTGTCGGGAAATTCGTTTCGCGTACCTACCCCGAAGTGATAAAATAAAATAAAATTCTGTATAAAAATTTATAAGGAAAGACCAGTACTTTGTTTAGGCTTAGTTTGTAGGGAATTACAAACCTGTGCAAATATATTCAAACGCACATAACTATAGAACCAATTCTTAATGCGCATGTGAACGCCATCAGCGTTTATCACAGGTTCGCGTTTAAAGTCTGTGTAGAGAGAATGGTGTCGTCTTAGCGGCCCCTAATTTAATAACAAATGATCGTTGCGACGGAAGCGAATCAATCAAATCTAACTTTAGCTGGAAAATAACTTTATTAAAGAACCCCTATAAAGCCAAAACAATCTCTGTTACCTTAAATTATAAGTTTATCTCTGTAAAGCTGCTTTGAAACAACCTACATTGTTAAAAGCGCTATATAAATGAAGATGACTTGACTTGACTAACTTTATATAAATTCACAACAGCATATTTCACTCAGTCTCCTGTCTATAAAAACCTACGGTGAATATAACTAGGCCTATTCTACAGTAGGTCATATATCATTACTTGTCATTGATCCAGCTATGTGTCTATTTTTTAATTCACAAAAACAAATAGTCTTCTGAAGGCTGAGTGAAGAGAGTGAAGCCCAACTGAATATCTACAGATATTTTAATCCGTAGTGCAGATCTACACTGTAACGTTTGGGCCTATATTTAAATGAACAAAAAACACAAAATTGGTCAAAGTCTATGGACGGGACGGTTATTAATGTGTAAGTTTCGAGCGTCGATTTAATTATGTTATTTCGCAGTATATCCCCCTACTGGACACATCAGGAACAACAGGGGCGTAAAACTGCCTCCATAGATAAGATATAGATAATAAAGGCTATATGTCTCCTCCGCGCTGCTGGCCAATGGAGGTCGACGTCCGCACCTGGCGGCCATCTTGCCACAGTCAGCTCGCTCACTCGTAACATTGTGTTTTAATGGTGCATGTACTTTTTAAATAACCATAACTTGCTAAATTTTCTACCGATTTTCAAACGGTTTGGTTTGTTATAAACGTCAGAGATGTAGTTATGACACTGTATAGTTATGAATAATTATAACCATGGACTTCCATATGAAAATAACATTGAACAGAACAGATAGGTGCAATGAATATACACATGCACAAGGTATTTATGTTATTTATGTTAAATCAATAGGCTACTAAAACTCAGTGTAAAGAATGGCAACATCATATATATATACAGTATATATATATATGTGTATATATATATATATATATATATATATATATATATTTATATTCTTTTATAACATGAATATTACTATTTTATTTTAACTTCTTCAGGGTTGGGCCATTTCTAGGCTTTTCCCCCCGAAATTGCACTGTGACTACTTCAGAGATCACTGTTCGTTATTGGTGGCAGTAAAACCTATATAATCGAACAGCTCGATTGTGGTCTCAGCCTTGATAACTTGCTAAAAATAGACTAACGATTGCGTCATAACCACGCGACTCTCTGTCGCACAGTAGAGAAATTACCGTATGGACAGGAGGAGAAGCTCGCAGGGAATCGGGGGGACGTGGAGGCAAAATGACAAAATAATTCATCAGAATACTTAGCAAAAGTTTCTCCTGCTCCTAGCTCATGGACACCTCCTACACACACTCTCCGTCTCTGCAAGTTTCGGAAGGGAATGATTCAGATTTCTCTTGGCACAGCTACTAGAAGACAGACGGGTTGCTCACGTCACATCTACGTCGTCAATCTCAGTTTGAGTCTGCGCAGTACGCTCAGCCATCAGGAAGTGAGTGCTTCTAATTGACTTCACTTTT
This sequence comes from Leuciscus leuciscus, assembly GCF_965113295.1. Lineage (NCBI taxonomy): Eukaryota > Metazoa > Chordata > Actinopteri > Cypriniformes > Leuciscidae > Leuciscus > Leuciscus leuciscus. The sequence goes on from NC_138729.1 coordinate 47,793,565, forward strand.
CTCCGTTGAATCCAATGGGGTCGCTGTGTCCATTTCTTTTACTGTCTATGATATCTACTGGCTCCAGGTCTGCAGCCTCCCATTAGTGAATATTCGATCTCTACATTTGCGGGGAATGAAACGCCCTTTCCGCTGATTGGTCGACCAGAGATCAAGCCGTGCCGTTGGTTGAAGCGGTCATAAACACAGCCATTGACCAATCAGAATCAAAGACTGGAACTAACCATTTTGTAAAATTGTTTAATGCACAGCTATCCATGGATTCATTGTTCCTTACTAAAAATATTAAAGCGTCTTTTGTATTTCCATGCTTTCTACAAAAGCAAAGATAATATAAGTTCTTTGACGAAAATAAAACCAGAAATAGAGAGTAACGCGGATATGACGCCATTGACATGCAGCGCAATGACACGCAACGTTACACTGGTTAAAATTATTTATTAAAATATGTTACTGCATCTTTTCACTTAGAGCAAGAGAAACTGGGTGAGTGTGTCACTTTGCACACAGCTGATTGGTCAAATGTCCGTTTCAGATCTCATACTCAGAACAAAACCTGTTCACAGTTAAAAACTACAGTTAAATTGTAGGCTACTACTATTCTTCTCGAAACAATTCATTGCAATCCCAAGGTTTTCTGACCAGCTCATTTCATTTAGCCAACTTAAGGCTGGTTCCACACAGACAGACAAATTTAGCCTAATCAGAGACATATCAAGCTAATATTCTAAATATAAAAAGATTCACCTGAAACCAGAAACACGTACCTATTCCAAGTTAAAGGATCAGATGGTGCAGAGTGTGTCTTGACTCATCAGCTTCTGTCTCTGTTCTCATTCGGTCCACACCTATAAATAAGCTTTATCCTATATATCCACACCTGCTCCACGCCCAGAAAAGCAAACTGAAAGTACTAAAATAGAAATCATGATGAAACAACACTTTTTTTATGAACTGAGCAGCAGACATTCATCAAAACAATGACATCCTGTATTTAGCATAATAGGCTATAACTGAGCCTAGACCAAGTTCTTCAATTTTAAGCCTAAAACAACACCAAAACACAAAATATGCATTTTCTGATCAGCGGAGGGTGAACAGCACCATGAGGATATGCACTTCCCCTTTAGGATCCGCAGTGACGGATTAATTGACAGCTGCTGTCAGACTCTAAAATGGAGAGTGACTCACAGGGTCGCAAGACGACGTAAAGTACATGCATCTGATGAGTTTTATCGAGTTGATGTCAATAGTGCGCCGCCTCTGTAGGCATATTCATATTTTGCCGCTATGTGAAAAAATCCAGCAAAATGCGCCGGCGCGTTTGTCGACCCCAGAGGATTAACTTTCGCCTAACCATAAATTGTGATTAAAATATAATGATCACTAACATCAAGACGCCGCTGCGGTGGTGGAGTCCATGCAGGAGGAGCAGCGTTTGGCACTGCGTCGCTTTTCAGCGCGAGCTGTGTGGAGATGCCCATTTCCACCTCTATTGCGTTGGAGAAGCAATCCCGCGTAAAATGCAGGTTGCACACCTGAGCTCTAGGCGGGAACTCACAGTCTTCCAGGCCAAGTGCATGCAACCACTGGCGCTTAATTTCCAAGTCTGCTGGAAAGCTATGCAGTCCAGCAGTGCTGTTGCAACCAGCACCACTACACCTACGTACCCTCCTGACCACTGTACTAAATACAGATAAATCTACGCTAACTTGAAGCTATCCTAACTGATGCAATACTATGCGTGGTAGCTCGTACCAAGGGCGTGGTGAGCTGGAACCTGCTTACGTCACGCAGTACCGCAAACATCCAATAGGAAAATTCAACTGCAGTAGCCACCATTCAATCTGAAGAGGGCAGCACACGTTTTTACACCATATATTGTAGAATTAAAACACTTTATACCCAAATGTCAAAAAAGTTACTCGAATCAATGAACAGCACTAATAAAGCCCCATTCTTACAGATCATTAACTAAAAAAAGTTGGTTTAGGGTTTAGTTACCCTTTAAGTCGAGAACTGCCCAACCTTTTGACGCTCTCAACTCCGGTCCGCTGCCAATCCCAAAATGCACTGAGCGAGCGTGAAGCTTGAAGTGGACAACGCACCGTTAACCTAGCTTTAGGGCTGTTCACAGTCACACAGAATGCGTTTTTCCATTTCAATGCGCTACTTTTCCATTGTTTCTCTATGTAAATAAATATGCGCTAGATCAGGGATGGGCAACTTCGGTCCTGGAGGGCCACTGTCCTACAGAGTTTAGCTTCAACCCTAATCAAACACACCTGAACAAGCTAATCAAGGTCCTCAGGATTACTAGAAAATTACAGGCAGGTGATTTTTTCAGGGTTGGAGCTAAACTCTGTAGGACAGTGGCCCTCCAGGACCGAAGTTGCCCATCCCTGCGCTAGATGGACGTGTAAAACAGTTGCTCTTGTGTCTTTTGCAGCATCTCGTGCATGACACGGCGTTCTAAAAAGTGCCAGTCAAGTTAAAATCAGTTCAACTTTTAAAACGGGTCTCGAGAGACCTTGCATTTCAGAATATTTATTAAGGTAATGATTTGTTCTGTATTTTATTAAAGTGACAATTGACAACCATTTACAGGTTGAAAGCTGATGCAAACGGAAACCCAAACAATTTTGAAATAATGAAAGAAAATGGCTTTTATTTATTTCTGCATGTTATTGGTTGTCGTTTGCCAAGCATCTAGCGGTAAGATTCTAATACTGCATCATTTCACACTGCACACGTTTGGCACCGCAAAAGCAGTGCTAAGCCTGCTCCAGAACAGGTTTTCACCCCGCTTCTAAATTACTAGTGTGAAATGTTCCTTTACCTGGGGTTAAAATCTGTATTTAGATTGTCGATAATCAGGGGTGTAAAAAACCCTTAAGAGATTTGAAGTTTACATGCAAAAGAAGAACTTAATGATAAAACCGAAAAATAATTTTTTTATGTTTTCATATGTAACTTTAAAGTCTCTTAAATAATGAATGATGAAACAAAATATTTGCCATAAAATACTCGAAGCATTTCCTGTAAGTGATTTACTGGTCAAACAAGTTCTCATCCTGAGGGTTGTAATGGGAGATTTTTGATTTTCATTACTTACTTTGATTTTCATTAACATACACAGGATTGACTTCTATGTGTGCTGCTGACCATGTGATATAATGATTGATGTGGAACTTCTGTGAGGCAGGAGAAGAGGGGGAGACGCCGAAGCCCTGACCCCTAAGGTCAAAGGTTGTCCAATTTAGGACCTGCAGGCTGCAAGTTAAGCTAAACTAAAGTTCAGTGTATAATAGGATCACTGGTGGAGTGTCTTATCCATCTATGGAGTGTTTAAAGAACCTTGAAGATAACAGTATAAAGACTGGCCTGCCTCTCTCTCCTGGTCGCACTTGTTCCACAGACTGTACTTGTGACTTGTGTGTGGCAACTGGGCCTTCTTGCAAGAATAAATTACTTTTTAATGATCATTTGATTCCAGACTGTCTCTTACGCCAAAGATGATTGTTTAGTGAAAAATTGCCACAACAATTGGTGTCAGAAGTTGGGATTCCATGGCAGTTTCTTCTGGCCCTGAGTAAAGCGGATTGACGACTGATCATCCTGAAGCACCAGGCTTTAGTCTTACCTCGCAGAATTGAGAGAGAAGAGCCAACTGCTATCAGGGCCAGGAAGAACTCCAATGGAATCAGAAAGAACCCAGGTGGCAACAGAAAATCTTGGGTAAGAGACAGCAAATTTATTTTTCATTTGGGGATTTTGAAAAGAAAATTTTGTGGGTGAACCATAGTGGCTGTATTTGAGAACTGAAACTAGAGCTGTGGTACGAGGAAAAGGAGGCTTTTAAAAAGGGCACGGAAATTGAGACCTATAGTAGGTCAAGCGATTGTCCAGACCGAAGCCGAGTACTCGTTATTGTGAGATTAATAGGAGCTGAAATAATTGATCACTGGAACACTTCCAGGGAGTCAATTGAGAGTAAGCAGAAAAATTAATTCCAACCTTTCCTGATTTCCGGTGAAAAGTCAGATTGAGCGCGCTGAAGTAAAATCCACAGGCAATAGTGAAAGAAGGAAAATAACAGCCATTATGGGGACATCTAATAGTAAATACTGCACACCGGTATACTGTGCAATGAAGAAACATTATGGGCAAAATGCATGCAAGTCAAATTAAGTGATATAAAGATGAGGAATGAAAAAAAGGTTTTATTAAGCAGAATGGGGAACAATTATATATTTTATTGGTAAAATAATGATGTCTAGAGAATTTTCGTAACAAGAGTTGAAGGAGGAGGCAGCTATAATGGCTGTCTGTGCATTTAGGGATTGAGATATGAGTAATATGATTTTTTTTTTTTTTTTTTGGTGAAACAGCAGAGATAAGTGGGACTGAGAAAATAATGACAACATTAAGTTGAATATGCAGACTAACCATTTGATAGAGGACAGAAGAGAGCAAACGCTGTAAGCAGCTGTGCTCTGAAGCTCACTTCAAAGAAATGTGGAGAAATTATTAAGTAAATGGTAGTCAGGGTTTTGATTGTGTTTGGAAATTTAAACAACAACTTGACTGGCTAAACAAAGAAAGAAACTGAAAATTTTTCATTTTTAGCCTTGTACTGCTTCCGATGATTAAAAAAAAGCAAGTAAATGTTGAGTGATTTTCTTTGCAACATATGAAATTAAAGTGCGGCCAATAATAATGATGAAGATTATGATTTGGCTATTGTGATTGAATCCGCCACTGGTGGACTGTAAAAGAATACAGAGAACTGCTTATCAGTGGCTCTGTTTACATTCCTGATCGGGACACACTGCTTCAAGGGTGTGCAGTAAGTTGGAGCCGTTTGAAAGCTCAGATAAAACTATAGGCAAAGAGAGTGTTTTAATTGTGGTCAGCAGGGCCATTTAGCCCGTAATTGTAAATGGACACTCAGAAAAGAAAGTGATAATGTGAAAGTGACGTGTATTAATGTGGGTTTGAAAGTAGAACAGTAATTAAATTACGATATTCAAGTTTTCGTCTGAGAAAGAACTAAGAATGTGAACGCAGTGTTAAAGAAAGTCGAACGTACGAGTAAGTGAGGTAGAAAAGAAGTCTTAAACGATAGTTAAAGGAAAGTGGATAGATGGAAGTCGAAAGAAGGTTGAAAGATTTAAGTCAGGAATCCTTTTGAAGGAAAGAGCTAGTGAATTGAAGAATACAGGTTGATGTAAAATTACAGATAATGACAAAATATGAGTTGCTAAATGTAAAATGTGTAGAAATGCATCTGATTAAACAAACAGCTTGTTAGTGTTTTGAACGTGGATGGAATAGTGTTGACCATGAAAGAACTAGGAGCTGATGTTTTGCTTTAAGAAGATAAGCTTGTGATTGGCTGAAACAGTTTGCTTATCTGAATCTGGTGTGTGCTGTGGCTGAAACGGCCAGTGCGACAGAGACACGATCTGAGTGAAAATTTGTAATGTCTAAATTCCCTGATGTGGGCAAAAGACAAATATAAAATATGGTTGTTGGAAAATACATGTAAATTCTGGCAAAGATGCCTAACGCTTGGCTAGAGTTAAAAGATGGTAGATAAAGTTTGATTTTAGAAGTTTATGAGAGTGCAGTGTACCAGTCCTAAATGCTTCAGGGTCTCTCTCTCATTCAATGTCAGCTAAAAGCTGTTATCTGAGCCTGTGTCATAAATGATAATAGGCTATTTATAGTAAGGCACAGTGTTTTAGTTGAAAACCATAGATATGGAGATGTTAAAAGAAATCATGCTACAGGCATTTCATACATTTAAAGGGAAGTTTGTAAATGTTTTAAAAGTTTAATTCAGGACCAGTAACTTTTGTCTGATTTTAGCCTCCACCATGAAACAGGGCTGATGGCTCCGGCTACAGATGTAACAGTACACTGAATAGACGGATGTGATTAAAATTCACTGAGATTTTGATGATTTGGACAGATTTAACAGATTTTTGTGATTAAATACTGTTGTTATTAACCTGTCTCCCTGTGTTAACACTATTAGGCAGTCCAGAGTACTCTGGTGACTCTTGAATGTGCCTTTCCTAAGCTCCAGAACACACTGAGTCTGTTGAAGAAAACTGATTTTGTGATGGGAAAGCGCGGTTACCAGTGTGCACGAAGTGACTACCCCAGGGACGGGTAAGAACCTTTGGCCAGAGGTCAACCTAAGGCAGGGGGTCACGCCGACACTGGGCATCTCCTGATGGAGGTGTTTTATGTGAGATGGGTATGAGAGTGCAGTGGATGACTGAGGCCACCAGCATCAGCAGATCATTGAGAGGGGAGATGAGCTGTGAGGTTACGGCAGTCTGACCCAGAAAATGTGAGTCCCTCTAATACCACTCACCAGAAAACCGCATTCATTGTATGGCTTGTTTTTCATTATGACAAGTGTCTGCAACTATGCCAGGGGACAACACCCTGAAGACAAGAAAATTATAGATTAAGAGCTAATGGGAATGGGCTTTCAAGAGCCAGCGAGACCATGAGGTGATTATTTGTTGTGGAGACAGTAACAAACTTAATTTATGTCAGGAACATGATGCTGGTTGCCTTATGGGCAAGGGAAAATATTATAGAAGTTGATATTGAAATAATATGTCTGTAAGATAGTTTTAACTCCTGAAGGTCATTAGACATGTTGGTGGCTAAAGATGAAGACAGTAATGGTACTAATTTGAGTTAAACATTTGTATTTTAAAATTTGTGAACTATTAAGGGTTCTAGACTATGATTTATTTAGTTACAGTCTTAGGGGGCTGTTGAAAAGATTATTTGTTTATAGTGAGAGAGACTGCTGAGTGGAGGAAGGGATGGTACACTGTCTGTCTTTCTGTTATCGGCCTGCTAAAGCAAGCTGAAGCAAAATAATGATAATGAACAAAAACAACCCAGCTGACTTTTCTAAGAGAAAATGAATAATGAACAGACGTGCTTTGAAACTGGTTAAGAGACCATGTAAAATTAGATCAAAGCTACAGGAAAATGAGAAGTTTAAAATCTTATTTAAAAATTTAAATATGTTTAGAGTAAACACCAAAAGATATGAATATGAGAATATGAGCGGTTCATAGTCAGGTATGCGTGTGTGTTTGTTTGGCGGTGACAGCATTGTATGTTTTATGAGTGTTAATTCATGTTTGGTATGTGTTTGTTTAGGGGATCTATTCCGTCTGAATAGTGTGTATATTGTGTCATTAACATCTGGAATGAGTTTTATCATTACAGATGGGTTAAGGCAAATGACAAATTTTAAAGAAGCCAAAAATCTGATGAAAAGACAATACAGAACACGGGGCAAGCTTTAAGGTGATTAGTCATCAAGCTCTGTCTGGCAGTAATTATTTTTGACATTTATGGTGTTGATTTGAATTACTTTCTGGATCAGTTTAAGTATTTATGTAAATCTGAATTGTGAAGTTGCAGATCGTCATCCATTATGAGTTGAGAAAATGGTACAGATTTGATGGCAACAACAAAAGTGACACATTGGCGAAGGCAATATCAACTTATCCAGAGAGCCCCTCACATTTATGAATATTGTGAACTGAACAAAGAAGGAGAATGTTGTTTGACTGATACTGACCAAGTCTGTACACCACGACCTGACCTGATAGAAACAATTGATGACTTTGACATTGGAAAATGTTGTTGATGACTGACTTAAGAGACCAAACAACAGGCCTGAAAGGCAGGATATGCGGGGAAACTGAGGGCCGCTGTCCTTCAAATACTTTGATAAGAAGATGAGATTGTGGCTTGGAGTGAAGAATGTAATGTTTTGTTTCAGAGGCAGAGAAAGATGTCTGGGGGGAAATTTGGCTGAAGGACAACGTTTGGGTTAGAAAGTAACAGTGCCACACCTGCGCAAGCGCATAAACTTAAAATTTTCCTTTGCAGAATGTCAGGATGGATTGTGTCGAACAGAACTGATTCTGTTCCAAATGTAGAAATATTGTTTTGTTGACATGAGAAAAGTGGGTTGAGTGTTTTTCAGGTAAAACAAGGACCCTGAGTGCTATTCAGTGAGCAAAATTATCTGGTGACAATATGTTTCAGGCGGTTGATTCCACAGGTCACACCAAAAGGGACGACCGGCTAGACAAGCGGTCAATAACAAAATAGCTAGGGTCTGCATTCACAGGTGACAGCAGGCAGGAAATGGTTCATTCCAGTGGAGGTGCGGTCGGGATCTGAGGGAAAATCTTGTAATGATCAGAAAGTGGTTGGAGAGGGTGACACCTGGGTCCACGCCTCTCACCTTAGACTACACCAACCAACCTCAGCAACCCCACGCGCCGACGCAGAGGGCAGTGAGGGATCAAGGACGTGATAGTAACGTACCTCCCTTGCCAGCGAGGGAAAGCCCATTGCAACGGCACGCAAAGTGTCATATTGGTGAAGAAGGAATGTCCATGGGGCGAACGAGATGATCAACACACCTGGAGGAGGATGTGGACCAACTAATGGTTTAAGTTTAGCAGAATAATTTGTTTTGTGACAATTTTGATGATTTATTGATATCTCACGATTTGATTGGTGCAAATGTTTTGAGGAAAAGTAGAAAATCTATTCAATGATGTGAAGTACGGTCATAAGCAAAAAGACGATCGGTCTGTAATGGAAAAGTCCGAGTTAATTTTTAACAACCACATTGGATAGAATGGATAAAATCATAAGACTCTTCTGGTTAGATTTTATTAAATAGGGTATTAAATAGAGCTTACTGGGCGTGGATTAATGGAAAAGGCTGAATGTATAGAGTTATGATTGTATGTGTTATTCTGATAATTTTGTTATTCATGGGTGAATATGAGTGCAGGAATGAATGTTCAATTGGCGAAAATGACAGTCCATTCTGATGATGAAACTGGTGAACAAAATGTGACTATGATACTGATAGCGGAAGCTATAGTAACATGTGGTAAATGAATGTTTTCTTTATGTTTTCTGTTTATGTTTTTTTTCTTATTTCATTTTTGTTTAATTTTTCTGATGTTTTTATTTTATGGAACGATGATGATATGTAAAGAGGGTTAAAAGCAGTAGCCATCCGTGTTACGAGATGGCATACAAGGACAGGGTTTAAAGGAGAAGTTCACTTTTGAAAAAACTTTTGCTGATAATTTACTCACCCCCATGTCATCCAAGATGTCCATGTCTTTCTTTCTTCAGTCGAAAAGAAATTAAGGTTTTTGATGAAAACATTCCAGGATTTTTCCACATATTATGGATTCCATTGGGACCCAAACGGTTCAAGGTCCAAATGACAGTTTCATTGCCGCTTCAAAGGGCTTTAAACGATACCAGACGATGAATAAGGGTCTTATCTAGCGAAACGATCGGTCATTTCAAAAATAAAATAAAAAGTTGACGTTTTATAAGCACAAATGTTCGCCTTGCTCTGTTCTGTGATGCGCGTTCGTGACGTCACGTAATACGCAATTACGTTGAAAAGGTCAAGTTTGATGTGTTTACAAATGTGCGGAAGGAGGACCATATAAACATTTTCAAATGTATTTGTGTCAGTTTATCGTTTAAAATGCCCATTTCGTGTGCGCATCCTGAGTGTTTTAATATTAAAAAGCCAAAAAGAACATTTTCTTCAATTTTTCAAGCGTGACCTTTTCAACGTAATTGCGTATTACGTGACGTCACGAACGCGCATCACAGAACAGAGCAAGCCGAACATTTGTGCTTATAAAACGTCAACTTTTTATTTTATTTTTGAAATGACCGATCGTTTCGCTAGATAAGACCCTTATTCATCGTCTGGTATCGTTTAAAGCCCTTTGAAGCGGCAATGAAACTGTCATTTGGACCTTGAACCGTTTGGGTCCCAATGGAATCCATAATATGTGAAAAAATCCTGGAATGTTTTCATCAAAAACCTTAATTTCTTTTCGACTGAAGAGAGAAAGACATGGACATCTTGGATGACATGGGGGTGAGTAAATTATCAGCAAAAGTTTTTTTAAAAGTGAACTTCTCCTTTAAACATGAGGGATTTTCCTATCTACTTTATCTGTGTTTTTATAGCATGTTTTGTTGTTTTCATACTAAATATAATCCAACTTTTTCTTGTTTATGAAAGTGAAAGTGAAATGTGACGGCCAAGTATGGTAACCCATACTTGGAATTTGACCTCTGCATTTAACCCATCCAAGTTAATACACACACATTAGGAGCAGAGTTGTGAGTAGTTAACACACACACACACTGCAAACGTGGATACACACACCCAGAGCAGCGGGCAGCCTTTGTGTGGCGCCCGGGGAGCAATAAGGGGTTAGGTGCCTTGCTCAAGGGCACCTCAGTCATTTCCCACCGGTTCTGGAATCAAACCAGCAACCTTTGGGTTACCAGTCCAACTCCCTAACCACTAGGCCATGACTGCCCTCATTATACTGAAATGACTGAGGGTCCGACCTATAGTGTTGGGGATGCAATGACAGAGCTCGTTCGTCTAGCCCGGTTTCAGAATAAAACTTAATCTGCTTGCTGTAAAATTAAGGGCCTATCCTTGGGAAAATAACCTGAGCTTATTTCATTTTAATCTTTTTTCCTACTAGGTTTTTCATTTTAATCTTTTTTCCTACTAGTTTTTCATTTTAATCTTTTTTCCTACTAGTTTTTCATTTTAATCTTTTTCCTACTAGTTTAAGAGTATGATCAGTTATATGAAATTCAGAAATGAGAAGTATAAGTGTGATGTAAGACTTCAACTTGGTACGTTTCATTATTATTAGTACTGTGTGAGTGTTTTGATGAAACAATTATCAATGAATGATAAAAAGGGAGGAGTGTAATGGGAGATTTTTGATTTTCATTACTTACTTTGATTTTCATTAACATACACAGGATTGACTTCTATGTGTGCTGCTGACCATGTGATATAATGATTGATGTGGAACTTCTGTGAGGCAGGAGAAGAGGGGGAGACGCCGAAGCCCTGACCCCTAAGGTCAAAGGGTGTCCAATTTAGGACCTGCAGGCTGCAAGTTAAGCTAAACTAAAGTTCAGTGTATAATAGGATCACTGGTGGAGTGTCTTATCCATCTATGGAGTGTTTAAAGAACCTTGAAGATAACAGTATAAAGCCTGGCCTGCCTCTCTCTCCTGGTCGCACTTGTTCCACAGACTGTACTTGTGACTTCTGTGTGGCAACTGGGCCTTCTTGCAAGAATAAATTACTTTTTAATGATCATTTGATTCCAGACTGTCTCTTATGCCAAAGATGATTGTTTAGTGAGAAATTGCCACAACAGGGTAAAAGGTCAGAGGTCAAAGCAGGGCACAGAGTATGAAGTGTGGTGCAAATGGGTGACCTTAAAAATCCCTGTATCATGTTCAGATCCTTAGAGCTATTGAATCCTCTAAATAGAATCTTTGAACATCAAATTAGGATTCTAAAGAGAACTAATGTGACTCTTTTTCTTCCCTTTTCAGCCACATAATAATAATGTTCCTCTGCATGAAAACCAACCATCACTGCTGTGAAGATGCTGTACCTTCAGTGCACTATAATTGTGTATGTGGGGTTTGCTAGTTTGGCTTCATCTGGAAGTAAAGGGACAATGGGAGGTAGCAACACACACAAACACAAAACACATTACAGAAAGACACATAGAAGCATTAAAGCTCCCTCACTGAACACTTCAGGAAGAGCCTGAATTGTTCACCCAAGCAGAAAAACAATGTAGGCCTTCTGTTGCCAGAAGTTGATTACAGAAAAGCAATTAAATGCAGTTGATACCAAACTAACTTGACTAAATCAAATTTCTCTCTTTCATCTCTGTACATTTATATATTTTAATACAAGATATCATCGTATTTTGCACTCCTCTCTTTCACTAAGCTGTCAAGAACAATGTAGCAGACAGGCAGCGACTATAGGACATGAAATAGAAAGTAAAGGAGCAGCTGAGAAAATTTTACACAAAAAGTTTGTTGTGCAGATCTATTATGGATAAGCACTGAACCATAATATTCTTGTAAATACTACATGTATTAAATTATAAATTAATTACTAAATGTGTACTTTCTCTGTTCAACTCTTGTCTTTTTGACATGCCAAGCATATTGACTAAAATCTGTAAAACCTGTGAAGTTAAACAGAGACTTGCTTTCAAAAAGAGCGTTTGATTTCCGAGAAAATCACTGGGACTTGCTGAGTGCATTTTTGTCTTGGGTGTGTATGAAAATGAGCAAGTTGAATAACTGGATATGTTCGTGCTGTCAGGTTTCCATTGGTTTCCTGCAGATCCTCCTCCTCCTCTGAGCTTCTCTCAAACAGGTTCTGCTCCATCCTGATGAGAAAACATCACAACAGGTAAAACAGTGTTTCAGAGAACATCAACCAACATGCCTATCATTTTTATACACACCCAAAGTTAACAATGGCCACGTCAAAGGAATTAAAAACACAAAATGAAACCTGCTAAACTGAAGTCTAGAAGTGAGATGCTTTTGCGGTAACTGCCCCAAGGCTATGGAACAGTAAACCGGTTTATATTAGACGATCATCAACCTTGAGTGAATTCAAAAGTCATTTAAAACTTTTTTTTTCACGTTAGCTTTTGATCATATAATAGTGACTTTGAAGTTGCTGTAGACATTGTTTTATTTACATAACTGTGGTAAATATTGTTGTGCTTTATAAAAAAATTGGAACTGGAATATAAAAGCTGTAATGATTGTACTTTCTCTCACATGAGGCACCAGTTATGTAGTTTCACAGGTGGAAACAAATTAATATTGTGAGTTTTGGTCACGTCACTTAAGGTGTGTGTGAGAGTGTCAGGTGACCAGTGCAAATTCCACTCAAAGTCCAAAAATATAAACGTCCAATCATTAAATCCAATGAAAGATATTTATAGGTTGTAGTAAATGCCTAGTGGGCAGACTGAATTACTGTTTTAGTGTCTGCCAATATTTCACTTGTACAGTACATACAGTACATGATCCTTTAAAAAATTTTTTTTTTACTGTAACTCACCAAAAATGTATTTTTTATTTTGTATGTATTTTTTCCATGTTACAAAAGTTGTAGTCAGGGCTGTAGGCATTGTTTTCTAATCACAGAGAAAATGCCAAAAAAAATGGATAAGAACTAGTTATATATACAATATATAGATATATACAATAGAAGTCGCCTTGGCTACGGTTTTGTTCCAATGAACTGCAGTAGCCAAGGCGACTTCTATTGTATATATCTATACCCGCCCGCGCTCTCAGATCACTTGGACGTGGCTGTGTTCAAGAGGTAAAAACGATATAAATACTGTTCGTTTTCTCACACAAACCGCTCGTTTCGTGTCTTAGGCCATCAATGTGTACTTACGATGGGGAATTGTTTCATTTGGACGATGGGGAATTGGTTTAATTTGGACTCTGTGCATGCTCTTTGAGACAGTGACCACAGACCTGCATTATATGACTGACAGACAAGAACGGTTTGACCTAAAAATATCAAAATTGAAACTACTGCGGAAAAAAGACACCTACATCTTGGATGCCCTTGAGGTAAGCTAAAACATACCAAAATTTTATTTCAAAGTGAACTATCCCTTTAACAAATTATCTTGATGCTGTGGAATATCCTTGCAGCACTAAAGTCGAGTTAATACTATATTAGGCAATTATTTCACAACCTTGCACCTCTGAAAAATACCAGAGCAGACATCGGTGACCTCACAGCTGGCTACAGCCATGGTTAGTATGTCCCTAACCAGGCTTGACTTACCACTACTTTCTCACCTGTAGTAAGTCACCACAAACCCTTTATAAAAATAAAAATATAAAAATAATTGTTTACTGTAAATGCATGAAGGGAGGTAGTGGCACAATTTCACCTGTAGTCTTACCAAGAGGAACCTTCTACAAGCTTTGGGATTTGAAAATGTCTGTTTTTAAATGTTAAAAGTAATTGTAAATAATAAATTAAAGTTTAACGCAGTTGGTGGAATTGGCAGACGTTCTATGGCAAGTCGTTTTAACATTTAATCCTTAAAACCTATCTATTTTCATGCTACCTACTTATTTTTAGATAGTAGTATCTATTCATTAGCTACTAGTGCTTATTTTTTAGGTACTAGTGCCTATTCTTTAGATACTAGTACCTTTTTAAAGATCCTAGTACTTATTCATTAGATACTAGTTCTTATTTATTAGATACTAGTACTTATTCCAATAGTGACTAGTATTTAATTAAACCTAACTTGTTAAGAAAAAATAGAACTAGTGCTTATTTTTTAGTTACTAGTAACATTTTAGATCAAAGATATCCTTGCCTTAATAGATACTAGTACTATTTAAATAATCAGTATGCAAATAATATGTTGAATATTAATGAACCAACAACATATCAAAGAGAGATGACACAGGAAACGGACTGAATTGCAGAAGGCCATTTTATAATAACAATATAATAATAGCCTACCTTTTTAATTGTGTTACAGTAAAAAAATAATAATAATGAATAGGCATGTAATATAGTGCATATACTCTTATTTTGACATGACTCAAATTCGGAATATTAATTTGGAATTAATATTCCGAATTTTTGATTGTAAGGAATTATGAATGCTCACCAAACATCCCAATCTCTGGGTATTGTGGTTGTTTGGCTGGTGGGTATGAACCGGTTTGGGATCTAGGGGAGCGCGGGGCACAACCTAACGCGGGCGCTAGTTGTAACACGCTTGTTTTAAATACTTCCGCACATGCTTGGATGACGAAACTTTGTGTATTTACTAGTTGCCATATCAACACTATATAGAAAAAAATAGTGTTTATATAGTGTTAAAAAAAATTTTTTTTTTGGAAGATATCCATAGACATTTATTAAACCATAGCAAAAGTAAATTTCTTACTTAAGTTAATTTTTCATCTCTATTTTTTGTGTTTATTTAAAATAAGACAAATCTGATATTATTTTAATCTCCAAGATGTTATTTAACAGTTGAGATAGTTATTTAATGCTTCGCTAACTAGCAGAAGACACTAGCAGGGTTTAAATCCCAGTTGTGCAGGCGGGGGCATGTTGTAACACTGCGTTACAATGTGCCCCTATTAGAAATATGCTATTATATTCTATACTTTTATTATTTTTATTGAGAAAACGTGAGAAAAAGGTGAATAAAGACTGAGAGTCAATGTTCAGAAATTACTAATTATTTATTTGTTTTTGAACTATGTTGTATAGCTGTGTTTTCATGTGTTCGAAGTCAAAACTCAAAAATGAGTTTATATTTAATTATTAAAAATTGCCATTATTTTATATGAAAACGTTTTTTAATTGTATTTTATTTAGAAAATATTTTAGTTTGTTTTGTATATTTTTTTATTAGATCAGATAACATTTTAAGCTGTCATATGTTATGTTACAATGTGCCCCACACATGTTACAATGTACCCCACCTATGGGGCATGTTGTCACATTTCACTTCCATTCTTTCGGGGTATATCAAGAAAAAAGTATATACTCTATTAATAAAACAAAAACACATAATTGTATTAGACATGTGGGAAATTAATGTGGGGAAAAATAAATACTCTGAACCATAAGTAGATTTACACAAACTGAGAAAGTCAAAAAGCGTTACTTTGTGCCCCGCTCTCCCCTACTTAACTATTGTTTGAATTTTATTATTGGCAGTTAAGTCTTTATTATAGCCTGTATACATTCAAAACAATAAATGTTTATATCTTTCCGTGTGTTCATGCCAACCAATTAGCTAGATAAACCAACAAAGCCAGTTACTTACGAAAAATCAATCAAACAAACAAAATTTGGGTCTGGTGAAGGCTCATGCGCTGAGAAACGTGAGCAGTTTGCAGCAGAGAGCGGAGCAGATCTACAGGAACATGGAGGAGTGGCTGGGAGCTCGCTTTCTGTCTGAGATGAACAGGTGAGAGGAGGAGGACGGCAGATCAGGAGAGGAGGAGAATTAATCCATTTAGCTGCAGCCTGCAGAGATGAATGATGACTTATAAATGGCTGAATATCTCAAATAAACAGGTCGTAGGCCACTCCCAAAACCACAATATAAAGCAAAAAAATTAATTTAGCTAAATAAATTAACTGAGGAAATGATTTTTATTTTATTTTATAAAGATTAACTTAATTCAGTACAACAAATACCATGATGTATAAAATCTTGTTTTGCAGTAGGCTATAACTTCTTAGTCAGTGTATATGTCATGTATGTGGATAATATGTTTGCTTGTGTTTCCAGTATTGACCAGCTGACAGAGTTTGTGCGGAAGCACATTGAGAATGCAGTTCAGATCCATCATGAGCTGGTGCTGCAGAGCGCTGATTTCTGCGTGGATGGAGACACACGTGTGGTGGCGAGTCCAGCATCCGCTCCGCGCAGATCCCTGCTGGAACAGCCCAAAAACAGCACTCTCACAGTCCAACAGCTGCATGTCCTCTGTGCTCAGCTGAGCAAGACCGCCCCGACGGGTCAGACTCAGCGTTACTACACAGAAGTCAAACATGCCAGGGATTGTTCACAAAAATTCTGTTGTTTTTTGATTGAACAATTCCTTTAAAATTGTGTGCTAAACTGAATGAACAGATTGAGAGTTGAACATGTTTCAGTTGAAGTTAGTAACTTTATTGTGTTGTGTGTTTAGGTCTGCTGTGTGGAAATGAGTTGACTGAAGTTCTGCATGAATTAACTTCTCATATGGGTAGTGATGTCCTACCTGAGCCCTGGATGCACATCACTCCCTCACAGGTACATCTTCACTCAAACACCTCCGTCTCTGACTAGCAGAGCAAATTAGGGTTTATCGTGTGTCTTCTTTCCCAACAAACCTTTGCTTAAAGTCCACATGAAACAGAAGTTGTGTCTTTTGTTCCCTAATGTGACTTTTATCCAAGTAAAACAGCTCTTCCAACCAGATTTTTTTTTAGGGCGGGACTTAATTTTATTCATCAGGAATTGATTGTATGGTTGTGGTTTTCTATTGGTGGATCTCATGTGAGTGACAGGTTGTCCCGCCCCTCACACCAGTGAACAGATCATCAGAGAAGAGAAGAGATGATGATGCAAGATGGAGAGGAAGATATTTTGATTAAAGATTACATGAATAAAGGGCACATGAATTTAAAAAGAATGATGTGCACGATAAATCATTTATAATGAACAGTGCAATATTCCATAAAAAATAAGAATTTTCTATTTTAATGTCATGGTGACTTTAAGAGGGAAGTGGCGGGAATTTATTCATTTTGAGAGTGTCTTCATTGTAGTCAAGGCCTTATTTTTAACATTTTTCTCCTCAACTTCCTGCTTCAATAGGAAATGTGTCCAAACAGAAAAAAACTGTGCTTGTCAAGAAATCTATACATTTAGACTATAAATTCTGATCAACGTTAAGACATAATTGACAAAAACGAATTGTGTCAAATTACACGATGCCTTACAGACAAGTCCTTTTGATGGTGTATGTGCTATTGTGTGTGTGTGTAGGTTGATGAGCTGGTGTGTGTATTAGCTCAGGACTCTGAGATGCTGGACTGGCGTCAGTTCCTGCTCAGTGCTGCTCTGCCGTGGCCGTTTCCCTCTCAGATTGAGCTGTTAAAAACCCTCCAGCGCTTCAGAGCCGTCGACACTGCAGGAACTGGACTCATCACGCAAGAACAATACACACAGGTCTATTACGCTCATGCACATTTCACAGAACATCACTGCAACGGTCATATTAAACAACACAGATCTGTAAACACAAACACATGTCCATACAGTTCTACAATCACTTTAACAACATTTTTTATTTAAATTTTATTCCAATTGCATGCTACTTCTACAATTAAAATCAATTGAAGCAAACCTCAAATATATTATTGTGCTACATGTGTATGTGTTTATCAGTTCATCTGTATTGTTCTATGATCAGGTTGAATTGTGGTTTCCCAGTGAAAGAAATCTTCCTGTCCCGAATGACCCAACCGAACCTCTGCCCTACGACAGACTAGCCAACCTTAAGAAGGTAATGCAACATGGAGGATTTTGACAACTTTAAAGGGGGTCATAATATTATTGCTTTTATTGTTTTTTTTACTGCCTTTTTTTACATTTGGAAAAATTCACAAAACAATCGGCATTAATGTGCTTCTCAGATTGTTGAAAACTTGTTTAAATAGACTTCAGCTGTTCATTTCTAACACAACAGTTCTGAAAGCTGATTCCTCATGAGTTGACCCCTTTAATTCTTTGAGTAAAACATCACTGAATACAGTAAATGCATTAACATTGATTGGTTTATAATTTGAGACTCTTTGAGGTGTTCTGAACATATACAGTAATCTGTGTATGAACATGCATATGTTTTTCTTTGTGTGTGTAGTTTTTCTTCAGTCTGTTTGCGAGCTCACACTCATCTCCGCTGATGCTGGACTATCTGAGCTTGCTGCTGTATTTCTGCTGCCATCCTGAACCGGCTCAGGGCTTCACCAGAGCGCTGGGTCTCGTGATCGGACACACACTGCACTACAAACACACCGGCCCACTCACACAGGTACACACACACATATTTGTATGGCTATCCATATGAGGATATTCATTTATATAATGCAATCACTATCCCCTTACCCTAACCTTAATTATCACAACTACCGTATTTTCCGCACTATAAGGCGCACCGGATTATAAGGCGCACCTTCAATGAATGGCCTATTTTAGAACTGTTTTCATATATAGGGCGCACCGGATTATAAGGCGCATAGAATAGAAGATACTGCAGTCAAACGTTTGACTGGGTTTGCGTTATGCAGTGGTCACCAACCTTTTCAAGCCTAAGATCACATCCAAAGTCCAAATGTAAACCAAGATCTACCACTTGCAAAAAAATATGAAAAAAACAAGTGGCTGAGCTGTAAAACCTTGTTTATACTCGACGCGTCCGCATGAGCGCGAAGGTAATAAAAAACGAATATCCGTCTGCTCGGGCAGATTCGGCTCAAAGTCGTGCATCTTCGGATGCGGAGGCGCGCGCGCGGCAAAATGACGTCATTAGTAATCCGAGTAGACGGATATTAGTACATCTCATCACACCGGCACCCAGTTTGCGCGTCTAAATCAGTTGTATGGTCTGGTGTTCAGTCTAAAACAAAACAGTTGCGTCAAGTATAAATGCCTCGTCTGTTTGGGGAGGGGCGCGCGCAGTCAGCGGAGGCTCGCGCTCCGGTGCCAGGCGAAAGTATAAACAAAAGGTTTAAGTCAGCGGTTGTTTTACAGACATTAATATAAGGCGCCAGATCCATATATAAAGCGCTCCGGATTATAAGGCGCACTGTCGTTTTTTGAAAAAATTTAAGGCTTTTAAGTGCGCCTTATAGTGCGGAAAATACGGTAATTGCCTAACCTAATTCTAACCTTAAAGGTGCTATATGTAACTTGTTCACTCTACTAAAGCATAAAAATACCATAATATGTTTGTGGATATTTAGGAAACTATTGCTGAGTTCAAATACTTGTTTCTCTGAAAAACACTTCTACAGCAAGTTATTTTACTTTGAAATGTGGGTTCTGTGTTGGATTGTCTGTTTTTGTTCTGGTCTGTGTGATCTCGCCCACTGTCAGTTCACCCAATAGTATTTCGACACCCCGGGATGCCAGTTGGCAGGAAACACAGTACATTGCAGCCAGCAAACAAACTGGGTCAGAGATTGCAGATTCTACCCAATCTAAAAAGCCTCGGTATCCATCTAAAAATCTCTATGAACAAGAGCATATTAAAACGTGGATAAATCAACTTACAGTGTGAATCCATAGCTTTCATTGTCAAGTGCGCTCGTTTCAGTTGCGTGTCCTCAAACTGGCAACACCCGTGAGTCTGAGGAGGAGGGGCGGGGAAACAATGATCTCCGATATTTTGAATCTGGACTGCAGTACCTATTTCGACCACTCGTTGTTATTCTTACAGACTGCACCTTTAACCCTAAAACAAAGTCTTAACCCTCAAACAGCCCTTTAAAGGGGCGTCAGAAAGTGAGAACTGGCCAATACATTCTCACTTTACTCACTTTGTTCTCACTCTGATGGTCTACAACTCAAACTGATCCTCACAAAGATAACTGTACAAACGCAAACAGTGACACAGTTAACACTCTTCTGAGCTGAGGAATTTGTGGGTGAATTTCACAAAACCTGTCAAGAGCTTGTTGGGGTCACATTTTACACCAAAATCAAAAGAAGGAAAATGTAAAGTAAATCGCTTTGGATAAAACCGTCTGCTAAATGATTAAATGTAAATGCTTATTGTTTTCTACTTTTCATTAATGTAATGTGCAAAAATAATCCATTATTTACTCTTGTATTGGTTCAAACCACTGTTCCTGCTGTAGTCTGTGCCGTATATGGAGGGCGCTGGAGTCGAGGCTGATGAAGAGGAGGAGAGAGGGGAGGAGCTTCATGAAGTGGGCGTGTCAGTTGATGATGTGCTCAGAGTCCTGAGTCGTGGAGATGATCACGTCTCTTCACATCTGAACCGATTCCAGCCGAACCGCAGGAGCCGAGATGAATTCAGAGAGGTAGAATAGAACAGCTCTGATCCAAACCTATAAAGATCCATCAGCCCAACTCAAACCCTATTTCATTTGAACTATTTTAATTCAAAATGCAAACAAATGAGAAACTTTTCCATTTAAAATAGCAAGCAAGATGGCAAAAATACTTAACAAATCCATAAACATAGCTAACAATTATAACCATAATGTGCATGTGTTAGTTACTCTCATTATTGTCTCATAAATGTAGGGTTATTTTGTGAAATCTTTGTGTTTCCAGTGTGTCCAAAAACGTTCACTGGAATGTTTTTCACTCAGTTTTGAAGCAGAGCAATAATCTGTGTTTCTGTAGATCAGCAGATGATCCTGAGTCTCTACAGGACTATATCTGTATTTAATGTGTTGTCGTGTGTTCAGGAGCTGCTGAAGGTGTTTAAGGAGTTGGATTTTAAGGGTGATGAGAAGATTGCTTTCTCCACACTTTCCTAGCATCCCTTTCTACAGGATCTAATAGAAGGATCCTCACAGTACCTGCTTCCTGTGAGTATAACACACAAACATGTGATCTCACACACATACTACAACACAGCTCAGTGGTGAGAGCTCCATGCCAAACAATGTTCAAATTAATATATAAAACAAATGGGTAACACTTTAGAATACTGTTCCGTCATTAAGGAATAACTACACAGGAACAAATGAGTAATGCATTATTAACAATCTAACTACTGTTAACTAACCAGAAACTCTGATGAACAAATTAGTAAGTAATAATGCTTTGTTGAATGTGGTAGTTCACTATTGGCTAATCAATAACTATTGTTTTCATATCTCCCACAGGACTACTAAGGATTACTATACAGGTTCATAATTAATGTGAATAATGCATAATCTATAATTCATTCTAAAGTGAAGGTCATGGTAAGCCACTAGTAATGACTCAAGTATTACCAATACTAATTATTTGAATCAGTATTCTAAAGTAAAAAACATGACAACTCTCTAATAATGACTGAAGAGTTTTTCGTAAGGTTTTGGATAGTAATGACTCAAATGTTACTACATCCTTCTAAAGGAATTACTAATTATTTGGATTCTAAAGTTGAGCTACCCCTAAACTTTAATTTAACCCATGTATGGTAGTATCTCACACTATTCTGTACGTTTGTGGTAAGAACACTGTAAGTACATAGAAAATGCACGTACTGTAAAATAAAGTGCAACCTTGTAAGGTTTTGGATAGTAATTCCTTCTGATGGATTTGGTAACACTTCAGTCATTACTAGAGTGTAATCATGTTTTCACTTTAGAATACTGTTCCAAATAATTAGTAATTCCTTCTGTAGGATTTGGTAATTTGGTAATACTTGAGTTATTACTAGTGGCTTACCATGATCTTCACTTTAGAATGAATTATATTATGCATTATTCACATTAATTATGAACCTGTATAGTCCACTGAGGTATGAAATAAATAGTAGTTATTGATTATCTAATAGTGAACTTACTACCACATTCAACAAAGCATTATTACTTGCTAATTTGTTAACCAGAGTTTCCTGTTAGTTAACAGTAGTTAATAGTGTTAATAATTGCATTACTCATTTGTTCCTGTGTCGTTATTCATTAATGATGGAACAGTATTCTAAAGTGTTACCAAAATTTAGTCATTGAATGATCTCAACATAGAAGATTCAAGTCACTAAATAGATAAATTCTGTGATCTAAAGTGTCTTTAAAGTCACCATGAAATCAAAATTGACATCATACTTTTTTTTACGGAATATTGCAGTTTATTATAAACGATTTATCAAAATATCTTCCCCTCCCGACATCTCTTTCCTTCTCTGATGATGCGCTTACTGGCATTAGGGCGGAGCAACCTGTCACTCACATGAGATCCACCAATAGCAAACCACAACCATACTACTCGTTCGAGAAGCCGTTTCACTCAGATATACTTCACAATAAGTGTTTATTAATAATTCTGATTACATTTCTTACAGGACATTCACAAAATTTTCCAGACCTGACAAACTGAAGATCCCCGAAGCTTCTCAACATGATAAACACTAAAAACAACACTTTGAATCACACAAGGCACACACTAATGAAATAATACAAATAATAATTACATTTATATAGCGCTTTTTCTCGGCACTCAAATCGCTTTACATAGAAGGGGGAAATCTCCTCAACCACCACCAATATAAGGTAAAATGTAAGTGTTAAAATTAAAAAAAAGTATTCAAATTAAAAATGTAAGTGTAATCGAAAGCTTTGGTTTTATTTGCTGCAATTTACATCTAAAGTCAGCATGAATACACAAAGATATGAGGGAAATGCCCTTCAGTAAACTCAAAGATCTCATTCTAAATGTATTTATTGTGGTGAAGATACATATTTGATTGTAGCTTTGTATTGTTGTCTCTCGTTAGAACCGTTCTGTCATATCGATAGTTTTGATGTACCGTATTTGTGTGATTCAAAGATGATTACAGTGAAGCTTAAACATGATCTCTTACAACAAGCAAAACATTAAGATGAAGTCAATGTAAAATCAGTATAAAACATAAATGTAAAAATAAAAAGAATAATGATATCAAATGGATATATAGAATTTATGGGTGAATGATTTGTTAAATGAGTATGGAAATATGAACACACACGCATATATGAGCAATTAAAGAAAATAATAGTCAGTAAAGAAAATAATGGCCTATAACTGTATTTTTGGCCTCAGATGAAATAATCATTTTCACTGTTCCTCTCTCTTGACACGTCAATCCCACAATCACCTGCTGGTGGGTTACTTGACTTTAAAATAAGAGACACTTCTGCTGTTGAACATGAAATCATCTCAACAAATGATATGAAAAGTAAAACCTATAATAACACTGAAAAAACTCTGATAAAGCAACTTCCTCGCAAAGAAATGTCCATGTAGACATGAGGACGGGGAACACTTTTATCATATTCAGCTCTGAAGAACTTTTCTGCAGAGGTTCTCTTCTGCTTTATTTCCAGTAAATCTTTATGCTGATCACGCAGAATTTGCAGAATCACATCAAATGACCTTATTTAAAAAGTTATAAAAAACAAAACAAAATCTTCAATCTTGAATAGATGGAAATATGGGATTGACAAATCTCTGTCAGTTATTTTTCCTGATGGATTGGTGGGTCTTCAATCAGGAGACAAGGCTCAGGTGTCCCTTTAGTTGGTGTCCCTTTAGTTTACTTCCATTTCCTCGACTTCAGTCTGCTGTTCTTCCTCAACGGGCATGTTTGCTCCGTATGTATCCACAATTTCCCCAAGGTTAAAATTTTCTTGTATATGTTTAAATTTTTCATCTTTTAGTAATTGTATGATGTCACTTCTTGTCTTGACCTGTGTGATGATGCTTTCCATGATGGGCTGCATGGAATATGAAAACTCTATAACACTTCTATCTCTTTCACCTTCTTTGTAATGAAAGCCACCAGTGTGCATGCCAATCAGATTGCCGTGTGCATCAAACACCGGGGAGCCAGATGATCCATGAAAGAAACAAGAGTTATAAGTTATCTGGTTCTTGTATAGATTTGGCAAACATTTCCATGATACATATGGACAGGAAACATTCTTAGATTTGTGTTCGATCATACTCTGTTGTCGATACGCTTCTCCAATGATGAAGCAGAGATCCATCTTTTTAACCCCATGATCCGAATCCGGGTGTCCCACAATGTAGATCCCACCACTGTTAGGAGAGGGGCCATGCTTATAACAAGTGACCAATTCAGTACAGTTATCAGGAGCAGCTTCCAATTCAAGAAGAGCATAATCATGGTACCTGAGCTTCTCATCTTTTTCATATCTGTAAGCAATAATGTCACTCTTTGCTTGGAGATCTATTGTCTCAGATCCGAAAATTTCATAATTGAACACAGCTGTCAGAGTCCCTAAAAGCTTATGTGTGTGAGGATCCTCCTGTTTGGGATCCAAAAACTTCTCAATAACATGAGCATTAGTGAGGATGAATCTGTCAAAGAGTAAG
Source organism: Leuciscus leuciscus (assembly GCF_965113295.1). NCBI lineage: Eukaryota > Metazoa > Chordata > Actinopteri > Cypriniformes > Leuciscidae > Leuciscus > Leuciscus leuciscus. The sequence continues at coordinate 47,818,167 of NC_138729.1, forward strand.
AAGCCGGTTCCTCTGGGAGAACCATCAATTACTATCACACACACAGAGTTGGACAGCTCCATGACTCGCCTCACTTTGTTCACCACAGTGAAACACTCATCAACACCTTTATCATATTCTTTTTGCAAGAACTCTTGAACCTTGGGGTTCTCTGGCTGTTTTAGCTGATTCAATACATCTTTCAATATAGTCTGCAGAATGTTCTGAATGTCAGTAAAGAATGAATTTCCAGAATCACCAGAAGAATTTCCAGAAGTATTCTCAGTTGCATTCCCTTCAGTTGAAGGATCTGTGCCGTTTGTCTTTTTCTCTTGAATTGTTTTTTGTTTGGTGTTTTTAGGCTGTTGGCTGTGTTCAGCAGACTCTCCATCATGCGCTTGTTGCTTTTTACATTTAAAATGTAACTCTAACTCAAATTTCTTGCCATCAGAATAATCTACTTTCGATATTATTAGCCATATTTTTTTTTTTTCATCAACGAGATTACATTTATCTTTAGAGATGTCTTTAATAAATCTGCCATCATTCTCAAGAGCTTTTTTAATAGTTTCTCCTTTGTGTGCAAATACACAAACATAGTCAATGTTGTTCTTCAAAAAAACATTATTGCTCTTCATTATTGTTTTCCTTTTCTTCCCTCTAGTTCTGATGTAAAAGGTGACTAGCCTTTTAGGGTCGGTATCTGTAGTTGTTTCCTGGTGTGTAGATGCTCTTCTTTTCTTTTTGTAGAAGTTTATTTGTAAGGTCTCATTCTTTTTAATAAGACAGCATGGGAAATTTGTCTTCACAGCTGCTTCATGGTTTTTTTTTTTGGATCTTCGGATTATTATTTCTTTCCCCTCCTTATCACTTTGAAATTCCTCATCCTCATTAAGTGCTCCAAATACAGTGTTGGATGCATCACATACAACATTTTTTGTCTTTCCATTTTGGATACAGTACTGGAAAGTGTGGGTTTTCCCTTCTGCATTCTGTTAAATAAAAACAAATAATGTGCAAATAATTTTAGTATTTAACCCTAGTCAAATAATGATTTTTTTATATACACAAACCATCAGAAGTAAACTCAGAACTCCTTTCTGAGAAGAACTATGTCCAAGATTGATGTAGTAGTCATTAAGGTTTATTTTGGTCAAATGTTATAAGTAGAGAAGTCCCACTCACATTTGATAAATTATTTTAAAGGGGTCATGAAATGCATTTTCAGATCTTTATATTATATTTCTGGAGGTTAGCTCCTTGCGTTCAGAAACACAAGTAAATGTCCACTGCTGTGATTGGCAAAGTTTATCACACCACACACCCTCCTTTACAACATGTATCGTGTGTGTTTTGTTGCACTAGATGGCTTAAGTCAGATTCAAATTAAAGTTTTTTAGCTTTTAGTATAAATTTAGCCTTGAAGTTATGAATAAGCTGGTGTGTTCCAAAACAATGACAAAATTCGCATTTAGGAGATATAAGCATTCAAAACGTACAGTCTCTCACTTCCGCTAAAATGGATCACAGACTTTTATGACATCACCGCAGACTTCAGGTTCTCATCACATCTTCTGTCCAATCAAATGCTCTCTAGAATCTAAAGTGTCCCGTTATAAATGCTATAAATACCACCTGGCCAAAGCGACCGTTGACACAATATGGGTTGGAGCATAGACTGTAAAAAAAGATGGACGACGGCACGACGCACCTTTACTCTCTTCAATTGTATTCAGTGAAGCTGCCAGTGTCCCAATATAGCGCTTACAAGTTTTGAGTCTGCGCAGTAGTGAGCGCGAAGTGTTTGGAGCTTATAATATGACAAAATTGTTTGAATTTGAATGTTGTAAATTTGAATTATTGACAAGTGTAATCTAACAAAATTTAATTTTATGTGGCATTTTAAATAGTTCTGAGATTGATTTCTTTAAACAAATATTGAACATTTGAAATTTAACAAATTTAAATTCGGAACTTCAAATTCAGTTTTCTAAAATTCAAACAGCGAAAATTCAGATCATACAGAAAGTAGGTCACAGGTCATCCTCAGGGAAGAGTAGAGGATCTCAGAAAAGTCGAACGGAGCATTTTGGCTGCACTGCAGTAGTTTTCTGGCGCAAACGTGGTTCAAGAGAATCCGTGTATCATTCGTTCAGTCGTTTTTTTTATTTAATATTAAAAGTAGAAAAATGAGAAAACCGCTTGAATATTAGGTTTCTAATATTCTAACAATAGTCCTCCGCTGCTGCAGTTGCACGGATTCTTAACGTGTTTATTGCAACTAGTAAACATGTATAAACATTTAATCTTTTTCTCATCAAACATCCAGACTAACCAATGGCTCGTCTCAACCCATACCGGGGAAGACCCTAGACAGGGCTTTCTTATGTATACTGTAGATATAAATTCACATACAGTTGCATCAGATGGGTATGGCAGGGTAAATGACGGCTGTCATAGCCTATCATGGTCGCCCAGTAAGTAAAAAAAATAAATTAAGATATAAATCAATATAATTAGTAGTAAATTAAATATTTTAAACACTAATACAAAAAAGAAAGAATAATGCATTGACTTGGGTATATAATAGACCTAACGTTAACGTAGACTGACTATGAGAGATATTAAATTATGCTTTATATCAGTCTACTCCCAGAATGTTTTTATGAGGTTCTGTTTTCAAGCACCCTTCATCTGGTCATTCTGCTAATCCATCTCATGTGCAATATGAGGCTTTTATGTCAGTGTATTTGTTGTTGTTGTGTAGTATGTGTGGTACATGTTGTAATGTCAGTGTATTATGTCAATTAAGCTGTATGTGAGCATACCAAGACAAATTCCTATCAACTTAGTTGAAATGGCTTAATACATTTGAATTGAATTGAATTGAATTGAATTGATAATGAACAGGCTGTGATGTCAAGTTAGCAATGCCAGAACTGATAATATGTTGTGTGAGCGAGCGATGCGCCAGCGCCATCACTTGGATTTGTTCCTCAGCAGGGGGAAATAACTTAATACTCTGTTATTTATAGTCAGAGGGCCCTATTTTAACGATCTGAAACGGAAGTATCAAACACGAAACGCAAGTAACTTTGTGGGCGGATCTCGGGCGCTGTTGCTATTATACCGGCGGGATAAATGACTTTTGCGCCCGATGCACATCTAAAATGGGTTGGTCTGAAGTAGCTTCATTACTCATAGGTGTGGTTTGGGCGTAACGTGAAATAAACCAATCACAGCGTCATCTCACATTCCCTTTAAGAGCAGGCGCGCTTGTTCCAAGGCGGATTGCTATTATAACGGCCGATAGGCCAGGCGCACGCCAGCAGCGGTTCACAGCCGAGGAGACCGACGTTCTCGTCAGGGCCGTAAGACACAGAGAAGTGACATTGTATGGGGATGGAGAAACACACCCAAATTAGCTTTGGTTAAACAGGCGTATCATAATTTGGTAAATGTGTAAGCTAGATTTATGCCTATTTTTCACATCTTCATGGACACCACAATGATTTCCCTCATGTGGAATATTTTTCCTTGTAATAATGTATGGTTTGCAAAAATGGGAACTGCTACGTCTGTGTAGATGAGAGAAGCAAAGTGTATGCGCGTTGTGCACACGCTACATTATGACAAAGCATGCGCCCTCAAAATAGCATCTGAACGCGCCACTGACTTTAGACTAGGTTTTTCCTGGTTTGTGGCGGAATTGTTTTCTGAAACTGCAAAATAGCACCAGGGAACGTTTGGAATATCTTCCATCCCAACTCAGTGTCATTGCCACTGCTAATAAAAATCTGAAATTCAGCATTATCTTCTTGCTATAAGATAATACTGCCATTGTTACATTGTTTTGCTGTTGTAAAAATACATTAAAGTGCTCTAGTTAATGTGGCTATTCTATTTATTTTTTGGCTTTGAGAATTTCTGAAAACTGTCATATTTCATATACATTTTCACACGTTTTGATTAAGATACTGGTTATATTTTAAGTAATTGGTGATTTTTATATTATATTGTTTTATATTTATTTTGATAACCCTCAGCCACTGTAGTGCAGTAGATAGTGAGAAAGTTACCTAAAGCTTTTTGATTCATAGGCTTAAAACACTATAAAACAAAAGCCACAAATCAATGACCTTACCTGAGCATTATGTGACGTCTCCCCAGATTTATCACCTCTGGCAGTCTGCTTTTTCTGAAAGAGAAAAAAACATTTCTATCATGTTTTCTTTATTTGTGGCTTTGAGAATTTCAGAAAACTTTCATTTGGTGACATTTGGATTTAGCTACTGATTAAATTTTTTTTAAAGTATAATTGGTGATTTTATATTTGAATGTTGATAATGATAACCCTCAGTTACCAATAGCTTTTTGTCTTGTAGGCCTAAGCACCATAAAACAAACAACAAATATAATGTCCTTACCTGAACATTGGCACTAGCTTGTGACGTCTCCCCAGATTCACTGTCTCTGGCAGTCTGCTTTTTCTGAAAGAGACAAAAACATTTATATTACAACTAAGCCTAAACCCAACGCAGTGTGTAAGCAGAGATAATGAGAAGGATCGCAGTCACCTGTCCTACAGGACTCTGATGGCCTCTCTTCTTCTGCTTTTTACTGGGTGATACTTTAGGCTTGTTTTGGGCCGTTCCATGTGTCTTTGAATAGGAAAAACGATGATGAGATGAGAACTTGCTTTAATAATCTCACTTGGTTATTTTAACAATGTTACCTTAAAACTAGTAATAGTCATATTATTCATAATATTAGTATTACCTTAAAACAGTCTTCTGTTATTATTTTGCTAGCAATAATTGTAATTTATTATTGGCAATGTAGTTACAGACCAAACTTTGATAGCTAAGGAAGCTGTCTCTTTCTGTAAAAAATTATATTCCTCGGATGACGCCGAATCCTTTTTCAGCCATATTAAAGATATGATTCCCTGTATAGATGATGAGTATGTACTGTTATGTGATGCCGATATTACCTCTGATGAGTTGTATAAAGCTGTAGACAGCTTGTCTGTAAATAAATCTCCGGGTAGCGATGGTTTTACAGCCTATTTCTTTAAACACTTTTGGGGTTTATTAAAAGATCCTCTCTCTCATGTTAAAAATAAACGACAGATAATATGACATTCCCCCTTACAATGACACAAGGTGTAATAACTTTAATCCCTAAATCTGATAAGGACTCCAAAATTGTAGATAATTTTAGGCCCATTACTCTATTAAACACCGATAACAAAAATTGTAACCATTGTCTATGCTAGCAGATTGAGAAAAAATCCTACATAAAATTGTAAGCGACTCTCAATCAGGTTTTATGATAGGAGGATATATCCAAAATAATATTTGTTAAGTTCTGGATATTTTAGATTATAGACATCTTATTGATGATGATGATGGTTTTATTTTATTTCTTGATTTCTTTTAAGGCATTTGATTCAATTTAACACCCATTTAATTTGGAGAGAAATTTATAAATATAATTGAATCTCTTTATGAAAATTCAAATAGTAAAATTTCTTTATCAGGAGGTGCATCACCCCGATTCTCTATCAAACGTGGAGTTAAACAGGGTTGCCCCTTATCCACATTTCTCTTTCTAATAACCACAGAGCTGCTTTCTATCTTTCTTAAAAACTCAAATATAGCTCCATTAAAGGTGTTTGGGCATCCAGTTTTCATCAGGCAATTAGCTGACGACACTACCATCTTTATGAAGCAGCCTCGGGAGTCTACAAAAGATCCACATGTTTTCTAAAGCTTCTGGCTTAAAATTAAATTTGAAAAGTGTGAGTTAATGCCAGTGATCCCATTATCAAACCAATATTTCAAAAACAATGATTTACGTTTAAATATATATCCTTATTATTCCATGTATAATACTTATGTGGTGAAGAGTTGTGCTTGAAAATCAAGGACCATAAGGCCTGGCGATGAAATTCTGATAATTTGACTGGTATTTTGTCAATGTTATAATTACAATTAAGAAGAAAATTCATATTACCAACGTTAGAAAGCATATGGGAAGGGATAAAGTTCCAAATGGAGTAAGGATTTCTAATAACCTGACTAAGCCAATTCTGCTCAAACATTGATGCAGCTTCCATCCCAACTCGGTGTCATTGCCACTGCTGGAAAAAGATTTTCCCCATTATTTTCTTGTTCTAAGATAAAATTGTTCTAAAAGTGCCATTGTTACATTTTGCTGTTGTACAAAAAATATTAAATGCTCTCTATCTATCATGTGTTCTTTATTTGTGGCTTTGAGAATTTCAGAAAACTTTCATATGGTGACATTTGGATTTAGCTACTGATTACATTTTTTTTTAAAGTATAATTGGTGATTTTATATTTGAATGTTGATAATGATAACCCTCAGTTATCAATAGCTTTTTGTTTTGGCCTAAAGCACCATAAAACAAACAAGCAACAAATATAATGTCCTTACCTGAACATTGGCACTAGCTTGTGACGTCTCCCCAGATTCACTGTCTCTGGCAGTCTGCTTTTCCTGAAAGAGACAAAAACATTTATATTACAACTAAGCCTAAACCCAACACAGTGTCTAAGCAGAGAGAATGAGAAGATTCACTTACAGGACTCTGTTGAAAGAAACTCTTTAGGTCTGTCTGCTTCAGTTTTTTGTTGGGTGGTTCTTTAGGCATGTTTTTGGCCGTTCTGTGTCTTTGAACAGGACAAATGATGAAGAGCTGAGAAATATGTTAAACTTGCACAACTTGATTATTTTAACAATGTAACCTTAAAATAAATTAGTGATAGTCACTATTATTCTTAAAATTAGTATTACATTAAAACAGTCTTGTGATAACCTTCTGCTGACATTAATTGTTTCTGTCAACTCATTTGTCTTTTATTTTTGCTTTGGTGAGACTTAAAAGTAATTTTGTGACAAAAACGTACAACGATCGATCGATCGATAGAAATTTTACGGTAATAATTTAATATTCTGTTTGGAAAAGGTTTACCTTGTTTATTGTTGCACAATTAAATTAGTCTGAAGCATGAATGTGTTAGTAGCCAACGTACTTTATTTCTTTCTCTTGTCGATCCGTCAATCCGTCCCTATGATCCGTCCACGCCCGGTAAACGGAATCGAAACTCACTGAAGACCTGCGAATGTGCACAATATGAAATTACTATCAAAGCCAAGCATTTTTACGTAGAAAACAAGAAATTAGCTACATTTAGTAGCCAAAGACATAGTTATATTCCTTCCAAATAATGATATCCTTCACTTTTCCGTTTAAAATGTAAATCAGGAAAACGTAGCCTACCTTGTCCAAGTTAAAAGAGTATCTGCATCACGCCCAGTAGTCTACAGGTAATCGAAAGTAGGGGAGCGGAAACGCGGGGCTAGTTGTAACCGGTTGTAACACGCTTGTTTTAAATACTTCCGCACATGCTTGGATGACGAAACTTTGTGTATTTACTAGTTGCCATATCAACACTATATAGAAAAAAATATTTATTTTTTTGGAAGATATCCATAGACATTTATTAAACCATAGCAAAAGTAAATTTCTTACTTAAGTTCATTTTTCATCTCTATTTTTTGTTTATTTAAAATAAGACAAATCTGATATTTTAATCTCCAATATGTTATATTCGCTAACTAGCAGAAGACACTAGCAGGGTTTAAATCCCAGTTGTGCAGGCGGGGGCATGTTGTAACACTGCGTTACAATGTGCCCCTATTAGAAATATGCTATTATATTCTATTCTTTTATTAATTTTATTGAGAAAACGTGAGAAAAATGTTAATAAAGACTGAGAGTCAATGTTCAGAAATTACTAATTATTTATTTGTTTTGAACTATGTTGTATAGCTGTGTTTTCATGTGTTTGTAGTCAAAACTCAAAAATGAGTTTATATTTAATTATTAAAAATTGCCATTATTTTATATGAAAAAGTTTTTTAATTGAATTTTATTTAGAAAATATTTTAGTTTGTTTTGTATATTTTTTTTATTAGATCAGATAACATTTTAAGCTGTCATATGTTATGTTACAATGTGCCCCTCACATGTTACAATGTACCCCACCTATGGGGCATGTTGTCACATTTCACTTCCATTCTTTCGGGGTATATCAAGAAAAAAAGTATATACTGTATTAATAAAACAAAAACACATAATTGTACTAGACATGTGGGAAATTAATGTGGGAAAAAATAAATACTCTGAACCATAAGTAGATTTACACAAACTGAGAAAGTCAAAGTTACTTTGTGCCCCGCTCTCCCCTATTATTATCATTATGATGAAACACTCTTTACCTGCACAGTGTGGCAGGGATGAGCGCCGAAGAGATCATGATCATCAGTAGGCTAATATTAGTGATTCAGATAATAGATAAAACGAATGTATAAATATAGATAATAAATATAATTAGAATAGAAATAGATATAATTTAATAAATAGATAATAAATATAATTTATTTGGACATAATTATTACAGTTACTAAGTTAAATAATACAATCTTTATTTAAAATCTTAAATAAGGCTTAAATAAATAAAGCCATCATAATGAAATAAGGAAATAATGCAGGCCTATTATTATACATTTTATGTCACGTGTTATTTATTTTTTGACTTCTTAAAGGTTCTTTATTCTGTAGGAGTGAAAATACGGCCAATGTATGTTATGTCATTGTTTTGTCCTTTTGAGAGGCTGGCACACGGTTAGAAAAAATAAGACAGGTTTATAAAGAGATATACAATGTATATGTGCAGCTGTAGGCCTATTTTTTTTACAAACATCCGCAGAATTAAACAATGCTGGAGCAGTCAAAGATATTTAAGAAGAATGTCGACCCTTTAAAGGGATACTTTAACTAAAACTAAAAATTATGTCAGCATTTATTCATGTTGTCTATTTTTTCCCTCAAAATATATTTCTTCTGCTCAAGAAAGTCATGCATGTTTGAAATGATGAGGGTAAATAATTCATGACAGCATTATAATTTTGTGTCTATCACTTTAAAATATAGCATTAAGGATTTCTGGAAATTATGCAGAATATAATTTATCCTTTGGAATCATAGATACAATCTAACAGAGATCAGGATGTAGTTTTCTGGTCGCTCCATTGCATATTAAACATAGAATGTACATGTTACACAAGAATCAAGTCAATAGACAATGACAATAATAGTGACAATGAATAGACACATTTGTATAGAGTCATCCAGGGATCGCACAGAACTTATAACTCTACACATAATTGAATTAAATTGTTAATTAAACATCCATGCATAATACCCCAAGATATATGAATGTGATTGATATAGACACAGTGGCGCCAATCACTTTGAGGAGATTCCCCCTTCCATATGTAAAGCGCTTTGAGTGCAGAGAAAAGCGCTATATAAGGGCCCGTCCACACGGAGACGCGTTTCGCTGTATACGTATACATTTTTTATCGTATTGGTGTTTCGTCCACACGGATCCGGCGTTTTCGGAGACTGAAACCGCTATTTTTTTAAACCGGGTCCCAAGGTGGATAAATCTGAAAACGCCGCCCTTGCGTTTTCGTGTGTACGGCCAATCCGTATATTTTGTGAAACGATGATGTCATCACACCAAGTGTCAACTAGTCAGACACCGTTAAGTTACAGCAACTACATTTATGGTTTTTCATATTGTTCAACAAAGTTCTTGATTTAAAAAGAAAAAAGAAAAAAAGAAGCTACTGTGCCTAATATTATTGTTGTATACAGCGCGCAAGGTTTATGCGCGAGCTCCAATTGAGTCTTCTTCTCCGTTTTTAGTGTATGTCTGTGGCAGAATTACAGCGCCACATACTGGTCTGGCATGTATACTACATCGTTTTGAGTCGGTTTCAGTGGTTTCGTGTGTACGCAGATATTTCTTGAGACGACGCCGTGTTTACGGAATTTTTTTTTTGAACGGGGAAAAAAAATATCGGATAGGGAAAGCTCTGGCTTCGTGTGGATGTGGCCTAAATGTAATGAATTATTATTATTATTATTATTATTACTATTACTCAAGACTCTGATGTCCCATTATTCATCTACAGTCTTCCTGGTTTGATCTATTTCCATGTTCACATCATTGTCTTCAAAGTTAAGATTTAAAGATTTATATTCAGAGAGAATGTTTTTCACTCAGTTTTGAAGCAGAGCAACATAATCTGTGTTTCTGTAGATCAGCAGATGATCCAGAGTCTCTACAGGACTGTATTTAATGTGTTGTCGTGTGTTCAGGAGCTGCTGAAGGTGTTTAAGGAGTTGGGTTTTAAGGGTGAGGAGAAGATTGATTTCTCCACACTTTCCCAGCATCCCTTTCTGCAGGATCTAATAGAAGGATCCTCACAGTACCTGCTTCCTGTGAGTATAACACACAAACATGTGATCTCACACACATACTACAACACAGCTCAGTGGTGAGAGCTCCATGCCAAACAATGTTCAAATTAATATATAAAACAAATGGGTAACACTTTAGAATACTGTTCCGTCATTAAGGAATAACTACACAGGAACAAATGAGTAATGCATTATTAACACTCTAGTAACTACTGTTAACTAACAAGAAACTCTGATTAACAAATTAGTAAGTAATAATGCTTAGTTGAATGTGGTAGTTCACTATTGGCTAATCAATAACTATTGTTTTCATATCTCCCAGAGGACTACTAAGAACTACTATACAGGTTCATAATTAATGTGAATAATGAATAATGTATAATTCATTCTAAAGTGAAGGTCAAGCCACTAGTAATGACTCAAGTATTACCAATACTAATTATTTGAATCAGTATTCTAAAGTAAAAAACATGATAACTCTCTAATAATGACTGAAGAGTTTTTCGTAAGGTTTTGGATAGTAATGACTCAAATGTTACTACATCCTTCTAAATGAATTACTAATTATTTGGATCAGTATTCTAAAGTTGAGCTACCCCTAAACCTTAATTTAACCCATGTACTGCAGTATCTTCTATTCTGTACGTTTGTGGTAAGAACATTGTAAGTACATAGAAAGTGCACGTACTGTAAAATAAAGTGCAACCTTGTAAGGTTTTGGATAGTAATTCCTTCTGATGGATTTGGTAACACTTCAGTCATTACTAGAGTGTAATCATGTTTTCACTTCAGAATACTGTTCCAAATAATAAGTAATTCCTTCTGAAGGATTTGGTAATACTTGAGTCATTACTAGTGGCTTACCATGATCTTCACTTTAGAATGAATTATAGATTATGCATTATTGACATTAATTATGAACCTGTATAGTTCTTAGTAGTCCTCTGAGGTATGAAAAAAAATAGTAGTTATTGATTATCTAATAGTGAACTAACTACCACATTCAACTAAGCACTATTACTTGTTAATTTGTTAACCAGAGTTTCTTGTTAGTGTTAATAATTGCATTACTCATTTGTTCGTGTTGTTATTCATTAATGATGGAACAGTATTCTAAAGTGTTACCAAAATTTAGTGATTGAATGATCTCAACATAGAAGATTCAAGTCACTAAATAGATCAATTCTGTGATCTAAAGTGTCTTTACAGTCACCATGAAATCAAAATTGACATCATACTTTTGTACAGAATATTACAGTTTATTATAAACGATCTTTAATCAAAATATCTTTAATCAAATTATCTTTAATCTTTTAAAATTATCTTTTATCTTTTATCTTTAATCAAAATATCTTCCCCTCCCGACATCTCTTTCCTTCTCTGATGATGCGTTTACTGGCATTAGGGCGGAGCAACCTGTCACTCACATGAGATCCACCAATAGCAAACCACAACCATACTACTCGTTCGAGAAGCCGTTTCACTCAGATATTCATCACAATAGTAAAGATAAAACTCACAACTTCTGTAGATTTTAAAGACAAAAATCAAATCAAAAAGGAATTTTGTGGCTTTTAATCCATTTCAACCCTAAACATCTGGTTTCCATAAGAAATATGTCAACACTCATCAAACCTTTTCATTGAGTCTTTATTGTAATTAGCATGAGCAATGAAGGTTTTTGTTTCACAATTATACACTAAAAGTGTTTTTTATTAATAATTCTGATTACATTTCTTACAGGACATTAACAAAAATTTTCCAGACCTAACAAACTGAAGATCCCCAAAGCTTCTCAACATGATACACACTAAAAACAACACTTTGAATCACACAAGGCACACACTAATGAAATAATATAAATAATAATTACATTTATATAGCGCTTTTTCTCGGCACTCAAATCGCTTTACATAGAAGGAGTAAATCTCCTCAACCACCACCAATGTAAGGTCAAATGTAAGTGTTAAAATGAAAAAAAGTGTTAAAATAATAAATGTAAGTGTAATCGAAAGCTTTGGTTTTATTTGCTGCAATTTACATCTAAAGTCAGCATGAATACACACAGATATGAGGGAAATGCTCTTCAATAAACTCAAAGATCTCATTTTAAATGCATTTATTGTGGTGAAGATACATATTTGATTGTAGCTTTGTATTGTTGTCTCTCGTTAGAACCGTTCTGTCATATCGATAGTTTTGACGTACCGTATTTGTGTGATTCAAAGCTGATTACAGTGAAGCTTTAACATGATCTCTTACAACAAGTAAAACATTAAGATGAAGTCAATGTAAAATCAGTATAAAACATAAATGTGAAGTTAAAAGAATATATCAAATGCATATAAAGAATTTATGAGTGAATGATTTGTTAAATGAGTGTGGAAATATGAATACACAAGCATATATGAGCAATTAAAGAAAATAATAGTCAGTGAAGAAAATAATGGCCTATAACTGTATTTTTGGCCTCAGATGAATGAATCATTTTCACTGTTCCTCTCTCTTGACACGTCAATCCCACAATCACCTGCTGGTGGGTTACTTGACTTTAAAATAAGAGACACTTCTGCTGTTGAACATGCAATCATCTCAACAAATGATATGAAAGTAAAACCTATAATGACACTGATAAATCTCTGATAAAGCAACTTCCTCGCAAAGAAATGTCCATGTAGACATGAGGACGGGGAACACTTTTATCATATTCAGCTCTGAAGAACTTTTCTGCGGAGGTTCTCTTCTGCTTTATTTCCAGTAAATCTTTACGCTGATCACGCAGAATTTGCAGAATCACATCAAATTACCTTATTTAAAAAGTTATAAAAAAAAACAAAAATCTTCAATCTTGAATACATGGAAATATGTGATTGACAAATCTCTGTCAGATATTTTTCCTGATGGATTGGCGGGTCTTCAATCAGGAGACAAGGCTCAGGTGTCCCTTTAGTTGGTGTCCATTTCCTCGACTTCAATCGGCTGTTCTTCTTTAATGGGCATGTTTGCTCCGTATGTATCCACAATTTTCCCAAGGTAAAAATTTTCTTGTATATGTTTAAATTTGTCATCTTTTAGTAATTGTATGATATCACTTCTTGTCTTGACCTGTGTGATGATGCTTTCCATGATGGACTGCATTGAATATGAAAACTCTATAACACTTCTATCTCTTTCACCTTCTTTGTAATCAAAGCCACCAGTGTGCATGCCAATCAGATTGCAGTGTGCATCAAACACCGGGGAGCCAGATGATCCATGAAAGAAACAAGAGTTATAAGTTATCTGGTTCTTGTATAGATTTGGCCAACATTGCCATGATACATATGGACAGGAAACATTCTCAGATCTGTGTTTGTTTATACTCTGTAGTTGATTCTCAATCCCAATGATGAAGCAGAGATCCATCTTTTTAACCCCACAATTCGGGTGTCCCACAATGTAGATCCCACCACTGTTAGGAGAGGGGCCATGCTTATAACAAGTGAGCAATTCAGTACAGTTATCAGGAGCAGCTTCCAATTCAAGAAGAGCATAATCATGGCACCTGAGCTTCTCATCTTTTCCATATCTGTAAGCAATAAGGTCACTCTTTGAATGGATATTTATTGTCTCAGATCTGAAAACTTCATAATTGAACACAGCTGTCAGAGTCCGTGAAAGCTTATGTGTGTGAGGAGCCTCCGGTGGAGAATAAACAAAGTCCTTAACAACATGAGCATTGGTGAGGATGAATCTGTCAAAGAGTAAGAAGCCGGTTCCTTTGAGAGGATCCACATCCTCATCCTCATCTTCTATCACACACACAGAGTTGGACAGCTCCATGACTTGCCTCACTTTGTTCACCACAGTGAAACACTCATCAACACCTTTATCATATTCTTTTTGCAAGAACTCTTGAACCTGGGGGTTCTTTCGCTGTTTTAACTGATTCAATACATATTTCAATACAGTCCGCAGAATGTTCTGAATGTCAGTAAAGAATGAATTTCCAGAATCACCAGAAGAATTTCCAGAAGTATTCTGAGTTGCATTCCCTTCAGTTGAAGGATCTGTGCCGTTTGTCTTTTCCCCTTGAATTGTTTTTTGTTTGGTGTTTTTAGGCTGTTGGCTGTGTTCAGCAGACTCTCCATCATTCTTGTCACTACGTACAGGCGCTTGTGGCTTTTTAACATTTAACTTTAACTCAAATTTCTTGCCATCACACGGATCTACAGGCAATGTTATTGGATGGTTGATTTTTTCATCATCAACGAGTTTACAGACCTTGACCTTGTCAAAAAGGTCATCACTAAATCTGCCATCATGCTGAAGAGCCTCTTCAATAGTGTCTCCTTTGTGTGCAAATACACAAACATAGTCAATGTTGTTCTCCAAAAAAATACTGCTCTTCATAATTTTTTTCTTTGTCATCCCTCTCGTTCTGATGTAAAAGGTGACAAGGCTTTTAGGGTCAGTATCTGTAGTTGTTTCGTGGTTTGTAGATGCGATATTTTTATCTTTGTAGAAGTTTATTTGTAAGGTCTCATCCTCTTCAATAAGACAGCATGGGAAATCTGTCTTCACAGCTGCTTCATGGTTTTGTTCTTTGGATCTTCGGATTATTATTTCTTTCCCCTCCTTATCATCACTTTGAAATTCCACATTCTCATTAAGTGCTCCAAATACAGTTTTGGATGCATCACATACAACTTTATTTATCTCTCCATTTCTGATACGGAACTGGAAAGTGTGGGTTTTCCCTTCTGCATTCTGTTAAATTCAGAAAAATTATGTACAATAAATTTTAGTCATTACTAAACCTTGTCAAACAATTTATATACACAAACCATCAGAAGTAAACTCACAACTCCTTTCTGAGAAGAACTATGTGCAAAGCTGGGGATTTATGTAGTAGTCAAAAAAGTGTATTATTCTTGTAGAGAAGTCCCACTCACATTTGATAAATAATTTTAAAGGGGTCATGAAATGCATTTTCAGATTTTTATAGCATGTTTCTGGAGGTTAGTGCCTTGCGTTGTTCAGAAACACACGTAAATGTCCACTGCTGTGATTGGCAAAGTTCAGTGCACTGTATCCACACCCTCCTTTACTGCATGTGTGTGTTCTGTTGCTCAAGATGGCCTGAGTCAGATTAAAATGAACCAATGCAACCACGACGATTCCCTCCGAGGACAAAATGGCATTACCGTAGCTTTCGATGCAAGATAAACCAGCAGCATAAGAATAATTAAGAAAATAATCCATTGTGAAATGAGACGAATACATTCTTATTCAATCGCTTTTGACTGATGGATAAGACACGAGTTGTTAAAGGGATAGTTCACTTTGAAATTCAATTTTGGTATGTTTAGCTTACCTCAAGGGCATCCAAGATGTAGGTGTCTTTGTTTCCGCAGTAGTTTCAATTTTGATATTTTTAGGTCAAACCGTTCTTGTCTGTCAGTCATATAATGCAGGTCTGTGGTCACTGTCTCAAAGAGCATGCACAGAGAAGTCCAAATTAAACAATTCCCATCGTAAGTACACATTGATGGCCTAAGACACGAAACGAGCGGTTTGTGTGAGAAAACGAACAGTATTTATATCGTTTTTACCTCTGTAAAACCACGTACACAACCACTTCCAAGTGATCTGAGGGCGTGCACGCTTCCTGGTGTGTGACGTGTGCACACGTTCTGGCTTAGTCTGCGCAAGCGCCGGAAAGCGCCGGAAGTGATCTTGGATGTGTACAAGAGGTAAAAACGATATAAATACTGTTCGTTTTCTCACACAAACCGCTCGTTTCGTGTCTTAGGCCATCAATGTGTACTTACGATGGGGAATTGTTTAATTTGGACTCTGTGCTTGTGTTTTGAGATAATGACCATCGACCTGCATTATATGACTGACAGACAAAAACGGTTTGACCTAAAAATATCAAAATTGAAACTACTGCGGAAACAAAGACACCTACACCTTGGATGCCCTTGAGGTAAGCTAAAACATACCAAAATTGAATTTCAAAGTGAACTATCCCTTTAAGGGCACACCTGCTTTATTTACATTGTAGCATCTGGACCAATCAGACACACACAAATTATTCATTATATTTAATGAATAATCCAGCAAACTAACTTTCCCAACAAAGGTCTATGAAACTTCCCCCAAAACTAACATCCCAAATGAAGCTAACACACTGGCAGAACCCAGTGTGCTGTTACAGGATCATTAAGATTGATAAGACCTTTTACGACCCCAAAAAGGAATTTGCAGAGGGCTGTGACGCTCATTTAATTCTTACTGGGGAAGAGAAATAAACCCTGTTAATCCTATATATTCTATATATAACCACTTGAAATAATGTGTAAACATGTATCTAATTTTCCCATCTCATGTTTTTCCTTTTATGTGGTTTGGATTTTGTATTCTTGTAAACTTTATTGGGTTAATGTTTCAGACTTTGCATACTATGGTCAACCAGAATCATATGTGTGGCATGTTTAGTCTCTATAAACTCTAATCTTCGTTTCCCATTTGTTCATTTACATTACATTTTGCTAACTTTGTGAAGCATTAGTATTATAAGAATCTTGAAGATTCTTTTCTTAAACACCCAATGAAATTACATATTCAAATGCCCTGCTAGAACACAATGGGTCGTAAAATTTCCCTCCAAAGGGAAATCTTCTCATTGGCTCACACACCTCCAGAGGGTGTGACATCTTCACGCTTTAAAAATCACTGATCACAAGATCAACTCTCTTAGTCCCTTTCTGAAATGCTGACGTGAAGATGATGCTGAACTAGAAGTTTCTAAGGACCACCAAGCTTGTGCCAGGCTGCGGCCTTGTCTTTCCATACACCAAAGATCCTCTGACTACCACTGGTTCTCTCTCATCAAGACCACATCAGCAAAGATCAACTGGAGCCTCAACAAATATATGTTAATATATACCCAAGTAAAATAAATAAATAGCCAAAGCTATAACACTTCTGTTTTCTTTGTAACAAAACAGACTGTTGAAAAACAAACAAAACTAAACTAAATTAACAAGCAAACATTGTTTTTTATCTTTGGTTGGGATGAGTCACTGAGTATATTTGATTAATATCGAATAGGTTGTGCGATTATTGTCTAAAAAAATCTCCATGTTTTCGGTGCTGATTCGGTGGTGTCGCGTTCATGTAACGTGGGTGGCACTGCCAATATAGCACCTAAAAGCTGTCATAAAGAACCAGCAAAAGTAATGATTATGAATATGTAAAATATAGCAAGGAGACATTTTAATTGTTTATTAATAAACAAGTGTTTTCTGTGTCGGCTGCAAAGATGAAGAAGTTGACGATGCTGACTCGATCTTCACAGTAGTGAACGCGCCAGAGAGAAATGCACATTTCATACGGACTACATAGTTTTGTTTCGTTTTGAATTGTTTCAAGCTTTCTGTAGACAATAGATATATTTCTCAGGTCTGTGAGGCAAGTATGCTGAGTTTCGGATCATTTATGAGACGAGCTCCAGTTCACGCGCCGGCGCCTCCGTGTCATGATTATCCATTGTTTGCTATATTTACTTATTTATTAAATCCAGGTAATTGTTTGATGAAACATTGATTAAAATTAACATACAATTAATACAAAACGGAATTCACTTTAAAGAAAGGCTTTGTGCTTTCTGTTTGAGGTCTCTGTGAAAGTTTTAAAGCAGTCTTTTGCCGCTTTCAGAGTGGTCACGTTCATAACCGGGAACTGACACGTCCGTAACATTGTTTTTTCCTCATAAATGTGAACACGAAAAATAAATAAAATAAATATATTATGTTCTGTGGAGAGCCAACCCTTCTTCGGTGGGTAGTATTACTTTTGGTTTGCGCAGTGTAATTCACAGAATTACTCAAAAATATTTTGCCACCTAAAAGTTAAAGATTTTTTGTGTCACGTCCGTAACACGTGTATTTCCCTCATATTAAATATAAAATGCATATGTAGACTTATATTTTTCTAATATCTGGACTCCTTTATTAAGGGATTATGATATATAAACAGAAGTTTCAATATTTTGGTATTAAATGCATTTTCTGAGAATTTCTATTTCTATTTCAAGTTTTGACTGCAAATGTCACGTCCAAACTGCTGGAATTGCCCAATTTGAAATAATTTATCCTCAACTAGTTTTGTGGTCTACGTATTTTATAATGTTTACTTCAAATAATACTAATAGTAATTTGAAGATGTGGTAGCATTAGATCTGGACGGGAAGGATAACTCTGGGAGTTGGAAGGGGTGTGTCGCGATTCTGCCTTCTCACACCGTGACACAGGTTCGTGGCTCTGAGTATCGCGATTTCGGTTTTATATCGCGTATCGTTACAGCCCTAGTTTGCCATTTTGCACTGATGCAAACTGTTAGTAAATCTAGCCCTATGAGTGTAAATAAATATAACATTTTGATCTACAATTTCATGACCCCTTTAATTCAGAATGGATTAATAAAGTGGGACAAATGAAACGTACCAGCTGCAGCGCATGATCACTTTTTGAGGGCTTCTCTTCCTTAAAGGGATAGTTCACTTTGAAATTAATTTTTGGTATGTTTTAGCTTACCTCAAGGGCATCCAAGATGTAGGTGTCTTTTTTCCGCAGTAGTTTCAATTTTGATATTTTTAGGTCAAACCGTTCTTGTCTGTCAGTCATATAATGCAGGTCGATGGTCACTGTCTCAAAGAGCATGCACAGAGTCCAAATTAAAACAATTCCCCATCGTCCAAATTAAAACAATTCCCCATCGTCCAAATTAAACAATTCCCCATCGTAAGTACACATTGATGGCCTAAGACACGAAACGAGCGGTTTGTGTGAGAAAACGAACAGTATTTATATCGTTTTTACCTCTTATACGCAGCCATGTCCAAGTGATCTGATCTGACGTGTAAGCAGACTGGTGCATAGAAATATACACTAGATGTCACCTTAAAGACATTCGTTCCAATGAACTGCCGTAGACAAGGCGACATAGTGTGTATATATCTATGCACCAGTCTGCGCACACGTCAGATCAGATCACTCGGACATGGCTGCGTATAAGAGGTAAAAACGATATAAATACTGTTCGTTTTCTCACACAAACCGCTCGTTTCGTGTCTTAGGCCATCAATGTGTACTTACGATGGGGAATTGTTTAATTTGGACGACGGGGAATTGTTTTAATTTGGACTCTGTGCATGCTCTTTGAGACAGTGACCATCGACCTGCATTATATGACTGACAGACAAGAACGGTTTGACCTAAAAATATCAAAATTGAAACTACTGCGGAAAAAAGACACCTACATCTTGGATGCCCTTGAGGTAAGCTAAAACATACCAAAAATTAATTTCAAAGTGAACTATCCCTTTAATAACTCTTCCTGTTTCTGACGTGATTGCACCCGTTCTTTCCTGCAAAATGGACAAAGAAAGTTTAAGACTTTTTAAGAAGTTTAAGTGTCATTGCCACTTCTAATAAAAATGTGAATTTCAGCATTATCTTCTTGTTATAAGATAATACTGTCATTGTTACATTGTTTTGCTGTTGTACAAAAGACATTAAAGTGCTCTAATTTGGCTATTCTATTTGGTTTTGGCTTTGAGAATTTCAGAAAACTGTCATATTTCATATAAACTTTAATGCGTTTTGATTAATATACTAGTTATATTTTAGTAAGTAATTTGGTGATTTTAAATGATATTGTTTTATATTAGTAGTGCAGTAAATAGTGAAAAAGTTACCTAAAGCTTTTTGATTCATAGGCTTAAAACACTATAAAACAAAAGACACAAATCATGACCTTACCTGAGCATTATGTGACGTCTCCCCAGATTTATCACCTCTGGCAGTCTGCTTTTTCTGAAAGAGACAAAAACATTTATATTACGATCAAGCCTAAACCCAACGCAGTGTGTAAGCAGAGAGAATGAGAAGGACAACAGTCACCTGTCCTACAGGACTCTGATGGTCTGTCGGCTTCAGCTTTTTGTTGGGTGGTTCGTTAGGCATGTTTTTGGCCGTTCCGTGTATCTTTAAATAGGACAAACGATGATGAGAAAGATTTTTAACTTGCTTTGATAATCTCACTGTTATTTTAACAATGTTACCTTAAGACTAGTTATAGTCCAATATTATTCTTAATATTAGTATTACCTTAAAACATAGTCTTCTGTTATTCTGTTGCTAGCATTAATTGTTATTTAATCATTTATATAAACACATTTGCTCTTTATTTTTGTGCTTTGGTGAGTCAGTTTGTGATAAAAACATTAGATAGATACTGGATCTTAGCACTAGTTTATGATAAACATTTTGTAGCTTACTAATCGCAGAACACAGATGCACAACTGGCAGAATTCCAATGTCCTTGCGTTATTCAGCCAGAGGGTGGCGCTCTAATGATTATCTACAGACTGACAGGATAATCGAATGCCATCTTAGAAATGTTTATTGCATTCAAATTTTGTTTTAGAAGGAAACAAGGTGAGGAAAACAAAGTCATGTCTAGTCTCAGAACAAACATAAAACAAACACAACAGAAATATAAAAGCTATGAGTGCGTTTAAACTAAATGATTTATACTTTCATTAATTTGATACGCAACTCCACATAGCAAGAACAGACATGCCAACTAGTTACAAACCTGATGCAGACACATAGCTGAAGGGGATTGATATCTTCATAAAATAACTACTTTGGTTCAACTACAAGAACCAAACAAAATAAAGTGCAACAAGTTCTGAACAAAAACTAAGCGTGTCCATACTAGAATACAATATAACAGAAATTCAGTGGAGGCTAGCATCAACTCTGATCAAATACACCTGAACCACCAAATCAAGATGGTTTAATTGTAAATTACAGTCAGGTGTGCTGGAGCAGGTTTGGCACTGAACTCTGTAGGGTGATCATGCAGATGCAGGCCTGTCTGGATAAAGCACTGAATTTTGGAATATTCAAGGTAACCATTTTTAGAGGACATTCTGTATTTGATCTTTTTATTTGTATTTGATGATTTATGATTATTATCAATGTTTATTCATCAAAGAATCCTGAAAAATAAAATGTATGACAGTTTCATCACAAATATGAACTGTTTCTAACGTTCAACAATCAAACAAATCATCATATTAGAATGATTTCTGAAGGATCATGTGACACTGAAGACTGGAGTAATGATGCTGAAAATTCAGATTTGATCACAGGAATAAATTACACTATATTCACATAAAAAACAGTCTCAATATTTCACAATATTACTGTTTTTTTATCAAATCAATGCAGCTTTGAGCAGAAGAGACTTCTTTTAAAAAAATCTTATCGATCTCAACTTCTGAACAGTATATTTCATTTTATTATGTATATTTATTTATTTTTAAAATTGAAACCAAAACATGGCATTGTCTAGTGTGCCGGTAAAGAGATTTTTCCACATGCTTTTACAGGCCTTCAAGTGGCTTATATGTAGGGCCCTGGTATATTTGCCATAGTTGCCCTTTTGGGTCTGCTGCTTTGTCACCCTCTAAATCCAGTATTACTTTAAGTAATTTAAAAGAAGAATAGTGGTTTATCTCTCTTTGTTATATAACATTGGACTGAATATGTATATGTATATTATTCTTTATCAACGTTTTTTAATAAATAATATATATTTATGCATATTATGATAAAATATATTGTATATTTTGTATAAATTTTACATTGCGGTAACATTCACCTTTTTTTTTTTTATGGTGGGAACCCCCCCATAAGACCAGATTCAATTCGAGAATGTCTAAAACTAACTTTGCCGCGTTTTACGTCGGTTTGGTGTATCCCGGGAAAAAGCCATTCAGTCGTTTTTTTTATTAATATTGAATATAGAAAAATGAGAAAACGGTTCCTTTTTCGTTTTTTCATTTTTTTCCAAAAAACGAAAAACAAGAATTCAGCTGGATTTTTGGTTTTTCGTTCTCAGTTAGAAAAATGAATAAACAGCTTGAATATTCGATTTCTACACGTGGGCGGGAATTAAACGCCCATTTCCTCTGATTTGTCAGCCGAAGATCAAACTGTTCCATCATCTTATTCTGATGACAAATGTTTCAAATGTTTATCCGTTCACAAATGAAACGAATAATTCACAACATCGGCTTTAATCAATTATCGAACAGGTAGTATCGAACATTCAGGCGAGAGTAAACAAGGCTTTAGATTATGCTCAAGATCGCTGAATTTACTATCACAGCCAAACAGTTTTGACGTAGAATACAAGAAACTAGGATCCCAATTTAAGAAGTCATGATTTATTCCAAGTTTACATAGCAAATATTAATATCCTTTAAAAGGATACCTGGAAATCTTACCTTGTCCGAGTAAAAAGAGAATTTAGATGGTTTAGGTCAGAGCCTAAACGTGACGACTAACCTCAGAGTTTCTGTTCTCATCTCATTCGGTCCACGATCGCTTTGATCTGACTTCCTGCTCTTCAGTTCATGCCCTCTAAAGGGGATCGAAAGTACTAGAATTTACGATGAAACAAAAGCTATTCATTTGCATAAAGTGGCAAGGAGAGATGCAGATGAGCTACACCTAAAAAGTCATAATAAGGGGTCTCTCTTCATATTTGACATTAGTGATTTAATGTAATTATTAGATAATAGATTGTAGCCTACAATAAACAATAGGCAACTCGCAGAGTTTTTAAAGTTAAATAATAAAATCTTAAAAAATAAAAACTTAATAAAGGTTTTCCTTTTGAAGCTTTTATTTATTTTCATTATAAACGTTATATTACTATTATTATTATTATTATTTACTTTTAGACAGAGTAATTTTTAAGAGTCAAGAATGAGGCCAATATATTTTGGCCTGATTAAAATGAGTAATTTTTAATATTTAACTTTTTCAAATATATAGCCTGATTTATATTTCTGTCCACGTTTCTGTCCTACTCAGTGAAGATGCAATTGTACGAAGTCACATTCTCAGGTCAGTCTCTCATAATATCCTTTTATTGTGTTTTATAATTCGTTACATTTATATAGCTCTTTTCTCGACACTCAAAGTGCTTTACATGAAAGGGAGTAATCTCCTCAACAACCACCAATGTGCAGCATCCCCCAGATGTGACGGCAGCACACACCAGTGTTATGGGGACCAAGGACCAGATATGATTAATTAAGACTCACAGTCAGAAGTGCAGTTAATTTAGTGATGTGATTGGTTGTTTTACATGTCGGTCAGATGTTCTCTTAGGTGGTCCTTGGCAAATGAAAGCTGCGATGGAGTCCAGACCTTCTGCCGTCAATCTGAAGGTCTGGCTAACCTATCTAAACGCTAGTGTAAACCTCAAACTTTCAATATGTCCTAAACTTACTGTTTTACTGGGAAATAGACCAACACAGGGCAGAAAACTGCTAATCAAGTCTTTTCATGTTTTTTAAAAGTATTTTATATAAAATATTTTGTGTAAAATATATTATTATTATTATATGTTGCTAAAATTATAAGCAAGATTATTTATAAAGATTCAATATTTTCTAATTTCTTCTTTACAGGACTTTCATAAACATTTTCAGACCCAACAAGCTGAAGATCCTAAAAACTTCCCAACATGATGAGTAATCAAAACAACACATGCATCACACAAGGTACACGCTAATGACTGTAAGTGGAAAAAAACATTAAAGCTGTATATGTTGCATTAAATGGTTTTATTCATTGTAATTGACATATACATTCAAGGCATGAAGAATAGCGATCTGAAGTTTTGCTGTATGAGTCCTGATTTTAACCCTCAAAGATGTTATTCTAAATGTATTAAGTCAGGTAGGCATATAATATTCTCTTCTTTGATTATATTATCTCAAGGTCTACTCTGAACACTACCCCTAGGGCCTAGGCCTACGGTTCAGATAACAACCAAGCCTACCTGTGTGTGGGGGTGGGGGGTTTAGCCTTCTGTTTAGTGCACCACAGCTGGCTCTCCGGCCTCAGAGAACAGCTATACCTGCTCATGCACTCCCACGGCCCACTCTGTTGCGACTGGTTGGCAACCTTGACTAGTAAAGTCTGTCATGACATCGCTATACAAATCTATCTTTTTAAGACAGTCATCTCATGAAACCCCAAAAAGATTCTTACTCTACAGCAATAAACAGACTGGGACAATACTATTCAGAGTTTTGAGGGCAGTCCTCATTCTCAATTTATTATTTCTTGCAGAGGCAAAAGTTACATACACCACTCTTATGCCAGCTGGAAGTTGGAAGTTCCATGGGCCAGATACAGAATTACATTTCAAGGCTTACCCTGGCTTCATTCAATATAAGCGCTCTCTCTAAGAAAGTCAGGTGTCTTCTTCTGAGTGTTGTGGTCTGTGGCTGGCTTCCGCTTGCTCTCTTCAGAAGACACACACACACACACACACACACACACACACACACACACACACACCTACTCTGAGAGAGATCAAAAAGCCGCATTTTATAATCACTAATAACGCACAATATCTCTACATTTATGCACACGTTGCTTCAACATATTTCCTGCGTGCTTTAATTGTTACATTACTTGCGTCAATGCTTTTACTGTTTGCGTCAATGGCATTAGCAATACACACTTTTTTTATTGTACATTTTATCAGTTTTCTACCTTTCTGTACATTGAACTCCTCCTAACTGTCTTCATTTTTAGCAGTTACAGACAACAATGCTCTTATCCTGCAAAACCCATATTCACCCACACACATAATGCAACATGAGTCATCTTTAGAGGATGTGGTGACGTAGACACAGGGCACAGTATGTGCTTCTGTCACCTTATGAATGTCTGATAAAACTTCATTGCCCCTAGAGATTTTCCAAGATCTGCAATTAAGATCTGTTTTTTATTATATATTTTCTCATAATTTAGATCTTTATCTAAATGTTTATAAGAGAACACTCCATTTCTCTTGACAAGATAAATCAATGTAAAATCACTATAATACATCAACAACAGACATAAAAAAGTAAAAAGAATATAAGGAAAATGCATATAAAGATATATGAGTGAAATGAGTATGTATATGAATACACAAGTCTGTATTAATAACAATGTAAAGAAAAAGATTATAACTGTATTTTTAGTCTCTGCCAAATGAACAATGTTCACTGTTCTGCTCTCTTTGCACAAGTCAGACCCACAAACACCTCAGATGTGATACACGACTTTACACTTGTCAAAAATAAGAGAAACCAAGTGTAACTTTTGCTTTTGAACACACAATCACTGCTAAGAATTATATGAAATGAGAAACCCCATCATGAAGACATTGAAAAATCTCTCAGAATTGAAGGCTTGCTGTCATGTTTTTCCAAGGAAAAGAAATTCTCTTCAATCAGAATCTTCCATCTCATAGTCGGCCTGATTCTCTTGATCTGCAGTTCCATACTCATAGTTTTTATCACTGTAGGCTTCTAAAATATTGACGATCTCATGCAAACCTTTTATCTTAGCCTGTGCTCTGATCATATCCAGGATGGGCTGCATGGAATAGCCATATTCAATAATGCTTCTAGTTTTACCCTTTTCTCCTGGG
This sequence comes from Leuciscus leuciscus, assembly GCF_965113295.1. NCBI lineage: Eukaryota > Metazoa > Chordata > Actinopteri > Cypriniformes > Leuciscidae > Leuciscus > Leuciscus leuciscus. Next base: position 47,844,076 of record NC_138729.1, read on the forward strand.
TACACATATCCCCCAGTGTGCACACCAATCAGATTGCATTGTTCATCAAAAACTGGAGAGCCAGAAGATCCGTGAAAGAAACAAGAGTTATAATTAATCTGGTTTTCATAAATGTCCCATCTACCTTCCAAACTCCTCTGTGTAATCACATGAATGAAATCACGATTCTCAGATTTGTGTTTATCTGCAGCCTCTTGTGTTTTATCTTTCCCAATGATGAAGCAGGGGTCCATTTTCTTAATCCCACCTTCTGGATGTCCCACAATGCAGATCCCACCTCGGCTAGGAGGGGGGCCAGGACTAAAACGACTGAGCAACTCAGGACGACCCGTGATTTCATCACCAGCATCCAGTTCAAGAAGAGCAAAGTCAAGACGCCTATTATTGGCGTCTGTAATGCAACAGTAAGCAGCGATCTGTTTCTTGACCCGCACCAGCTTCACCTCTGAGTCCAGACGTTCAAAATCAAATGCAGCTTCTAAAGACTTTGTAGAAGAAAGCTTGTCTGGAGACTCGAGAAATTCCCTTATAACATGTGCGTTGGTGAGAATAAATTGCCCAAAGAGTAGGAAACCGGTTCCTCTGGCGGATCCCTCCACTCGAATCTGACACACCGAGTCAGAGAGTCTCATGAGCTGCTTTATTTTATACACCTCAGAGAAACTCTGAACACTTTTATCATATTCTGCTCTGCAGACCTGAGATTTTTTCCTTGGCTTCTCTTGCCGCTTTAATAATATATCCAGTAAAAATGGAAACTGAGAACGCAGAATTCCCAGAATCTCTTCAGAGTCTGGAATTATTTTAAACGAATTAGCTGAAGTATTTGAGGATTTTTTGTTTCTCTTTTGAGTTTTTTCTTGTTCAGTGTTGACGGAATGTTGGTTAGGATCAATGTTTTCTTTCAAATCAGCGGCTGAAGCTTCATTCATTTCAGGGCTGACATCACTCAAGAAGTCTTCTTGGCTGTCTGACTCGTTTTTATCACTGATAACAATGATCTCAAAATGCTTTCCATCAAGATGCTCTACAGTGTTTGACATTCCATTGATTGTCTCGCTCCCAAACTCACGGAGTGCACACTGTTTCTTGAATATGACATTGATGAAGCGTCCGTCACGCCGGAGAGCATCCTTCAGTCTGTCTTCTTTGAGTGCGTACACACACACATCCTCAACTTTCTTCCTCAGCTCATGGTTTTTCATTAAGCGTTTCACTTTATCCCCTCCTTTTGTTTTAATGTAAAAGATTACAAAGTTTTCTGATTCATTGGAGAATGAAAGCCTTCCAGTTGTTTTTTTCTTTGTATCAACATTTCCAGTATTTTTTATGAAGGTTATGTCTAAGAGCTCATCTTTTTCAATAAGACAGCAGGGGAAATCGGTCTTCACAGCAGCTCCAAAAACTTTTCCATTGGATCTCTTGATGACTATTTCTTTCTCCATGTTCTTCTTTTTAATCTTCTTGAAAATCTTGTTTGTATTAAGAGCATCAAGCACAGTCTTGGATGTATCACACGCCACTGCATGCTTCTTGAATTTGTAGCGGAAATTGAAAGTGTGGCTTTGCCCCTCGTCGCACTGTTAAATTCAGAAGAACAAAAATACAGAAAGCATTTAAACATTTATAAATAAAAGATTTCCATTAAATGATTAGCAATATTGCAAAATATTATAATATATACGTATGTTATACAGCAGGGATGAGTTTCCGCACAATTTTCCAGATTTAATTTGGATCCACAAGCCACTGATCACAACAGTTCATAATGTTCACTTTTTTAATTCTTTAATTTAGGTGTATTATTCATGAAGTAGAAGATCAGCCACTGATTACATGGCGATCTGCAGAAATGCAATACAGGTAAAGGCATTTGAATTGATAAGCACCAAGTACCATTAAAATTCACAAACCTGCTGCATTTGGCTTTTTGATGGACCCTCTTTAACTTTATCCTTGAAAACATCATTCTTCCTTTCCTGAGTGAATGTCAACACAACAGTATTGTTAATATGAGTTCACTAGTGAAGGTTTACCATCATGTTGTAAATCATAAGCAATGCAATCATTTATCACTCTAAAAAGATATGGCCTTTTAAAGCAGCTATCAAGAAGCTTTGTCTTTCCAAAATGCTTTAGCTAGAGTAATTCCACACACTTTTTCATGAGACCCTTAAATAATCCTCATCCAATGATACAGATTTGTCAGTATGCAACAAACCTTTAGAGGATCACGGCCATTGTTTCCTTTTTTCTTTCTTGAAATATTTATTCGTTTCTAGAACAATGGCATAAGAAACATTAAAAATAGCATGTATTATTATTAATTGAACACATTTGAATCTAATACAATTTAGGACCTTACCAAAATTACACTGAATTTTATGATATTGCCACACAGAATTAATGAAAAGTGCACTCAAAGTATGTAAGATTGTTAGTTTCTTTAACATACACCATTTAAAAATATGAAATCTCAGAGTGGGAAGGAAAAGTAGTTCATATATTGCAAGTCTATTAAAGTCATAGAGCAGCTTTTTTGTGAACAACTGACCAACATTTGTTATTTGTATTCTTTGAATATATGCAGAAACAAATGTGGAGGTAAAATAGTCAAGAAAATTATTTGAATAAATGCAAGTTTTTGGTCTGTTCCTCACATGTGACAGGATCCAGAAGTCTGGGAATATAGTGCACAAGCTATATAGACTACTTTTATTCATAGATGCCACCTACGTCACTACAAATAGAACGCCGCCATATTTACGACCGACTCGCCCGGTATGGCCGCCCAAACTGCCCACTTGAATGAGAGATAGAGATACAGAGAGAAAGTTTCAATTTTAGGCTCCGATCCTTATTTGTTACCCCCAGTTTTCTTTTGTCCATTATTATCTGCCCCAGACTTGCCCCAATTGGTAAAGAGTACCGATGCATATCAGTATGCTGTGAGAAATACTTAGGTCATAGAGCTTTATGGCGCGCGTTCATGAGAGTCGGGGCGATGCCATGAATGAATCTATGAATTTGCATGCTGTTCGGCTGTTTGGCATGAATGAAATAATCTGTCTAATCCGAACAGCAGCACTGGCAGAGTCCAGAGAGACACCAGCATCAGCCCAGCCAGAGACATCAGCCGAAGATCATAAAAGACTGCCATATCTGTCCGAAAGAACAGATATTCAAATATAGAGAAGGTTTAATACACACAAATATCGAAATTAATGAATCTTTCGAGTCGAATCTTTTTGAATGATTCACTCACGATTTGGCTGCGATTAAAAGCTATCAAGAGGTAAAGCTCATCAGTGATTAACGTTATAATATAACGACTTAAAGGGGTGGTTCGGGATTTTTGACATCGGACCTCATTTTTAAGTCAGCCTGGTTGTTATTCATCAGTGGAGACATTTTTTTTTTTTAATTATCCAGTCCTTATATTTGGATAGTTAGCCGATGCTAGGCTAGCGCGAGTCAATGGTATATGTTAGCCAGCCATTAAAAAACGTTTTACCCACTCCACAGTGCACCAAACGCAAATCAATTATAACACTAGACTATCGATGTATATGTCCGTTGAGAGAATAATGTTAGAAATCAAACTTACCTTTCATCTCAATGATCCCAAAGGAACTAGTTTCTCAGCAGCTGCGGAATTTTACTTTGCTCCGGTTAGTAATGCGGCAAAAAGTAAACACAGAACAGAAGCGCACTGTAATCAGTGTACCAGCGGCAGGTACACTTGCGTCATGTGTGTACCGGCTCACTCGGTTGCCTAGGTAATCAATATCACTCCGCTGCTGCTGTAGACAAGGCTTATGATTACAGGGAACAAATTATAACTAATGCAATGTGATGAAAGGTAAGTTTGATTTCTAACATTATTCTCTCAACGGACATATACATCGATAGTCTAGTGTTATAATTGATTTGCGTTTGGTGCACTGTGGAGTGGGTAAAACGGTTTTTAATGGCTGGCTAACATATACCATTGACTCGCGCTAGCCTAGCATCGGCTAACTATCCAAATATAAGGACTGGATAATAAAAATAAAAAAATGTCTCCACTGATGAATAACAACCAGGCTGACTTAAAAATGAGGTCCGATGTCAAAAATCCCGAACCACCCCTTTAAACTGCAGTTTGTTCGTCACATAAAGCTATCATATGAATAAATAACGATGTTAATATAACGGACGAGTCGTATTAGATCACTTTTATGATACTTTTGTGATGTTTTTGTCTTTTATTATTATAATTTTTTGCGTGACAGCCCTTAGTAGGCTAACTAACGTTATTCATTCACTTTCATCGACAAGAAGAGTCTCCATTACATATTCAAAAATGTCCCTTTGTCTTCCACGGAAAGTAACCTTAAGGATTTGCACATGAAGGTGAGTAAATGACGGCAGAATTATCATTTTTGGAAGAACTATTCCTTTAATATGCATTTCAAGGCTGAGATTATGCATCGTCTGCAGAGCTAACGTTAACTTACTTACACAAAATAACATCTAAAGCGCATGTGACGAAGACAATATCTTTATGAACTTCAGAAAACGATTTATTAGATTTAGGTAGATATTAACTAACAGAAAGTTATATTCAAAACAACCCCAAATCTTACTAACTTACTTACCATGATAAAGTGCTTTAACATTTAAACAGATCCAACAAATAAAATGAAGAAAAAACATTATCTGTCGATATCTGTCTGTATAATGTTGGGCATTGAGAGTATAATAGAAATATAATTAACCACAAACCAACATGAGACTTCAAGTCTTTTAAATAAATGATTCTCTCTTCTATCCTTTTCTTTTGGTATAGAATAAAATACCAGTTCGGGGTTCCTCTTTCGGCTGTTGTTGCAGCCAACTGCACAACATATTGTAGGCATACTTATACTGTCTGTGGGCATTACTGAGACCGTCGGTCGTAAAGATGGCGGCGCAAAGCTACAGTCATGTGACCCGAACGAATAGTGCTATTTTATGAGCAACTTCGTGTCTCTGAACTAATGATTAAAGACATTGGTCTTTAAAAGGTATTTTTTATTTTGAAATAAATGAAAAATCTTTTTCTTTTGCACTTGCTTATTTACTTGACCTTGATATCTTCATTAGCTGAGACATGAGCAATTACCTAAAACTTTGTTTCTTAGATCTGAATCATTATTATTGAAATATCATGGGCTTACCTGTACATTTTCACCAGTTTCTGACACCCTTCCGGCTATGTTGCTGTCAGTCGGCTGCATTCAGACATTCCACAATCATTACCATAATCATTTAGACTATAAGGCTAAACATTTCAATACAGTGTTCAATATAAAAAAGGGCAATAGCCAAGCTTAGAAATGCAAAAATCTATATTTATAAATCAGATATATGACGCATAATATCTAGCATTTTGTCACCTCAAAATAATTCAAAATGCTGTTCTGCATTTTTCCCCGCTGGTGTTGATCAAGAGTGATGCTGTTCTTCATTTTTGTGATGATCAGGAGTGATGTTGGCAATTCAGTGTTTCTGTGAAGAGGACAAATTATGAGCTCAAGATTAATATCTGAGAAATCTGATTAAAAAAAGAATCTGTTATACTACATTACTGAAGTAGCCTATGTATAGTGCACAGTTCACATAATTTGGTAAATAAAAATTTGCTTACAATCCAGTTGTGTGAAACTTTTTAATTTTATAGGCTGCATTTTTCACACAACTGGATTGTAAGCGATTTTTATTTCTGGAATTATAACGGGATTAAGGCCTATTTACTGAATTAACAACGCGAGGAGATGTGACAAATCTACCTTTGGATTAGTGCCTGTTTGCACACACTATTTCTGAATGAAAGCCTATTGCGTTCGTCGTCCAGCAAATCTTCATTCACGAAAACCATTCCGCTCCCCATTTTTCGACCCCCACCAAAGCGCAGCACGTGACAGTGATTTGTCGATTCGTTCACGAACGAAAAAACACTTATCCAAACACTTTTGATATCATCGCGGTTCAGAATCTTTGATGTTCATAGACTACACACTACAACAATGTACATTTTTTTTGTGTGTAAATTCGTTCACAAATAAGTCGCAACAAAGCGCATTTTATCCTCGACAGCATTTGTTTGTTTTATTTCCAGTGAAAACATAAAAGTATAGGTGTTTGCATTGATTCAGGTTTGTATTATTGAGATAACCGAAATCATTCATGCTAGAAATGTATTTTGTAAAGTTGTAGTAAACGTCTAGGGTAATATTATAGTTAGTTGAATATTATATTTTGTTTTAAAAAGTTACCTTATATATGAGGTAAAATATGAAGCTTAAATGAAGCAGGAGAAAGTGCGTGTCGTCTGTTTTCCTTTGTGTGTGAAAGTGTAATCTGATCTCAAGCAGCGAATGCAAAAGATTTAAAATTCTTCTTCTAGTGTTTTGGCGGGTTACTGACCATTGTAAAAGCTGCATACCGCCACCTACTGTGAGTAAATGATCAAATCAAACAGTCTTTCGTCTAGAGATCAGTCAAGCCATGATTTGACCTTGGCTAGATTTGACCAGTTTCACATAGAAATAATCTTCTATTTCTAACTATAAAGGTTTTCATTTTAATAGATTTTTAAATATATTGTGAAGCCCGATCTCATGAAAGTGCGTTTCTATTCCACGAATATTATTTATCGTGCCATTTATACGCCAAAACGTACTCGGTTACTAACGTAACCTCGGTTCTCTCTAGAAGAGGGAACGAGTACTGCGTAAGATATCTTACGCTAGGGGAAAATCCTTTTTCCGCGAGATATTGAAGCCAAAAATTATCCTTAATTTTGTAATAATGCAAAACGCGTTGCGGCAGCATACAGACATAGGCGAGGCAGCTCGCGCGCCTATTGGCTGTTCTGCGGCAACTGCAGCAGCCTATCGAGCGAGGCCTGGCGTGACGCCAGACCCAATGAGGGTGCTTCGCGCCCGCTGCATCACGTCCCGCCGAAACGGGCGTGGTCTAGGCCTATAAATACCGCTCGCAGGCAGCTATTATCTGGTTTTTCATCATCGAAGCAACCAGAGCGTGCGCATGCACGGCAAGATACGCAGTACTCGTTCCCTCTTCTAGAGAGAACCGAGGTTACGTTAGTAACCGAGTACGTTCTCTTACGAGAGGTCTCTCGTACTGCGTAAGATATCTTACGCTAGGGGACCCAATGCAAAACGCCGTGCATGCTGAGATCTGACACCAAAGACCCAAGGGCGAAAGCCCGGGGTTCATATAGTGCACAATCACCCAGGGAACTCACAGGGAGTCCGGGAAGAGGGAGGGGCGAAGCCGCACTCTTCCACATAAGGCAGCGTCGCTTAGACGCGAATTTCATCATACAGACAGGGCGGGGTACGGCCTGAACTGATGGGGAAATGTGGGTCTTACACAGTTTGCCCAGGCACATCTTGTGCTACTGCTTTTCACTGTCGATCATCGAGCTGTGCTCAGTAGACGCAGCATTCTGAGCTGATAGCATCAGGTCAGATAATACTGGTTAACTAAACCGACAGCAGCCTGGCCTGCAGGGCGGGAACCTCTAGGTTGTAAAACCTTATAAATGTAGACGGGGAGGCCCAGCCCGCCGCCGTACAAATATCTTGCAAGGCAATCCCACTCGACCAGGCCCACGAAGAGGCCATGCCTCTCGTGGAGTGCGCTCTGACACCCAACGGGCACTGCATGCCCTTGGAGGCGTATGCTAGCGCTATAGCATCAACTATCCATCTGGATAGGCTCTGTTTCGACGCGGCTAGTCCCTTAGAACGCCCGTTGAACGAAACAAAGAGCTGCTCTGTCTGTCTGAAAACAGACGAGCGAGACACATAAGCTCGTAATGCCCTGACTGGGCAAAGGAGGCCCGCGTCTCTTTCCTCATCAGGGACCGGTAGGGCTGACAGGGAGATGACCCGCGCCCTAAACGGTGTGTTGAGGGATTTCGGAACATAACCGTGCTTAGGTTTGAGTATAACTTTTGAGTCATTAGGCCCAAATTCCATGCACGTCGCTCTCACAGAGAGCGCGTGTAAGTCCCCTATGCGCTTCACTGAAGCGAGAGCCAGCAGAAACACAGTCTTAAAAGACAGATGTTTCAGATCAATCGTCTGTAAAGGCTCGAATGGTCCACCTTTCATGGCTTCCAGTACCGTAGAAAGGTCCCATACGGGGACTGAGGGAGGTCTGGGAGGATTCAGTCTCTTAGCCCCTCTAAGGAAGCGGATGACTAAATCGTTCCTTCCTATTGACTGACCAAGCGTTGTTCTCGAGAACGCTGCTATAGCCACCACATAAACTTTGAGCGTTGAAGGGGTCCTGCCCTTATCCAACAGCTCTTGTAGGAAGGAAAGCACCTCCGTCACTCCACAGTCTGTGGGTGACACGCCACGGGCTGTGCACCAGCCCGAAAACACTGACCATTTCGAGGAGTAGAGCCGTCTCGTAGACGGAGCTCTAGCCTGCGTGATCGTGTTTAATACTCCCTTAGGGAGTTCAACATGTACCCGTTGATGGCCCAGACATGAAGGGACCACAATTCCGGGTGAGGATGCCAGATCGAGCCGTGGGCCTGAGAGAGGAGGTCTCTCCTCACTGGCACTGGCCACGGGGCAGTGCTCGCTAGCTGCATCACAACTGGGAACCAAGGTTGGTTTTCCCAGAACGGTGCTACAAGCAGTACTGAGCATCCTTCTTCCCTGATCCGCTCTATCACCTGAGGCAGGAGAGAGACGGGGGGAAAAGCATAGAGCGGGCGGCGGGGCCATACATGAGCCAGCGCGTCCCTGCTCTTGGAGAAAAATTCCGGACAGTGAGCGTTTTCTTGAGACGCAAACAGGTCTACTTCCGCTCTGCCGAATTTCTTCCACAGCAGTTGGACTGTCTGTGGGTGTAGAGACCATTCGCCTGCCGGAACATTGTTCCTGGACAGTCTGTCTGGTCCTATGTTTAGGAGCCCTGGCACGTGCGCTGCTCTCAGCGAGCGCAGGTTGCGCTGAGCCCATACCAGGAGGCGTTCTGCTAGCCTATACAGGCTCCTGGACCTGAGGCCGCCCTGGCGATTTATGTAGGACACCACAGACATGCTGTCCGAGCGGACCAGGATGTGGCGTCCTTTTATTTGGGGAAAAAAACGTGTCAGCGTGTTGTCTACTGCCAACATTTTGAGGCAGTTTATGTGCAGAAGCTTCTCCCGTTCTGACCACTGGCCGAAGAACGGTCTGCCCTCGAGCAGCGCTCCCCATCCCGAGGTGGATGCGTCCGTAGACACCACCCTCACCCTCGAGGAAGTCCCCAGGCTTACACCTGATTGGTACCAGTCGTTCGCTTTCCAAGGTTTCAGAGCTGTGACGCACTTCTGATTGACCTTGAGACGAAGCAGGCCGGATGTCCACGCTCGGCGTGGGACTCGCGCTTTCAGCCAGAACTGCAGTGGGCGCATGCGGAGCAGGCCCAGCTGGAGCACTGATGATGCTGAGGCCATGAGACCCAGCATCTTCTGGAATTTCTTGAGCGGGACAGATGCGCCACAGCGGAAAGAGTTCGCTGCACGCTGAATGTCTACCGCGCGCTGTGGTGATAGTCGCGCTATCATGGACAGCGAGTCCAGCTCTGTGCCCAGGAAAGATATCGTCTGACTGGGGGACAGAGAGCTCTTCGCCCAATTGACTCTGAGACCCAAATTCTCGAGGTGATCGAGTAAAATGGTTGTGTGCTCTATGAGCACTGAGCGAGATTGCGCTAGAATCAGCCAATCGTCCAAATAGTTCAGTACTCGCACGCCCCTCATTCTGAGGGGTGCGAGCGCCGCATCCATGCACATCGTAAATGTACGGGGTGCCAGGGATAAACCGAACGGCAGGACTATGTACTGATATGCCTGGCCCTCGAAGGCGAATCTCAAAAATCGCCTGTGACGTGACGCTATCTGTATTTGAAAGTACGCGTCTTTCAGATCTATTGACACGAACCAGTCTCCTCGGCGAATCTGCGCGAGGATTTTTCTGGTCGTGAGCATCCTGAACTGTCGCTTCACAAGCACTCTGTTCAGTTGCCTTAGATCTAGTATGGGTCTGAGACCCCCGTCTTTTTTCGGTACCAGGAAGTATCTGCTGTATAGCCCTCCTTCGCTCTGAACTTGAGAGAGAGGCTCTATGGCCCCTTTGCTCAATAGTTTCGCCACTTCGGCTCGAAGTAAATGTGCTACTTCTGTTTTACCGTGGTCTCGACGCGCGCCGTATAGGGGCGAGGGCGTCGGCGAAACTGCAGCGAATAGCCTCTTTTTATAATGTTTAGCACCCACTTCAAAACCCCAGGCAGCTTTGCCCATGCATCTGCATGAATAGCTAGGGGTTGAATACGAAGCGTGCTCCGTTCGCTCAGCGATGGAGAGGCTTCGGTGTGCTGTAACACAAGCGTCACGCTCGTGACATTTGAGGCAGGGGCGCGCTGATAACAGCGGGCAGATTACCCGCGCTCGACTCCTCTGCGGTGGTCAACCGAGAGGGGGAGGGCTGGGCGAGTCCCGTAGGGACTGTCATGTCTGTGCGTGGATGTGGGCGCGGGATAGCGGGCACATTTACCACACCGAAAGCATTGTTCGCTTGAGTGAAGCGAATGCACGTTGGTTTTGTTTTTACAGAAACCGTGAGACATGCATAACGTAGTGTTTGTGGGCACTGGGTAGTGGGCACATTTACCATGTTTGATGCGCAATCGATCTGAGTCGATTTATGTGCGCGAGCCCTGTGTGACGGGCTGTGCTTGTGTGTGGAGATGGGCACTGGGCAGTGGGCATTCTTTCTACACATAAAACACCATCGGCCGTGGCCGGGACACCAGAAAATTCACTCTTATGGGATTTATCTGGGTAGCCGTAAAAGCGGCGTTTGTGTGCAGGCAAGCGTGCTGCGTCGCTGACTTGTTTACTGCAGAATACACTGGAACAGTCACATTTTCTGGAACTGAACGAGCGAGAAGTTGCCATAGAAACAGAGAGCGTCAACATGCTGGCGTTTATTGCAGGCCTGCGTGCATTACAACAGGCTCGTTCACTGCAATATTGACATTTCCAGTCGCCTAAATTTCAGAGGGGAATGAGAAATGTATAAGAAATGGAGGTCGGTCCGTCCGCAGCGGGACCAGAAAACTCTCTTTTCTCCTTAGGCCAGTGACGCACGGAAAACCATAGAAACGGTGTTTGGGTGCAGGCGAGCGGGTTGTACAACGCGCTCGTTGGCTGCAAAATACACATCTGCAGTCGCCTTTCAGGGAACTGACAGAGCGAAGCATTGGCGGCATAATTGATCTGCCGCTAGACCGGGATTCGAACACCGGTCTCTCGTGCGGAAAACCTAAGATTCCGCCACTGAGCCACAGGGGGGAACACAAAGGCTTTCAGATGCACGAGCATATAAAAGGGCGTCAACATGTTATCTTCGGCGTTTGCTTGCAGGCGCGCTTGTATTAAAACAAGCTCGTTTGCTGCAATATTGATATTTCCAGTCGCCTGATCAGGGAACTGAGAAATTGAAGGTCAGTCCAACCTCGGCGGGACTAAAAACACTCCTTTCTCCTTTCGCCGGTGAGTGACGCATGAATGGGGCGCAGAGGCAGGGTAGCTTTCTTATAACGTGAAGAAAAACTAACCCCGACCGTCCGCTTCCAGCCTCCCTTGTGAGCGGCGCATTTTGCGCGGCTTGAACAGAGGGAGAGAGAAAGCTAGCCCCGTGACCGTCCGCTCCTGACATCCCCTGTGAGCGGCGCGGTTTGCGCGGCTCGAACAGAGGGAGAACAGGTATCGGGTTGGGGGGGCGGAGGAGCAGTCTCGGAGAAGGATGCCAGGTGAGTCCTAAGAGTCACCATAGGCAGTAACTAGCTCGCAGTGAGGGCAGTCGCCGTCAGCGAGCGCGAGAGCTGCGTGATCCACGGAAAAGGGGCGTCTTCAAAAAGACGGCCAGCTCTTTTAGTGCAATCAGATTGTGTGTCGCGGCGGCGAGCACACACACATACATAAACACAGTAGCAGAGAAAGGATATAACGCCGGATAGCGCAGCAGGAAGGCAAGGAAGGCGGCCAGCGACTTCAGTGACTTGTCCCGCTGAAGGTGCTCTCTCTCAGACGGCGCGGCTTCTTCTCCAGCTCCAGCTCCAGCGATGCGTGTGCTTCGCTTGAAGGATGAAAAATCAGATAATAGCTGCCTGCGAGCGGTATTTATAGGCCTAGACCACGCCCGTTTCGGCGGGACGTGACGCAGCGGGCGCGAAGCACCCTCATTGGGTCTGGCGTCACGACAGGCCTCGCTCGATAGGCTGCTGCAGTTGCCGCAGAATAGCCAATAGGCGCGCGAGCTGCCTCGCCTATGTCTGTATGCTGCCGCAACGCGTTTTGCATTATTACAAAATTAAGGATAATTTTTGGCTTCAATATCTCACGGAAAAAGGGATTTTCCCCTAGCGTAAGATATCTTACGCAGTACGAGAGACCTCTCGTAAGAGAACTAGTTTTTGCGTGCATTTGATACGCAGTTTTCGCATGTATATGATACACACGCACTCGCACCCCTAACCAAGTGGTTTACGAAGTATATGCACGCAAAAAACATGTTTGGCGTATAAATAACACGAGAAATAAGATTCGTTCTTTCATGAGATCGTGTTGAATATTCTCTACCTTCTCCCCGATTATTTTGCCAGTGTTTGTCGAAGTTGCTTTTAATTAGTGATTTGCCTTCTTTTTTTTCCAGAGGAATCTCTATTTTATAATTATTTTTCAATGCTATATTTAGCTAATTTGTCTATTTCATTTCCTTGTATCCCTACATGTGCTGGTGTCCTGCAGAATTGGAGCTAATTTATTTTTTATTTAATGCAGTACACAACTCAAAAAACAAATAGACTCATGCTAAATATTTTGAATGAAAATAATAAGATCTGTTTTCGTAAAGACCCTATAGAAATTAGGAAATATTGCAGAAATATAGGACTTACAATGGATGCTAGATGCTCCGCTTTGATTAACAAAGAAATGTCTGTTGATCACTGGCAGTGGCAATAAATAAATACAGTCCACTTTGATTTTATGAAAAACATAAAAAGAGTATATTATTTCTATTGTCAGGCTTTGTTCAGCTTATAATAGAACATCTAAATAATACATGAGATAAATACCCATATAGGGTAAGTGTGCCCATATACCATTTAAGCCCACTTTCAACTCAAATTAAAAAAGAGAAAATCATATTTTATCCAGCTCATTATTGTAAGTAATCCAGTGATTTGTTACTTTCCTGACTTTTTGTTGTTGTTTGTTTTCAATGGCGATGACGTGCATGCTGTCTCAAGGGACCTCACACAAAGACACACAGAAACGTTGGTGTTTCGGGACCCTTCAGAAATCAACACATTTCTGCCTTTTTCATCCATTTCTTTGGTAAGTACATTAATATTATGTCACATAACAGATAAATGTATTGTTTTTTGTGTATGAACAAATAATAATTTATCATTCTATATAATTTTCCTTTAAATGGAAAGATGAGTTTTATTAGCTTGTGCACAAAGCTAATATCAAGGTCAAACTATTAACCTTACTGAAAGATAGACTCCCAAAGAATTAAACATGGGAACAACAATTTTTACATTAATTTACAAATAAATACATCATAACAATTTATGGGCTTAAATGGTACAGTGCCACAAAATGCATGAGAAATATAGCCAACACAATCTAACCATGAATTAAAAAATACACAATAAAAATTACTAGGATGCTTAGTCCACAGTATATTTAAGCTCTATGCATGTCTTTGTAAACATATCTTACATTTTTAAAGGAAAAACATTTATTCCTTTTTTTTCCCACCATTACTCACTGTGGAACCATTTAAGCCCACCTTATGTGTTTCAACTACCTTAATTTACAACTATATTTACATAGGCTTACAAATTATACACATTAATTCAAATGAGATTGAGCCTGTTTTGTCTTAAAGTCCCTTATGTATTACCAGGCATAACTCGGGAGCCAAGCCAAGTTAAGGTTCCAGAGGGATCCTATTTTCTCAAGAGTCCCAAGCCCCTGGGACCGTACGGTTCCGAGATACCACCACTTCCTATCCAGGTTTGACCAGGCATTACTCTGGACCCAAGCAGTGTTGGGGCTCCAGACTCGGGGCAGACTCGGGGCATGGAGGGGCCACTAGGAGACCCCCCTAAGCCCAGAGTATAGAGTCCTAACTTGGCTTGGCTCCCGAGATACACCCGGTTGATTCCAGCTCCAACTCCAGAGTCAGGCCGACTTAAAGGAGAACTTGGTAACTTTTTTTAACTTAATAAAACTGTCTAGAAATCATTTGGATGGTTAAACAACCTGTTCTGGTGATATTGGTGACTTTCCCCGCTCCCCCCAGCGTTCCCAGGCGGAAAACCAACCTTGCAACTTGCGCACTGCCGTCCCGGTAAAGTGAAATTGGAAGCGAGAACTAGAACGAGAACGAGCGCGAAACACAAATTGCTTTACGGCAATTCGACATAAACACACACGCATGTATGATGTATTATGTGTATTACCAGATTACTCACCTCGGTAGACATAGTTCCACACGATACAGTTGGCTTGCTCCGATCAAAACAAACGCACATGAGCAGCGGTAGAGAGGGGGAGGAGGCCGCCGCAAGTGAGTTTTTTACGACTGTGTTGTGAAATATACGCCCCCCACAGCTGTAGGGGGAGCTCGTGGGGAAAACATGCAACAACAAAAGGGAAAATCAGCGAAGAAGTGACTAGAGTTCGCTAGAGTTACAGAGTTCTCCTTTAAGGCTCCAGACCACCGTCCTGGACCCCCAGGCACTAACACCTACCCATCCCACCCAAGGCTCTAATCAAACATTAGTAAAAGGATTTTTTTTAATACTTCACTGTCACTGAATAAATATATTTATGTTTTACTTCTTTAAAATAAAATATTTTTTATATTTTGTGAATCAATAATGATTTGGGCTTATTTGGAACACATGCGGGCTTAAATTGTGCCAAAGTACCAATTAAGCCCATGCCAGACTTCTGACTTTATTCATAAAATATCTTAATTTTATATTCTAAAATCTACATCAACTAATTAATACATTGTCAAATGAGAGATAAATCTTGCATTTTAACAAATGATTTTTCTTATAAACCATGCCAATATCTATGAAAAAAAACCTAGACTTAGATTTTGGTGGGCTTGGTACACTTAACCTATATTGTTTCATATCTAATTATTTTACAAAAGAGCCATGTGGTGCTAAAGGGACTTTGCTACAGTCTTGTGTGAATGCCATTCAAAATCTCAAGTACTTTATAGGCTGAATTGGCAAAAAAAGAAGACAAACTCTATCCTTTTCAGCTCAAATTCTGAATTATGGTATTGTATGGTGTATGATTTCTATAGCACTTTATACAATAGATTATTACAAAGCAGCTTTACAGTGATAAACAGGAAAATAATGATCAATGATGCAAACAGAATTCAACTGCAATAAAACAAGGAACCCAAACTCCATCACGTGACAGAAATGGAGAAAAAAAAAAACCTTGGGAGAAACCAGGCTCAGTCAGGGGACCAGTATGGTGTGGTTATGATTCTAGGCTAGACTAGGTAAACCCAGCCCGATCTGCCGGTGATTAGATTTCGCCCTGCAGCTCAGGCTGGAAACCTGTACATTCTTCTATCCTGCTTTCGTTACAAATTTGCGGGGACCAATCACAAACTGGCGCCCTATTGGCGGGTTTAATCCATAGACAGTATATAAACTGGACACAGCGACCCCATAGGTTTCAACGGAGAAAAGTGAAGCAAATTAGAAGCACTCACTTCCTGATGGTCGAGCGTACTGCGCAGACTCAAACTGAGCTTGACGACGTGGATGTGACGTGAGCAACCTGTCTGACAGTTGTAAGTCTTCTAGTAGCTGTCCCAAGAGAAATCTGAATTATTCCCTTCCGAATCTTGCAGAGACGGAGAGTGTGAGTAGGAGCTGTCCATGAGCTAGGAGCAGGAGCAACTTTATGACTCTCTATGGGCTTCTCCCTTGACTTTATCTGACTGTATGCCTCCACGTCCCCCCGATTGACTGCGAGCTTCTCCTTCTGTCTATACGGTAATTTCCAGAGAGTCGCGTGGTTATGACACAATCGTTAGCCTATTTTTTACATAAACTGCTTCTAAGGGGCCATAACGTAAGATACAAGGTAATGGAGCCTTTTATACATTGTCGTGTTTCTTTAGAAATAAACAATGGACAAATGGAGTCTTTAAACGCCTCAGATGTAGTTATTCGCTGTCAAAGTGACGCCAAAATGAATGGGAGTCAATGGAATGCTAACAGCAGGTGATGGCTTGTTAGCCAATGGCGGCCCCTGGGGATGGTACGCTATTCGAGAGCTCGATTACCCCCCTGGTTTAATCCAATCCAATTCCTTTTAACCTCTCGACGATGCTCAATGGCTTCTTTAGTTTAGCAAACAAATCGCTCGAGTGGGTGTAAATACCACTCACTTTCATGTTTTTTTTTTGCACAACCTGCAAAAATCGCTCAATGCCATTGCTGCTTCTGCAAACCGCTGATCAATGCCTGGAGTTTTCGCTGCAAAGTACATCACCTGGATCGTTGGTCTGATTGGTTTAAGGACTATCCAATTACGTACAGAGTCATTTGAACTATGCCTGTTGATCACGCCTCTTGTTCAGTAGAAAATACAGACCAGAATCCCTAGACTAAAGGCGCTTTTCCATTACCAGTACCTCCACAATAGTACCTGGTCGTCATAGCGATGCCGCAGGAAACTATTCTCTCTGACCAATCAGCAGTCTGCCATGTTTTCACGTCACATTTTAGTATCGCCGGAGGTGATACGAAAAAAAGTACCTGTAAGCAGGTACAGGTACAACTTTTACACAGTGGAAAACCAAACAGAGGCGAGGCGAGACGAGCTGGTACTGTGTAGTGGAAATCTTAAAAGACTGAGCTTGTTCTGGTGATAGCCAGACTAATTGTTAGGCTGCATCACAAGTTAAAATTGTGGATTGATATTATTCAGAAAATTTCATCAAATTCCTTCTGTATCAGAATTAGAGTACATCACGCCAACATATGAAGGCGGAGGAGTTAAAGCTGGCCGTCTGTGCAGAGGACTTGTCTGGTTCTCATGTGCAGAGGATATGTGCCGATGAGTCTTTTGTCTCATTGTTTACAGTCTGAAAGTGCTTATAGTCAAAAATGAGGCCAATATATTTTGTTCAGCATGATTATTTAATAAAGCAAAAATAAGGCACAAGGTTAGAAAAAATAAGACAAAACAGGTTTATAAAGAGATATACAGTGTATAAGTGCAGCTGTAGGCCTATTTTTTTACAAACATCTGCAGAATTAAACAATGCTGGAGCAGTCAAAGATATTTAAGAAGAATGTTGACCCTTTAAAGGGATACTTTAACTAAAAATAAAAATGATGTCAGCATTTATTCATGTTGTTTATTTTTTCCCCCAAAATATATTTCTTCTGCTCAAGAAAGTCATGCATGTTTGAAATGATGAGGGTAAATAATTCATGACAGCATTATAATTTTGTGTCTATCACTTTAAAATATAGCATTAAGGATTTCTGGAAATTAAGCAGAATATCATTTATCCTTTGGAATCATACAGATACAGTCTAACAGAGATCAGGATGTAGTTTTCTGGTCGCTCCATTGCATATTAAACATAGAATGTACATGTTACACAAGAATCAAGTCAATAGACAATGACAATAACAATGAATAGACACATTTGCATAGAGTATTCCAGGAATCATACAGAACTTATAACTCTACACATAATTAAATGAAATTGTTTATTAAACATCCCTGCATAATACCCCAAGTTATACCATGGTCTGGGTGAATACTCGATTCTGATTGGCTGCAGGGTGTCCATTAAAAAGTGATAGAGAACACCTAGTAAAGGAGTTCTGGTGAAACTGTTTACCGTTCGAAATTAATTAATAAATGCGCTGGCTACTTCAGCTGTGAGTAACCATAGCAACAGGCAGTCAAAGTATCCGCTGAGCGGACAATAAATATCTCCGGTTGCTAAATAAACCGTCAGGCGTAACCAGGGAAACCAAGTTATTGTTTGCAAAAACTTTAGATTTCGATTGTAAAACTAATTAAAATATAAACTAATGTTTTAAAAATGTGTTATTTGGCAAGTGATCATGGTATAAGCGGGTTAATGCCCTTCGAGGTGTCCATTGTCAGCTATATATGGACTTCGGCGGAGGCAACCGCCTCGCCGTCGTCCATTAATACCTGACAATGGACACCTTGTCGGGCATTAACCCTTACATATATGAATATGATATAGACAAAGTGGCACCACTTAAGACTCTGCTGTCCCATTATTCATCTACAGTCTTCCTGGTTTTATGGATCTATTTCCATGTTCACATCATTGTCTTCCAAGTTAAGATTTAAAGATTTATATTCAGAGAGTAATTTTAGGATGTCAGATCTCTCACTTTTCTTGGCCTGTGTGATGATACTTTCCAGGATGGGCTGCATGGAATAGGCATATTCCACAATGCTTTTAATTTGCTGTTTTGCTCCTGGGTACGCATATCCACCAGTGTGCACACCAATCAGATAGCAGTGCTCATCAAAAACTGGAGAGCCAGAAGATCCGTGAAAGAAACAAGAGTCGTAATGGATCTTGTTGTCATGATTTTCCCATTTCTCTGCCAAACACTGTTGTGTTATCACATGAATGAAATCACGATTCTCAGTTGCATGTTTATCTGCAGCCTCTTTTAGATTCTCTCTCTCAATGATGAAGCAGGGGTCCATTTTCTTGACCCCTTCTCCTGGATGTCCCACAATGCAGATCCCACCATGGTTAGGATGAGGGCCATGAATGTATCGACTGAGTAATCCAGGACCGTTAGCAATTCCATCAGTGGCTTTCAGTTCAAGAAGAGCAAAGTCAAGATACCTGCCCATGTTGTCTTTGCCATAATAGTACGCTGCAATCTGTTCCTTGATTGGCACATACTTGGTCTCATTTGCTTCCAGATCTTCATATCCAAATACAGCAGTGAATGTCTTTGAAAGCTTCTTGGAGAAAGGGTCAAATTCTCCAATAACATGAGCATTAGTGAGGATGAATCTGTCAAAGAGTAAGAAACCGGTTCCTATGGCGGATCCCTCCACTCGAATCTGACACACAGCATCAGAGAGTCTCATGAGCTGCTTCACTTTCTTCACCACCAAGAAATTTTCAACACTTTTTTGATATTCTTCTTTGATGAACTTAAGAACCTCAGACTTGTTCTTTAGGTTCTCTCGCTGCTGTAACGTCTCCAGTAAATCTTTAAACTGATCACGCAGAATTTTCGCAATCTCTTCAGATTTGTCTATGGGTTTAACTACATACCGCTTGGTTGAAGGATCGGTCGACTTTGTTGTGTTTCCATTTTGGGTTTTTTCTCGCTCAGTGTTGATGGGATTCTGGCTTGGCCTGGCATTTTCTGCCGCATCAGCATCTGAAGCAACATTAGGCTCAGTTTGGACACGAGTCGCATCATCCTGACTCTCTGGCTGATTGTTGTCACTGATAACAACTACCTGGAAAGTCTTTTTGTTAAGCGTTTTTGTTACAGGTAATGAAAATTCATGTTTTATCACTGTACCAGACTCAGAAAGTCCACAGTGTTTACTGAAAATGACATCATTGAATCGTCCATCACGTTTAAGAGCAGTTTTGACTTCCTCTCCTTTGAATGCAAACACACAAACATAACGAACCTTTTTCCTCAAAGCTTTGCTCTTCAGTAAACATGTCACTGTTGGCCCTCCTTCTTTTTCAACCAAAAAGGTGACTAATGTTTCAGGTTTACCTCTTTTACTGACTTGATTTGTAGAACTATTTCCATCCTTTTGGATGAAAGTTATGTCTAAGATATCATCTTCTTCAATAAGACAGCAGGGGAAATCTGACTTCACAGCAGCTCTAGGATCTTTTCTATTGGTTCTTTGGATGAGTATTTCTTTCTGATTATTCTTCTGTTTGTCTTTTTCACTCATGAAAATTCCCGTTGTATTAAGAGCCTCAAGCACAGTCATGGAAGTTTTAAATGGCACTGAATATGTCTCAGAGTTTAAACAAAAAGTAAAAGTGTGTTTTTTCTCTTCGACTTCCTGTTAAAATGAGAAAAAAAAATATTTATGTACACAAGTAGGCCTATTCAAGTGAATTCCACTGAAGAAATGTTTGTAACAAATGATTAATTATGCATGTGTTACAGAAAGTGATCTACCAGCTGCAGATCTTTTGTGGGTCCCTCTTCAACTTCTTTCTTAAATGAATGAGCCGTCGTTTTCTGGGAAAATGTCAACAACAGTGAAGTTAATGCAGGCGTACCACTGTCTACATCTTTCTACAATCATTTAAATAATGAAAAGGACATTTATGGAACATTCATGTTATGGAAATTTCACAGCAAAGCAAAACAAATGTCTTTTCACCCTGAGAGGGAAACACATATACCTCAAGAAAATACAGTGTATAGAACATTCAATAACATCTGCTGTAATTGACAAGTTGAAATCAGTGATATTTTATTACAGTTCAAACAGAATATTTTTGATTTGTTACCATTCCATCTGTGTCTTTATTTCTACAATGAGAGTTAAAACACTGCGAAATAACAATGATTTCTTTAAAAATGGTCTTTTATAAGAATATCATTCAAGCTGGGTGCACACTGTGTGATTTTGGCCACGATTTGGCCGCCTGAGACAAATTTAGCAAATCCTAAAAGATTCCTCTGATCCTAGGATAAAATCTGAAGTCTTTGATCATAAGTTTGACATGTTCACCGACAGCCGATTAATGACAGTTGCGATCAAATTTTACCTCAGACGAAGTTCTGGCAGAATCAGAATTGCAGTGTGACTTCTCCTACGACGACCGTCAAATTGTCTTCGTTAATCAAGACAAGCCATGACCAAAATAAACATTAGAGATTTCTTTGTAGTCACCATTGGATCATTATTGCAGTGATTATTAGGTTTGTAGCATGATGCTGCATCAAATTTGGGAAAAGTTTTGATATGTTCACTTAAGCCTTGTTTATACTTTCGCGTGGCACCGCAGCGCGAGTCTCCGCAGACTGCGCGCGCACCTCAGCAAATGGACGAGGCATTTATACTTGACGCGCTCGCCGTTGTACTATTCTTTGAAACAAGAGGGGGCGACTCGAGTAATTGTCCTCTAAACCATCAGGAATCAGCGGTTAGAAGAAGCTATACACGCGTGACAATGTTTATTTTAGTACACCACCACCAATACCACACTACAAAAAGAATCATGTAAAACCCAGTAAACCCTGAGATTATTACTAGTGACAATAAAACAAAATATATGGATATGAGAATGTGTATACAATATAACTAAATTAACAATCTCTTACATATTTTCTAATTTCACTAAACATTTCATTAACATTTTTATTAAACATGGACCTTTATGTTCATTAAAAATACTTTTTATGCTATTGTATGCTCATTTTTCAAATACTGTAAGCAACTAATTTAGACGTGCAAACTGGGTGCCGGTGTGGTGAGAAGTTCGAGCTCGGCCAGATTCGGCTTGAAGTCGTTCATCTTCGGATGCTGAGCCGCGCACGCTGTTACAAAAAAAGCCGTGCACACCGTCAAGCGAAATGGGGTCTTGCGCACCCAACGCGCACGACCGCCCACAACGCAATGACGTAGTTTTTGCCGCGCGCACCTTCACGCTCGTGCGGACGTGTCGAGTATAAACCTAGCTTTAGGGTGTACTCACTTTTGTTGCCAGCTATTTTGACAATAATGGCTGTATGTTGAGTTATTTTCAGAGGACAGTAAATATATACTGCTATACAAGCAGCACACTGACTACTCTAAAATATATCCAAGTTTCATTTCTATAGTATTGTCCCTTGAGAAGATATACTAATGTTTGCTGAAATGTGAGGGGTGTACTCACTTTTGTGAGATACTGTAGCCTATATGTTTGGCAACACGTCTTCTAACACTCATTGATGGAGTGTGTAGCTTTTCATTTCTTAAATAATCATGTAGGAAGACACATCATGGCCATATTCCAGGATGACAATGTCAAGATTCATCAGGCTCACATTCAGGGTTGCCAGGTGCCAGCAAGGTTTTCCAGCCAAAAACCTCGTCAAAAACCGCGAGAATGCACAAAAAAACGCAAAAAAAATGAACACAAAAGTAGGCTACACTGACTTCAGTCAGACTATTCTACTATTAAACTACAAGCTTATGTTACGGAAAATAATGCAATAAACTTAGGCTATCAATGAGTCTGTTTATTGTCAATAAAAGTCGCTTGGAACAAAAGCATTCAGTAACATAAAAACATTGAGTGGATATATGGACATAAAAAATAACCCACTTTAACATTTCAATTATTTCAAATAGCAACATGAAATGCATATTCTTAGGGCTGGGAGAAAAAAAAAAATCGATTCACCTAGGTATCGTGATTTTTTTTTAAACGATTTTAAAATCGATTTTTTTATTACAGAATATTACCGATATTAATTCAAATGAAATTGCTTTATTTTTGCCCTTCCTTATAGATAAGGTTGACAGAAGTTAGCCACTTTCATTCCAGCAGAGGATGAAATGTGTCGTTATAGCTGCACGATTCATCTTTAAAAGACTGTGATCTTGATTCAAACACCCACGCAATCTTCTTCCATTTCGTCTCTCTATTAAACCTTTGACAAAATCATATCGCAACATTCAAATCTGTGTTGGCGCTGCCGCTGACCCGGAGAGAGTTGTCATGAAACCGCAGTGTCAGTCAGCTAGCTAAGTTTGAAAACCCCGCGAGTGTGTTGTTTGTTTGGGGGGGCGGGCGGTGCCGGCGTGACGTGACGTGAACTTGAAGGTAGTGGGGAGGGAGTGTCTGTTGTGAGTTTAGGGGGCACGTCAGCCAGAGTTGTAGTGTGTGTGTGTGTGTGTGTATGAGTGAGTGAGACTGCTGCCTGCTGAACATTGGGTCGCAGGAAGAAGGATCTGAAGTGCCGGTGTTTCGGGAACAAAAACCTGCCGAACTGATCCGAAACCAGCCCAATTTTTATCCACCCAAACCCATTTTTGCCCGCAAAATAGATTGCAAAACCGCCCAATCTGGCAAATCTGCTCACATTGTGAAAGAATGTTTATGAGGGAGCTTGAAGAATAATTTTCACACATGAATCAGCACCTCTGAGTCTAGATCTTAAATTCATTGAAAGTCATTGGGATGTGCTGGAGGAGACTTTACAGAGAGCTGGACTCTTGCATTGTCAATACAAGATCTTGACCAAAAACTGATGCACCTCTTGATGGAAATAAAGGTTGTGATGTTATTTCCATCAAGAGATGCATACATTTTTGGACGAGACATTCATACTATATATAACATCCGTTTTTAACAGTCGCGAAGTAAGACTCAAGCCAATTGTAGTTACTGCTTTATGTAGTTTGCAATTTCAGACGCATCCAGAATGACATATTTGGGTCCTGGACACCTGGTCTAGAGCGTCCTGTTCGATCAGCTCTCAAATTCACTTCAAATCAAATGACAGCTTTCTCACAACACTGCTCAAATCATTGATGTAGCTTCATCTCAACTCGGTCATTGCCACTACTGAAAACTGGAATTCACCATTATTTTATTTGTTCCAAGCTAAAACTGTGCCATTGTTACATTGTTTTGCTGTTGTACAAAATACATTAAAGTGCTAGATAATGTTTTCTTCATTTGTGGCTTTGAGAATTTCAGAAAACTTTCATATGGTGACATTTGGACGGTGTTGATGAAAGTTACTTTTAAAAGTAATGCATTACAATATTGCGTTACTACCAAAAAAAGTAATGTGTTACGTACTTTTTATCACCTGGGCTGGGCTTGCTATAACAAAAAAAGTTATATTTTTGGCAAATGTAAAGGAAATGTAAATTAATTTGGTCACACCAAATGAATAAGCCTCAGGCATATAAAATGCATATTTACGCCTGTACAGTAGAGGGCACCACTCAAACTAACCTTTCAGCTGTGCTGCCATTCTGGATTAAAGAACAATAGGATAGAGGAGAAGGAAGTTCAATGCTCTTTATTTCTTAATCTAATCTAAAGTCCTTTTTGCTTATTAGTATGGATGAATTAGACCATTGAAGGTCAGCAGCAAAGACATTGGTAAATAAAGTGAGATTAAATAGTATATTTGTGTAATTTAATATAGTTAACCCTCAGGCACTATAATTCACAGTAAATTGTGACAAGTGCTTTTTGTTTTGTTTTGCAGGCCTTAAGCACTATAAAACAAGTAACAAATATCATGTCCTTACCTGAACATTGTCACTCGCTTGTGATGTCTCCCCAGATTTATCATCTCTAGCAGTCTGTTTCTGAAAGAGTCAAAGAGACAAAAACATTTCCATTACAACTAAGCCTAAACCCAATGCAGCGTCTAAGCAGAGAGGATGAGAAGGATAACAGTCACCCACACGGCTCTGTTGAAAGGAGCTTCGAAGGTCGGTCTGCTTCAGTTTTTTGTTGGGTGGTACTTTAGGCATGTTTTTGACCGTTCTGTGTATCTTTGAACAGAACAAATGATGAAGTGCTGAGAAAGATTTTTAACTTGCTTTTTTTAACTTGTTTTTTTCTTAACAATTTAACCTTAAAATTAGTGACAGTCACCTATTATTCTTAAAGGCACACTATGCTAGATTTGTACTTTAATATAACAGCTTCGAAATCATTTCTATGGTAAACAAACTCGTAGTAGGGCGAATCATCCCGATAGCAAAGGGGGGGACCAGTCACCAGCAATGCAAGTTTGAGAGGTGGCGCCCCGACAAATCTCACGAGAATCACAACTTGCTTTACGGCACGACGTCACATACATCAACAACATATGAAGCAGCCTCTATGGAAGACACTAGCACGCATTTCAGACGTGAATCAAGAAAACCAAGAACGTGTGGTCGGAAGAGTGCAGAGACGGCTCTGCGTGAGTGGTATTTACGACAGCAACGTTGTTTGAGAAAAACGGAAACTGCATAGTGTGCCTTTAAATTAGTATTACCTTAAAACAGTCTTGTGTTATTCTTTTGCTAACATTAATATTTAATTAATATTTTCACAGTCAGATAAGTATAGTTGGCATCCAGTGAGTTATTTGTGAGTGCTTAAGTATTTATCTTCTTTTTTTTAGCCCATCTGTATGCAGTTTAATTGGCTGGTTGGTTAGATTGTTTTGTCCTTGTTTTGCCCATTGACTTCCATAGTAGGAAAAAATATACCATGGAAGTAAACGGCTAACTTACCGTCAGCTGTTTGATTACCAACGTTCTTCAAAATATCTTCTTTTGTCTCACAACGGAATCGATCGTGACAGTGATTGGAAACATTACTAATCCAAACACCTTTGATAGCATTGCGTTTTAGAGCCTCTGATGTTCATAGATACAATGTAAGCTTTTTGGATTGTAAATTCTTTCACAAATAAGTCACAACAAGCTGATTTGATCCTTTACAGCATTTGTTTGTAACCAGTGAAAACATACAATTATAGGTGTTTGTAGTGATTTGTGTTGATATTATTGACGTAACAGATCATTCGATAAAACATTCATGCTAGAAATATATTAAAAGTTGTTGTAGACATCTAGGGTAATATTATGTTTTGTTGAATGTGAGATCTTGTTTTTAAAAAGTTACCTTATGTGAGTTAACAGTTTAAATAAAGCAGGAGAAAGTGAAGTGCGTGTAGTCGGTTTTCCTTCGTGTGTGAAGTGTGATCATCAGCTGATCATGCAGCGCGCGGAAAAGCAAATTCTTCTTCTAGTGTTTTGGCGGGTTACAGACCATTGTAAAAGCTGCATACCGCCACCTACTGTATTGGAGTGAGTAAATGATAAAATCAAAGTACAGTTTTTGGTAAAATCATGGCTTCATTGATCTCTAGACCAGATTCACGTAGAAATAATCTTATGTTTCTACTTATAAATGTTTGAATAGATTTTTAAATATATTGTTTATTCTCTACCTATACCCCGATTATTTTGCCGGTGTTTGTCGAAGTTGCTTTTAATTAGTGATTTACCTTAATTTTTTCCAAACGTTTTCCATAATCTCTATTTTATAATTATTTCCCAATGCTATATTTTGCTAATTTGTCAATTTAATTTTCTTCTACCCCTATATATCTGGTATCCAGCAGAATTGGAGCTATTTTATTTTTATTTAACTCAAAATGCTTCACATATACGCTCATTACGCTGTGATTTACAAAGAAATATGTTTCTGTTAATCATTGGCATGGCAATAAACAAATACAGTCCACTTTCATTTTATGAATTATGTTTTGTTCAGCTCATAATAGAACATCATGTAGAGAAACTCATAGTTGACTAATAATAAATTAGATAAATACCCATATATTGCTTCATATCTAATTATTTTAGAGCCACGTGGTGGTAAAGGGACTTTGCAGTGTTGTGTGAATGAATTGAAGCACTTGAGATTTTTTTGAATGTCAGAGACAGCACAAAAACAGAAATGGCATAAAAAACTCTATCCTTTTTAGCTCTAACTCTGAATTATGGGTGCGAGCTGCATGATGAGACCATAGATTTAAAAAGTAATCAAATCTGCCATTGAGCAGTATTAAAATATCAAGACTTTTTTCTCTCATTCTGTAGGCTAATATACAATTGTACAGAAATGTAATTAAAATCTCAGGAATATTTATTTGAAAATTCAAACAAAACACTACAGTAAAATGTTTCGATATGAGGCGTGTATACTGTATGGGACGTCCCCTATAAGAACTGACCATTAGTTTTTTCTACTTATTAGAAATGAGGTGTTTATAGGCCTCTGAAGTAGTAAAATGTGACAAAACTCCAAAATGCTGCAGTAAAATGTTTTGACATGAGGCATGTATACTGTATGGGACGTCCCCTATAAGAACTGACCATTAGTTTTTTCTACTTATTAGAAATGAGGTGTTTATAGGCCTCTGAAGTAGTAAAATGTGACATATCTCCAAAACGCTACAGTAAAATGTTTTGATATGAGGCGTGTATACTGTATGGGACGTCCCCTGTAAAAACTGACCATTACTTTTTTCTACTTATTAGAAATGAGGTGTTTATAGGCCTCTAAAGTAGTAAAATGTGACAAAACTCCAAAATGCTACAGTAAAATGTTTTGATATGAGGCGTGTATACTGTATGGGACGTCCCCTATAAGAACTGACCATTACTTTTTTCTACTTATTAGAAATGAGGTCTTTATAGGCCTCTGAAGTAGTAAAATGTGACATATCTCCAAAACGCTACAGTAAAATGTTTTGATATGAGGTGTGTATACTGTATGGGACGTCCCCTGTAAAAACTGACCATTACTTTTTTCTACTTATTAGAAATGAGGTGTTTATAGGCCTCTAAAGTAGTAAAATGTGACAAAACTCCAAAATGCTACAGTAAAATGTTTTGATATGAGGCGTGTATACTGTATGGGACGTCCCCTGTAAAAACTGACCATTACTTTTTTCTACTTATTAGAAATGAGGTGTTTATAGGCCTCTAAAGTAGTAAAATGTGACAAAACTCCAAAATGCTACAGTAAAATGTTTTGATATGAGGCGTGTATACTGTATGGGACGTCCCCTGTAAAAACTGACCATTACTTTTTTCTACTTATTAGAAATGATGTGTTTATAGGCCTCTGATGTAGTAAAATGTGACAAAACTCCAAAATGCTGCAGTAAAATGTTTTGATATGAGGCATGTATACTGTATGGGACATCCCCTATAAGAACTGACCATTACTTTTTTCTACTTATTAGAAATGAGGTCTTTATAGGCCTCTGAAGTAGTAAAATGTGACATATCTCCAAAACGCTACAGTAAAATGTTTTGATATGAGGTGTGTATACTGTATGGGACGTCCCCTGTAAAAACTGACCATTACTTTTTTCTACTTATTAGAAATGAGGTGTTTATAGGCCTCTAAAGTAGTAAAATGTGACAAAACTCCAAAATGCTGCAGTAAAATGTTTTGATATGAGGCGTGTATACTGTATGGGACGTCCCCTGTAAAAACTGACCATTACTTTTTTCTACTTATTAGAAATGAGGTGTTTATAGGCCTCTAAAGTAGTAAAATGTGACATATCTCCAAAACGCTACAGTAAAATGTTTTGATATGAGGCATGTATACTGTATGGGATGTCCCCTGTAAAAACTGACCATTACTTTTTTCTACTTATTAGAAATGAGGTCTTTATAGGCCTCTGATGTAGTAAAATGTGACATATCTCCAAAATGCTGCAGTAAAATGGTTTGATATGAGGCGTGTATGTATGGGACGTCCCCTATAAGAACTGACCATTAGTTTTTTCTTCTTATTAGAAATGAGGTCTTTATAGGCCTCTGATGTAGTAAAATTTAAACATATCTTTAAAACGCTGCAGTAAAATGGTCTGATATGAGGTGAACATACTGTATGGGACGTCCCCTATAAAAACTGACTATTCATTTTTTCTACTTATTGAAAATTAGTTCTTTACAGGCCTCTGAATTTGAATAATGTCACATATCTCCAGAATGATGCAGTAAAATGGTTTGATATGAGGTTTGCATACTGTATGGGAAGTCCCCTATAAGAAATGGCCACTAGTATTTTCTACTTATTAGAAATGAGGTCTGTATAGGTGTATAAATAGGAATAATGTGACATAACTCCAAAATGCTCCAGTAAAATGTTTTGATATGAGGCGTGTATACTGTATGGGACGTCCCCTGTAAAAACTGATCATTACTTTTTTCTACTTATTAGAAATGATGTGTTTATAGGCCTCTAAAGTAGTCAAATGTGACATATCTCCAAAAAGTGATTATAACAAAATATATATAGTATATAGAAATGAGAAAAAAAGAAATGAGAAAAAATGTGTGTTGTCAAATATAGACATGCATTATAAAAACAAACGTCACAGGGCTAAATGTGTTAACATTTTAAGAGGAACGCTAAGCAAACATATTAGTTTTACATTATTTGAAACTGCTACCCCAGGAAGTTGCATGCACATTAATTTGCATTATTTTAATGTTTTGTTTAGATTTCACCTAAAACCTACCCCTTTCAGACAGTAATACACACAAATATGGACATTTCCACATTCAAGCATTTAATGCTGAAAACAGCTTGCCCTTTTACAGCAGATTTAGTTCACAAACCACTGATAGTCATGACCTAAATATGATTTTCATTTACAGTAATAAATCCTAAAATAACATACTTTTCGCGCCATAAGTCACGCGCACACTCAAGCTCTGAGGATCTTGGCTCATTTTGAGTCAGACTTGTGAATTCAGTGAATTGTTAAAGGAACACGCCGACTTTTTGGGACTTACGCTCATTCACCGTATCCCCCAGAGTTAGATAAGTCCATACATACCCTTCTCATCTCTGTGCGTGCCGTAACTCTGTCTGACGCACCCATCGCTAGCCTAGCTTAGCACAAAGACTGGAGGTAAATGGCTCCAGCTAGCATTCTGCTCCCAATAAGTGTCAAAATAACGCCAACATTTTCCTATTTACATGTTGTGATTTGTATAGTCACAGCGTGTACAAATAACAAGGTCACATGAGACACAGCCATTTTCAAACCGTATACATACTGGGAACTATATTCTCAGAAGGTTTGACAGCTAACCCCTTACTAACAGTACACATTCTTTTCTCTTGTTGGGTTGTAGCGTTTTTTAATTAGAATGAACTATCAATGAATAATATTTCTTACAGCATTTATTATTTTGGTAAATGTATAAATATAGTATTGTTTATTATTCATTGTTAATTAATTTGTTCATAATACATTCATGTAAATGTGTACAACATGAAATGTTAATGTTTTGGTTATGTAAAAATGTACAGCACAGTGTTAAAAAATTGATCTTTACTGTAAAGTTTTACCATTATTATCATTTTAATCATTATTAGTTTACTTCTTGGGCCACAGAAAAAGTGGTCTCCATTGTGCTAGTCCCATCATGCCTATTATTTGCATTTGGAACCCTGTAGTCCACATACATTCAATTCGCAGTCTACCTCGCTGTAATTCTGCCATTTTCTTAAATCTAAAAGTCCTGTAGAATATACTGTAACTATGCAATTAACTTTTAAACACTAATAGACAAAGGGAACATTTGAGATTAAACCTGAATGACAAGACTGCTAACTGTCTATCTAATTTTGGTTTTAGGATTACACTTTGTAGTCTGTATTTATTTTGTTCAGTCAAGATCTGCATTCTTTGTATGTTTGTATTTAGTTTTTTCGTGTTTGAGATGAGGTGAGAAGGTTCATAATTTAAAGTATTTCATTATTTAGATGGGTTCAAAAGTCTGAGACAACCTTGTGAAAAGGGTTCTAAGGAAATATTTTCATTTTTAGCTTCATTTACAGTAGTAACCAATGTTACAAATTTGGTTAATGATCTAGAACTGGCTGATCGTGTTTATATTTCTTTATCATTTTACTTTTCTTTTTTCTTTTCAATTTTCTTTGTTTTAAATGCTTAAAAAGAGAAATCTTGTAAAATGTGAATTCCAGATGATCAGTGTGGTCTCAGACTTTGGACCCCACTGTATGTTGGTCTTTATTTTTGTCAGCCTATGCTTGTTACATTGTCATTCTGCCAAAAAACATTTACACGGTAGACAGACCTGGCCTACACCCATCTTTCAAATCATTTAAAACTACTGATGTAACCAGTACAGTATTGCAGTATTACATTTTCATATTCTATATTTGAAGAACCCTAACCCCCTTTACAAAATTGAATTGTAAAACCAGTATTATTTTTATTATTTTTTACATGCATGTGTATTTGACTAATTTTAAATGTTTTAAGTGATTTTTGAATTAACTCGATGCAAAATAATAGATTTCTGGAGATAATTAAATTGTATAATATTAAATGTGAATTAAAGTAATATTCCCCACATTGTGTAACCTTTTGGATGTTTATTTTTTATTTTCAGTATGTTTATTTAACTTCTAAACTATAAAAATACAGATAGATACAAAACAAATGCTATGTCATTAATTAAAGTACTTTTCCTTTAAAATATTATTCAATCTGGAAGTCGTTAAACATAACCTGTTACTTGAAAAAAGTATTAAACCAAAACATCAGCATTAAACTTCAAACGGTGAACGTGACAACAAGATTAGTGTACACAACACACAGAAAGCACAAATTAAGCTCTATTTCAATGTTCAGTCGCATCTTCCACAAGAGGGCGCTTGTTAACTGATCAGGGAGGCTGGGGTGTGGATGGTTGATATGATCTCCCTGGCACCCGGAGCAGTGAGGGCTTACAGCGGCTAAAAAACATGGAAGAAAGTGTAAGACAATGCGCAAAGTACAATCTCAATAGCGCTTTTATGCTCATAAGCTTCATTAATTACTATTAGCCTACATAAGTTGAAAGGATTGAACATACGGCCAGTCAAGCCTAGAAGACATGGAATCGGTCTGCATTTAAAGGAATAGTTCGTTCGAAAGTAAGATTTTGTCATCATTTACTTTTGCTGAACACAAAAGAAGATCTTTTGAAGAATCTTGGTAACCAGACAGTTGACGGTAGCCACTGACTTCCACAGTAGGAGAAAAAAAACTGGAAGTCAATGGCTTAAGTCAACTGTCTGGTTACCAAGATTCTTCAAAATATCTTCTTTTGTGGTCAAAAGAAGAAATAGTCTCATAAAGGTTTGGAACAACTTGAGGGTGAGTAAATGATTTAAATTTTTGGGAGAACTATCCCTTTAATAGGGGTTATAGCTCTGTTGTTTAGTGTTACCTGTTGTGTGAAGTTGTGAACAATTAAATCGTATAATTGAATTTAATTAAAGAGCAGAGTTCTGGTATTAACAGAAAGGGAAATGAAAAAAGCACAACAAATGGCTAATCCAGCATAAAATGTGGCTAATGCTGCTTAACTGAATTTTAATTTATTTTAAATACGGTGATGTTTAGAAGCAAGAGACAACCTTGTGAAAATTCTTGTATATGTAATTGTATATTTTTTAAAATTTAATATAAACTCAAAGTTAGTCCCCTGTTTGCCTTTTTAATTTTTTTTACAGTAGTCTTTAAAGGGATAGTTCACTTCGAAAATAATTTTTGGTATGTTTTAGCTTACCTCAATGGCATCCAAGATGTAGCCTAGGTGTCTTTTTTTCCGCAGTAGTTTCAATTTTGATATTTTTAGGTCAAACCGTTCTTGTCTGTCAGTCATATAATGCAGGTCGATGGTCACTGTCTCAAACAGCATGCACAGAGTCCAAATTAAAACAATTCCCCGTCGTCCAAATTAAACAATTCCCCATCGTAAGTACACATTGATGGCCTAAGACACGAAACGAGCGGTTTGTGTGAGAAAACGAACAGTATTTATATAGTTTTTACCTCTTATACACAGCCATGTCGAAGTGATCTGATCTGACGTGTACGCAGACTGGTGCATAGATATATACACTAGATGTCGCCTTAAATGTGTACTTACGATGGGGAATTTTTTTATTTGGACGATGGGGAATTGTTTTAATTTGGACTCTGTGCATGCTCTTTGAGGTGGTGACCATCGACCTGCATTATATGACTGAAAGACAAGAACGGTTTGACCTAAAAATATCAAAATTGAAAAGCTGTTTTAACTGAAAGCAACTTGCACAGTATCTTATAATATGTCAGTGTCATTGTTTTGTCTCAACATACACATCAGTAATGTTTTTTTCTAAGGCACATTTATAAAAGGTACTTAAATGTCCTAATTGAACTAAGGCCTAATCCTGGCTTAGTCTAAGCACTGTCTGTGAAACCAGGCTTAAACCTTGTAAACCTTGCTGCATCACGTTGGTAGGCTACTTTCCCCCAACTTTTTTATTGAACAAAGGTCAGAGGGGATACATATATCACAAAAAAACACTTAAGAAGACAGGATAAGAAACCTGAGGTAGAGCAAGGCAATAAAGTACATTTTCTAACAAGATATGTTGGTAGGCTACTATTTTACTTGGTCAGTCACGATATTCAGTGTTCTGATATTTTTTACTGTTCATCGTCGTCAAAAGTGTATTTTAAAATGGCATTTTTTTCACTCTGAGGTATTACAATTAGATTGTGCCACAACTTTTCGTGTATTCCTCATTCACCAATGGCGCCTCTCACCCCTTTGTTTAAGCAGGTTCCACAGAGGCAGCCGAATAGGCCGTTGATCATCTGTAGGACACAGAGGACGAGTTGCATTGCGCTGGTCACCAGCAGTGTTAAGAACAGACGCCCATTAAACTCCACCACATTGTTTAGCTCAGTGCAATTTCCCCACCTGCTAGGGTCCATAAGGTAACTCCCGCTTCTAAGAGATATAGACAACAACATTTTTAAACAGAAAAATGTGCTATCACATGCTTTACAGTGCTGAGGTGTATCTCTTACCTGTCTTTAAAGGGAGTTTCCCAAAGCTTATCTTTACAGTATAGTCCATGGAATAGACCTTTCAGAGCCACTATGAAACTATAAAGGGCGCCAGCTACACCCACTGCTGAAAATAAAATGGACAGGAACATCTGAAATAGAAAACGATTCATGAGACTGATTTAATTATTGGTCAAAAGTTTGGAATAAATAATGACATTTTTTCATGTTTTTGAAAGAAGTCCCTTATGCTCACCCAAGGCTGCATTTATTTGATTAAAAAA
This sequence comes from Leuciscus leuciscus, assembly GCF_965113295.1. Taxonomy (NCBI): domain Eukaryota; kingdom Metazoa; phylum Chordata; class Actinopteri; order Cypriniformes; family Leuciscidae; genus Leuciscus; species Leuciscus leuciscus. The sequence goes on from NC_138729.1 coordinate 47,877,963, forward strand.
AATAAAGCGTACAAGATTTATTTGAAAAATATTATTCTTAATATTATATATAATTATTTCAAACTTTTGTCTGGGTAGTGTAAGTACACTTATTTTATTACATTTTGTAATTAAAAACAGTTAGTATCTACAATGCCTACTTCAGCTTTTAATAATTTAAAAGTAGAGGGCAGTGTACACTGCATGCAGTTATTATAAATGATTATCCCCAAATTTCATTTTAAGGATTTCCCAATCACACAACAACATGCCTGAAAACTCCTACACATTTGTCACCATTCAACGAGGTTGTTAGCCAGTGACTCTTGTAAAACTGTTCAGGTTCTTACAAGTCACAAAATGCAAATATTTGCAAAAAGACACAATGAGGGCACGTTTTTAAGGCTCATGAGTCATATTTTTATAGATTTTTTTTTCACAACAGAGGACCACCTGTGTATTTTCAAACAGGTCTGTACTTCATTCTGTCCAGCACATGACAAATGATGTACATCACATGAACTTAGTTACATTTTAAATACATTTATTTGCCATAAATAGATTTTAAAGTAATTTGGCTTGTAGATTTAGGTCTTTGCCCAAGCAACGTACAAGGGTTGCGTGTTTTCGGATGTGTTTTTTTTTGTTCTTTGTAATGTTACTTTAATTCTAAAGGTGTCTTGGGTATTTCCTGTTCTTTTTTTGTGCTAATTCTTAACCTGAAGATCTTGAAGATCTTAATTAGCTGGTTCAGTTGTGTTTGATCAGGGTTGGAACTTTGCTGGAAGGTAGATCTCCTGGAACAGGATTTGGCACCCTTGCTATTTTAAAAGTGACAAATGCATCCCTTCTCCTGAGCTTGTAAAGGTCTAGTGGACAATCCTCTTCACAACTTAATTTCTAAAGGATTGTAGATATTTATAAACTGAAGTCTAGATTTTTATAAACTGAAGATTTTGTTAGTGGCAGGATTGCTCTCTCACCCCACAGCGATTAGCACAGCAACCCCGGTTTCCAGTCAGGTGAATGTGAAAGGCTGGAATCAACACCTGGAGGACAGAAAGGGCAGTGTCAAGTCAAGTCAAGTATATTTGTATAGCGCTTTTCACAATACAGATTGTATCAAAGCAGCTTCACAGTATTAAAATAATACAACACGGTTTGTTTCTAGTAGAATTTATTGATTGATAAAATTAAATTAAATATCCCCAAAATATCCCCAACTGAGCAAGCCAAAGGCAACAGTGGCAAGGAACCGAAAAACTCCATCAAGTGACCTAATGGTGTCCTAAAACTCCATCAGGTGACCTAATGGAGAAAAAACACCTTGGGAGAACCCAGGCTCAGTCGGGGGCCAGTTCTCCTCTGGCATTTATGAGCTAGAGGCCGGATTGTAGTTTGAACTGTAGGATTATATGAATGCCTGGCTGAAGAGATGCGACTTTAATCTAGTTTTAAACTGGGAGAGCGAGTCTGAGCAACGAACAGTATCAGGAAGACTATTCCAGAGTTTTGGAGCCAAATGTGAAAATGCTCTCCCTCCTTTGGTGGTTCTGGATATCCTAGGTATGACCAAAAGCCTTGAATTTAGTGATCTTAAAGAGCGCGATGGATTATAGGGCGATAGAAGATCCGTTAAATAGACTGGAGCTAAGTTGACTTAGAATTTTGACTTCCATAGTATTATTTTTTTCCTACTATGGAAGTCAATGGGGTCCATCAACTGTTTGGTTACCGACATTTTTCAAAATATCTTCTTTTGTGTTCAGCAGAAAAAAGAAATTCATACAGGGTTGAAACAACTTGAGGGTGAGTAAATGACAGAATTTTCATTTTTGGGCGAACTTTAAGACTCTGTATATTCTCACAAAGGCAGCTTATTTGTTGTAAACATCTGACTGACAAGCTCCAAACTAAACTGAGAAGCATTTACACGATATATTATCACATATGCACGCTATGATGTTTAAATAGAAATAGAACTGATATATAGTTTACAATTAAACAGACTCACCATTATCCCCCCTCCAACCAGTCCTCCCATGTATTTGACCTCTTCTGTAATTTGTTGGTTCTGCACGTACTTTACATCCCAGCCAGGAAAAAACAGTATAATATTACAGATTATGGAGATGAACACCAACGGGTACAGACTTATCCCGATGCAAAGCGCACATTTTCCTGTACACATGCTGCGAGGTGGGTCAGAGAATAACGGTTGTAATCTGTTCAGTATTTGATATAAAAAAACTCCTAGATAAAAGCACTTGACGAAAAGTTTGGTCGTTACCCCTGACGTACACCCCCTGAAGTTGTGTGTCTACCAGAGTGCAGTGCTTTTATAAATACTGCTGGTCATTTATTTTTGAGTTAAGATAAGACCAGCCCATGGAATCGAGTTCCTCTAACCACACCCTTTCTGGAGAATAAATATTACAATATAAAAATATATTGTTTTATGTTCTCTTGTTTTTGAGAGACTTGTGATAGTTAACATTTTAACTGAAACAAATCCTATTACCAAGATATCTCTGGAATCACACAGACTTTTTTTTTTTTTTTTTAACAAACAAAGCAGGACTTTATAGCTTTTAAAACAACCACCATCAAACATTAAAAACTACAGTCTATACCCCATTTATACAAATCTATGTTTATATGCATTTGATTACATATTTGTGGAGATTTAGAAATGTTACTCTGGTTGTCATTACAAACAATACATAATCATTTGGTTGCATCCTGAGATCTGACATGGAAGAAATGATAAACTGTGGGGAAATGTGTGTGTGCGATGTGTGTGTTGTATTGACAAAATTATGTTTGAACAGGGTGTAACAAACCAAATCAGTGGCGGAGCCAGGATTTTTTCATAGGGCTGGCCAGGCAAGGGCCAGCAACCAGTCTGGTGTGGCACAGAAATCTTAATTATTTTATCATAAAAAATAATTTGATAATGTATTGGACTGTTTTAGTGCCTACACAACTGAATAAAGTTAATTTGTTCTTAATTGTAATTGAGATAGTAGTGAATTAGGAATCATGGAATACTGAGTGAATTTTTTATTATTACCCACCACCTCATATTAAAATTAATTAAATAGTAATAAAATGGCACCCACTATAGCTAAAGTTCAACTTGCTCAGTTAGCTTGGTTCTGGTTCTCAAAATATCCAATAGCTTGTTCTACATTGTTGCATCTTCATGGATGAGATAACATGCCGATAAATACTGTAGTCCAAAGATTATTCAACCTTCAATGCCTTCAACCTTCAAAATCTATCTATTTATTTATTTATATCTAATTTTAATTTCTTTCCTTCATCTAATATTATTTCTTTCATTCATTCTATCTATCTATTTATTTATTTATTTATTTATATCTAATTTTAATTTCTTTCCTTCATCTAATATTATTTCTTTCATTCATTCTATCTATCTATCTATCTATCTATCTATCTATCTATCTATCTATCTATCTATCTATCTATCTATCTGTGAGAGACGATATAATAAGATGCCATATTTCGAGAGTTTTTGTACTTTACTCTGTTATCCTTTTAATTTACACTCACGTTGTCTTTGCAAGTTGTGTATTTCTTTGACTAATGTTTTTTTTTTCTTTACAGGTCATGTCTAGATAATTTTTATGTAGGCTAGAGATTTACAACATAATTATTTGCAAAAAAAAAGCAGTAAAATAAAGTATACATTCTTTCTAAATACATATTTTGTTTTTGTTTTCATATATATTTTTTACTACATTAAAAGTTTCTGGAATTCAATCTCCCACCTAGTATGCACACCTCATTTGAAACCATTTTACTGCAGCATTTTGGAGATATGTCAATTTATTCGACTTCAGAGGCCTATAAAGACCTCATTTCTAATAAGTAGAAAAAACTAATGGTCAGTTCTTATAGGGGACGTCCTATAGAGTATACACGCCTTATATCAAAGCATTTTACTGCAGCATTTTGGAGATATGTCAATTTATTCGACTTCAGAGGCCTAAAAAGACCTAATTTCTAATAAGTAGAAAAATGAATGGTCAGTTTTTATAGGGGACGTCCCATACAGTATACACACCTCATATCAAAACATTTTACTGCAGCATTTTGGAGTTTTGTCACATTTTACTACTTCAGAGGCCTATAAAGACCTCATTTCTAATAAGTAGAAAATACTAATGGTCAGTTCTTATATATAGGGGACGTCCCATAGAGTATACACGCCTTTCTATGTCACATTATTCGACTTCAGAGGCCTAAAAATACCTAATTTCTAATAAGTAGAAAAAACGAATGGTCAGTTTTTATAGGGGACGTCCCATACAGTATGCACACCTCATATGAAAACATTTTACTGCGGCGTTTTGAAGATACATCACATGAATAGACTTCAGAGGCCTATAAAGACCTCATTTCTAATAAGTAGAAAAAACTAATGGTCAGTTCTTATAGGGGACGTCCCATACAGTATGCACACCTCATATCAAAACATTTTACTGCAGCATTTTGGAGATATGTCACATTATTTGACTACAGAGGCCTAGAAAGACCTCATTTCTAATAAGTAGAAAAAACTAATTTTCAGGTTATATAAGGGACGTCCCACCTAGTATGCACACCTCATATGAAAACATTTTACTGCGGCGTTTTGAAGATACATCACATGAATAGACTTCAGAGGCCTATAAAGACCTCATTTCTAATAAGTAGAAAAAACTAATGGTCAGTTCTTATAGGGGATGCCCCATACAGTATGCACACCTCATATCAAAACATTTTACTAAAGCATTTTGGAGATATGTCACATTATTTGACTACAGAGGCCTAGAAAGACCTCCTTTCTAATAAGTGGAAAAAACTAATGGTCAGTTCTAATAGGGGACGTCCCATTCAGTATACACGCCTCATATCAAACCATTTTACTGTAGCGTTTTGGAGATATGTCACATTATTCGACTTCAGAGGCCTAGAAAGACCTCATTTCTAATAAGTGGAAAAAACGAATGGTTAGTTCTTATAGGGGACGTCCCATACAGTATACACGACTCATATCAAAGCATTTTACTGCAGCATTTTGGAGATATGTCACATTTTACTACTTCAGAGGCCTATAAAGACCTAATTTCTAATAAGTAGAAAAATGAATGGTCAGTTTTTATAGGGGACGTCCCATACAGTATACACACCTCATATCAAAACATTTTACTGCAGCATTTTGGAGTTTTGTCACATTTTACTACTTCAGAGGCCTATAAAGACCTCATTTCTAATAAGTAGAAAATACTAATGGTCAGTTCTTATATATAGGGGACGTCCCATAGAGTATCCGATTGTTAAGTCTGACGTCACGCGTGACGTTTTGGGTCCAAGCGCTCCTCTCGTCCAGAAATAACAGCGGTGGAACCTGTACATTTATTTACGATCACGTCCTTCTTAGTGAGGCACCCTTGGCGGTCAAAAAGGGTTTCAATTCCTTTAACACCAACAGAGTGTTTAGTGTAGCTCATCACTCAGGTGGCATAATTAAGGGTAGAGTCCAGGCATCAATGAAAAAGAAGATTTACGAGGTTGAAGTGAGTTAGCTCGGGACACGGGACACAGCACTGCGGCATTGTAAAAACACTCTATAATAACCAAAACACTAGCGAAAGCGGTAGGTAGGTAGAGAGGACCTGGACTTTGGACCCGGAAAGAGTATTGGTTACGTCACGACTTAACAACCGAATACACGCCTTTCTATGTCACATTATTCGACTTCAGAGGCCTAAAAATACCTAATTTCTAATAAGTAGAAAAAACGAATGGTCAGTTTTTATAGGGGACGTCCCATACAGTATACACGCCTAATATCAAACCATTTTACTGCAGCATTTTGAAGATATGTCACATTATTTGACTTCAGAGGCCTATAAAGACCTCATTTCTAATAAGTAGAAAAAACTAATTTTCAGGTTATATAAGGGACGTCCCACCTAGTATGCACACCTCATATGAAAACATTTTACTGCGGCGTTTTGAATATACATCACATGAATAGACTTCAGAGGCCTATAAAGACCTCATTTCTAATAAGTAGAAAAAACTAATGGTCAGTTCTTATAGGGGACGTCCCATACAGTATGCACACCTCATATCAAAACATTTTACTAAAGCATTTTGGAGATATGTCACATTATTTGACTACAGAGGCCTAGAAAGACCCCCTTTCTAATAAGTGGAAAAAACTAATGGTCAGTTCTTATAGGGGACGTCCCATTCAGTATACACGCCTCATATCAAACCATTTTACTGTAGCGTTTTGGAGATATGTCACATTATTCGACTTCAGAGGCCTAGAAAGACCTCATTTCTAATAAGTGGAAAAAACGAATGGTTAGTTCTTATAGGGGACGTCCCATACAGTATACACGACTCATATCAAAGCATTTTACTGCAGCATTTTGGAGATATGTCACATTTTACTACTTCAGAGGCCTATAAAGACCTAATTTCTAATAAGTAGAAAAAACGAATGGTCAGTTCTTATAGGGGACGTCCCATACAGTATGCATACCTCATATCAAACCATTTTACTGCAGCGTTTTGGAGATACATCACATTAATAGACTTCAGAGGCCTATAAAGACCTCATTTCAAATAAGTAGAAATTCAGAATTCGTAGAGTGGTTGCTGGCGTCTTGTGAATCGCCACTCACCGTCGGAACTATGGCCAACAACGCCAGTCCCACTCACAACCCAGTTCCCAGCCAAGACCACCCAGACTGTGAGGATCAGCAGCATGAGCCCACCGCAAGCAGCGAGAGTGAATCCGCTGGTCCCGCCCAACCTTCTCCCACCACCTCTCCAAACAACTTGTAATAAACGTGTATGTTTCCTCAGTATCTGTCTGTTTCTGCAGTCCCAAGACACTCCTGCCACCCAGTCATCTCTTCCTCCCATTAGTCCCTCAGTGCATCTCAGCCTCCTCTCAGTGGCACGGCTACATCTTGGGTGTGGAGACTGTGGCTAACCATTTGATGGTTTGTGTGTAGAATTACTGTACAAAAACAAATTTTCTTAGAAGAGTTACTGTAAAATAGTTCTGGATGAAGTGTTTGCTTTTGCAAAAGATTTGTGATGTTTTGCATGCTGTGTGCATGTTTTGTGGCTTGTGTGTCGTTTAATAAATTGTGTGCATGCACTGGCGGAGCTAGGGGGTGGCCAGGGGTGGCTGTGGCCACCCTAGGTCGAAGCTTGGCCACCCCTTTGGCCACCCCTCTCACAACTGCTGTTTCTGTTTCTTTTTTTATTGACAAAAATTGCGTTTTTTAAAACGCTGAACCGTCTCTTTAAGACCACAAAAAACATGAGACTTTTCAGACGCACACTCCAACTTCACCTCAGCGCCAGGCGCAAGCCAAACGACTGCGGAAATGAGCAAGTGCCGAATGAGCATCAGCAGAACATCAGACAGTGATATGCACATAGTAAATATAGAGTCAATCTTTCTCAACTGGTGGGTTGCAAGACCGTTTTGAGGAAGTCGAATAGTGGACAGTCAACAACAAACGTAATTGTCTTTTTTTCTGATGCTACTTTTATTTTAGAAGATGTGTGTGAAAGCTTGTGACACTTCTGTCAGAAGCCAGCCGCGGTTTGAAAATACACGGTCAAGCCAGCCGCAAAAAAAAAAACGTGTGCGCCTATTACTGAAATTGAATACGGTAATTTCAGTAACAGCAGAGAGAGAGCGCGCTTTCAGAGCGCTTGAGTTGCCCAGATCTATCTATCTATCTATCTATCTATCTATCTATCTATCTATCTATCTGTTAGATAAAAAAATGTGACAAGACTCCAAAATGCTGCAGTAAAATCTTTTGATATGAGGTATGCATACTAGGCTATATGGGACGTCCCCTATAAGAACTGACCATTCGTTTTTTCTACTTATTAGAAATTAGGTCTTTATAGGCCTCTGAAGTCGAATAATGTGACGCATCTCCAAAATGCTGCAGTAAAATGTTTTGATATAAGGCGTGTATACTCTATACAGGACGTCCCCTATAAGAACTGACCATTAGTATTTTCTGCTTATTAGAAATGAGGTCTTTATATGCCTCTGTAGTATTAAATGTGACAAAACTCCAAAAAGCTGCAGTAAAAAGTTTTGATATGAGGTGTGCATATTGTATGGGACGTCCCCTATAAGAACGGACCATTAGTTTTTTCTACTTATTAGAAATTAGGTCTTTATAGGCCTCTGAAGTATTAAATGTGACAAAACTCCAAAAAGCTGCAGTAAAAAGTTTTGATATGAGGTGTGCATATTGTATGGGACGTCCCCTATAAGAACTGAACATTAGTTTTTTCTACTTATTAGAAATGAGGTCTTTATAGGCCTCTAAATTAGTAAAATGTGACAAAACTCCAAAATGCTGTAGTAAAATGTTTTGATATGAGGCGTGTATACTGTATGGGATGTCCCCTATTAGAACTGACCATTAGTATTTTCTACTTATTAGAAATTAGGTCTTTATAGGCCTCTGTAGTCAAATAAGGTGACATATCTCCAAAAAGCTGCAGTAAAAAGTTTTGATATGAGTTGTGCATATTGTATGGGACGTCCCCTATAAGAACTGACCATTAGTTTTTTCTACTTATTAGAAATTAGGTCTTTATAGGCCTCTGTAGTCAAATAATGTGACATATCTCCAAAAAGCTGCAGTAAAAAGTTTTGATATGAGGTGTGCATATTGTATGGGACGTCCCCTATAAGAACTGACCATTATTTTTTTCTACTTATTAGAAATTAGGTCTTTATAGGCCTCTGTAGTCAAATAATGTGACATAACTCCAAAATGCTGTAGTAAAATGGTTTGATATGAGGTGTGCATACTGTATGGGATGTCCCCTATAAGGACTGACCATTAGTTTTTTCTACTTATTAGAAATGAGGTCTTTATAGACCTCTGAAGTAGTAAAATGTGACATATCTCCAAAATGCTGCAGTAAAATGGTTTCAAATGAGGTGTGCATACTTGGGACATTGAATTCCAGAAACTTTTAATACATGAAAATATATATATGAAAAAAAGGGATGTATTTAGAAAGAATGTATAATTTATTTTACTGCTTTTTTTGTGCAAAATTTGTGCAACTTGCAAAGACAATGTGAGTGTAAATTAAAAGGATAACAGAGTAAAGTACAAAAACTCTCGAAATATGGCATCTTATTATATCGTCTCTCACAGACAGATAGATAGATAGATAGATAGATAGATAGACAGATAGATAGATAGATTATAGATAGATAGATAGATAGATAGATAGATAGATAGATAGATAGATAGATAGATAGATAGATAGATAGATAGATTGATAGAATTGTTGGATGAAAGAAAGAAATTAAAATTAGAAAGAAAGAGATAGATAGATAGATAGATAGATAGATATGAAAAAAGAAGAAAAAGATAGAAAAAAAGAAAAAAGATAGATAGAAAGAAAGAAAGAAAGAGAGAGAGAGAGAAAGAAAAAAGATAGATAGATAGATAGATAGATAGATAGATAGATAGATAGATAGATAGATAGATAGATAGATAGATCTGGGCAACTCAAGCGCTCTGAAAGCGCGTTCTCTCTCTGCTGTTACTGAAATTACCGTATTCACAGTAATAGGCGCACACGTTGTTTTTTTTTTGTTTTTTTTTGGTGGCTGGCTTGACCGTGTATTTTCAAACCGCGGCTGGCTTCTGACAGAAGTGTCACAAGCTTTCACACACATCTTCTAAAATAAAAGTAGCATCAGAAAAAAAGACAATTATGTTTGTTGTTGACTGTCCACTATTCGACTTCCTCAAAACGGTCTTGCAACCCACCAGTTGAGAAAGATTGACTCTATATTTACTATGTGCATATCACTGTCTGATGTTCTGCTGATGCTCATTCGGCACTTGCTCATTTCCGCAGTCGTTTGGCTTGCGCCTGGCGCTGAGGTGAAGTTGGAGTGTGCGTCTGAAAAGTCTCATGTTTTTTGTGGTCTTAAAGAGACGGTTCAGCGTTTTAAAAAACGCAATTTTTGTCAATAAAAAAAGAGACAGAAACAGCAGTTGTGAGAGGGGTGGCCAAAGGGGTGGCCAAGCTTCGACCAAGGGTGGCCACGGCCACCCCTGGCCACCCCCTAGCTCCGCCAGTGCATGCACACAATTTATTAAACGACACACAAGCCACAAAACATGCACACAGCATGCAAAACATCACAAATCTTTTGCAAAAGCAAACACTTCATCCAGAACTATTTTACAGTAACTCTTCTAAGAAAATTTGTTTTTGTACAGTAATTCTACACACAAACCATCAAATGGTTAGCCATAAACATTCACACGGATGTGCAAAATGTAAAACACTACTATCTTGTCATTCTTGTGTCTTTTGCTTATTCAGAGTCACACCCTGGGCCTTCCCGGTCAGAAGTGACCGGACACCTAAAAATGAAACTTCCTCCATCCCAGTAAAACCAATGCAAATTATTTTTGTTCTATAATATTTATTCTTTTTAATTTTGTATTTTGAGAGAATTTTGTTGAATTTATTAATATTTATGCAATATTTATGGTCTACTTTTTCCCCATAAAATTTTTTTTTTTACATTTATTTTATTTATTTATTTGTTTATTTAACAGGGACAGTGCATGGCACTCAGCCATACTAGAATTAGCTACAAGCTAAATTTCATCTGTAGTCCCTGGGCAGGAAGAGGTAACATACAATTAACAATCCAACAAACACATAAATATACCATAAAACGTCATCACGCAAGTAGCCTTTCAGACAACAAAGTTTCACATTCTTAAAAACACAATAAAACAAAACAACAGAACAAAATAAAGTGCAATATTAATAGACACTACAATACAATGTTAGGATACGACAAAAAATTAGTTTTTTGAGTTTATGATTAATGGGTACATGATTGTATCGATTTTAGCCATAATTTTACTTTATATTTAAAACAAGTAAATGTACTGATGTCTCTAATCTCATTTGGGACTGAGTTCCAGTACTTAGAGGCTCTTTGAGAAGGCTGATCTGCCAAACTCAGTACGTCTGCGCTGTACGGCACAGTGACCTCTACTGGTCGCCCTGGTTGTTCTCCGACTATCTGAGAGCAATAATATGAACTCCTCTAATGGGGGCGCAGCCAGATTATTAATTACTCTGTACACTAAACAAACATTGGCAAAGCACATACAATTTTCAAAAGTCAAGAGTTTGTGCTTTTGAATGATATTGCAGTAGTGATAACCTGATGGCTTTTTATCTAATACTTTGAGAGTTTGTTTATAGCGTTTGTAGTGGAGCAAGTATTGTTTTTCCGGTTTGTGACCAACTTGTGATGCAGTATGTAAAATGTGCGAAAATCATTGAGTGCATATACAATTTGGCAACATCTAGAGGTAACTGATTACGAATGTGTCTAAAATTTCTTAAATTAAATTTAACAGTATTACAAACCTGCTTTATATGTTTCTTAAAAGACAACTGTGAATCAAGAGTAACTCCCAGATATTTAAAGTGTGACACAATCTGGATTTTTTCCCCATTTACAACGACATCTGGCTGATTTTCATTTTTCCTTATATAAAAATACATACACGCAGTTTTACTGACGTTTAGTGTCATGCAAGACTCAGAGAGCCATGTGACAATTTTTGCCATTGCTGCTGTTAATTTGGTTGCCACTTCATATCTGTCTCTTCCATGTGCCAGAATGACCGTGTCATCTGCATACATTTGGGTGTCAACTTGAGGACATGCTTGTTAGGTCGTTAACATATAGACTGAATAACAAAGGGCCTAAGACTGAGCCTTGCGGGACGCCAACAGAACAGCTACTGAATGATGACATTTTATTCCCAACTCTGGTGCTTTGTCTTCTCATGGTAAGATAGGACTCCATCCATTTCATAGCATCATCAGAAAAATTAAAGTTTGACAACTTAGAGAGAAGAACATTATGATTTACTGTATCGAAAGCTTTTTTTAAATCCAGAAAAACTGCTCCTACAGCACTCCCACTGTCTAGTTTTGATTAGATTTTTTCAACAAAATAGCAGGTAGCCATTTCGGTCGAGTAATTTTTCCTAAAACCAAATTGCATTGGATGAAGTGTTTGTCCAGAATTTAGAAAGTCGGTTAACTGCTCAGTTACCACTTTTTCTGCAATCTTTGATGCCACCGGCAAAATGCTGATGGGTCTATAGTTAGCTACATCAGTAGGTTCCCCTGCCTTGAAAATCGGAACTAACACTGCATTTTTCCAGGCAGTTGGAAAAATGTATTGCTTTATCGATAAATTAACTAGGTGTGTAATGGGGGTGCTGAGGGAGTGAATATTGTTCTTTAGAAATGTTGATTCCCACTTGAATGTGTCTTTTGCCTTTGAGAACTTTAAAGTGCTTAGTGTCTTACAAATTTTATTTTCAGGAACTTCAGTTATCTTAAAAATGGTCTCATTATAATCTGGTGTTGCTATATTTTTAATTCTTGCACCAAAAGTGTCAGATAAATTCTGCACTGATGCGGTAAAATAAGTATTAAATACAGAAGCTATTTGGGATCATTATTTAAAATTCCATTCATTTTCAGCTCATGTCCATTTCCCTGATTTTGCCTGTTGTCTTTCTTTGTTAGTTTATTTATGTTGCTCCATATCAATTTACTATTTCCTTTTCCGTCTTTAATAATATCCATAAAGAACTTTGCTTTCCTTAGTTCATTGACTACTTTATTACGAAGGTTTGTAAAAATTTGTCTGTCAGTGATTAAAGGTGCTCTAAGTGATGCCGGGAGTGTTGACATTCGAATTGTTGTCAAACAAAACGGAGGCTAGCTAGACCCTCCCTCCTCCTCATCCCATCTCCTCCCTCCTCCCCTCCCTTCCGGCATAAAGGAAAGTCAAAGTAGTCACTAAAAACAAAGTTAAGTTTTACTGATACTTCATTCAATGTGTAATGTCACCAAGTTAGATAAATGCTTTTATATATTGCAGAACAGAATGCAGAAAAAGAGAAACATTGTCTTAAAATCGTTTCGCCGCCTGAGGTTATAACTATAACTATAGCTCCCATACAAGGACGCAATAATAGCAAGATAACGTTAGCTTCGCGTTTCCCAGTGAGCATAAACAACGGCGGTGGCGTAAACAAATTTAGTCAAAGTTGTCAATAGCCTATAAATGAACATTCAAATCCATAACAAACAGTGGGTGAAAACAATCATTCACACAAATTGTCGCCCTACTGTGAATTTGCTTGACCATTTACAATAGAGATTGATTGCTGCTAGAAACATATATGTTGTATTCACCAAAGCTAACGCTGACTGCATAGTTCTAGCTGTTAATTACATCCTTGTGTTGGTTTGGCGAACATGAACGTCAATTTAGAAAGAAAAATGGATTTACCTGTTCTGCAAAAACAGAGCAACTGAATGTCTGATTGGAAGCCCTTCTGCCGGCAGACTTCTCGCCACCTTTCGAGGGTTTTTCCGATGTAAATTCGGGACTTCGCATTGGAGGGTGCGAGGGTCCTTATCCTTGTCCCTCTTCTTTACAATTTGTTCATCGGAACGTCGTCTCTTTAGTCGTGTGTCGGCCATAATTCAAACTTCCCTCTTCATGCTTCTCTCTCCTCCACACACCCCCTTCATGTCCACGCGCACTAACCCCCCAAACCCCACCCTCCAATGCTTCTTGTCGGTGATTGGCTGGAGCACTGTTTGTTGTGTTTCATGGTGCGGGTGAGCCCAGTTTGTTTTTGTTGCCGTTTGTGGAGCCTGTGGTGTCTAGAGAGACCGCGTTTTTTTACAGTGTGTTCAGGGGACAGGCAGCTAGCGGATAGTGAGGAGATGTTTGCTGTATGTGACAAAAAATGTTTTGGCCTAAAAAACGCGTGACATCACTTAGAGCACCTTTAATTTAGACTTCAGTGCTACTTTCAAGGCAAAGTCACGTTTTTTCATCAGGTCCCACAAATGGTCATTAAACCATGGTAGGTTGCCCTTACTCCGTCCATTTTTAAAAGGTTTTGTATATTTTTCTTTAAGTCTATTTATTGTACCAATGAAGGACTCACAGGAGGCATCTATATCATCTGTGAGTAAAACATCTCTCCAATCAGTTTGACTTAGTTCTTCCTTAAATGCATTCATGTCATGTTTCCCTATTCCATAGGAGTTTTTGATTATCTCTCGTAAATAATCAGTTTTTTTGTTAATTTCCTTGCAATAAGAGTCATGTTATGATCTGACAAACCATTGAGGAGATTATAAGATTTTATAATTCTCTCTGGTTTGTTACTGAAAATGAGATCAATTTGTGTTTTTGAGACGTTTGTTATTCGTGTGGGTCCATCTTTAATTGAGTCAGTTCGAACTTGTCTATAAGTGCTTTTAACTTTTTTCTAGTTGCTTTTTCAGCCCAATTTAAATTAAAATCGCCCAGAACTATACATTCTTTCTTTGTGTCCAATAATTTAAGCAGGTTCTTCAAATTTTCATAAAACGTGACATCATATGACGATGGTCTATACACGCCAATCACATTAAATGACATCTGCTGAGAGAGAGAGTAATAGTAATGGCAATACATTCAAGTTCATTTACACATGTTAGATAATTTGTTCGCATCTAATGTTATCACATACATAAGTAGCCCGCCGCCTCTTCCTTTGTTTCTGTCCTTTCTGAAAACCTTGTAGCCAGGCATTGTAAACGAGGCTACGGGTGACGATTTGGATAACCATGTTTCAGACAGACAGAGAAAGTCCAAATTTGAGTCTGTAAAAAATGTATTCTAGTTGTTCCGTTTTTGCTCTTACGCTACGAATGTTAAGGTGACCTCCGATGAGGCCCCTCGGCTTTGCGCGTGGGTCCCAAATAATTTTGGAGTGTTGAACAGTTTGGAAGAGGCCGATGTTGAAGTGTTTTGTAACCGCCGGGTTTCCATGTGAGTGTCTCTGTTGGTCGGCATTACCTGGAGTTACGACCATGCTCGCCGGGGGTAGATCTTGCACCGCGACGGGTCCTGGGTTCAGCTGGACATCGCCAGCAAGGAGAAGTGTACCTCTTGTAGCTGTCACTGATTATGGCCCCCCCTGGAAACATTTCCGTTGTGTCTTTGCAGTTTGCAGTTCGTTTCCCTATTTGCTCGTGCTGTGAATATTTGCAGCGTACGTGATGTGAAATCGACGAAGTTCCATCCATCCATCCATCTTCTTCCGCTTATCCGGGGCCGGGTCGCGGGGGCAGCAGTCTAAGCAGGGATGCCCAGACTTCCCTCTCCCTAGACACTTCCTCCAGCTCTTCCGGGGGGACACCGAGGCGTTCCCCGGCCAGCCGGGAGACATAGTCCCTCCAGCGTGTCCTAGGTCTTCCCCGGGGTCTCCTCCCGGTGGGACATGCCCGGAACACCTTCCCGGGAAGGCGTCCAGGAGGCATCCGGAAAAGATGCCCGAGCCACCTCAGCTGGCCCCTCTCGATGTGGAGGAGCAGCGGCTCTACTCTGA
The DNA here is from genome assembly GCF_965113295.1 of Leuciscus leuciscus. Lineage (NCBI taxonomy): Eukaryota > Metazoa > Chordata > Actinopteri > Cypriniformes > Leuciscidae > Leuciscus > Leuciscus leuciscus. Next base: position 47,893,496 of record NC_138729.1, read on the forward strand.
GCTCCTCCCGAGTGACTGAGCTTCTCACCCTATCTCTAAGGGATCGCCCAGCCACCCTGCGGAGAAAGCTCATTTCGGCCGCCTGTATCCGGGATCTCAGATAGATCGACGAAGTTGTTTTCTGAATATGTAGTTGTTGTGGCGTTTGTATGTGTTTTCTGAATATGTAGTTGTTGTGGCGTTTGTATGTGTTTTCTGAATTTGGAGGTGTTTTCTGAATATGTAGTTGTTGTGGCGTTTGTATGTGTTTTCTGAATTTGGAGGTGTTTTCTGAATATGTAGTTGTTGTGGCGTTTGTTTGTGTTGTGACCCTTCTCGGCCACCGTACTATAGCGTCACGTGGACGGATGATCTCTAGCTAATGAACAATGTTAAATACAGTATTTGTTATAATAAATTAAAAAATGCATTATATGTCTGGGCTGATTAGGTGAGGTTTTTTTTGTTGTTGTTTTTGAGAAAAATGAATGCCTATCTTGTGTAGCCTACCTAATATTTATCCAAATGAGTCAATATTGAATCAAATCACAAGCACTGAACTGAATTGAAATCATAAAATTTGTGTCAAGCAATAAAAAAAGTAGCTTATCAGAAATTGTACCATGTAAACAATATAAATTGTTGTTACTAAACCTAATACAATTCTGCTTAGTTACTAAAATGTTCAGATTTTTTTTACACCAATTTGATATTTAAAAATAAAATATTTAAAAAGTATATAATTATCTAACATCTGACTAATTCAAAATTAACCTCAAAACATTAAATGCTAAATGGTGGTTATATATAGGCCTATCTAGCATTACAAAACAAATTGTCAGAAGGTCGTCTCGCAGTGGCTGAACAGCCTGTGACGCGTCTTACAATTCTACGTTGTTACAATGTTATCTGACATTACGCGTGTCTGCTTCATTAGAGCCTATTGTGAGGAAAAAGCTTAACGTGGTTTAATGTACCTAAACAACGATCAGTGATCACCAAATTTCTCTCTCATATTGCTCCTGAGAGAAATTTGGTGATTATTGATCGTTGTTTAGATAGGCTACATTAACGCTAAGCTTTTTCACGTTATGCGTTTTAGAATGTCCCACTTAAAAAAAAAGATTAAACAAAATCTGATTGTGTTCATTCAGATGCTGAATAAACATTGATCTTCAAATGTGTTGTCACCTGACACCTGGCCCTCTCCAGTGCCACTGCTGTATTAGTCCAGGCAAATTAGCGTTTTACGATAGACTAATTGTAAAATATTTTTTTGCAGCTTAGATCATTTCTATGAGGTGTCCAGAACAACATACTAAAAGTCCTAAGAAATCCTAGTTGAGGAAATATGTTACATTCTCATCAATCCGAGATGTGTGCCAATTTGAATTTAATAAAAGAAAATTACGGGTCATCCAATCTTTTATATCTTTAACACACTCTGTCAATTTGGAAAATTTAGCGTTTTCATCCGGCCGTGATGAAATATATATTTGAGTGTCATCAGCATAACAATGGAAACTAATTCCATGTTTCCTTATAATATTTCCAAGTGGCATCATATATATTGAAAATAACAGAGGGCCTAATACAGATCCCTGCGGCACTCCATAGTTTACTGGAGTTATGATCGATTTTTCTCCATTTAAATAGACAAAATGGTAGCGGTCAGATAGGTATGATTTGAACCAGCTTAGTGCTTGTCCTTGAACACCAGTATAATTTTGTAGTCGATCTAAGAGTATTGTGTGATCTATAGTATCGAACGCAGCACTAAGATCAAGTAAAACTAGAATTGAGATACAGCCTTGGTCAGAAGCTAAAAGTAAATCATTTGTGATTTTAACGAGCGCAGTTTCAGTGCTATGATGCGGTCTGAATCCAGACTGGAACTTTTCATAGATCTCATTTTGTTGCAAGAAAGAGCCCAGTTGAGCGGACACCACTTTTTCTAATATTTTAGACATAAATGGAAGATTTGAAATGGGTCTATAATTTGCTAGATTATTACGATCTAATTGTGGTTTCTTAATGAGAGGTTTTATAACTGCCAGTTTAAATGTTCTTGGAACATGACCTAAAGATAAAGACGAGTTAATAATATTGAGGAGAGGATCTTCCACTACAGGTAACACTTCTTTCAGTAGTTTAGTTGGTATAGGATCTAATAAACATGTTGTTGTTTTAGATGAAGTGATAAGTTTATTTAACTCTTTTTGTTCTATAGTTGTAAAGCACTGTAATTGTTCTTTCGGGGTGATAATTGAAGCTGAATTATAAGGCGCGATTGAAGATTGAACGTTTACATTTGTGGTTCTGATGCTTTCTATTTTCTCAGTGAAGAAGTTCATGAAATCATTACTACTGAACTGTAACGGGATATTTTGTTCGGGTGACGTCTGTTTATTTGTTAGTCTAGCCACGGTGTTAAATAAAAACCTTGGATTGTTTTGGTTGTTTTCTATTAGTTTGCGGAGGTGCTCAGCCCTGGCCGCTTTTAGGGCCTTTTTATAACGTGACATACTGTCTTTCCACGCGATTCTAAAGACCTCTAAATTAGTTTGTTTCCATTTACGCTCTGAAATACGGGTTTCTCTCTTTAAAACATGCGTAGTATTGTTATACCATGGTGCTTTATTTTTCTCTCTGACCTTTTTTAATTTAATAGGTGCAACCACATCCAATGTTCTAGAGAGAATGGTGCTCATAGTGCTAGTTAGTTCTTCTAGTTCATCTGTTTGTTTGGGTTCAGGCAGCAGCTGAGACAGATTAGATAAGCAATTTGAGAAATTATCTATGGTGGATGGGAGGATTGTTCTGCCTGGTTGATAACGCGACGCCGCATGACATATTACAGCAGTACGTAATATGCAAGTTACCATGTAGTGATCAGTGACTTCATCACTTTGTGGAATGATATCTATATCGGTTGGATCAGTTCCATGTGATATAATTAAATCGAGTGTATGATTAAGACGATGTGTTGGTCCGGTGACGTTTTGCTTGACCCCAAATGAATTTAATAAATCTGTAAACGCAGCTCCTAACGCATCATTTGGATTATCTACGTGTATGTTAAAATCTCCAACAATTAGTGCTTTATCGACATTGACTAATAGGTCTGAGAGAAAATCTGCAAACTCTTTTAGGAAATCAGCGTAAGGCCCTGGCGGTCTATATACGGTAGCCAAGGCTAGAGATAATAGGGATGTTTTTCTAACATCTAAGAGCGTAACATTTAGTACAAGTACTTCAAATGAAATAAACTTATAACCCGTTTTCTGGGTAACATTTAGAATATCTTTATAAATGGTTGCAACACCTCCGCCACGACCAATCAGACGGGGCTCATGCTTATAACAGTATCCAGGAGGAGTAGACTCATTAATACCGAAATAATCATTTGGTTTAAGCCAGGTTTCAGTAAGGCAAAGTACATCGAAGCTATTATCTGTGACTATTTCATTTACAATAACTGCCTTAGGTGTGAGTGATCTAATGTTTAGAAGACCTAGTGTGGAGAAGACGCGTTCAGCCGTGATCCATGGACGTAACCTTTAAGAGTATGCAGCGTTGGATCACTAATAGGCTTGAGACGCGTCTGCTCAACAGTCCGCGTTGTAACAATGAGGTTTGAGCAGTAACATTAGTGCTTCTCAGTGAGGAAAAGTAGAAAATGTTCGTTGTAAGCGAGTTTAAAGAGAAAAATCAAGAATTATAAATCAAATCGATAGAGCTCCAAAAACAACAACGCATTCAGACGCAACGCATGATAATAACAGGACAAGACATTACTCACCGTGTTTGTTGAGTGTTTCTTACTCACCTGAGCTTTTATGAACTCAAAGGCGCGAGCCTTTGAAGGACTTTGGAAGGACTTTTTAACAAAAAGAGACAGGGTTGTGTAATTTTATTATACATGTAGCCTACATAGAGTGAAGAGAATGTACATAAATATTTTAAATATATAAAATAAAATGACTGAACCTTTTTTGTTAAATGTCAGTTTTGATGATCAATAATAGCCATTATAAAAGTATAAGTTGCCTAAAAGGTAAAAGAAGCTATAGGCTACAATAAGAAATAAAGCAAACCATTCAGTAAAACATAAGTCACCTCTCTAGTAGGCTACAACGTTAAAGTTAAATAGCCTAAATATATAAAGTTATGAAACTTCACTTTGCCCTCAGCCAAAAGATTTGCAAGGGAACAAATTATAGATTAAAGAGACCAAAGATCACCTGTTATACACAAGAACGAATTATATCTCGAGACTAGACTATAGGCTAAAAGTTATAGAGAGCCAGCGGCAAATATCAGAAGGATTAGCCGAGGAAGGGCTGTTCCAGGCGGGGTACATGAGCACTGAGCGCCCGGTGATCTCACAACTCCGAAAACTTCAGATCAAATTTTAAAATAGGCGCTATCTTTATAAATAAAACACATATTTGAGCTTTAATCAACTATATTCTCGCCTGAAAAACTCTTAAAACTACATTTCGTGACACAATAACAGCAGTATTTTTTAAATTACGCGGGGTTGTGCGAGATGCATTCTGGGATACCTGGCTGGCTCAAGTGGCTCAAGTCACCCATTCTCTGAGTCACCTTCTTCTTCTTCTTCTTTTTCAATGGCGGTTGGCAATCAGCTTTTTGGTGCATTACCACCACCATCTGAACTGGAGTGTGGATCAATAGGTCAACCTACACTTCCTTAAATTCTTTTTAATAACCCAGTTATCTTAAAAAACAAAAACAAAAAGTGAAAACAAATTTAACCAGATCCTCTTTTCAGTATATCACGTAAATGTAATGTCATCTGGTTCTCACCAAGTTGTAAAATCAATCTTTGTCTAGCTTGATGGTATTTAGGACAATACATAATGCTCTATTGTCTCTTGACTATTGCAATATTCACATATTCCATCAACATGCTTTTTCATTATAAATAAAGTTCTATTTAATCCTGTATGTCCTAGCCTCATTCTGGACACCACATCTTCTTCTCGCTTACTTCTGTATGTATTCCTGTTCTGTCCCACTTAATACTATACAAGTGAGTGATTTTGTTTTATGTTATTCATTATCTTTAAAGAGCTGTGATTTGAATGTGAGATTGATTGTATCTGCGTTAGTTAGTTATAATCGCGTCGCAACACGCATTGTCGATTGCATCATCCATATACAGCGCTGTTGCAGCTATATATATATTGATATTTGCGTGTAATATTGTAATTATGAGTCCCTTTGAGTTATTTTGGGTATGTGTATGTTCTTATTTACGGTGAAAGGGAGATTGTTCATATTAATGAAACCATACGTATCGATTCCAGTCAGCTCACGTGTCAGAGAACGTTATGCCATTTTTCTTACGTGCTAATATAGTCTCTACATGTCTGAATCGATTGCTATGTGTATAATTACATAATGTACGTATAATTGACAGATTGAGTTCATTCTTGTTATTACTGTTCATTACTAATTCAGTATTATTATTTTCTGTTTGTTTAGAACCACTCATACTACATTACTCCAAACTACTATGTCATACCCTCTACTACTTGTACTGCAATTGTTCACTCAACTCAATTCTACGACTGTAAATGTCTCTACAAGCCTCAATCCATTAAAGTGTACTTCGTCTCTGACCGGACGACTTATGTCTGCTCAATATCCACCAGCACCACACTAGTCTACCCAACAGCAGGTCTACTTGCTCCCCATTCTACTCCACGCAAACATCTCATCACATTCAACACTTTCTTGCATTTATCAATAATATTTTGAATATGCATTGTCCAAGTTAATCTTTTGTCAAACCAAATTCCCAAATATTTGAAGAATTCCACTCGTTCTAATTCTGTCCCAGATAATTAGATTTTTACATTCAAACTTATTTTCTTCCTAGAGAAGAATAAAGTCTTTGTTTTGTCTATTGAGATTCTAAACCCCCATTGAAGGGCCCACTCTTGGACTGCAGAAAGCAAAAGCCGAATCCCGGACATTTTGGACGATCTCGACGGCCGGACATGTCCGGGAAAATGAGGATGGTAACCCCTACTACTCGGCTTTCTCCTACTACTCAGCTTTCTCCACAGAACAAGAGCCTGCTAGCTTAGCTTCTTAAAAAAGATGGCTGTACATTCTGTGAGTGAGATCCCACCCTCTATGGGCGGGTTGAAAACATGTGGGACAGCCCTTACTAGCTGTAGTCTTTAGCCTCTGGCCAAAAAATCCTCCAATGATGCAAAATGACGATTTTTGCGTCATCGGAGGATTTTTTCATACAAAAAATACGTAAATCTCTCGTCTCAGGGGGATATGAGGGTGGAAAGCACGGTAATTCAAAAATACTACAGGTTTTCTACTAATACAAAGCTTAATGCTAAATCCTGAAGTATCCCTTTAAAACCATTATGCAGCCCAAACCCATGTCTGTGATTGTTGTTCTTCATCCTTAAGAATGTCTCTAACTCTTTCCCAATGCATTCCCTTTGTATCCAAGAATTTTTCTGCTGACTTAACAATTATTTTAATTCTTTCAGTCCTACTACTAGTCTGTACCGAACAATTGATTATCTCAGCCATGAAAAGCACAAAATCACTTTTACTCACAATCAGTGTCTCTTCTTTTAATTTATCACACTTTGTACATTCCCCTACAACTTTAGTCCTATCCTTTGTTTCTAACGGCACACCCTTTGGGACTTTCTTAAGCCCCTTTCACACAGAGATTCCGGAAAATACACGGATAAAGTGACCCGGGATTTGACCAGGGTTCGTTTGATTTTGGTTCATTCACACTGCCAGTGATTTTCCGGAATCAGAGAGTGCGTTCACACACAACCCGTAAAAATGCCGTAAAGACACGTGACATCGATGTGACTTGTAATCTCAGCAGCGTCTTAAGTTTGCTTATGAGCTGCGATCTCTCTGACCTCGAGAAACCACGCTTGTGCATTTTTTTCTCTGATTCGATCATAAAATTGCGCTTTACGTACCGTTTCACAGCTGGCGAACGATCCCGGCTTCAGCGTCATCACGACGACACGGCATTATTACGGCTTTTGTTCACACAGCGCGCGTTCCGGGACTGAACACGGCAATGTTACTAGGTCCCTACCCGGCATCGATCCCGGCATAAATCCCGGGTCGAGTTTGCGTTCACACAGAAGGCGCTCTGGCAATTTGCCGGCAATTTCCCGGGTTCAAAGCGCTGTGTGAAAGGGGCTTTAGGTGCTTCTGCAAATGAAACACCTTAGGCTATGTTCACACTTAGCGTCTTTTTTCAAACTGCCAGCGTCTATTCTACATTATAACCCTATGGAGTAAACCGTTTTTTCAAAAAAGTCCTGAGCGCTTTTTTAGACGCCACCGCCGGCGTCTTTTTCTGCAGCTCAGAGCGTCTTTTTAAGTTGAAAAAAGTTCAACTTTTCTGAAAAGAACGCCCTACGTCAAGCGCCTTTTTGACAGCTGACCAATGACAAGCGAGTAGCGAGACCTGTCGTTTCCATAACAACAAAAACAACTGTCTGTCGTGCACCCACAAACGTCTTTGTGAACCGACATTCTCCTCCCCGGTAACTTCAAAAGCCAACGCAAGAGCCAACTTTCTCTTTCTCGACATTTTTTGCATCACACAGCACTAGGCTACTGTTGCAGCTCTTGTTATAGCAACAAAAGACGCGCTCGGCTGCTATTTGTAACCGAACGCTGCCAGCGTTTTTTTTTTTTTTTTGCTAAAAAAACGCCGTTGTCAACTTTTTCTTGTCAAAAAAGACGCTAAGTGTGAACATAGCCTTAGACTACTTTAATTTGCTGTACCTCCTGCATTCTTTTGTTAGCCTCACATCCACCATATGCTGCACTGTGTTCTCCTCCACAATTACAACATTTTAGCTTTGCCCCCTCTTCACACTTTCCATATTCGTGTTCACCACTACATTTGCTTCATCTTTGTTTTCCCTTACATATCGCAGCTACATGTCCATTTCTTTGGCATTTAAAACACAGAAGTGATGGTGGAAGGTAAACCCTGACATCGTTACTCATGTAACCAATAAAGTCCTTTCCTGTGAGTTTTTCTTCCTCAAAAGTTAACAAGATTGAAAGACTGTCACATACATTTCCATTCCTTCTTATTTTTAGCCATTTTGCTTCCCTGATCTTAACATTGTTTATTCCTTCTTTCACTGAATCCACTGACTCACTCAGAGGGATTCCTGTGATTACACCTTTAACAAGCTTCTTGTCATACACCATTGAACACTTCACTCGCTGTCCATTTAGTTTATTTATCTTTATTGCTTTCTTTTGTTGTTCCACATTTTTACATATTACCAGTAAAGAACCATTTCTTAATTTTTTAGCACTCCTTACCTCCCCAATATCTTTATGTAGAGTTTTGGTTAGTTGGATTGGACTCCACTCATCAAAAGTAGTCCCCTCTTGCAGTAGTAGTCCCCTTTTTTTTTTTTTTTTCTTGTTAATGTTATTACCATCCGATTCATCTCTATCTTTATTTTTGCGTTTTTTCTTTACTACTTTCCATTCTTCCAAACTCCCGCTTCCACCATCCATCTCCCCATCGTCACTTCCTGATCCGTCACTTCCTGACCCCTGACCATTCACAGTCCAGTTGTTGCCAACCGCCTGAAGCTCTCGGTCAACAGACAAAAGTCTACGCACCTTTCCTCCAGATGCCGCCATTTTCCCTCCGTCAAAGGTCATTTGATGACGACCGTCCGCCGGTGTTGTGAGGCTTCCTCTTTCTTCTTCTTCTTCTGTCGCACAAGTCACCTCTCGATGCATCCTCGTTAAAAGGGGCGGATCAAGAACACATCCGGGGATTTGAACTGGACTTGGCTAGATGTGATTTTTCAATTGGAACAGTACTTGGGCAGCGACTGATGAGGTTTCACAAGTCCACAAGAACCTCTATGACAAGAATACAAGTACAGACAAGAATGCATATTGAGAAACGGCCCGAGTTCTCGGAAACACGGCGTCTTAAAGCTATAGTGTATTGAAAATGTTGAAACATGCTCGTGCTTTTAAGGCTATCTAACCTATGTATTGAAACACGCTGTTCTTAAAGCTATCTGGTTGGCATCAGAAACATGCTCGTTTTAAAGGCCATCTAAATCTGATTGCTGTAGAAAACTGCTTGCTCTAAAAAGCTAGTTGCTATTGGTCCTACATAAGAGGAATAACCGTCAACACCAGCAGCTGGTAGTAGCTTTTATCACTCAAAAGATCTGGGCCCGTATTCATAAAGATTCTAAGAATCCTCTAAGAAAACTCTTAATTTAGCTTAAAAACTTTTACGTAGGAGTCTTAGCTTAAAAGCGATTCGGGACCGATCTGAGAGCAACTCTGAGTAAGGAAAAGACAAAAACTTTCATCTTAGTAAGGAGGCGGGGTTGACCCCGTTGCTATGTATGACACAATCTTTTGAAGACTGTGATTGGTTGGTTGTCCAAAAAAAAAAAAAAAAAAGTGATTTTAAGTATAGGGTCTATTCTAAGCCTTCACTTTGAAATTACATGCGTCATTTTTCCTATTTGACCGTTCTCACACACACATTATATATGTGTATACTGTATAAATCCTTTTTTTTTTTATTTACCATGCTGTTCATTTCCTATAAGGTATTTGATTGGCTTAGAATGATAAAAATTGTTCCACTCTTTCCAATTACACTGATTGCTGGCATGTCTATTTAAGTGGTGGTTTGAATGTTGGTTTTAATGTATCAAACATGGAATTTTCCCAGTTGCCAAATATCGTAATGTAGTGATTATTTTCATTTCTGGCGCTATGGCATTTCTGTGCTGTGTCGGAGATGTTAGCGCGTCTCTAATAAGATCAGTCACAAACATGATCCCTGCACGATCTAATCTATAGCGTCTTATTAACTCACTGTTATTCATTGTCTGCAACACATTTCCTCTCCCTCTTCGTCTTTCTGCCATTTTCTCCTCTGCTAAAGAAACTCTTAAGCCTCTTAAAAGTCCTCGTCCGTGCTCCTAACAATTTTGACCTTTAGATCTCTTTTAAGGGTTAAGATGCTTTCTGAAGTACTTTTTTCTTTACTAGGATTTTTTCTTTAATTTTAAGAGTAAACGCCCACATTTCTAAGAATTTTCTTAGAATTTTGTCACTAGGAGCTACTCTTTGCATTAAGATTCTTTATGAATGCGGGCCCTGGAACCAGACAGCAAATATATAAACCATAAACTAGCAGCTGTAAGTAAGTAATCTGGGTAAGGGCAACATGCTTGTTGCCTAAGCTCACTCAGGTAACTGCAAAAAAAAAAAAAGGGGCCTGCTGTTTTTATCCTGCTAGAGAGAACACCTCTTTATTGCTATAGTTGCAGGGGCCTGCGTTTAATCCCTCAGCGAGGGATGAACACCCCTCGCTACTTAAATTAAAAGAGGGGCCTGCTATTCTCTTCCTCCTAAAGGCCTATTTATACTTCTGCGTCGAACTGCCGCCGTAGCTACGTCGTAGGCTGTGTGTAGCGCAGCTTCGGCGTACCCTGACGTGCACCCTTCCAAAAATGTAACAACGCGTCAATTCTACGCGGACTCAAGCGCTGTGATTGGTCTGCCAGAACCCCTCCCTCAGGGTTTCACATCCCTAGGTGCGCGTCAACGCGGACAACGACGCAGAAGTATAAATTAAAACCAACACGTTGCCTACGGCGTATAGGCTCCGGCGTAGGTCCGACGCAGAAGTATAATGAGGCCTTTAGAGGGGAGAATACCCCTCTGCTAGCCATAAGTTCAAATTAAGCTATCTTCAATAACTTTGTCTTTTCTCTTTTGCAGGAGCAGAACATGGATATGGTTTGGGGGGTTCTTCTTCAGGGCAAGTTATTACCTCTCATCATGTTTTGGGGGGTTAATGCTTAAGCTCTGTATGCCATTAATCATGGAGCAAGAACCCCCATAGGGAACCATACCGCCAAAGATAAATTGTGTTTAATAAACTCAAGTAACTTGCCAATGTGGTCCTGTCTGAACTTAGTTAAAGCCAAAACAATAACCAGAGGTTATGGCTAGTACATTAAGATAATGCCGCTTCAATGCTTGCTATTACTTTAATAGTGTTTTTATCTACCCCCCTATTTGCGACTGCATAACAACTTAGTTCAAATCAAGCAGTTAGTCAGGAATCTAGAATCCCACCAGATATGCCTCACGCTCCATCTAAACTGGGATCTAGTATGTACTTATCCCTGGACGCAGATTTGCAGAAACATAAAACTTCACTTAATCTACTTGAGAAAGTAATTTCAGAGTAATTTAGAATAATTTTAAACGCAATAATTTATTATGTCAGGTAAATGTATCATGCCAATTATATAATCAGTTCAAAGACAATCAATACAATAAAATCAAATGCTCAGAGATAAAGAGTAAAATATGTAAACCCGACATTTAGAAAAATACATAATGCTGAAGTGTTTGAGGACCTTCAACATTATGGGCTGATCTGAGTTATAGAATCGCGCTGAGCCTCTCATTGCATTTCTTTAAGTACTCAGACTGAGACAGAAACTTCTTTCACATTGAATGCAAATTCCCATTTTTAGCAAATGTTTCAGAGTTTACACCTTTTGGGAGCAGGATGCCATTTGCCTGGAAGACCCACCCTCCTCTGTAAGCAAGATATCTCTAAACTCTTAAAAACTTTAATACCTTTTGTTTTACTTCTTTGGGGATGAGACCTTTGTACCAGTCACACTGAGACATTTCAAATGATACCAAACATATATAATACTGTATGATAATTATTCACATTAAACCATATAGATTTTTGGGTGAATATCTCAGAATGAGAGAGAGATGACATGGGGAAGGTGATTGACTCGGGGATGCTAGTTTCTCAAGAGAGAGTCAAATGTTAATTTCCAGAAAGATCTTGGGGAGTGGTCGTTTCTCTACCAGACTGCGCGGCATTTTCTAATTTCTCAATCCTTACTAAACCTATGGATTTAACAGATATGCCTATAGCATATTGAATGGTTTTGTAAGCTGGGCCAGTTCTAGGCATGTACAGGGGTGGGCTGAGCCCACCCAAACATCTGCCTTGCCCACCCAATCAGAATTTGGGCACATATAGTGTTAATCTGTTTTTACGCTTTGTACATTTATTAAAAACAATCTGAGGTGGGAACTGTGCTGAGAAGTTTGATGAAGGGCTGTAGAATGCCCCAGGCAATTATAAAAAACAAACATACATTTTTAGGACCTTTGCGATGCAAACATTTTTGTTTATTTATGAGTTGGGAAAATGTCCCAGCTTATTAAAAGTGTTAGCAAGTTATGTTCGTCTTCATTAGCAAATATCAGATCAATGGACGAATGAGACATCTCAACATTTATACTGTATACAGACTTATCTGTGTACTTATTTGTAAAAAAAAAATATATAATAATTGTAAAAAAAACTTTCATCACAAGAAGTATATTGTGGTTGTTTGGTAACATTTGGTAAATGAACACTAGGTTTAAAAAAAATAACTTTGCTATTGCTTACATATTTATATGTTATAGCCTATAACATAACCAGTGTTGGGGAAAGTTACAGTATGTGTTTGTATTGTCCGTATCTCAGGAGATCAAAGTATCTGAGGTTCTTAATACTGTGTTGTTCCCTGGATGATCAAAAACGGTTTTTATTTCTTATTTACAGGAAATTCAAAACAATTTTCAGACCCAACAAACTGAAGATCCCAAAAGCTTGCCAACATGAGCAGCAATAAAACCTTAACCAACACACGAATCACGCATTAAAGCTGTGTTTGTTATATCAAATGGTTTTATTTGTTGTAATTGACATCTACATTCATCAAGCAGGTATGAAGAACAGTGATCTGGGCTTTTGATTGATTGTGTATTGTTGTCTCTTATTACAGTGATTGTCAAATCAATTAATTTGGTGTATTTGTGCAATTCAAAGAGGATTACTGTTAAAGCTTGAACTTGATCTCTTACAACAAAGACAAAACATTCAGATAAATCAATGTAAAATATCAACAGACATAAAAAGTAAAAATATAAGAAAAATGCATATAAAGATATATAAGTGAATGAATTTTTGCATAAGTGAAATGAGTATGTATGGATATATGAATACATAAGTATGTATGAATAACAATGCAAAGAAACAAAAAGCTCTAATTTTAGTCTCTGCCAAATGAATGTTTACTGTTCTGCTCGCTTGGCACGAGTCAGACCCACAATCACCCGCAGATGAGATACATGACTTTACACTTGTCAAAAATAAGAGAAACCAAGTGTAACTTCTGCTTTTGAACACACAATCATCGCTAAGAATTATATGAAATGTAAAACAATATAATGACAGTGAAGTTGAAAGCTTGATGTCATGTTTTCCCAAAGAAATGGCGGCACAAATGTGTGGACGGCTTCAATCAGAAACTTCCATCTCACAGTCGGCCTGATTCTCTGTATCTGCAGTTCCATACTCGTAGCTTTTATTGCTGTAGGCGTCTAAGATATTAACAATATCATGCAAACCTTTTATTCTAGCCTGTGCTCTGATCATTTCCAGGATGGACTGCATGGAATAGGCATATTCCACAATGCTCCTATTTTTACCTTTTTCTCCTTTGTACACATATCCACCAGTGTGCACACCAATCAGATAACAGTCTTCATCAAAAACTGGAGAGCCAGAAGATCCATGAAAGAAACAAGAGTTATAATTAATCTGGTTTTCATAAATGTCCCATTTATCTTCAAAACTCTTCTGTGTAATCACATTAATGAAATCACGATTCTCAGATACGTGTTTATCTGCAGCCTCTTGTAGATTATTTTTCTCAATGATGAAGCAGGGGTCCATTTTCTTAATCCCACCTTCTGGATGTCCCACAATGCAGATCCCACCACTAGGAGGGGGGCCAGGACTGTAACGACTGAGCAACTCAGGACGACCTGTGATTTCATCACCAGCATCCAGTTCAAGAAGAGCAAAGTCAAGACGCCTATTATTGGCGTCTGTAATGCAACAGTAAGCAGCGATCTGTTTCTTGACCCGCACCAGCTTCACCTCTGAGTCCAGACGTTCAAAATCAAATGCAGCTTCTAAAGACTTTGTAGAAGAAAGCTTGTCTGGAGACTCGAGAAATTCCCTAACAACATGTCCGTTAGTGAGAATAAATTGCCCAAAAAGTAGGAAGCCGGTTCCTCTGGCGGATCCCTCCACTCGAATCTGACACACCGAGTCAGAGAGTCTCATGAGCTGCTTTATTTTATACACCTCAGAGAAACTCTCAACACTTTTATCATATTCTGCTCTGAAGAACTTCTGGACCTGAGTCTTGTTCTTAAGGTTCTCTCGCTGCTTTAACGTCTCCATTAAATCTTTAAACTGAGAACGCAGAATTCCCAGAATCTCTTCTGAGTCAATTATTTTAGAGAATTTAGCTGAAGTTCTTGTGGATTTCATTGTGTTTCTCTTTTGAGTTTCTTCTTGTTCAGTGTTGACGGGATGCTGGTTAGGATCAATGTTTTCTTTCAAATCAGCGGCTGAAGTTTCATTCATTTCAGTATTGACATCATCACTCAAGAAGTCTTCTTGGCTCTCTGGCTCGTTTTCATCACTGATAACAATGATCTCAAAATGCTTTCCATCAAGATGCTCTACAGTGCTTGACATTACATGGTTTATCTCGCTCCCAAACTCACGGAGTGCACACTGTTTCTTGAATATGACATTGATGAAGCGTCCGTCACGCCGGAGAGCATCCTTCAGTCTGTCCTCTTTGAGTGCGTACACACACACATCCTCAACTTTCTTCTTCAGCTCATTGTTTTTCATTAAGCGTTTCACTTTATCCCCTCCTTTTGTTTTAATGTAAAAGATCACGAAGTTTTCTGATTCATTGGAAAATGAAAGCCTTTCACGTTTTGTTTTTTTCTTTGTATCAACATTTCTAGTATTTTTGATGAAGGTTATGTCTAAGAGCTCATCTTTTTCAATAAGACAGCAGGGGAAATCGGTCTTCACAGCAGCTCCAAAAACCTTTCCATTGGATCTTTTGATGACTATTTCTTTCTCCATGTTTTCTTCTTGAATCTTCTTGAAAATCTTGTTTGTATTAAGAGCATCAAGCACAGTCTTGGATGTATCACACGCCACTGCATGCTTCTTGAATTTGTAGCGGAAATTGAAAGTGTGGCTTTGCCCCTCGTCGCACTGTTAAATTCAGAAGAACAAGAATACAGAAAGCATTTAAACATTTATAAATAAATGATTTCCATAAAATGATTACCATATTGTGCAACATTATGATATATACAAATAATAGACAGCAAGGACGAGTATCCATACAATTTTTTATTTGATTTCATTTGGATCCACAAGTCACTGATCACAATGTTCATAATGCACACTTTTATTTTTTAATTCTTTAATTTAGGTGTATTATTCATGAAGTAGAAGATCAGCCACTGATTATACGGCGATCTGCAGAGACGCAATACAGGTAAAGGCATTTGAATTGATAAGCACCAAGTACCATTAAAATTCACAAACCTGCTGCATTTGGCTTTTTGATGGACCCTCTTTAACTTTATCCTTGAAAACATCATTCTTCCTTTCCTGAGTGAATGTCAACACAACAGTATAGTTAATATGAGTTCACTAGTGAAGGTTTACCATCATATTGTAAATCATAAGCAATGCAATCATTTGTCACTCTAAAAAGATATGGCCTTTTAAAGCAGCTATCAAGAAGCTTTGTCTTTCCAAAATGCTTTAGCTAGAGTAATTCCAAACACTTTTTCATGAGACCCTTAAATAATCCTCATCCAATGATACAGATATGTCAGTGTGCAACAAACCTTTAGAGGATCACGGCCATTGTTGACTTTTCCTTTTCCTATTCCATTTTTCTTGCTCGTAATATTTATTCTTTTCTAGAACAATGGCATAAGCAACATTAAAATAGCATAATTATTATTATTAATTGAACACATTTGAATCTAATACAATTCAAGACATTACCAAAATTACATTGAATTTTATATTGCCACACAAAATGTATAAAAAGTGCACTCAAAGTATGTAAGATTATTAATTTCTTGAACAATTTAAAAATATGATGTCTCAGAGTGGGAAAAATGTTCATTAAACTTTCTATATATTGCAAGTCTTCTAAAGTCATAGAGTAGCTTTGTGCGAGGAACTGACCAAAATTTGGTATTTGTATTCTTTGAATATATGCAGAAACAAATGTGGAGGGAAAAACTTTATCATTTAAAAATGATTTGAACTTTTTGGTCTGTTCGTCTTCCTCACATGTGACAGGATCCAGAGGTCTGGGAATATAATGCACAAGCTATATAGACTACTTTCATAGTGCTATTTTATGAGCTTGACAACTCAGTGACTCTGATTAAAAATTATATCATAAATCATAAAATCATAAAAACTAATGATTCATTTTGAAATAAAAGAAAAATCTATGGTTCTTTTGCAATTGCTTATTTACTTGACCTTGATATCTTCATTAGCTGAGACATGAGCGATTACCTAAAAGTTGGTTTCTTAAACCTGAATCATATTGAAATATCATAGGCTTACCTGCACCTTTTCACCAGTTTGTGACACCCCTTTGGCTTTACTGTTGCTGTCAGCTGGCTTTTTCTGAAATAGACATTCCACAATATTCACCATAATTATTTAGATTAAGGCTAAACATTTCAATATGATCCCCATAAAGAATGGCAATAGCCAAGCTTAGAAATTTGAAAGGCAATATTTATTAATCAGATATATGTCACCGGAAAATAATTCAAAATGGTGTTCTCCATTTTCTTCGCTGGTGTTGATCGAGAGTGATGTTGGCAATTCAGTTTCTGTAGAGGACAAATTATGAGTTTAAGATTAATATCTCAAAGAAATCTGATATATATATATATATATATATATATATATATATATATACTACATTACTAAAGTATGTATAGTGCAGTCTACATAATTGGTAAATAAAAATTAGCTTACAATCCAGTTGTGTGAAAAATGTATTTTATATATTTTTCACACAACGGGATTATTTGCTGAATTAAAAAACAACGCGAGGAGATGGTGACAAAAAACACATTTGTATTGGTTCCTACTATTAGCACTAGTTTTGAAAACATTAGGCAAATCAAAGCAAAGCCTATATTGTACACAGTATTTAATAGGCATTGAGAACACGTTCGTCGTCCAGCAAATCATTCACTAAAGCCATTCGCAGCCCGCAATCTGTGAAAGCGGGAAAAGCCGCCAAAGCGCCTCACGTGACACAACAGTGATGATTCGACACGGTTTCATTTTGTTCACGAACGAAAAGCCACTAATCCAAACACCTTTGGTATCATCGCGTTTTAGAGTCTTATAATGCTCATAGATACACCCTAAAATGCAAGTTTACCCCCAAAGAATCATAAGCAAGTCACAACAAACGCATTTGATCCTTTACAGCATTTGTTTGTTTTATTACAAGAGAAACCATTAAAAGTATAACCGAAATCATTCATGCTAGAGTGTATTTTTTTAAAGTTTTAGTAATTATATGTAGTTGAATATGATATTTTGTTTGAAAAAGTTACCTTATGTGAGTTAAAATAGCTTAAAAGAAGCAGGAGACAGTGCGTGTCGTCTGTTTTCCTTTATGTGGAAGTGTAATATGATCTCATGAGTTATGATGCAGCGCGCGCAAAATATAAAAAATTCTTCTTTGTTTTCTGGCGGGTTACAGACCATTGCAAAAGTTGCATACTGCCACCTATTATATTGGAGTGAGTAAATGATAAAATAATGTACAGTCTTTGGTAAAATCATGGCTTCATTGATCTCTAGACCAGATTCATGTAGAAATAATCTTCTGTTTCTACTTATAAAGGTTTTAGTTTGAGTAGATTTTTAAATATATTGTTTATTCTGTACCTTTATCTATACCCGGATTATTTTGTGTTTGTCGTAGTTGCTTTTAATTAGTGATTTACCTTCATTTTTCTAAAAGGAATCTCTATTTTATAATTATTTCTCAATGCTATTTTGCTAATTTGTCAATTTAATTTTCTTGTACCCCTATAAATCTGGTATGCAGCAGAATTGGAGCTATTTTATTTTTATTTGACTCAAAATGCTTCATATATACGCTCACGCTGTGATTTACCAAAAAAATTAAAAATGTTTCTGTTAATCACTGGCTTGGCAATAAATAAATAAGTCCACTTTAATTTTATGATGAATTATGTTTTGTTCAGCTCATAATAGAACATCATGTAGAGAAACATCCAGTTGACTAAAAAATTAATTAGATAAATCCCTTGCCTTGCCTTGCCTTAATTTTATATTCTAAAATCTACATCAACTAATTGATACATTTTCAAATGAGAGATAAATCTTGCATTTTAACAAATGATTTTTGTGTGTTTATAACCATGCTAATATCTATGAAAAAAACCTAGACTTAGATTTTGGTGGGCTTGGTACACTTAACCTATATTGTTTCATATCTAATTATTTTACATTAGAGCCATATGGTGCTAATGGTCCTTTGCTACAGTCTTGTGTGAATGACATTCAAAATCTCAAGTACTTTATAGGCAGAGGCAGCACAAAAACAGAAATGGCAACTGAATTGGCAAAAAAAGAGACAAACTCTATCCTTTTCAGCTCAAACTCTGAATTATGGTATTGTATGGTGTATGATTTCTATAGCACTTTATACTATAGATTGTTCCAAAGCAGCTTTACAGTGATAAACAGGAAAATAATGATCAATGATGCAAACAGAATTAAACTGCAATAAAACAAGGAACCCAAACCCAGAAATGGAGAAAAAAAAACTTGGGAGAAACCAGGCTCAGTCAGGGGACCAGTATGGTGTGGTTATGATTCTAGGCTAGACTGGGTAAACCCAGCCCGATCTGCCGGCGATTAGATTTCGCCCTGCAGCTCAGGCTGGAAACCTGTACATTCTTCTATCCTGCTCCCTTTACAAATTTGCGGGGACCAATCACAAACTGGCTTATCCACCTGGCGCGCTATTGGCGGGTTTAATCCAATTCAATTCCTTTTAACCTCTCGACGATACTCAATGGCTTCTTTAGTTTAGCAAACAAATCGCTCCAGTGGGAGTAAATACCACTCAATTTCATGTTTTTTTGTTTTTTTTTGCACAACCTGCAAAAATCAGGTTCTCTTGTGCCGATGACTCTTGTCTCATTGTTTACAGTCTGAAAGTGCTTATAGTCAAGAATGAGGCCAATATATTTTGTTCAGCATGATTATTTAATATAGCAAAAATAAGGCACAAGGTTAGAAAAAAAAAGACAAAACAGGTTTATAAAGAGATTTACAGTGTATAAGTGCAGGATCTAGCTGTACAGCTGTAGGCCTATTTTTTTTTTTACAAACATCCGCAGAATTGAACAATGCTGGAGCAGTCAAATATATTTAAGAAGAATGTTGACCCCTTAAAGGGATACTTTAACTATAAATGAAAATTCTGTCATTATTTATTCATGTTGTCTATTTTTCCCCCCGAATATATATTTCTTCTGTCATGCAGGTTTGAAATGATGAGGGTAAATAATTCATGACAGCATTATAATTTTGTGTCTATCACTTTAAAATATAGCATTAAGGATTTCTGGAAATTAAGCAGAATATCATTTATCCTTTGGAATCATACAGATACAATCTAACAGAGATCAGGATATTAAAGTTACTCAAGAAACAAGTCAATAGACAATGACAATAATAGGGACAATGAATAGACACATTTGCATAGAGTCATCCAGGAATCATCCAGAACTTATAACTCCACACATAATTGAATTAAATTGTTTATTAAACATGCCTGAATAACAGTGGCGGATACAGATTGTCATTAATAGGTGGGCCTGGTGAATATACGGAGGGGCCTCGGTTTTTTAAGCTTATATACACGCCCAGTGGCGTAACTTTGCTAAATCAGATATATGTACAATAACATTACGATGTCCAGCAATCGATTTAAATAGTAGGCTACATGGGGTTTAATTTGTCGTATCCGCCTATTAGATAAACGTATACCTTAATGGTCCAGTGGTAGAACGTTTGCCACCCGTGTCAGAGGATTTGGGTTCTAATCCGCACTCGTATAGTTTTTTTTTTTTTTTTCTCGTATAGTTTTTTTCTCTCATCAAAACTGGTTATGTTCATCAGTGGTTGTATATCAAGCAGGGACATGTTTGTGTGCATTATGTTTTGTGATTTCACCAGAACGAATAAAGAGTATCCGCAACGGATTGAAGCGCGCGTCCGAGTGAAGACTGGCCACAAGAGAACAGTATCCGCGCCACTGATCGTAGCGGCAACGTACACTTTGATCACTTGATTTAAAAAACACATTTCAGCGCTAGATCGTCTCTTATTTAAAAAACGAACGAAATGAATGCTCTGCCAGTTAACTGGGGATGTTTTATTTATTTGTAGAATTGGTACATTCGTGCCGCGAGATGTTTTAAAAAGTGGTGGGGACAATATCGACACTGGCAAAAAGTGGTGGGGACATGTCCCACCCGTCCCACCCATAAATTACGCCTATGTACACACCTGATAAATATGTCAACTATAGCAGATCGGTACTTCGGTAGTGAATTTAAATAGGCCTATGCCTTGTACTCATGTCAGTCAGCCCTCCCGGCTGCTTTAAACCTGAAGGTCATCTGTCTGTCACGCGACTCGCATGTAGACTATCACAACGTTAAGTCAGTGCGTGCACTGGACGTGATATGCCGACATAATATTGTTCTTTTGTAGCTATTTTTCGTACTTACTGTACATAAATGTCCTCAGGAAACTATTAAAATGAAATTATTTATTAATTCATTATTATTATTATTATTATTATTAAAATAAATAATAATTTATTAAAAGTTTTTATTAATCTGATTGGGTGGGCCACCGGTCAACCTATAAATCCGCGCCTAATACCCCAAGATATATGATATAGACACAGTGGCGCCAATCAAAACTCAAGACTCTGCTGTCCCATTATTCATCTACAGTCTTCCTGGTTTTATGGATCTATTTCCATGTTCACATCATTGTCTTCCAAGTTAAGATTTAAAGATTTATATTCAGAGAGTAATTTTAGGATGTCAGATCTCTCACTTTTCTTGGCCTGTGTGATGATCCTCTCCAGGATGGGCTGCATGGAATAGGCAAATTCAATAATGCTTCTAGTTTTACCCTTTTCTCCTGGGTACACATATCCACCAGTGTGCACACCAATCAGATAGCAGTGTTCATCAAAAACTGGAGAGCCAGAAGATCCGTGAAAGAAACAAGAGTCGTAATGGATCTGGTTGTCATGATTTTCCCATTTCTCTTCCAAATACTGTTGTGTAATCACATGAATGAAATCACGATTCTCAGATGCATGTTTATATGCAGCCTCTTGTAGATTCTCTCTCTCAATGATGAAGCAGGGGTCCATTTTCTTGACCCCTTCTCCTGGATGTCCCACAATGCAGATCTGACCTCTGTTAGGAGGGGGGGCATGAATGTATTGACTGAGCAATCCAGGACCGTTAGCAATTTCATCAGTGGCTTTCAGTTCAAGAAGAGCAAAGTCAAGATACCTGCCCATGTTGTCTTTGCCATAATAGTACGCTGCAACCTGTTCCTTGATCGGCACACACTTGGTCTCATTTGCTTCCAAATCTTCATATCCAAATACAGCAGTGAATGTCTTTGAAAGCTTCTTGGAGAAAGGGTCAAATTCTCCAATAACATGAGCATTAGTGAGAATGAATCTGTCAAAGAGTTGGAAACCGGTTCCTATGGCGGATCCCTCCACTCGAATCTGACACACTTGTTCAGAGAGTCTCATGAGCTGCTTCACTTTCTTCACCTCCAAGAAACTTTTAATGCTTTTATCATATTCTGCTCTGAAGAACTTCTGGAACTGAGTCTTGTTCTTAAGGTTCTCTCGCTGCTTTAACGTCTCCATTAAACCTTTAATCTGAGAACGCAAAATTCCCAGAGTCTCTTCGGAGTCAATCATTTTAGAGCATTTAGTTGAAGTATTTGTGGATTTCATTGTGTTTCTCTTTTGAGTTTCTTCTTGTTCAGTGTTGACGGGATGCTGGTTAGGATCAACGTTTTCTTTCAAATCAGCGGCTGAAGCTTCATTCATTTCAGTGCTGACATCACTCAAGAAGTCTTCTTGGCTGTCTGGATGTTTTTTGTCACTGATAACAATGATTTTAAAATGCTTTCCATGAAGATGCTCTACAGTGTTTGACATTACATGGTTTATCTCGCTCCCAAACTCACGGAGTGCACACTGTTTCTTGAATATGTCATTGATGAAGCGTCCGTCACGCCGGAGAGCATCCTTCAGTCTGTCCTCTTTGAACGCGTACACACACACATCCTCAACTTTCTTCCTCAGCTCATTGTTTTTCATTAAGCGTTTCACTTTATCCCCTCCTTTTGTTTTAATGTAAAAGATTACAAAGTTTTCTGATTCATTGGATAATGAAAGCCTTTCAGTTGTTTTTTTCTTTGTATCAACATTTCCAGCTTTTTTGATGAAGGTTATGTCTAAGAGCTCGTCTTTTTCAAGAAGACAGCAGGGGAAATCAGTCTTCACAGCAGCTCCAAAAACTTTTTCATTGGATCTCTTGATGACTATTTCTTTCTCCATGTTGTCTTTATTAATCTTCTTGAAAAACATGTTTGTATTAAGAGCATCAAGCACAGTCTTGGATGTATCACACGCCACTGCATGTTTCTTAGACTGGTAGCGAAAATTGAACGTGTGGCTTTGCCCCTCGTCGCACTGTTAAATTCAGAAGAACAAGAATACAAATTGCATTTAAACATTTATAAATAAATGATTTCCATAAAATGATTAGAAATACAGCGCAACATTATAATATATACAAATAATAGACAGCAGAGATGAGTCTCCATACAGTTTTCCAGATTTAATTTGGATCCACAAGCCACTGATCACCACAGTTCATAATGTGCACTTTTATTTTTTTAATTCTTTTAGGTGTATTATTCTTCAGGTGATTCTACAGTGATCTGAAGGACAAGAAATGCAATACAGGTAAAGGCATTTGAATTGATAAGCACCAAGTACCATTAACATTCACAAACCTGCTGCATATGGCTTTTTGATGGACCCTCTTTATCCTTGAAAACATCATTCTTCCTTTCCTGAGTGAGTGTATAGTTACAACAGTATAGTTAATATGAGTCAACTAGTGTACATGGGTTTACCATCATATTGTAAATCATAAGCAATGCAATAAATTGTCACTAAAGATATGGCCTTTTAAAGCAGCTATCAAAAAGCTTTGTCTTTCCAAAATGCTTTAGCTTGAGTAATTCCACACACTTTTTCATGAGACCCTTAAATAATCTTCACCCAATGATACAGATTTGTATGTATGCAACAAACCTTTAGAGGATCACGGCCATTGTTTCCTTTTTTCTTGCTCGTAATATTTATTATTTTCTAGAACAATGGCATAAGAAACATTAAAACAGCATATATTAGTATTATTAATTGAAAACATTTGAATCTAATACAATTCAGGACATTACCAAAATTACACTGAATTTTATGATATTGCCACACAAAATTAATCAAAAGTGCACTCAAAGTATATAAGATTGTTAGTTTCTTTAACATGCAACACTTTAAAATATGAAATCTCAGAGTGGGAAAAAAAAGTATACATTAAACTTTCTATAAATCGCAAGCCATCTAAAGCCATAGAGTAGCTTTGTGCGAGGAACTGACCAAAATTTGGTATTTGTATTCTTTGAAAATATGCAGAAACAAATGTGGAGGGAAAAACTTTATCATTAGAAAAACTTAGTTGAATAATGGAATTTTTTTACCTGTTTGTTTTCCTTACACATGACATCCAGAAGTCTAGGAATATAGTGCACAATAAAGACTACTTTTATAGTGCTATTTTATGAGCTTGACAACTCAGTGACTCTGAACTGATGATTAAAGACATGGGTTTTTAAAAAGTTGTTTTTAATTTTGAAATAAAAGAAAAATCTATGGTTCTTTTGCACTTGCTTATTTACTTGACCTTGACGTCTTCATTAGCTGAGACATGAGCAATTACCTAAAACTTTGTTTCTTAAACCTGAATCATTATTATTAAAATATCATGGGCTTACCTGTACATTTTCACCAGTTTGTGACGCCACTTTGGCTCCACTGTTGCTGTCAGACGGCTTTTTCTGAAATAGACATTCCACAATATTCACCATAATCATTTAGATTAAGGCTAAACATTTCAATATGATCTCCATAAAGAATGGCAATAGCTAAGCTTAGAAATTTGAAAGTCAATATTTATTAATCAGATATATGTCACCAGAAAATAATTCGGAATGCTGTTCTTCATTTTCTTCGCTGGTGTTGGTCGAGAGTGATGTTGGCAATTCATTGTGTTTCTGTAAAGAGTACAAATTATGAGTTCTCAAAGAAATCTTACAAAAAATATATATTATTCTGCATTACTAAAGTATGTATAGTGCAGTCTACATAATTGGTAAATAAAAATTAGCTTACAATCCAGTTGTGTGAAAAATGTCTTAAATATTTTGACACGGGATTATTTGCTGAATTATAAAACGCGAGGAGATTGTGACAAAAAATAGGGCCTACATTTGGATTGGTGCCTACTGTTTGCTAGCCTGACTACGTCAGACTTCCTACTTTCGCTAATTTCATTTCGCTTCTGTAGTCAGTCTGAGATAGCAGCCTATCTTTCAGTTTTCCACCGGCCTGAAAACAGCGGGGCCAATCAACGAACAGAGGGCGGGCTGAGAGCCGTGACGTAGACGCTGATTGTACCGTGGATGCGTAGATTTACTTCACATAATCTGCAAAAGTCATTCACAGCCATGTTCACTCCGGTATTTCGCTCGATGGTTTAGTTTTTGCATCATACATGTGTTTACAGTGGAAGTTAGATGCGGCTGAGCATGCGCATAACACACGCCATAACCAAACGTTATGTGATTGGCTTACGGGTAACCAATGATTTTAAACTTCAGACAAGCGCCCCCCCGCGAGAGAGAAAACACTTCTCTATAGGCCTTTTTCACGTAAGTTTGAACGCACATCCGGTTCAGCGTTTGTTGTGTAAAGCGACTTCCGGTGAAAAAGAGTCAGACGCGCTAACGTTACTCTTCACACAACTTCCCTGAAGAATCTACCGGCAATTACATCAGCGGATGTTTTTTGACTTGTCGAGCTTCTCCGCACTCAAAACAAAACAAATCTTTATTGTAATAGTCATTTTAGATAATTTTAAGACTTTGTTTATCTTAATTTTATTACTGCAGTTGTGGCAGCTTATTTGGAGAAATAAAGTATGGTGATATCTTCCTTGAACAGTAGCCTAATTTAATTTGTGTCAACATTAACTAAAATGATATTATGACTTGAAAGAGAAAGGACATAAATGTAAAGGCTTCAATAATAGATTTAATAAAATATGACGGGAAAGTAGCTTCGTAATTTGTTTTCAGAAATGCATAAACATACCTGGAAGAGGAGACTGCATATAGTCATGATCTGCTCCAGCGCTGTTACCTCACTAACTATTTTGTCGTCTTGGGTGTCGTCAGAGTAGGCTACGGTGCCACATTGCTGCCACATATTATTTCCGCTATTGATATAGGCTATATCAATTTTATGTAGCCTACAAAATATGCCTTTATCCACATAAAATTGATATAGCCTATAAGCCTAAGCCTTTCATGTCTATCATACATCTACATTCAAAAAGCTGATATAGCAGCCCCCAATGGACATGTTAAAAGATCAAATTCTGTACACACCTTATTACTAAACCATACTATCCAACAGAAAAGCAGATGAGTCCAGAATATGAACGCAACGCACACGTTAAGCGTTTTCCTCCCATAGAAACCCTTTATTATAAAGAAAAATCTTAACGTGGCTTTATGGGAGGATGGAATTGCAGTGCACAACAAATCCTTTAAATGGTATTCAATGCAAAACAAAAAATGAAAATATATAAGTAGCCTATAAAATAAACAAATAATTGTGGCATTAATTAGCCCACAAACAATATTTATTTTAAAGCCTAAACGAATTTATTTAAAGAAAAACACCAGCTTTCTCTAGTGTTGTGTTTCAGCCGCCCACTGGCACAGCGCTTACTCGCCGTAGAAAATGTATGATTTAATTTGTTAGACACGAAGAGGACTTATCCGTCTGGCATGGCCGCTCGCCCTAACGTTAACCTATAAATGTTCGCTATTATTAAGCACATATCCAGGTGTTTGTGCGGAGTGTGGAGCGCGCACTGCATGACATGGACGCGCCGGTGCCATCACTCGCATTTTCCTATCAACAGTGGAAACAACTTAAAATACTCCATCATTTCTGGTCATACAGAAAATAATAATACATCAGTCGCAACTACTTTTATTTGTGTAAACTCACAACAACAAGAAAACATTGTGCATTTGTAAAATAAAAGAAACAGGACGCGCTTTCATGATCTCTGTGAATTGGAGCGTATCTCAAAAATGAACTGAAAAAACAGCGTATCACTAGCCTCACAGACATGAGAAATATATCTATAAAACTTGAAATGTTCACCAACGAAAAAAATCCAATGGAAAGCCAATACGTACGGTACTATCTGATGATGTAATCCTGTCCGATGAAAGGTGCATCTACTTTACAGCGGAGATGTATGGAGATGTTTGCAGTCGACACTGATTTAGAAAACACTCGTTTATTAATAAACAATTAAAATGCTTTGTTATTTTTTCAGACAAATCTATTATCATTAGCCTACTTTTGCCGGTGCTTTGCGGCAAGTTTTATGTATGCGCTTGAGCGCGGAATATATAGGCTATAGGCTATACCAAGGATTGAATATAAATGTGCGATTAGTAATTGCTTAAATGAATGACTACTAGTCTAGAAAAAATCTTTAGACTATGGCAACTCTTATCAGTAGCCTACATTTAATAGTTGACATTAATTAGTAATTAGTATCCAGCTCTTTACATACATTAGTTGAGTTGGCATAGTTAATGAACTAATAAAATAAAGTATTTCAATATAGAATTGCTTATTCCACCACAATTCCAAAGGATTGTTTATAAGGTGACAATCCCTTATACATTTGAAGATTGTAGGCTGTATAGGCTATCTTGAAGATTTTTGTGTCGTCTCTTATAAAGACGAAAATTGACATTTCGTTAATAAAAAATAAGAACACAATGTAAAAAATAAACATTGTTCTGTTAGATGTGTTTTGACTAGGCTACTTGTTTAATTTAACTTGTTTAATACTTATGAATTAATTAGTAAATATTAATTTAATTATATCTCTAGGTATTGAAGATAGACTATTAACAAAAAATAAATCTTATAGTATATTATATAAAAAAAAATGTGTACTGCCAGTAGCGGCAGAGTAATTAGCGTCGGCTACAAACAAATGTGATACTTATAGGGATCTTAAACGTCGGGACTTCTACGTGTCACATAGCATGCATCCACTTCTTTGTCAGACAGTCATTGCTTGGAAAAGCATTAACTCAAATATGGTTGTCACTGCTTATTATTTGTGCAATGAGGGATGCTACAGTGACACCTCGATGTTGCTTCAGCCATTGTTGTTTCGACCGGAAGTCGCTTTACACAACAAACGCTGAACCGGATGTGCGTTCTAACTTCCGTGAAAAAGGCCTATTATGCCCTTCCAGACTCTGTCTACGAAGCAAAGCGAAGTAGCAGAGTCTGGTATTACCAGGCTAACTGTTTGCACTGGTTTTGAAAACATTAGGCAAATTGAATATTATATTGTACACAGTGGCGGTCTTAACCATAGATATTATATAGAGACTATATGCCCTATTGGCCGCTGGGCACTGAGAACCGGTCGTACTCCTAGTTTCGTTGCATGGCAGCAGTTAAGATGCCAGAGCACTGTGGAGCATTTTCCTGTTCTAATCGGCGGACCATCGCAAATAGGGTTCGGGGGATTACTTTTAACATACCGTAGCCTACTATTGGTTGTATTTTATGAATACAATATTACCAGATAATTGAGAAGGAGCAAGGATCTTTGATATTACTGTACTGAAATAGTAGCCAGCTAACATATCAGACATGCTGACCATTCGGAATTGCGGAAGGACTTTGAGGTCGTCCAATCAACTCATGTTGGAAGTGCCCAGGTCAAAACTTAAACACTGGGGAGACCGTGCTTTTTCAGTTTCTGGACCTAAGCTCTGGAATAAGCTCCCCAGTGAGATGCGTATCGTTACTGACCTGGGCCTTTTTAAATCAAGACTTAAAACGTATCTTTTCAAAATGGCTTTTAGTACCCAGTAGTGTGGTGGCACTTTTATATTTTATATTTTATATTTATCTTTATTCTATTTTTTCTTTACTTTTTATTTCTTCATTTATTACTGTACTGGTTTTTCGGTGTGTTGTTTTAAATTGTTGTTTAATCTGTTGTAAAGCACCTTGGTTCACCTATCGGCTGATGTAAGGTGCTATATAAATAAAGTACATTTACATTTACATTTACATTTAACGTTAGCTAGGCAATGTTTACTGCACCAGCCGGTGTTCACCCTCACCCGGCATGGAGAGGTGTAAAGTAATAATTACAAGAGCTTCTCGGTTATTTTAGTCCCGTCCTAATGTGCCATCTCAGTAATAATTATGGACAATGACAGTAAAGATTACGGCGACTTTTACCTTCTGTAAAAAGGTCCGGGAAAATTACCTCAGGTAACGTTTATATTAATAGACGTGCGAATAGACGCTCTGTAAATCAAGTAATTTCGAATTTAAAAGTAGTTTTCTGTGGGTTTTCAAGTATTGAGATGCTTGAAAAGGCATTCAGTTGCGTTCTAGACACTGGGAGAAATCTCCCCCAAGTGTTTTCCACATACCATTCAGATCAGAAAGAAGTTCGAAAGCACTTGTTAGAGGCACAAAACATCTTTTAGCGTTAGGTAAGTGCCTATTACCAACACAATCCAATCTTAAGTTAATTCATATATTGTTCGACCGGACATAACTGTTTTATATATATATATATATATATATATGCTATATATATATATATATATATATATATATATATATATATATATGCTATATATATATATACGGTAGGTTATTTGTGTTTGCGCACGTGATATCAGGAAGCAATGTAATACACACACGTTTCTTCAACTTATTAAAATATCTTACTTTACTGCAACTATCTGTATCTGCTTCTTTATCATATTCATAGTGTGTGATTTATAAAAAACCTTATATCCTACATCACATATTTTGATTTTGGACGTCTGGTCACTTTATATCTTCTATCAGAATATTATATTACTGTTAAGCCTACTATGAATATTAAAATACGCCGAACCATGTGTCCTGTATCATAGCTACATGAATGACCTTTGCAGCAAAAAAACCCGCGTGAAAGTCAGTTCGGTATTCAGTGAGGTAAGATTAATTAAATGCGCCGACAGCTCATTGCACCTGCCACACAGATTACACTGAGTGGAGCGGGTGAGCGGTCGATAGGGCGTCTAGGTAGGCGGCTGCTTGGGGCCCCCTACCAGCGGTCGTAGTAGGGGGGCCCCCAACCAACCTCAAAAAAAGAAAAAGAAAAAAAAATAGCCCCTTATCCTCATGAACGCTTCAAAAGCATGGTAAATTTGATTAATATTCTTAAGAAATAGGTTGAAACGTTGAAGTAGTAGTTAAAATGTCCAGTTCATGGTTATCTGTCCCTACACATACACCCCCTACTTTCACAATGAAATGGACTAGTCCGTAATGGTGCGCGGCGCGAAAGATAAACACGCAGTGACTGACAGGAGGACTGGGAAGTACACAAACAGACGATGCAAGAGGAGTCTAAACGCGAAAATGAAACGAAGTTACCCAAGCGGCTCAAATAAAAGAAAAAAGACGCCGATAAGTATTTGGCAACGCTGCCAGAGATTACAAACTTTTTTTACGGCTACTGTTGGGGATACAGACAGGAACAACAGCGTCCAAAGCGTTGAACATACCGCTACAGCAGCAGCAGCAGCAGCTAGCTGTGAAGTGGCGCTAGGTGAGGATAACGTTAACACACTCACATGGATATAGGTGGATTTGCTTTGAGCCAAATACAACATCACCTCTCCCCAGTTCGCCCCTCTTACCCCCTCTCACTCACTTACTATAAATATTGTTTTGGCGCTTGTAAATGTGATGTGACAGATCCCTAGCGGCACGTGAACCGATCATCTCTACTAGCTAATACAGTAAATCAACACGAATGAACAACGTTGAAAGATACAGTCCAACTACCGAAATGTATATTCCTCATACATAATGTAGATCAATCAGTGTTTTTCAACCACGGAAAGAGGTAACGTTAAAACAGCTGGAGAATTGTCACACAACATTTACCTCAGGAAAGCCATTTAATGACCATAATATAGGCTATAGCATGTTTGTTAGCTAGAAAAAAAAAGAGCTACAGAGAGTATTTTGCTAAATGTGTACTATATTACATATTTAGTATATTTTTACTTATATCATTAAGTAAAGTTGTTATTATAATAAAAACGCATTATGTTTAATCTGAGTTATTTTTAACCTTCAATAATACTACCAGCTGATAGGGCTCTCTGTATGTTTACAGCATTATGTGAGTTGTTTTTTTTTCTTGAGAAAAATTAACGCCTATCTTGTGTACCTAATTATCCAAATGAGTCAATATTGAATCAAATCACAAGAATTGAAATCGTGAAATTTGTGTCAAGCAATAATACAAAATTTAGCTTACCAGAAATTGTATCATGTACACATTGTAACATGTTTCTGTTTAGTTACTAAAATGTTTTGACAATCACAATACTTATTGTGATGTAAGATTTTTCAGGTGTTATCTGAAACCTTATTCTCTGTTGGGTTCCATCGTAACTATTAGTTTGTGTAACTTAGTGCTACACTTTGTGTGTTCTCTGCTTTCCATCTTCACTATTGGAATAAGTACTAGTATCTAATGAATAAGTACTAGTATCTAAAGAATAAGTACTAGTATCTAATGAATAAGTACTAGTACACTCAAAAAAATGATTTTTCAGTTTTGTTCACTTTACCTGAACAATTCATGTTGAAATAATGCCATTTTGGCTATTTTTCATTTCAACATGATTGTGTCATGTTAAACTGACTTAAAACTGTCACTCGTTGGTTTAACATAAAGTTTTCATTTTAAAAGTACATGTTTCAATCACTTAGCTCAGTCAAACTGTTGACTGATTAAAAAAATATATATAATAACTTACATAATATTTATAATTTATTTTAAATATTTTTGTTTATTAATTTATAGCTTGATTATAATTATAGAAGTGCAATTAAATGTTATTGGTGTTTTTAGGTTTGTCATTTGTCTTAAATTGCTGTTAAATCAGACTGATACAAATAATGTTTAGTAAAAGTCAATCACACATATAAAATGTGTGTTTTTATAAAGTCAGCCGGGACTGAATGTCAAAACAGCCTGAAAACAAACCACATTCTCAACCTAAAGGAAGCGGAAATTTATTGTGACGCAATTTGCTGGCGGCAACATTCGTAAAACGTTAATGCTGCGCATGTCTCTAATAGATCGCCACGCCATTAACTGGAATATAAGCTTAAAACAATCAGGTACGTGTTCATCCATTTCCATCACTGTTATTAGAAACAATATTATCAAACTGTTTTATGATGTCGGTTGATACTAATGTGTTATTTTGACAGAATGCACGATTGTAAGCCTAAATGAGATGGCCGCGCCATAAACTGTATTAAACAGCACACGAACAGGTAACTGTTAACTTAACTCATCTATCCATTTGCATCAGTGTTGTTAGAAAAAATATTAGCCAACAGTTTTGTTATATTGATTGAACGTGATGTATTTATGGCCTGGTTGCACTATTTTAAGCCTAGATGACCGCGCCATCAACTGAATTAAACGGCAAACAAACAGGTAACTTTTTCGTCCATTTGCATCAGTCTGATTAGAAACAATTTTAACAACTGCTTTATTATGTCGACTGATACGGATGAATTTATGACAGAATCCACGATGTTATGCCTGAAAGAGATCACCGCGCCATAACAGAATTAAACATCAAACGAAAAGGTATGTGTCTAAGTTTGCACATGTTTGTTAGTTTAATCATCTATCTTTGCACTCTGTTCATTTTCATGGCATCGATCAAAGATATTATAACAATGTTGTCTTGTGTGGTTGATGGTTCTTGGTTCAGTGCGTTTTTAAAGCATTAATGACAATTATTATTGGTTACTGAATATTGTTAATAATAATAATATCAATAATGGGTATTTAAGCCTTTGGTTGCTAGAATGGTATGTATGGCTAATAATTTTTAGTTATTCATATTTGTTATTTGTGTCTTATATATATATTTCATACTTTTTGTCATATTTTATCCATTGGAAGGCTTGTATAAAACTGCTTTATTCATATGGATTAGCTATATCTTTATGTACTTATTGAAGCTAAATATTGATTGTCTATAGGGATCTCCCAGTCACGTGACCCCTAGCCGCGTGTCAGCCATTTTGACGGAATACTATTGCACAAGCGCACATACATGAGAATGCGGATTATCACGTTTTATGGCTGCGAATTGATTAAAATAATGAATAATGGTCACGGTATACTATTAATTATCTTGAGCCTGCTGAAATGTTACTATAAATATATTTTCTTTCCAACTGTGCAATCTTAATAATAAATCGGCTAAATATATTTATCCACTAAGCTGCAGCAGTCCTATGCTCGTCTTCCCATTACGTTTTTTTTCTCTTTCTGACATTTCATACCTGTTGTTACATTTTTTAAATTAAATTGACTATAAAAAAGATTGCTTGTGTGTGCTGGTGTTCATTCCAGTCTTTTAAAATAGTTGAATGAATGAATGCTCGCGAGGTGCCTGCATGTAACGATTTTAAATAGACTAACGTTAGGCTATTTAATCAATAACACAGGGTAGAGGAGAACGACAGTCAACTACTTTGAATATTATAGCATTTTGGGCATAAACATGTAAATAGTGAAAAGACTGACATTGAAAAATGACACAGAATGATTAAAATGTAATATTTAAATATTTAATCCAAATAAATAAATGTTCGTGGTTCGCACTGATGTTATTCATTTGTTCTCACACACTTCAGCGTCGCGGTCACTGGCCACTATCTATTATTAGCGCAGCGGCCGTCAGCTAACTCTTCACGTCAGGTCATCATAAAAAGAAATATACAAGAGGAAGATCAAATAATTAGGAATCATAGATCCATATGAAGCACCACGAGTTCTTTTTACAGGCATTAAATGTGTAGAAAAACTTCCTGACATTGAGTTCGGTGACATTTACAGCTACCTTATTCACTTCCCATCACGCTATACCGGAGCTTCATTAAAAGCAAATAACAGTTAAAAGCTTAGCAGGCTATCGGTATCACGAGTCCGGATGGGTCAGCAACTCTTTGATTTGGACGCCAGCGGGGAAGGATTTTTCAATCATCACCGCAAAGGTTGGTCAATAGATGAATATTTCGCGACGAGCTGTATTATCACCAGCGGTTTAGCATTTTTCTATTCCGTCAAGATGGCTGCTCCAAATGGCGTGACGTCACGCGGGACGTCCCTATAGACTTTTGATGGATGGTCCATGACATAAAAAAATAAAAATTATTTGTTCCAAAGCTGAACAAGATTCTTGTGTTTGGTATGATGTGATAGTGAGTACATGATGACAGAATTTTCATTTTGGGGTGAACTATCCCTTTTAAGTACCACTTTACTTTCTACTTTGTAATAAAGAACCGACTGATGCCAAATTACATGTTATTAATGATTTTTTTTTTATGCTCTAGAACATTCAACCGATAAACCCCTGACATTTTTTCCCAATAAAATCCTTCTGACAAACTGGAAGACGTGTTGTTTAAAGTACTACAGGGTTTTAAATGGGCACAAACCCTACTGAATAAACACTACTCTGATCCTTCATGCCTTTATTTTAATTTATGAAAATTTAAATGTCTGCCCTCACAAGGGTCGTTTTTATGATATGTGATGACATACACTAACACTTTCTTTTTTTTCTTTCAATGCATTTAGAAAAAGGAGTTTGACCAGGTGCAGCAGTCACCATCATTGCTGGTGAGGAGTAACGTTGTCTTTAAACTCACTGGATGTTTTGATTGAAGATGAGGTGGTGATGTCTACCAAGTCTTGGTCAGTACACTGCTGCTGTTTTTTGCACTTATTTATGCCCTTATTTAGAGAACACTAACTTCTCAAAGTTTATTCATAAAGTGCTGTTGAATCTAGAGGAAACATTTTACTTAAAAATGGTCCAGTCTGTTTCAGTTATTTTATTAGTATAATATTATTTTATATTTACACATTTTAAACAAGCATATTTCCTTGTTTGTGCAGTTTTCACTTATTTGGTGAAAAAGTCTGATAATATTGTTTTAATGTTATATATATATATTTTTTACTATAAAGCCCACTGATTTTGTTTTATGCCTGAGAATGTTTTGTGAAGTAAATGTTGTATCTCAATAAATACTAAATAAGAATATCCTCCTGGTCTGTCGTAATTGCTTTGTACCAGTGTTCTTTGATAAGAAAAATGTAAGCAAGATGAGAAAATAGGGAGACTTGTTAATGTTTAATATTCTATTATGTTGGTATTTTAAACAACTTTCTTATATGTAGGTGTTTATGGGTGAGTTACCATCTCCAATGGGATTGCTAGTGATGCAATCAGTACCATCTTTAGACTGCCAACATCGTATGTATTAAAAGAAAAGCTATATTTAGGTTGATTGTATGTTATTTTAACTCTGTGTGTCTATTAAATAGACACAAATAAATAACTCTTTGGCTGAACATGATTGAAGCATGGACAGTGGTTCCACATGATGGAACCATGTTATCTCAACCCAAATACTTCATGTTGGATAAACTTAAGCGAAGTGAGTAAACTCAATTAAAATTAGACTCGTCCAAATAACTTGATTTAATCATGTCCAAATAACTTGATTCAGTCTTGTCCAAATAACCTGATTCAGTCGTGTCCAAATAACTTGATTCAGTCTTGTCCAAATAACCTGATTCAGTCGTGCTCGAATAACTTGAATCAATCACGTGGAACCACTGTCCATGATTAAATCATGTTCAACCAAAGAGTCATTTTTTTGAGTGTATCTAATAATAAGTACTAGTAACTAATGAATAAGTACTAGTATCTAATGAATAAGTACTAGTATCTAATGAATAAGTACTAGTATCTATTTAATAGGTACTAGTATCTAATGAATAAGTACTAGTATCTAAAAAATAAGTACTAGTAGCATGAAAATAGACTAGTCGGTTTAAATCATTAAATGTTAAAACGGCTTGCCATATCTGTAATTTTTTTTCCCGTTCTCTTTTAAAGATCGAATGGGGGGTGGGGTCCGCAATCTGTGAAAGCGGGAAAAGCCACTAATCCAAACACATTTGGTATCATCGTGCTTTAGAGTCTTTTAATGTTCATAGATACACACTAAAATGCAAGTTCATAAGTAAGTCACAACAAACGCATTTGATCCTTTACAGCATTTGTTTGTTTTATTACAAGTGAAACCATTAAAAGTATAACCGAAATCATTCATGCTAGAGTGTATTTATAAAAGTTGTAGTAATTCTATGTAGTTGAATATGATATTTTGTTTGAAAAAGTTACCTTATGTGTGTTAAAATAGCTTAAATGAAGCAGGAGAAAGTTCGTGTCGTCTGTTTTCCTTTATGTGTGAAGTGTGGTCTCATGCAGCGCGCGCAAAATATTTGAAATTCTTCTTTGTCTTCTGGCGGGTTACAGACCATTGTAAAAGCTGCATACTGCCACCTGTTATATTGGAGTGAGTAAATGATAAAATAAAAGTACAGTGAGTCTTTGGTAAAATCATGGCTTCATTGATCTCTAGACCAGATTCACGTAGAAATAATCTTCTGTTTCTACTTATAAATGTTTTAGTTTGAATAGATTTTTAAATATATTGTTTATTCTCTACCTATACCCAGATTATTTTGCCAGTGTTTGTCGAAGTTGCTTTTAATTATTAATTTACCTTCATTTTTTTTTCCAAGAGGTGTCTCTATTTTATAATTATTTCCCAATGCTATATTTAGCTAATTTGTCTATTTAATTTCCTTGTACCCCTATAAATCTGGTATCCAGCGGAATTGGAGAGCTTATTTTTAACTCAAAATACTTCAGTCCACAGTCCACTTTAATTTTATGAATTATGTTTTGTTCAGCTCATAATAGAACATAATGTAGAGAAACATCCAGTTGACTAAATAATAAATTAGATAAATACCCATATATTGCTTCAAATCTGATTATTTTAGAGCCCTGTGGTGGTAAAGGGACTTTGCTACAGTGTTGTGTGAAGCACATGAGGTTTTGAATGTCAGAGACAGCACAAAAACAGAAATGGCATAAAAAAAACTAATCCTTTTTAGCTCTAACTCTGAATTATGGGTGCGAGCTGCATGATGAGACCATAGATGGCCATTTTAAATGTTCTTTAAAAGCACTTAAATCTGCCATTGAGCAGCATTAAAATATCAAGACGACTTTTCTCATTCAGTAATACAAAATTGAAAGGTAATTAAAATCTCAGGAATATTTATTTGAGGTATTGAGGAAATTAAAAAAAACAAGAACAAAAAAAAAAAAAAAAAAAAAAACTGCTGCTATACAGATTTATTTGTGTCATCCAAAAAAAAAAAAAGCACATTAAATTGTCCTTCAAAATTTCAGTAGCTCTGAGCAGTAATTTAATATTAATTCAGAGACATTTATAATAAATAGAACATAATTGAAAAAGTAAAACAGCATTCATGTTATATGCATTCACTTTTTGATCAAAGAGATTTGAAGTTTACAGTACAAAACACGAGATGAATAACCAAAATGAGACATATTCTTCATATTTTCTTCTGTAACTTTAAAGTGTGATCTGTTAAATAATAAACGGTTAATCAAAATACTCAAACAAAAGACAGAAGTGTTTCCTGTTGGTGATTTACTGGTCAAAGAAGTTCTCATCCTGAGGGTGAAAGTTCAGAGTATGAAGTGTAATGAACCTTAAATAAACTCTTTGACTAGAACCTTTAAACTTCAAATTAGGATTCTATAGAGAACTAACGTGACACTTTTTCTTCCCTTTTTCAGCCAGATAATAATAATGTTCCTCTGCGTGAACACCAACCGTCACTGCTGTGAAGATGCTGTACCTTCAGTGCACTACACATGTGTACAGTATGTGGGGTTTGCTATTTTGGCTTCATCTGGAAGTAAAAGGGACAATGGGAGGTAAGAGCAACACACACACACACAGAAAACACATTCAGTACAAAGAGACACAGAAGCGTTAAAGCTGCAGTCCCTCACTGGACACTTCAGGAAGAGTGTGAAGATTAAAAAGTGCAAACAGTTTCCCTTTATTGTTCTCCTTGTCCTCATACATCATCAAAGATGCGGCTACGGGACGCAGAGGTCGCGAGGTAATGTCCTCCAGCGTACCTACAGAGAGATGATGACATCCATTTACAACAAGAACTACATGTTCTTCAATGAAAACCTTCAAAATGCCTAATGTCCCAATAGTTTCTTTTTATATCTTACACTTGAAATGTGTCATTGTGTGCGGCAAATACCATTGGCTCTTATGATAAATAGCTTGTTCATCATTTTCAAATTACTTTCTGTAAAAGTGTCAGTGAGTGATGTAAATCAAATCAAAATCCCTGAACGTTTACACAATGTCATCACACAATTAATGTATGTAATATTAAATAATTATTGTATTTAATATTTAACATAAGTACATATATGTATTTAGAGAGATTTACTTTCTCTTTTACATGGGTAAGAAGTGTTGTATGAATAAAGAACAAAATAAATATTCAATAATCCTTAAATATATAACTAAATATAACATTTAGTCTTTAATAAAAGTGTTCTGAAACACAGCATAAAAATGCATAAGAAAAACAATATTCTCAAGCTTATGCTATTAGTTTCCATGACTGAAAGTATGTTTATGTTATGAGATATAATGTATTAATACAGACCTCCTGTTATCCGTTTCCAGCTGTTCTTCTCCAGTGAAGTCCAACGGTTCAACGTCTTGTAGTAATTCAGCCTTGTCGTTTCGATCTCTACGAGACTGAGCTGCACACACACATACACACACACACACACACAAACCAAATGCTCTTCATCACATCTGACCAAAAACTCAAAGCTAGAGTATTATCAGTAAGACTAACAGCGTGAATCTGTCCTCACCTCTGCCAGTGTCAGTGCTGGAGCCGTCCGTCTCCTTCAGCTCAGAGTACGCACTTCTGCTCCTCCCGCCATATCTCTCCCTCTGATCACTGTAGCGTTCCCTCCATTCCTGACAGACAGAGACGTGATGAACGGGATTCAGACAGGTACAGTACTGTAATCTATCCTCATCATTAAATGTGAGGCAGTTTAGGCAGAAACAAACTCACTCTCCGTCTGGTCTCGCCGTCCTCTGTTCTCTGACGTTTTCTTTTTTCTGAAAACAAGAGCAACGTTTAGAGCGTTTTAAGAACAATGAAATTATAACATGACATAACTTGTAATATTTGGCAATTTTTATTTTATTTTATATAATTTACAAATATAAATACATTATCGTTATTTTGTATTTATATACACTATTTTTCAAAAGTTTGTGGTCGGCGAGATTTGTAAGGTTTTGGAAAGAAGTTTCATGTTCACAGAGGGTGCATATTTGATCAATAATACAGTAAAAACAGATTTTTTTCAAAATATTATTACTTTTCAAAATAACTTTTCTATTTTAATATTTATTCCTCACAATTTTTTCCTGTTATCAAAGCTGAATTTTCAGCATCATTAATCCAGTCTTCAGTGTCACATGATCCTTCAGAAATCGTGCTGGTTAATATTTTTGTGGAAACCGTGATTATTTTTTTTTTTTAAGGATTCTGTGATGAATAGAAAGTACAAAAGAACAGCATTTATTTGAAATATAATTTTTGGACGTATAACATTATTAATGTCTTTACTGTCACTTTTGATCAATTTAACGCATCCTTGCTGAATAAAAGTATTAATTTATTTTTTGAAAGAAAAAAAAAATCTTACTGACCTTTTGAATGGTAGTGTGTGTGTGTATATATATATTAGAATTCGCTCTAATTGCAATAGGTCTAAGACTGTACATTTTAAAAGCATAACATTTTAATTCTATTCAGATTGAAAAAGTCCGATTTGATTTTTGATTGATTGAAAAAAATCTAATTAATTATATTCTGATTGAAAATATACTTTGAATAAAATATTGATATATAGAATCTAGCAATATCATCCAGTCCTTCTTTGACTGTTGCGATTACATCAAATAATAATACAAAAATAAAAATAAATGTAATTTGTGTATATCTGCTAAAACTATTCTATCAATTAGGTTTGGACTAACATAGATTTGGACCAGTTTTGAATTTGGTCTATAGTACCTCTCCGGATGAGTTCTCTCCCCTCGTCCACCAGGTCAGAGGTCAGATCATTCTCACCCATAAACT
Organism: Leuciscus leuciscus; assembly: GCF_965113295.1. NCBI lineage: Eukaryota > Metazoa > Chordata > Actinopteri > Cypriniformes > Leuciscidae > Leuciscus > Leuciscus leuciscus. The sequence goes on from NC_138729.1 coordinate 47,933,291, forward strand.
GCTGGAAGCCCAGCAAATTCAGACAGCGTGTGCCCAGACTAGAATGAACAAGAGGAAAAACAAAGAGTTAACAGCCTTCCAACAACAACAGTCTCTAGAATATTTTAAAGCTAAATATTTGATGGAGTTACATCTTACCTGAAGTAAGTTGCAATGCAGAGCAAAACGATGAGCATAGGATAATAAATATAAAATCCATTAGCGATGAATGACAGGACCTGCATGGATCCCATTATCTATCATAGTCATAGAGAGAGAGAGAAAGATTTTGAAGTGATGTGGCCGTAAGTATCAATACGGCTGGGTGATTTACTGAGTGTACATGATATAAAATATGACATAAAATTAAGCAACATCATTAATGCTGTGATTTTAATACGCTTTTTATATGGCCAATTAATTTTCCTATGGACAAATTAGACAAAGATATTTTAATGGTGTCTCTGATTTAAAGCACAGTAGCAAAAATAGTCATTTGACAATTCCAATTAAAAACACAAATTCTGTATTTTGTTTGCAACATCAATAAATGTGCTAACCAGATCACCATATTGCATTTTTAGCAAATAATCATATGGTTATCATACATGGTGTATAGGGACGTCCCGCGTGACGTCACGCCATTTGGAGCAGCCATCTTGACGGAATAGAAAAATGCTAAACCGCTGGTGATAATACAGCTCGTCGCGAAATATTCATCTATTGACCAACCTTTGCGGTGATGATTGAAAAATCCTTCCCCGCTGGCGTCCAAATCAAAGAGTTGCTGACCCATCCGGACTCGTGATACCGATAGCCTGCTAAGCTTTTAACTGTTATTTGCTTTTAATGAAGCTCCGGTATAGCGTGATGGGAAGTGAATAAGGTAGCTGTAAATGTCACCGAACTCAATGTCAGGAAGTTTTTCTACACATTTAATGCCTGTAAAAAGAACTCGTGGTGCTTCATATGGATCTATGATTCCTAATTATTTGATCTTCCTCTTGTATATTTCTTTTTATGATGACCTGACGTGAAGAGTTAGCTGACGGCCGCTGCGCTAATAATAGATAGTGGCCAGTGACCGCGACGCTGAAGTGTGTGAGAACAAATGAATAACATCAGTGCGAACCACGAACATTTATTTATTTGGATTAAATATTTAAATATTACATTTTAATCATTCTGTGTCATTTTTCAATGTCAGTCTTTTCACTATTTACATGTTTATGCCCAAAATGCTATAATATTCAAAGTAGTTGACTGTCGTTCTCCTCTACCCTGTGTTATTGATTAAATAGCCTAACGTTAGTCTATTTAAAATCGTTACATGCAGGCACCTCGCGAGCATTCATTCATTCAACTATTTTAAAAGACTGGAATGAACACCAGCACACACAAGCAATCTTTTTTATAGTCAATTTAATTAAAAAAATGTAACAACAGGTATGAAATGTCAGAAAGAGAAAAAAAACGTAATGGGAAGACGAGCATAGGACTGCTGCAGCTTAGTGGATAAATATATTTAGCCGATTTATTATTAAGATTGCACAGTTGGAAAGAAAATATATTTATAGTAACATTTCAGCAGGCTCAAGATAATTAATAGTATACCGTGACCATTATTCATTATTTTAATCAATTCGCAGCCATAAAACGTGATAATCCGCATTCTCATGTATGTGCGCTTGTGCAATAGTATTCCGTCAAAATGGCTGACACGCGGCTAGGGGTCACGTGACTGGGAGATCCCTATAACCATAAATATGATTATTTGCAAAAAATGCAATATGGCGCCTTCATCTTTTGTCTTTTCAATAAATTGTTTGCAGGGATTGCATATAAATGCATGATGAAAATAATATTCATTATTGATCTCAAGTTAATCGCAAATGAATGCTCTGATTTTAATATGCTTTATGTAATGTATGCCAATTAGTTTTCATTATAGACATTAGACTCTCAAGACAAAGATATTTGAAAAAAATCATTCAAAGAAAAGAATTCAAGAAAATTCCAGTTCAAAACTCAAATTCAATTCATCAATAAAAAAGTGTTCATATAAGTGGTCATTGCATTTTTAGTAAATTAAAGTTTAATTTAAATGTAGTAAAATAAAGTAAATGTTGTTTATTACCAAGTATTGTTATATGCATACATTTAAATAAATCTATCATGTCATGAAGATATACTTTGAATAAAAGAATATTATTATAGTAATATAATCCAGCCAATTAAAGTCTTACATGCTAGTTATATAGATGTGTGATCGTATTTTAGTGTGAGAGTGGTGTGTGACTCACTGAATTGTATGCTGTCTGCTGTCTCTTCTGATGGGAGATGGTGGAGTCCATGTGAATCACACCCAGAAAGTTCAGACACAGCGGAGGCGTCAAACGACAAAACAACCTGCACATCAATCAGAATGAAATGCTGAATACAGATACGGCAACAGATCAAAACAACCCGAGATGGTTTTTGTAACAGTCACGTGGTGTTTCGTACATGCCGCTGAACTGCAGGCTGTAGGCGTCCGTCTGGTGGTGAGGGGCCAGGTAATAATAGTTAAAGACTCGGATCCGGAACACAGTGGAGTACACGCAGTAACACAAGAAGAATATGGTGACAAAACACGCCATCTAGAGGACAAACACAAAATAACAATGTATAGGTTGTAGTTTTTTTTAACCTCATCAACCACTTTTCACCAATAATTCCCAAGTCATGTTGGTTTACATATTAATGTGACTTTATGCAAGTAAATTTTGACTTTAAGTACAAAACGTATTACCACCACGTAGACCTGTCACGATTATGAATTTTGTGCTGATGATTAATTGTCATACAAATAATTGTGATTAATGATTTGATTCTGTTGATTTAATTTGATTCAAGTCACTTGCAGTGTAAACCAAATGTGTGTTTTTTTTTACACTTGGAATCATACATAAAAGAAAATATACGTTTTGATGCATGTGGCAAAAAGTTCATTTCACGCATTTCTCAGCCGTGTTGGCGGAAGTACGCAGCTTTCTGATTGGCTGTGTGCAGATGTGTAATTGTGCTTGTGTTCCTCACCTCTATGTAAACGTAGTTGTAGTCTCTCTCTGCGAGCTGGATGAAGACAGCGAAGAGAGACAGAACGGGCTGTGTGCTGAAGAAGGTGCATTCAGACCAGACCACGGCTGCAGAGAACAGGCATAAAAGCACAGCCAGCACGCGATAACACCAGCGCCTGAAAACACACTCCCAGTACCACTCTACAGGACAGAGAGAGAGAGATGCATGAGGTTATTACCAATACAAACTGCTCCTTTGACTCAATATCATAGCTTATGATAGCATTCATTACTTAAGGTTAGCGATTTGAACAAATCCTTAACCCTAAAAATAAAACTTTACTGTGCAATGTGTGCGCTCTGACATATGAATGACATCTCAAACTGTGCGGCTTGTTGATGAAAGGTGTTCTGTTCTGTAAGCGATCATACTTGGATTACAAAACAGGCAAAAGTCCCATAGACCTCCATTGACGGAGGGGTCCGAGCCTTTGAGAACAACTTAGCAACCGCATTTCAACACCCAGAATTTCTCTTTGTGCTGGTCACGGGTAGGTGGACCGTGGACAATAGTCATATGTGTGCTGAAATGAAACCAACCATTCCAAACATACATACTATAGAGAGTCTTTTCAAAGTGGATTGACATTTGATAAGAAAACTATTAATATTTCCATTGGCATTTGGCCAAAAAAAAAAACTGTTCCACAAATATTGCAATCTTGCTAAACTTGTTTTTGAGGAAGTCTGGTTTTATAAAAAATCCACTTATCTGTTTCATCAACGCAAGCTTTATCAGGGTGGTTTCTGACACTATATATTTTACGATTTTTTAAAAATCATCGAGCTGCAGAAACCACATAGGTAAAGCTTGCCTTGATGAAACAGATGAGCAAACACAGTTGTAGGCATCAATTAAACGGTGATAAAGGTAATAAGATGTATATTTTAAGCTCTATTCGGACGGGACTAGTTTAATATGGAGAGGTGGGGTAAAGTCATTATCACCAGAGCTTCTCTGTGATTTTAGTCCTGTCCGAATGTGCATCTCAGTGATCATTACGGAAAATGCCAGTAAAGATTACGGCGACTTCTACCTTCAGTAAAAAGGTCCGGAAAAATGACCTCAGGTTATACTAATCCCGTGCGAATAGACCCGCTGTAAATATGTCGTCATTTCCTGATTAAAAGTAGTTTTCCACAGTTTTTCAAGTATTGAAAAAGCATTCAGTTGCGTTCTAGACGCTGGGACGAGTCTGTGGCAAAACTCAAGTGTTTCCACACACCATTCAGATCAGAAAGAAGATCGAAAGCACTTGTTAGAGGCACGAAACATCTTTTAGCGTTAGGTAAGTGCCTGTTACCAACACAATCCAATCTGAAGTTAATCAATACATTGTTCGACCGGACCTAATTGTTTTATATATATATATATAAATATAGGTTATATGCGTTTGCACACGTGATATTAGGAAGCAACGTAATACGCACATGACGACAGGAGGGGGACGGCGATGCACAAATCGAGTTACTCTCCCTCTTCTGCTAGTTTTACTGAGATATCTTATCCTGTGCGAATTGGCCATTAATATTACAGACGTCCTGTGGTAAAATTACATTACTCCATCTACCCTTGTAAAGTAAATCCCGTCCGAATAGGGCTATAGACCATCTTCACAAAAAATCTTCAGGCTAAAAGTTATTCCTAATGTGGAAATTCAGGGGCATGTCGCACCTAATTTTAGGACTGGTACATTTTTCATCTAAGAGTAATTCACAAAGCATTGTAACATTAAACGTATCTCCTAAACCTAGTACAGCTCAGAAGTCCTTCTGAGGACTTCTAAAATCATAAGAGAGACTCAAAAGCATGTCCTGCTACATTGTTTGTCAGGAATGCATTGTTTTAAAGTTTTGTTTGTTGGCGTGCTCACTGTGAATGAGCCTTTACTCTGTTGAATTGCAGATCTCTGTTTCTCTCATAAAGGTGTTATTGTAGTAAGAGCAGAAAGGTATTTTCGACTACAAAAGAGAGGGAATGTGTTCACAGGTTTCCTCACCCACACTGGGCGTGTACAGGTACTTGCTGATCCATCCAGGCGGTTCTGCAGAGGGGAAGCTGTGAATGAACTGGTGGGTCAAGCTCGTCTCATTTTTGGCCACGTCCTCTAAGTGAAAAGCCTCGTCCAATAGAATCTGCCACTGGACATGTGTGCGGTTATGCCTCTGAACAGCATAGATCACCTGACGGGAGATATCAATACAATGCAGAAGTCTCAATCATGATATTTGAATATAAATACATTTAAAAAATACAAAATATTTCATTTTATATTTACATTTATAATTATATTTATGAAATAATACAATTTGACATTTTACAACTTAAATGTACAATTTTAAATGCATTTAATATTAAAATTAAATTAGATTTTAAATATTAAAAGTGACAAAAATTGTAAGTAATATTTATATTATTTATAAATAATAAACATAAGTGAATTTGCTTTATATTAATATTCTATATAGCTGCAGTGTTTTTATTACCTTTTTATGTAGTTTGACTAAACTATTTTTACTAGGATAAGGGTTTCCTTTGTCATCAAAGTCCTCATAATCGTCCATGTTTCTGCCCATCTTTTCCTGGTATTCTACAGGACACTGAGAAAGATGTGAGGGTATTACTACTCCATAGGTGCATCACAATTTGCGTACTTGTGCACAATTCTATGATGTTTTGTAGTATAAATAGTGTGAGTAGAGTTTAATAGTGCAAAGTGCACTTTAAATACCCAAAAACTAAGTGTGTTATGTTATACACTTCATGCACTCAATTGTCACAGCTTTAATAGAGAGCCTAAGTCCCTCCCCTTCCGGTGGACGATCATGGGACCTTATTTCGGAAAAATATTGTATGGTAGTCAATGGCGAGAGACAACAAATATTTTGATCTCGTTTGAATTGTGCCCTGAATTACACATATGATGTTTGTCAATTTAAAAGATCCATTTTAAAGTCAAGAAAGTCGCAGTTTGATGTAAAACTGTTGAGGTATAAGACTGTGAAAATACGTAATTACAAAGACTACAAACCCAAAAGGCGCACATGTGATGTCATACTTTTTCTCTCAATGAATGAAGCTAACTTTACTGAAGCTAACGTCTATCATTTTTTCTATAGTCTTACGTTATAAGACTTAAGTTATAATCGTAACGTTACGCCGTCATGCCTGAGTGTTTTGTACCAGACTGCACACATACGTACATAGTGCGAGACGAGAGATGTAGTTCATTGAGCGATTTTCACATAAAACTAAATGTTACTCTTCTGTTTTATGACAAACTGCGACTTTCTTGACTTTCATAGTTATCTTTTTAATTGACAAACATCATATGTGTAATTCAGGGCACAGTTCAGACGGAATAAAAATATATGTTGTCTCTTGCCATTGACTACCATACATATTTTTTCCGAAATAAGGTCCGGAAGCGGAGGGGAGGGACTTAGGCTCTCTATTACGTAGCGAAGCGGGAGGGGCATCAGACTCAGATGTTGAATGATAAAATAACCTATATTAAATTCATTCACCACTTGTTTGAGTGCATAGTGTATAGCCTGTCATTTGGGAACCACCACATATTTACATATGCACAATCAGTAGGATGAAGATTACATGAAACTTACCTTTCTCAGAATAGTGTCAATGCATTTGCGTAGAGGATGGTTGTATTTGATAGTTTCATTAACCGTTCTGACATCCTGCAAAAGAGTGGACATTTAAGTGTGCATTTATTTTTTGATAAGACAATGCATGAACTTTGATCAAAGAAATGACAATCCCTCACCTCCATAACATCTTCCAGGTTTTCTTCGGCGTCTGCTTTTTCCGTCATCAGTTTCGCTGCTTTAAAGTACGTCTTTGCCAACAGCTGTCCGTGGCACGATGCCCTCCAATAGGAGCGCGGGATTTCCACCAGGCCGTATCCCAGCAACAACACCAGCAGGAACAGCCCCCAGGTGTTGGCGGCGGTAATGCCAATCGTCCGCAAGTCAGACCTATATAGGTTAAATGTGTCAGCTAGGGAAGTGAGATGTGCATTGGTCTACAAATGAAAGGAGTATTGTGATTGGCTGAAGGGGAAAGAAGAGGGCGTAACACTAACCAGGAGAGGTGCCACTTCGGAGTGACGGCGACGTAGATGAGCAGGGAGCAGAAGATAAGCAGGTATGTGCCATAATAAATGGCGTTTTCTATCAGGGCTGTTTTTATTTTCCCAGAGATGGAGAAACCTCCTGAGCGTGCATACGACTGCATGAAGGGAATCAAAAGCCTGCGCACACGGGAACAAGATGTTAGAACATTTATCAAATCCTTTATGCTTATGTCATTGAATTTGTAATTACAAAAAAGTGTCTTAAAATAGAAATGATTTAACATCACTCATGCTACTGGTCTGTAAGTGGTGTAGTTATATGGACCGCAACCCAATTTTTTCAGCTGCCTTGGTTTCAGAAGTATTTCTTTAAATGGGGACATTTGTGTTGTTGTGGGTATGAAGTACTCATTCCATTAAGCATTGCCAAAAAAAAAAAATTAAATTAAATTAAATAATAAAAAAAAATAAAAAATAAAAAAAAAAATATATATATATATATATATATATAGTATTAGTATAATACCAAATTAATGACTGTAGTCATTAAAAAAAATTAATAAAATGAAATTTTTTTGCAATATGTTTATTGCAGAATATTTAAATATATACAAGTATTACATATATTATGTTGTATACTCGACTGCATGATTTGCAATGCTTCAAGAGAGTGGGATTTTACTGCTGAGCTTATTTGATGTAATGTCCATTTCTGGTACTGTTCTCGTATCCGTCAAAAATTGCAGAATTTTTTTCTTTTATTTCAATGAAATGATGAACAATTAAAGTACCAAACAATGAAATGGTACTAAATTACATTTATGTAGTGGTTATAATCCATTTATTCACTTTTTGAGCATGGATCTAAAAAAATAAAATTTCCAATTTAACTGTCATAAATCTTTAATGCTTTGGAGCACAAACTTTAATTTAAGACTTTTTTTCAGGACCATTAACCTTTTTGAATCATGTCCATGATTTTGTGTTCACATAGCAAGCGCCAAAACCTTTACCAAGTTTAAAACCATTCCGATGAAGTAAAAAAAAAAAAAAATATATATTTTGGTCAAAGATGACCGAACAGTACCAGAGGGTTTAAACTTATTTTTTTAACTGAGCGAAAATATTGCATTGCAGCTAAAAACATTTAACAATATCAGATCTCATAGTAGATCTGTCTTGAAAAGATGTTTATTTCCAGAACCCCACTGTTGACCTTCACTGTAAAGAAACACAGGAATGACATAATATCTCTCGCACCATGTCAGGAACTGTGACGTCCAGTACACCACCCTCCAAAACACGGGAAGAATCCCATCTGGGATGTAACTCCACGGCTTATGGCAAGACTTTGCGACCCTATAATCAGGAGAAGGTGAGGTGATGTGGATAAAGTTAATGTATAACCATATTCAAGCGTGTTAACTAAACATAAAAGTCTTGGCACAATTTAACAGTGTTTAAACAAATTTCAAGGCTTTATTTCTTCCTAGAGCTGTTCATTAGACCAAAGCACTCTTTACCTTTGTGTCGGAAATACCGAAGTGTTGGAGGAATTATCACGTTGCATGTTGCTCGGCATCAGGTGGACACTATCAATCTCACACTGGTTATATATGGTCTGCAGATGCACAAGGAAACAAGCGTTGAGAATACAACAGATTTTTGTTTTGTTAGTGCTTCTTTTCCCCGCAGGAAATGTCCTGTATTGCATGCTTGCCATCTGTTGATCATGTCAGTCATGCATACAATAAAGCATGTTTTGTAAATGGCTCTAGATAACAGCATATGTTAAATGCCTTAATAATAAATGTAAACATCGGTCTAACTCTACTCATTATGAATTTGTCATTTACAGAGTTGTAAAGAGAGTTTACATAATTTTCTTTGCTTTCCATTAAATTTTCAGTTATATTGCATAATCATTTTAACTATAATGTCATAAAGATTGCACAAAAAAGCATTTTTGTAAAAACATTTATGAATTTCCCATGACTGCATTTAGCACACACTTTATCCATACTGAGAACACTTCTTATGTTTATGGACCTGGCTGCAACCTTTCAGTTTCCAACTACTAAACCACAACACTCCTAACTACAGTAGTCAACATTTTGAAGTCGCCCTTAGACAAGAACGGGTATTGTTGTAATTCATGTATAACTTTGATGAAAGGTTTTGATCCACTTCAGATGTTGACTAGTGTAGTATGGTACTGTAACTGCTTCCAGGAGGTCTCACCGTGCTGACGTCCAGCGGAAGGATGAAGACGATGAGGAAGCACAGGAACCAGGCGAGGAGGGTGGCGAACAGGACCATCCGATGCTGCTTGTGAAAGTCTCCATAGCGGTGCAGCAAGAAGAGCGCGAGGAAGAACACCACCACCACCTCCAGCGCGAGCGCCACGCCACTCATCCCGACTGATCTCTCTCTCTCTCTCTCTCTCACATGTAACCCGTCAGACTGGCACAAGACTCGCCATCAACACAAGCACTGTTTGGATAGAGAAACTTTATCAAGATTCATAACGAACATCTAATATTGACATTATGAACATTGTAATCAAAGCCAATGAAACAAACAGGGTGAATCTTGCAAAGAAATTCCCAGCAAATATTTTTACCCCCAAATTTTTAAATGTATAATAATGCATATTATATATATATATATTTATATATATATATATATATATATATATATATATAGTTACACAAATAAATTCTTTTTAGCAAATAAAATATGAGTGAAATATGCTAAAATAAAATATGAAATTAATTAAAATTATCAAATAAAAATCAATTATTTCAAATAATTTGTCATTTTATTATGTACATTTAATGTTTCCATTACTTAAATGATATATATATATATACAGTGATTAATATACACACACACACATTTAAGCAATGGAACAAAAACGTATTACTGTTAAATCGATTAACAGTAAACGTGGAATATTAAAATGATGTAAACAATAAAAATAATAATTCAAAGACGTTCAATTCTATTCATTAAATAATCAATGTTTACACTAAATTATTAACTAAACACTAATACAAAGAAAATAAAGGTGAAAAAAAAATAGAAAGTATCAGAAACCCAATTAAAACTGGTGCTAAACTATTGAATGGTAGTACCGTTGTAATATCGTGTTTGAAATGACTTCGTTAAGTTTGAATACCTAACATTACCGGTCGCTAAATGTATTTCAAGACACGTCAATCATTGCGTAATTAACAGTACAGAGTCAAAAAGCTTGTGTTCTGTCACAGCTATCGGAGGACTTTTCCGTTACAACTCATTCTCTGACCGTCAATAAAACATTAGAAAGACATGGACAGAAACTTACGAGTTAACCAGACTGTCCGGACGATATCTGAAGAAAGAGCGAAGGTCCGTTGAGTGAATGATCACATCTCGTGACAGAAATAAAGCTGTCCGTGATATTTTTGTGTACAGTAGAACCTCTTGACGTGTCACGTAACTGAGCAGTGATGCGCTTCCGGTTCTCGTGATGCATTGTGGGAAATGTAGTTTTTCAAAGGTTTATATACAATTTTGTAAAATACATTTCATACCGTTTCATATTACTGTGTTTACATTAAATGACATTTTATGAATAATTTCGTGATTTAAATTTTAGTTTTAAAAACATGGAAACGATTAAATGTCCCTATGTTTATTTAATATATCATGCTGTGTTTACATTGATTTAGCTCCATTGGTAAAAAAAAAAAAAGTGAAGTGATGTGAAGTATAGCTTTAGTTTTAGTAACATAAAACACATGGTGATTAAAGGCCCTTCAGTTTATTTGTATTTCATATAATCTACTGAATTCTTTTTGTTTACAGTTTTGTGAAGTAAATTTTTGTTTTACTAACAACATAAACACAAGATTAAAGGTCCCTCAGTTCATTTATATTTCATAATACTGTGTTTATGTGGAATATACAACCATTACAGTGTTAGAAGAAATTAAATGTCACCATTAATCAAAGAAATTATATATAGAGTTGATTGTCAGATGCCAATAAAGAGTCTACAACTCGAACAGTTACATGAACCAAGTGCAAACTTTTCTTGCACTCTCAGAAAAAAAGGTACAAAAGCTGTCACTGTGGCGGGACCGTTTCAAAAGGCACACCTTTGTACCTAAAGAGTGCATATTAGTCCCTCAAAGGTACATATTGGCCCTAAAAGTGTACATAGTACCTATATGATATTAGACCCCCTTTGAAGGGCACTGTCCCAGTGACAGCTTTTGTACCTTTTTTTCCCGACTTTAGGCCCTATTTGTGAATGAAGTTGAGCAGAATATGATGAAATCAGAGAAGAGTCCGTCAGAACGCTTTGCTGCATTGAAATCCTCTGGAACATTGTTCTCCGTTGCTTTGTAGAAGTAACATGAAGGTCTAGATGTTGAGGAAAGCCCAGGCCGAGAGATCGTCTGCCCACAGCGAGCCCAGGAACTGAGCACACACCACTCGGTCCTCCAGCAAACACTGCACCTGACCGAGCAGATCCAAACTCAGATTCTCCAGTAATCTCAGACACAGATCCCAGTCCTCCATGTAGTCCGTGTTCCCCATAGAGTCGAGCAGCAGAGAGACCAGCACATCAGCAGACTGGAGCCAGGCCTGAACGCTCATGCTGGAGGTTCAGTACGTCCATGCACTCACTGCCACACAAGCGGGAAGGAGAGAGTCGGATCGCCACAGTTAACAGGTGTGTGTGGATGTTAAAGCCATCTGAGCCTCTGATCTTAAACCCTTTAAGCTCACTGGATTACGGTGTAGGCTATATGGCAAAGTCATCATATTATTATCAGCAATTTATTGTTTTCCATTTTTATCTATTCTGCAGTTTATTTTCCCTTATGAAAAAATACTGAGGCTGCATATACATGCTTTAGAATTATAGCCTAAAAATTTATAGTAAAAATGATTACCATAAATGACGCAAACAAAAACTCTCTTATCTTTGGGCTTCTCTTTTCTTCTTTTTTTGTCTATTCCAGCTGTGCACTAGATATGAACATAATTGTGTAATATATTGTTACATTTATTTCTTAACTGTATACATATATATATATATATATAAAGAGAGAGAGAGAGAGAGAGAGAGAGAGAGAGAGAGAGACTATATATACACAACAACCATACTCAAACATGTAATAAAAAAAATAAAAAAAAAATAACATATAGGCCTATATATATATATGGCTTTAATTTCTTCTTAATTTTTCTTCTTAATTTTTATTTATTTATATATAATAATTAATATATATATATATAATAAATATAAAATATTGGCACTCATAAACAACCTCAATGCTTTAATAAAATACATTTGTATTTATACATTTCTTAATTTATATATTATTTTTATTTTTATAAATATATATATATAAATATTTAAATATGATATATATATATATATATATATATATATATATATATATATATCATATTTAAAATAATAATTTTGTTTATTTATATTGCCTCTCATTAACAACCACAATGTTTAATATTTTTATTTTTATAAATTGTCTTTCAATGTATTCATATTAATGTAAAATGTGTGTGTGTGTGTGAATAGAATATATTATTTTATAAGAGAATATAATGCTTTTTTTTATCACTATAGGATGAAAACGTATGATGAAAATTTGTTGGCTGATTTTCAATTGATTTAACGCATTTAAGCAAAAGCATTTAGACCAAAACCGTGATAATTAAGTCGAGATATTTTTTTCTGCTGGTTAACTGTTTGTCCACCAGGCGGCGATATTTGTGCTAAATACCGAGTGCACATTTCATCACTAAAGTTTGGACGCGATTGCCTGTTTTGTCCACCAGGGGGCGCCTTTTAGCATTTTGCTTTTGTCCCAATTGAACGTGCACAATTACATTTAGTTGTCGTGCATGTCTTTTTTTTATTTTAAAAGTGATTTGTTTCATGTTCAAACTCTACAGTGACTTAGAAACCATTCACCATGTAATTAGTTTTGTCCTTCCCACGGCTGGATTTCAGGCCGTCTCATGCTGTACTCTGATGAATAACAAAGAAATCAGATGCCTGAGAAGATCCATAAAGTGCTATTGTTACACCAGCAGCCTTTTATATTCTCTCCATTATAAACTGCTATTGTTAATCTTGGCTCATTAAATACGTCAAACCACATCATTTAAAAAGTGAAGGCATCCGCTATTGCACTCTTGTTAGAGAGAGAAACCTAAAACATGCAGCGCACAAAAGCTGTGGCAAACTGATCCTGATTCTTCCCTTGGCTCCAGCCAGACCGATCACAAAGTGTAGAACAAACCACACAATAACCACCAACAAACCCAGCCAGACGAGTGCTTTACCTCAGTTACTTTCAACTGCTTTAGACATTATTAAGCTAAACATGTCCAGCTGTTCTAAATGAATTTGCATGCAAATTGTGCAGTGCAGTATTAATTATTTTATTTAGGCTATATTATTGTAGATTTTAATAATACTTTGAGTTTGAATTAACTTTAGTTTTAGTCCGTTTTTAGCTTTGATTTATTTCCATTTAGTGCTTCAACAGTTAGTTGCCATGGCAACATTCCTAATTTTTTATTCATATTAATATTGTGAATTATATTTTAATGTCATATTTCCAATTTAAACGTAATTTCGCTTTTGTCATTTTTATTATTATTTGATTAAATATTACTATTTAGGTTTCATTTATTTTCATTTCAGTTTTAGTTTTTATTCATTTCTACTTAGTACTTTTTGTAACTCATACAGGTTTAAAACAACTTGAGGGTGAGTCAATGATGTCAGGATTTTCATTTTTGGGTGAACTATCCCTTTTTCCACAAACACCACAGAATGGAGTTTAAGGATAAATGAAACTTACAAAACTGAAAGTAAAGGCTAAAATAGAAAAGGGAAGAAATCAGTGACTTTAAGAACAAAAAGTCAAGCCACTTTTGTGAAACACACCCAGAAAACTCTGACTGTGTGTCAGCTGTAAGATTATGACTGACAGATTATTTAAAAGGTACACTATGTAACTTTTTTATTTATTTAAAATTGATAATATTATCAATGCTTCTTCCAAAATGTGTTTTTGTCTTACAAATTATTATGTGCATCTGTTTTAAACAAACGCCGAACAGAGGAGAGTCTGCTGGCAAAAGGAGAGCGAGACAGAGCTCGTAATAAAACAAGAATCAACATTGGCTTGGCTTTACGGAGACGAGAGAACTGACGAATTTGAAACGTTGTAAAAGTGACGCAGAGATGATGGCGTTTTTATTACTCAACAGTAGAGTAAGGTGTTTAATTGAACACATAAATTACCATATGTAGCTCTCTAACAGAGTTCACTGTAAAGCATTATCTATTGTGAAGGCTCATTTCATTATGGTTGTTGTAACGCTGTGCTGGAATTTAATTTCAAGGAAGTAACGTGTCTATTAACGGGTAAAGATGTCTTCAGCTAGTCAGCTTGAGATCCTTTCTATCTAAACTGGTTTTGTCTCTTAAGCTTAGTAGTGAATGTTTTATGAGCAGTCGGATAACCATATTCATCCACACAAGCACAACCAAAACAATGTTCTTCTGCAAAATACATGAAGTTTTTATTTTATTTTATTTTTTTATAAGCTAATTTCCTTATGGTTGTTGTAACGCTGTGCTGGAATTTATTTTCAAGGAATTAGCGTGTCTATTAATGAATAAAGATACAGTAACGTCTTCAGCTAGTCAGCTTGAGATCTTTTCCATTTAAACTGTTTAACTATATCTCTCTTTTTTAATTATGAGAAAGAACCATATTCAGTTCCGCAGAGCACAACCAAAAGTCCACACTGATTAAAATGATTTTGTGGTGAAGTAAATACTACAGATCTACAGTTTACTTGAAAAAGTTAGTTGGGCAAGAATAAAAAAAAAAAGTACATTCTATATTAGTACTCAATTCAAGCGTGTAGAAATGAAAGCGTAAATTTCAACGTTATAAAATTAAGTAAAATTACTCAACTTTTCTGATACTGGTGTTCCCATCATGCATTGGGCCTTGAATAATTATTAATGAGGTTGATTTTGCACTGTTTACTAGCCAAGTTAAAATGACTTATTTTCTTTGTTACTTTCACTTAACTTAGATAAGTAGAGTTTACTTAAATCCATATGTGAAATTTACTTTAAAAATATGCATGTGAAATTTTACTTAAAAAATATTCGTGCGAAAACTTGCAGAAGAAAAATTAAGTAAATTTCACTTATTGTTTTTTTCAGTGCACAAGTTACATAATATAACTTTAAATGTACATATCATCACTGTAATCTGTTTGCCCAAAGTTTGGACGCGCTTGACTGAATTTATGTTTCTCGTGATCTTACAAATGTTTGGGATTAGCTTTGTAGACAAACATAAAATGTGTTTATATGAAATTCGTTAGAAAACTATAACTTTAAATAATAACAATAAATATTAGAAATTGATGATTTGTTCCAGAAAGCAACCAACAAGTGTCAATCATGTTGCTCCTTGAATAGTTTAAAAAAGCATCCCAGGATGCACCTCATCACATTTATTCAAGAAAATGTCCAGTTGCATTGCTGGAATCTTGACAAAGCTCAAATATAAGACCGTTTCCATTTGCTTAACATTTTATCTTCACCACATACGTTTCATAATTCCATTGTTATTGTGCTGTAATATGTCATGCGGCGTCGCGTTATCAACCAGGCAGAACAATCCTCCCATCCACCATAGATAATTTCTCAAATTGCTTATCTAATCTGTCTCAGCTGCTGCCTGAACCCAAACAAACAGATGAACTAGAAGAACTAACTAGCACTATGAGCACCATTCTCTCTAGAACATTAGATGTGGTTGCACCTATTAAATTAAAAAAGGTCAGAGAGAAAAATAAAGCACCATGGTATAACAATACTACGCATGTTTTAAAGAGAGAAACCCGTATTTTAGAGCGTAAATGGAAACAAACTAATTTAGAGGTCTTTAGAATCGCGTGGAAAGACAGTATGTCACGTTATAAAAAGGCCCTAAAAGCGGCCAGGGCTGAGCACCTCCGCAAACTAATAGAAAACAACCAAAACAATCCAAGGTTTTTATTTAACACCGTGGCTAGACTAACAAATAAACAGACGTCACCCGAACAAAATATCCCGTTACAGTTCAGTAGTAATGATTTCATGAACTTCTTCACTGAGAAAATAGAAAGCATCAGAACCACAATTGTAAACGTTCAATCTTCAATCGTGCCTTATAATTCAGCTTCAATTATCACCCCGAAAGAACAATTACAGTGCTTTACAACTATAGAACAAAAAGAGTTAAATAAACTTATCACTTCATCTAAAACAACAACATGTTTATTAGATCCTATACCAACTAAACTACTGAAAGAAGTGTTACCTGTAGTGGAAGAGCCTCTCCTCAATATTATTAACTCGTCTTTATCTTTAGGTCATGTTCCAAGAACATTTAAACTGGCAGTTATAAAACCTCTCATTAAGAAACCACAATTAGATCATAATAATCTAGCAAATTATAGACCCATTTCAAATCTTCCATTTATGTCTAAAATATTAGAAAAAGTGGTGTCCGCTCAACTGGGCTCTTTCTTGCAACAAAATGAGATCTATGAAAAGTTTCAGTCTGGATTCAGACCGCATCATAGCACTGAAACTGCGCTCGTTAAAATCACAAATGATTTACTTTTAGCTTCTGACCAAGGCTGTATCTCAATACTAGTTTTACTTGATCTTAGTGCTGCGTTCGATACTATAGATCACACATTACTCTTAGATCGACTACAAAATTATACTGGTGTTCAAGGACAAGCATTAAGCTGGTTCAAATCATACCTATCTGACCGCTACCATTTTGTCTATTTAAATGGAGAAAAATCTATCATAACTCCAGTAAACTATGGAGTGCCGCAGGGATCTGTGTTAGGCCCTCTGTTATTTTCCATATATATGATGCCACTTGGAAATATTATAAGGAAACATGGAATTAGTTTCCATTGTTATGCTGATGACACTCAAATATATATTTCATCACGGCCGGATGAAAACGCAAAATTTTCCAAATTGACAGAGTGTGTTAAAGATATAAAAGATTGGATGACGCGTAATTTTCTTTTATTAAATCCAGACAAGACAGAGGTAATACTTATCGGTTCAAAAAACCGCCCACAAAACCTCGCACAATACAACTTTAACATCATAGGATGTCCTGTTACTTTATCCTCTACAGTAAAAGACCTGGGTGTTATACTCGATTGCAACCTGTCTTTTGAAAATCATATTTCATATGTTACAAAAACAGCCTTTTTCCACCTTAGAAACATTGCTAAGCTACGTAATATGCTATCAGTTTCTGATGCAGAAAAGTTAGTTCATGCATTCATGACCTCGAGACTGGATTACTGTAATGCTTTATTAGCTGGTTGTCCTGCATCCTCAATAAACAAGCTACAGTTAGTCCAAAATGCCGCCGCTAGAGTTCTTACGAGATCAAGAAAATATGATCATATAACACCGATTTTATCATCACTACATTGGTTACCTATAAAGCTCCGTATTAATTATAAGATATTGCTACTGACTTATAAAGCCCTAAACGGCTTAGCTCCAGTCTATTTAACGGATCTTCTATCGCCCTATAATCCATCGCGCTCTTTAAGATCACTAAATTCAAGGCTTTTGGTCATACCTAGGATATCCAGAACCACCAAAGGAGGGAGAGCATTTTCACATTTGGCTCCAAAACTCTGGAATAGTCTTCCTGATACTGTTCGTTGCTCAGACTCGCTCTCCCAGTTTAAAACTAGATTAAAGTCGCATCTCTTCAGCCAGGCATTCATATAATCCTACAGTTCAAACTACAATCCGGCCTCTAGCTCATAAATGCCAGAGGAGAACTGGCCCCCAACTGAGCCTGGGTTCTCCCAAGGTTTTTTTCTCCATTAGGTCACCTGATGGAGTTTTAGGACACCATTAGGTCACTTGATGGAGTTTTTTCGGTTCCTTGCCACTGTTGCCTTTGGCTTGCTCAGTTGGGGATATTTTGGGGATATTTAATTTAATTTTATCAATCAATAAATTCCTCTTGAAACAAACTTTGTTGTATTATTTTAATTTAATACTGTGAAGCTGCTTTGATACAATCTGTATTGTGAAAAGCGCTATACAAATAAACTTGACTTGACTTGTTATTTCATTATTTTGATCATTTTTCATAATAGTTTCATAATAATGAGTTGTGTGTCCATTTTTTTCATATAGCACATATTTGAGCACAAGCAGATGCGGATGCATAAGCACTAGTTATCTGACAGACAATGCAAACAAGTCACAGACTTATTAAGAGATCATATCGACAGCATACCCTAGTATTCAGACCTGGGATCAGCCGTGTTTATTTAATTCAGTTAGTGCATTAGCGTGTTTCGGTGAGTCCGGCCCTTGGTTTCCCTCCTTCTATTCAGAGAGAATGTACTTAGGCCTCCTTGTCCTGCGAGTGCTGCATAACAACAGTGCAGCAGCATGGGGAGGTTACGATTGAAGTTTGATCCTGGGAACCCCATTGCACAATGCCATAGCCTCACAAAGCCGGCCCACAACTCCCCGCGTTCCCACTGTCTCTGTTCTCTGGAGGGTAGAGAAGAGAACGGATCGCATCACCTGCCCCAAATACAGCCCTCTCCCCTGGGAACCCCCACCCTGTCTCACCGGCCTGAGAGAGATGCTGTAATGCAACAGAGAGGTAGACGGGTTTTAAAGGTCTACTTGGAAGGGATGGACAGAGAACGAATAAAGGGATGTAATGTTGCCTGGGAGTTCGAGCAAACCTCTAAGCATGTAATTCGTCCAACACTGTTTGTGTTGTACAGACCTTATTGATAAGACATCCGATTTATGATTTTCACCTGGTGAACGATACAAAAATGTAAAACTATATTTATTATATATAATTCTTAAAAATATAATGATGTATAATATTGAATATGATACATATTATATGATAAAATATATATTATATACAATTATATATATGTATATATATATGTGTGTATATACACTCACCTAAAGGATTATTAGGAACACCTGTTCAATTTCTCATTAATGCAATTATCTAATCAACCAATCACAACATGGCAGTTGCTTCAATGCATTTAGGGGTGTGATCCTGGTCAAGACAATCTCCTGAACTCCAAACTGAATGTCAGAATGGGAAAGAAAGGTGATTTAAGCAATTTTGAGCGTGGCATGGTTGTTGGTGCCAGACGGGCCGGTCTGAGTATTTCACAATCTGCTCAGTTAGTGGGATTTTCACGCACAACCATTTCTAGGGTTTACAAAGAATGGTGTGAAAAGGGAAAAACATCCAGTATGCGGCAGTCCTGTGGGCGAAAATGCCTTGTTGATGCTAGAGGTCAGAGGAGAATGGGCCGACTGATTCAAGCTGATAGAAGAGCAACTTTGACTGAAATAACCACTCGTTACAACCGAGGTATGCAGCAAAGCATTTGTGAAGCCACAACACGCACAACCTTGAGGCGGATGGGCTACAACAGCAGAAGACCCCACCGGGTACCACTCATCTCCACTACAAATAGGAAAAAGAGGCTACAATTTGCACGAGCTCACCAAAATTGGACAGTTGAAGACTGGAAAAATGTTGCCTGGTCTGATGAGTCTCGATTTCTGTTGAGACATTCAGATGGTAGAGTCAGAATTTGGCGTAAACAGAATGAGAACATGGATCCATCATGCCTTGTTACCACTGTGCAGGCTGGTGGTGGTGGTGTAATGGTGTGGGGGATGTTTTCTTGGCACACTTTAGGCCCCTTAGTGCCAATTGGGCATCGTTTAAATGCCACGGCCTACCTGAGCATTGTTTCTGACCATGTCCATCCCTTTATGACCACCATGTACCCATCCTCTGATGGCTACTTCCAGCAGGATAATGCACCATGTCACAAAGCTCGAATCATTTCAAATTGGTTTCTTGAACATGACAATGAGTTCACTGTACTAAAATGGCCCACAGTCACCAGATCTCAACCCAATAATAGAGCATCTTTGGGATGTGGTGGAACGGGAGCTTCGTGCCCTGGATGTGCATCCCACAAATCTCCATCAACTGCAAGATGCTATCCTATCAATATGGGCCAACATTTCTAAAGAATGCTTTCAGCACCTTGTTGAATCAATGCCACGTAGAATTAAGGCAGTTCTGAAGGCGAAAGGGGGTCAAACACAGTATTAGTATGGAGTTCCTAATAATCCTTTAGGTGAGTGTATATATATATATATATGTGAAAAAAAAGTTTTTCATAGTTTGTCTTTGTGGTGGTTCATGAATGCCAACATAAAATATTTAAATATATATATACAAAATTTAATATAATATTTGTTTGCTTTATATATTTTTAAATGTATATGATGTATATTTAAATGAAAGATTTTTTTTCATATAAAATCTATTTGTTTTAATATTTTATTAAAATATATTTTGTTTTTTTTATTGTTTTATTGTAGTTGTTTATATAAAAATATGATAGTAATATATATATATATATATATACACACAATTAAAATATTTTTCTTTTCAATATTAGTTTTTTTAATAATGCATGACTCCTGGGCCAAAATTGGTTGGCGTTCATCTGAAGTCATGTGTTGCGCTTTAAAGATAAACACACACTCTTCAATGATGTCACACTTCCCATATAAAACCTGTCCTACAACAGTCAAAGTCTGTCTCTTACCTTACTTTAACCTCCCTTTATTGATTCACCTGCAGGGAAAAATCTATAAAAACAAATATATCTTCTGCTGACACTTGCGGTTACACAGAGATTCAGAAAATTCTGATATGAAACTACTATTAATTTGTTCTTCTTGTCCACATTCAACAAAACCTGAAAAAAGAGCAGACACAAGCAGATGTTTCCCAGTCGTTCCCAAACAGTGTTGCCATGGAAACTCCAAACCTAAGGGCCAGTTACTCGCTCCTAATTCAGACATCCCTCTTTTGTCATTTCCCAAAATGCCCCTGACCCGCTGTGTGATTGAATGGGTCCCTCAAACACTTTACAATGGCATACTCTATCAAAATGACTTCCTAACCCCGCATTCACCCCTCCACCTATAGCTGCCTTTACCTCAGCATTAGAAATTTGCTGTTGTTGTTTTGTTTTTTTACTGAATATCTGACCTTTTTTTTTTTTTTTTTTTAACAAGTTAAAATGGTTAAAATGATTTTTTTTAACGACCATTTGTGTCAGATACTTGAACAAATAAGTTGAAATAACAATCTGAACATTTATGACTGTTATCTGTAAACTTTACATACAAAAGTATCTATAAATACTGCACAAGATATTATAACACAATAAACACTGCTAGAATACAGTGTCAGGTAAATATCCGGTCAGATACAGCTTTATAGATTTTGATGTAATTTTTTAAAACTTCATATTCAGTGTTTTAGAGTGCTTTTTTTATTTTATTGTATTAAATAAAATAACTGAAGAGTTCAGATGCAAAAGCCTCTAAGTGCCATCTGAAATTGTCTTCTAGAATGATCATTTTTATCAAGCTCGTATACTTAAGTTCAGTAATTTCACTTAAATGGCAATGAAAATTACCTATTAATTGTCATTTAAGTGAAATTACTGAACTTAAATTTTATGAGCTTGATAAAAATGATCATTCTAGAAGACAATTTCAGATGGCACTTAGAGGCTTTTGCATCTGAACTCTTCATATTATATATTTGCTTTGGATAAAAGCGTCTGCTTCATAAAATAATAATAATAATAATAAAAAACTAAAGATCCACGGAAATTACACTTATCAGGGAAATCATCCAACAACCAACTTATTTTTTCCTCTAAGCAAGCCAGGATAAGAGAAAGTATTTTAACATGAGTCTTATTACAGCAGTCTTGCATTTGACTAAAATGGTCTAAATCTTTATTTCTATTATATGCAAAGTAGAATCACCTGATACCACCATCAAAAGCATCAGGTTGTTGTTGAACGTAATTGCGAAATAACTAATATTGTTGCTCAGGGTTGCCCAATATTCTCTTTGTAATGATCCCCAGGGCTTTTAGCAGACAGTGTTCAGGTTTATTCAGCTTGTTTCTTGTTTCAGGCGAGGCAGAAGCTGTTGAAAAAGTGTTGAAAGTACAGTAAGTACTTGGAGACACACAGGAGAATACACACACACACACACACACACACACACACACACACACACACACACACACACACACACACACACAGATGGGTTTTCATGTTTTATGGGGACTTTCCATAGACAATGATTTTTTTATATAATTTTTTCTCATGGGGACCAAAAAATGTGGCAACAATGACAAGGAATTCAGATCTTGTTATATTTGTGGGGACATTTTGTCTCCATAACGTAGGGCTTACCTGAACCACAAACACACACACACAGTTATTTTGACATTAGCTACTTAAGTCTTTTGTGCGCTCAGAGTGTCTATTCTAACTATAGACAGTTTTTCTGTTATAGGTTCCCTTTTCATCAAACATATGATGAAACACTGTTGACTTCCTGGAAAAGAGAGAGACAGTGCAAACAGAGGCGGGAGAGAGTGGTGATTCTGATCAGCGGCCCAGATTTCACTCTAGTGACTCTAGGTGCCAAAACTAAACCACAGAAAGTCACATATCATCTCATTCAGTCCGACTAAAGAAAGCTTTCAGAAACACAATAAATCCTTACAGGAAACTTAAAGATGGATCGTATTAAAACCTTAAATTAAATAAGCAAAACTTATTTTATAAACTTTAAAAATATGTATTTTTAAAACTATGTTTAATGTTTACTCATACAGGCCACATGAACACATAAGCATGTTAAATAAATACATTTTTGATACAAAAATTTCTTTCTTTTTTTTTACTTTTTACAATTTTTTTATATTTAATGTTTGCTCATACAGGCCACTGTTACTCATTACTAGCCTGGGTTTCCCCATGCTGCCTTGAGCGCAGCGCGATTTTATTCACGCTGCTAGGCAGCCTGGCAGACACCATGGACCAGATTTTCCCCTCAGCGAGGGGACCAATCACAGAACAGGGAGGGAACAGCAAGACGATGACGACGTCTATGCGACGTCTATGCGAAAGTTACCTTTCGATGCAGCCTTAGATAGTGTTTTAAGTAGTTTAGTCTTCTTCAGCCATCGTCTTCTTCCTCGTCGAATTTCTGTCGCTCTACATACGTCATCTGGTATAACTGAAACGATTGGCTATGAGCTACGTACAGGCGCATTTGATAGACATTCGTAGCGCCCAATAAACGGCTCTGGGCATTCGTAAACCACGCCTCAAATACGAGAAAATGAACATGTGGTTCCCAGACCAAGTCTCAATGAGAAAGAGGTCTGACGTTAGCCAGGCTAAGTCATTACAGCAATAAACATGTATTAAATAAATAAATAAACTTTCATTAAAAACTTTTTCTTTTTGTAAACGTTTTCAAATTAAAAATATATTTAATGTTTGTTCATCTACTTTCACTGTTTCATTACTGCAATAAAGATGATTTACTTGAATAAATGAATGAATAAAATGTTTTAAGTAATACCTCAAGTTTAAATAAGTGTTAAAAAACGCACCTAAACCTTTTTTTCATTAACTGACCTGTGTCTTTGTGTTTTTAACAGCAAAAATGCACTCTGTGTTAACTGGCCCTTAGCCAGCATGCTATGACAAATTCAGAATGTGTATGATGTTTAAAAATGTATTAAAGGGGTCCTATAATGCCCTTCTCACAAGATGTAAAATAAGTCTCTGATGTCCTTAGCGTGAAGTTATGTGAATAACGTATGTGAAGTTTTAGCTCAAAACACCCCACAGATTTTTAATAGCATTTTAAAATGGTCACTTTTTGATGGTGAGGAAAAACATGGCATTTTTGTGTGTGCCCCTTTAAATGCAAATGAGCTGCTGCTTCCGTCACAGAGGGCGGAGTTACAACAGCTTGTGTCCTTTTATCTCACACAGACATGCACTGAAACTTTCAAAAACTTTTAGCCTTTTATGTTCAAACCGGATTCAGACAATGATGGAGAGACTCAAGAAGAAGTGACAACATGTAGACAACATTTCTGAATGGTTAGTTGATGAATTTATGTAGCTTATGTGTAGTTATGTTCTAGTCATTGATTAGCATATTCTGTCTTGATAATCTATAAATCGCGTTCCCAGGGGCGGGGTTTATGTAAAACCCGGGAGGAATGTCGTGTAGTCCCTACCAGCCGTTTGTTCTATAGTCCTTACAAAAGCAATTCCTTTAAAATAAAATATCTCCCTTTGCTTTGAACTTTGAGCATTGTAACTTTGCAGATTTTGTTTATACTCAAACAGCAACATTACACACTAACTAAAGTTAGAAAAGTGAAATCATATTTAGCCACCCCTTTAAAGGGACTGCTGTCTGTCTCATTAATGTTAATCAAACAAAAGACAGAGAAAATCGCTCACTGCTCTTGACTGAATCACTTTTGTATCTTAAATAAGAATCAGTTCATATTTGATTCATACAGTGAAGACTATGCAGTTAGTCATACACATAATTATAAAATTTCTGTACAATTGTGTTGAATGTTAGCATGTAAATAAACTTAGTTGAAAAACAAAGTTTATTTAATTTGTATCTTTGCTCTATTGTATTTGTAGTTTGTAATTTGCTTCATTGTTCTTATTTTTAATAAGAAAAGTAAAAAAAAAAAAAATAGCTATATTGAGAAATACATGGTTATCGTGAAATTAAATGTATCATACCGTGAAATAAGATTTTGGTCATATCGCCTACACATTAGAAAAATGGTTCTAAACAGTACCAAATTAGGGTTCTTCTAGCAGAACCCTTTTTGGTGCTAAATAGAACCCAGGTTCCATAAAGAACCATGCTTTGAAAGTGCTATATAGGACCTTAATGGTGTTATAAATAACCTTTTTCAATTATATTTATTTTCATTAATATTAGTATCTTCATATTACTATTATTTTTTATAAATTATTTGTTAAATTTTTTTTTTTTTGCCCTCTATCTGCCTGGTCTTATATCTTGTTGCCTCTATTAGGGTTTTACATATAAAAAAAAAAACAGCATGTTGTGTCAATTAGGTACTTATATTTTTATTGACATGGCAGATTGTACAGAGGTTATCTGAATACATTAATAAATAACAATTGACATTGAACACGATGTTCCAGTGACATATCTTCACAATCCCCTATTGTTACGTACTGCTCCGAGACTCGAAGGTGAAGATCCAAATGCAGTTTATTTACAGAGTAGTCGTACAGGCAGGGTCATCAACAGCGAACAGATCAAAGGAGGAAACACAGAGAATATCCAAATAACAGGCAGAGGTCAGGGCAGGCAGCAATAATCAGAGTCCAATAAACAATCCGACTCAGGCCAGGCAGCGAAACGATCAGGAAACGGTGAAACAGTCCAAGGTCAGCAAAACAAGAATCAAACACGGGTAAATAACGCTCAGAAATGTAGTAACAGTAAAACAAGACTTCGCGGTGAGTGAATGAATGAACATGGTATAAATAGACTGAGACTAACAGGGTGATGGGACACAGGTGAAAGCAATCAGTGATAATGAGGTACAGGTGACTGTAATGAGTGATCTAGATGATGAGTCCGGGCAGTGAGTATGGGAAATGTAGTCTGAGAGTGAACGTGAGTGTCTGATGTGGAGTGCCCTCTGGTGGCTCTCAAGGGCACTCCAGCTGGTGACCGTTAACACCTATGATGTCTTTACGTCCTTCATTATGTGTGTATTCTGAGTGGCAGTGTCTCTCTGCAGATGATGAGGTTATGATACGTGACAGCATCTGAAATACACAATTGAGTTTAGAGTTACATTGTGTCTCTTCCACTTGATTATGTAAAAACAATTATGTTCATGAAGGCCAAAATTAGCAAAAATGGACAGTATGAGCCCTTTACCATGTTAAAAGGAAAAAGTGATATAAAGTCATGGTGTAGCTTTAATGTTTTTTTGTTTTTTTGTGACTGGATATGTTTAGGCATAAAGTCATAATTAAAAAAATCAAACAATATGGATAATAAATTCCATATCTCTGTTACTTACTTTGTGTAGAAGAGAATATGAGTATCCTTTAACTGAACAGAGCTGTTAAACTAAAGAGAAAAAGACATGATTGTTACAATTTTTAAAGTTATAATTTATGGACATTTTAAGAAAGAAATATTTTACCTGTTGAGAGTATGTTGACAGTGGCTTTGACAGTTATGAGATTAGACGGCTTAGTTAAAGAACCCTAAACTCTAACTAACACAAAGAACCATTTCATCATATAAAGGGTTCTTCAGGACGATACGGTACTAAATAGAACCGTTACAACATGTAAAGAACCATCTTTTTTTAGAGAGATAAGTCACTCCTACCTTTTTTTTTTTTTTTTTGAAGTATGGAGTAAAATGGGATGTGACCAGCATTTTAACATCGACTTCAACGACAGTTTTGACTAGACCCAACATGAACTCCACAAGTTCATACAAAACCTGATGATCATGTTTTTAGATCAGCATATTAAACCTGATCAGCATGATATGAGAATAATCCAAAAAGCATCTTGAGCTAGAACATCTCTTTTTGCTTTTGCTTTTTTTTTTTCGAATAATCTCCTTTAGTGGAGAAACTATCACATTTTTTAATTAGTACAACAAGTATTTTCCACTTAATTTGACTTCTGAGTCAGAGTGGTCTTTGATGCCAGCTACATGTGGAAACAAACACACACATGCTTTTCCCTCCATCTCTTCATCTATAGGCCTTTCCAAAGACCCTCCCACAACTGAGCTGGCAGTTCCTCCTCTTCAACAGGCTCCGCCCCTTCTCATCTTCCCTCCACTCTGTTATTGGTTCTTCCCTGTCCTTCTCACTCACACCCTCCATGCTTGCAGTTCTTTTCTTCCAAACTCTTGCACTTTTCTTTCTAAGTACACACTTCTCTCCAGTCTCTCAGCGTAGAGGATCTTCGTCACAGGAAGGGTTGGACTGAATCCCTTTATTTTGATGTGAGTATGCGGTCTGTTATTCTTCTGAATGAGGGTGTGGGTTTTCTCAGACCATGTGAGAGCCCAAGTGTGTGAAAGGGGGAGCAGCAGCAGCAGTGTTTGGTCTGGCTGTATTCCTAGCACACGTGGAAAGATTGCTGCAGTTCTCGGTATCAAGGATCAGTTGCTCATTTTGAGTGCAGATGCATGGCTGCGTTTCAGAGACATCATTCAGGATAATTTATTGACAGACAAACTAAACCGACATTGTTGTAGTGTGACTGTGTGCATGCAAATGGTAAAACAAGCTAAAGTCCTAATCCAAAAGTTAAAAACTAACAACAAATTCAGATTAGATTTAGGGTTTTAGTTTTAGGCAAGCATCACTATTCTTGTTGCTCATACTTGAACAAATCATTAACCCTAATTATTATAATTTGGCTTGTACCTGTAGCTCTTTTTTTCACTGTTGATACCTTAAATCTTGTGGTCCCAGCAAGAAACTTTGCGTTTAAAAGACGTCTAATAGCCGTCCAAACACAGCCCTGCGTGACGTCTAGTCTAAACCAAGGCAACATTTGGGCTGTCAGTGAAAATTTTATAGACGGTTAAACCATAGCCCAAGAATAGACTAGTTATCAAATAGATAACATGTCAAAGAAATGAAATCACTTGTAATCACTGTTGACTTTGCTTCCATGATGGAATATCTTACAACTCGCCAGTTATTTTGGCAAAAACAGCATGTAACCAAATTCAAGGTTATTTTGTCTAGAAGTGGGTTACACATAGCCGGACTATATTGGGTCTACAGTTAACCTAGACTGTGAAATGACAGCTATTGCTTGCTGGGGTCTGTTTAGGAGAAGAGTGCTTTTACGTTTCTTGGAGATATTTCACAATCTTTTAATTTTGTTTGATCTATTCTGTAACAATGTAACGAACCCCTCACAACATCCTAGCATTGCGTCGGTGATTATTGTACGAGCAAGTGCCACTCACGTTTTCTTCGTAAAACAATAGTTACTTTACCTCTATTATCATTATTACAGTAGTCAACATGTAAAGTGGATCAAAAGCTTTCATCAAAGTTATACATGAGTTTTAAACAATACCCGTTCTTTGATCCACTTCAAATGTTGACTACTGCATTACGATGATGGATATTGCATTAATGATGTTACCTATATGTTGTCCTCCGCAGTTACTGCCCACAGCGGAGTGTTTCTTGTCAAACGTTCAGCGGTATCTGGTGTGTCCGGTGTGGCGCCCCCTCCAGGCATGACTCAGAGTAACGGGGAGACGCGTCTGCAGCGCAGCAGAGTCCAGCAGCTGCGGGACGGCATCAATGAGCGATCGCTGCGGGCCCGCAACTCCGTGCAGAACATCACCACCAATGACGTCAAAGGCTTCTTCATGCGGAATGCCTTCGTCATCCTCACGGTCGTGGCCGTCATCGTTGGTGAGATGATGTTTGGTCTTGTGATCAGCTGTGCCTCCTACTCTGAAAGGGATCTTAAAATACAATATCATAATTGAATAAATAAATAAATTAAAGTCCCCCTGTAGTCAATTATTTTATCCCTTAAAACAAATTTTTGATCAC
This sequence comes from Leuciscus leuciscus, assembly GCF_965113295.1. Classification (NCBI taxonomy): domain Eukaryota; kingdom Metazoa; phylum Chordata; class Actinopteri; order Cypriniformes; family Leuciscidae; genus Leuciscus; species Leuciscus leuciscus. The sequence goes on from NC_138729.1 coordinate 47,962,200, forward strand.
CAGAAGTACATATTAAAACGTTTTTCCTTGAAAAAAATTTATTTGTGCCTTAAAATAGCTTGAATGTAACTCTACACCCTTGCCTCATTTAGTATACGCGGTTCTATGAATATGCAAATGAGCCCCGCCTCCACTCACTCACACCAGCTCAGAGATCCACTCGTTCACGATCACACGTTGATCTGATTGGTTACAAGGTAGTTTGTGACGTCAGAAACACCAGTGTGAACCTTGTTTTTGTTTCACTGTAGTTTTAAGGAGAAAATCAGCAATGATGTTGACTTATGAATTTGCACATGGTTTGTCTTAAAGCATATTAAAAACACCACATAGACATAAACAACATTAAAAACTTGATTTTCAAATCTTTAAACTTTAAATCTAAAAGTAAATATTTAATATAATGTGGGGTAACATACAATATTATAGTTTAATAAAATAAATAAAACAATATAAAAGTACAAATTAAATAAAAATACTAAATATGGATTACTAAATATTAAATATGAAAGTAAAAATGTGTGTGTGTGTGTATATATATATATATATATATATATATATATATATTTGAATGAGTGTATATAATTTTTTTTATATTTTAGGTTTTGAAAATTACACTAGGTGGAATAACTATTAATAAAGGAACTGCTATTAATAATCTCAAAATGGCGTGACATTTGCTGATTAATTGGCTTAAAAAACATAGCTTAATATTTTAGGGAACATATAATGTAATTCAGGAATATTTAGCAAAAGTATTATGTTATTTCGTCATATATTCGACATCTTATACTGTATATCTTATATCTTCATCTTATATATTCGATTTCCGTAAACCCATATTTTAAAAAAATATTTTAAAAAAACTAAATATGGATTACTAAATATGAAAGGAAAAATGTGTATATATAAATGAGTGTATATAATTTTTTTTTACAGAAAATATGCCTCTGTAGGTTTTGAAAATTATCTGTTAATCAGCCAATCAGGAACTGCTATTAATAATCTCTAAATGGCGTGATATTTGCTGATTAATTGGCTTAAAAACATAGCTTAATATTTCAGGGAACATATAATGTAATTCAGGAATATTTAGCAAAAGTATTATGTTATTTCATCATATATTCGACATCTTATATCTTATTTCTTCATCTTATATATTCTACTTTCGTAAACCAATTTTTTTTGTATTCTTACACATTTGATGTCATAACAGAACAATGAACCTCACCCATGTCATGATAGTAAAATAATATTATAAAAGAATACTATTAAAGGTGACATAAACTGTTTTTTTTCCCGCTATTGTGACGGCTACGTCTACATTAATCCGAATACATTTGAAAACGGCATTTTCGTTTATAAACGCTCTCCGTCCACACTAGCGTTTTCAGGCGTTTCCGGACGTTTCAGTGTGGATGAGAAACTTTTGAAAAACACCTGAAAACGCTAAATTCACCTTTACTGCGCATGCGTAAAACCCCACAAAAGATCACTGATATGATTCAGATGGAAAAATAAATAATGAAGTTATCGCGCATTTCTTCAGACAGGATCATTTTATTTAGTAAAATATCTCACCATTCACTGATGCGTCCAGGTCGCACGCAGACACCATATGTTTGGTCTAAAACGCGACTGCTCTCATGTATTGCCGCAGGACAGCAAATGTGAGTAAATTCTGTCATCTTTACAGGACTGTGATATGAAGAGTGTGCAATGTAGAATATTTTTAGCAACAGTGTGAAAGTGAATAGCACATAACAGGCACAATACTGGTATAAATATGAATATCTATTGGTACAATATGCGTCACATGACTAAATTTACGTCATCGTTTTTAAATACCACCGGTTTCACAGTCCACACTACAACGTGAAAATGGCGTTTTCAAATGTATCCACTTTGGAGTGCGCTTTCATTAATAAAAACGCCGTCTCAGTGTGGACGGAAGGCCAAAACGGAAAGAAAAATATAGGTTTTCAAACGAAAACGTATTAGTGTGGACATGGCCTGAGTGAAACGGCTTCTCAAACAAGAACAAATGTAGGGCAAGACTTGGTATTGTCCATGTGGAATTTGATTGGATGGTGTGGTTTGCTATTGGTGGATCTCATGTGAGTGACAGGTTGCCCCGCCCTCGTGCCAGTAAACGCATCATCAGAGCAGAGATGAGATGACGCTGCAAGAGGGAGAGGAAGATATTTTGATTGAAGATTATGAGGCACGTGAATAAACAAAAAAACAAAAACAAAAAAAAAGTGCATTGATACTATTCCATAAAAAATAAGAATTGTCCATTTTGGTTTCATGGTGACTTTAAAGAATTCCAAAAAGGAACACTTAAATGAAATTTCGATCATAATTTGGAACCAATATGATCCAACTGGATAAACTGAAAATCTATTTTTGTTGGATCCCATTTGGATTGGTTCCAAATTGTAATATAAAGCAGTGGAATAGTGCAATACACTCTATTTCACTATTTCACAATCTTGACATTTATTTTATTTTATTCTCTCTCAGAATATTAAACACTCCAGCTTAAACGTTTATGTAATTTCTTTTTTTTTTTTTATAGACCTATTAAAGCTGCATGTTTGTTTCTCTCACAGGTACAATCCTGGGATTTGGATTGCGGCCGTATAAAATGTCATATCGAGAGGTGAAGTACTTCTCCTTTCCCGGAGAGCTGCTGATGAGAATGCTGCAGATGCTGGTGCTCCCCCTGCTGGTGTCCAGTTTAATTACAGGTACGGTTCCACTGCGGCGCCACCAGGCACTGACCAGACACGGGCAACTCTGCCAGCTAAACCCAGAACAACATGAGCCTGAGATAAGCACATGATGCAGGGGAAGGGGATGTGATCTGGTCAAGCTCAGAGGGGCGACAGATTGATTTGTTATGTCTCACCCTTTGTTATGTCACTCGGTGAGCTCAGCTGAAGCTATTCAATCTGTTTCTGCAGTTATAAATGTATTTGTAAATCGATTTTATAGTCAGCAAAACTGTATATGCTTATGAAAATAATAGTTTAAGAAGGATTCAGTTTAGTTTTGAAGATCTTCAAAAAGGCTGATCCAACTTTTACACTGCTAAAAATAATTATCTTATTTAGTATTTTTGTCTTGTTTTGTTTTGTGTCCATTTCAAATATCTAAAAATTCTTAAAGGTTAAAGGTTAACCTCGTGAAGGTTAAATCAGCATACATTTATAAAGATAAACTCACTTAATTATAAAAAGAAAAAAAATTGAAACGAAGACTTAGGCCTGGTTTCACAGACAGGGTTTAGATTAAGCCAGGATTAGGCCTTAGTTCAACTAAGACATCCAAGTAGCTTTTATAAACGTGTCTTAGAAAACAACATTACTGCTGTGCATCTTGAGACAAAACAATGGCACTGATATATTTTAAGATAATTCTGTGCAAGTTTATTTCAGTTGAAACAGCTCAAACATGCATTTTAGTCTGGGACTAAACCGCCATGTTTTTTAAACCGGGGTTTAATATCTTAGTCGTTTTGCTTCTTTTGATTCAAGAATGTTTCGAAATTTGCACTGGAAAACAAGGCAAAAGTATCAAATTGTTTGTTTTGTTTAAAAATAAAGTAGATTCTTAAGGAAGGTTTACATTTGTTCTCTGAGGGGTTCGACCAGTTAAGAAACATGGGGGCAGGTGAGAGCGTTTGTAAGGTCAGTGCTTTGATGGTCTATTTCCAAACAGACTTGAAGTCAAGGGTCAAAGTGACCATGCAGAGTAACGGACAAAAGCTTCTTTCAGTCACTTCTCTCACACACACACTATTTCTCTGTGTATAAATAGCATTTGCTGCCTTCTAAATAAAGCCGCAAACTGTTTCTAGACAGATTGATGGCTGCTATGCAGCATTAAAGATTGACTATGGGACTAACACAACTTTACACAACTAATAAAGAAGACAATACTTTGTTTTATTCATTTTTTAAAGTTAAATAGCTGCTTTAATTCTGCGAGCCATTCACGAGCCATTTCACATACTCAATCTGACCTATTTCAGTGTGAAATGTGGTATTTGAAATAGAAAATGTTTGGCAGGACTTGATTTTATCCATAGAAAATTGATTGGATTGAGAAAAGTGGATGATACATACCAGAATGGAGTCAGATGGCAAGGGGTTAAATAGGAAAAGATATTCATGATGTCATCTCAAAAGGAAAGCAAATTATTCCATTTTGATGTTCACTTCTTTTGGAAAGACCTGAAACGTGTATTAATAGCTTATTTTAATTTCATATTAACTTACTGCAATGGATATGATAGCATCTGACTTTAAAGAGCTTTTCAGATGTATGCTGTTTGTTTCTCTCTTGCTTTGACTTGCACAGTCACAAGGCTGAACATCAATGACACAGTAGAGGCCCATTTAGATCAAATGCTAAGTACATAACACATACACACACCCATGTGGTGCGTCGAAGCTTGTCGGGTCAGCCAAATCTGTAAAAGCCAAAACAATGACTGTTCAATATCTGCCCGGCCATACATTTATTAAGCAGAACGCCCAAATGCTTTATAATGTCACTAAAATCAGACTAGAGAGAAAGAGAGCAGTTTTGTTGCTGTATAAAAACCTGAGGGAATGAACTAGAAAAACAAGATCTTTGCATTTTCTGAAGAAGCTTTATTTTATAGTAATGAAAACCTAATTATATATGCTGTAAAATAAAGCTTCTTTAATAATGTAGTACTGTCAAATCTATTAATCGCATCTAACATAAAAGTTTGTTTATATCATATGTGTGTACATATATGTATATATCTATGTATATGTATGTAGGCTATGTATATATATATATATATATATTCACACACACACACACACACACACACACACACACACACACACACACACATATATACATTTATATGTATGTGTGTATATGTATACACACACGCATATACAGTTGAAATCGAAATTATTCATCCCCATTGCAAAACAGGTTTTTACATTTTTTTACGGACTTTCAGCTGTTTGCAATGAACGAATCAAACAAAAGTAATTGAAATAGCTCAACACAACAAATGTTTCAACTGGTTTCCCCCATGAGGGTTCAGCTGCAAGTACGTACACCACTACTGACTCAAAAAGTATAAGAAAAGGGCTCAAGATCATATAAATAAGCGACAGAAGTTTTGGGATTCTGTTCTGTGTAGCGATGAAACAAAACTGGAACTTTTCGGCCCTATGGATCAACAGTATGTCTCGAGGGAATAGAAGAAGTCATGGAAGATTCTACAGTGGCCATTACAGTCAACTGACTTGAACCCCATCGAAAATCTCTGGTGGGATTTGAAGAAGGCGGTTGCTTCACGCAAACCCAAGAATAATACTGAACTGGAGGCCATTGCTCATGAGGAATGGGCTAAGATTCCTCAGAAACGCTGCCAGAAGCTGGTGTCTGGTTATACATCTTGTTTGCAGCAGCCCAGCTAGCAAAAAGCCGTCTATTAGACGTTGAATAGACGTAAATCTTCAACGTCTAATTTACGACTTTTCAACGTTAAAAACAGTAGTCAATCTTCAACGTCTTCATGGAATATGTAAACCTCTTTAAATTTATTTGGGATAATAATGAACATGGTTTGGTAGTTTCTTTTTCTCCGTTATTTTAGCATGTATAACAGACTTATCCTGTCTTAGATTATCAGTTGAAAACATGTAGTCAAACAGTCCGGCCGAAACTGCTTAGTTGAAATCACGTCATAAACCAGTCCAAGGCGGACCGACTTATTTTCATCCATATTTCAACATTGAAAGACTGGATGAGGTTATAACAGCAAATGGGTGTTCTACTAAGTACTAAAGATGCTTGCCATGAAGGGGTTGAAAAATTTCCAGCCTGCAGAAGTCATTAAAAGTTGCATTTTCAGTTGAATTTGGGGAAACCACTTGAAACACTTTTGTTTCATTTGTTCATTGCAAACAGTTGAAAGTCTGTACATTTTGCCAATAAACCTGATTTGCAATGGGGGTTGAATATTTCAATTACAACTGTACATACATATAATATGTGTATAAATATTATAATATATATATACATGTGCATATACAGTATAATAAAAACTAACTAACTAAATGCAAATTTTTCTTTATGCAAATTTTTATTTTTTTGCAGTTAAATGTGACCTGTACATATTTTCACAATTCATCCTCTGTGAATGTTTAGTGTGCTGCTACATGTACAGAATGTGGTTGCTTACAAGTCCACCCTCAAGTCTGTGATAATTCTGGTCTTAAGAGGTGCGTTCACACCATGTCATAATTACCATAATTATGAGTGTAACGAGGTATGTTGTTATGGGAAGAAGGAGGCGGGAACATTTAAAGACTTTAATGACATATAAAATAAATCAACAACAAAACGAAAGTAAAAGACAGCAGCCCCTCACGGACGACTGCTGTCACAATAAAATAAAATAAAACAAAACACAACATAAGTTCAGGCCTGTCCTCTCTCGCTCTTCACTGTCGTCGCTCCTCCTTTATGCTTCCGCTCCTCCGGGAGAGATACGAGACCGGTGCGTCGCACAGGTGTGGCTCATTATTAATCACGCCACCGGCCTCGTGCCGCTCTCCCACGGCCCTCGGCCTCGTCCTGCTCGCCACAATGAGATCTCAACTTGTAAAAAGGGTAACTTGTAAGCTGGGAATTTTCTGAGACTGATGAAATGCATATAAAGAGCGAGATGTGCTTGATGTTAAAAAGAGTTATAAGCGCAATAGATCCTGAAAAGGTGCTCGTTCTGACTGGCACACCGCCAAAGTGCGCACACAGAAAGCTGCCTCTTTTAGAAGGCGATCACGAATTTGGGACATGCTTGATGTTAAAAATTGTTATTAAGCACAATAAGCAGTAAAAAAGAGCTCAATGCTCTCGCTGACTGACACACACTATAAGCGCGTGCACAGAAAGACTAGTCTCACCATGCGAATTCATGTCTTATTGCGCTTGAATGGTCGAATACACACACAATTATGTATTCATATAAACACAGCCGGTTATGTCTCTAGTGAAAGTAAACAGTTGGGTGTAAACTGGATGTGTATCAGTATAATGGATCTGTGCGTCAGGGCCGTGCAGAGACCTCTGGAGGGGCAGGTGCTCAAAGTATAAAAGGGGGCACATGGAACAAGGCTTTAAATAGGGCTGTGCTCAAAATATCAATACAGCAATATATCAATATGGATGATTCTGTATCGATACGGCAGCAAATGCATTGATGCAGTTTTGAAAAAGAAACAGAACAGGAAAGACAAATTTTAAGTTTAAAAGTAAAAAAATGTAAATAATTATGTGTACATATTAATAACTCTGGGATTAGAAACTGAAGTATCTTAAGTTGCCCCAACCTGATGGCTTTTCCTTCTCTGTTATAGCCTACAGAATAATAAAGAACAGCTGTTATAGTAAACTGTGTAGGACAAAATCAACGTGGCCCACGTTTCGTCCAGTACAGTATAGTTTTATTTAATGCCGTGTCAGCATCTGTGGCTATTTTCATGGCATAAACTGATTTACAAAAATACAAGAGTTACATTTATACAATGAAAATAAAAACAAAGCAAACAGAAAAAAAATACAACAATTAATACTTTACAATATTTTTAACATTAATGTGATACCTGTTTCTGGTAAATTCTTACTAAAGTCCTTAAGTGAGTTTGCTGCCTTTGCTGTTGTTACTGCTGCTGCTGCTGATGATGATGATGATGATGATGATGATGATACTGCTGGAGTTGATCTGAGACTGTAGACATTAAAACAAACATATAGGAGATATATTAGCTGATTAAACAATTTTTATGTGACCATGACAAGATGTAAAGATAGCTGACAGTGTTTGGAACTGGCTCACTAGCTCACTGACCTGCTGTAAAGCTGCAGATTCTGCCCAGGCTGTTAGGGGAGATGTTCACAGAGGCTGCTGCACACAAAACATAAGATACTGGTAAGTCTTACCAGTGTTGTGATCATTTTTAAGGCACTCTACGTTTTTTAAATAAATATTGTAATAATAATAATAGTTTAAAGTATAAATAACATAAAAAGACCAGACCCCTCGACACCCGTGAAACTTTTCTCCCTAAACAGCAAGCTAACGTAACTTCTACAGCCTACACACAGACAGCAATGTAAACAACATTTCTGCATGCTCTCTTCACGTCGTTCTTGTAAAATAATAATAATAAGTAAACAAACATCATAAGCACTTCGCTGAGAATGAAACACCACTTACCAGCAGCCGCAGAGTTGAAGATATCGTCTGGTAGTGCGCGTAGCTGCGCGAATTAAAAAAATGCGCGTGCAGCGTGAAGCCGCTTGTCCACCAGCGTCCGATCAATTTTTGTTCCGACGCGACGCCTGTGACGTTTTCGCTGCTTTTCGCGCCGGGAAAAATGTAAAAAAAAATATGAAACCATAGTAACGGCCATACACAAATTCTCGCCGCCGAGTTTCCATTGGCTGCTGCCCCGCGTTTTGACGCTCTCATTTGCATAAAGTATCCACCGAGATACTTTTTTGCAGCGCCGCTGTTGACCAAATCGACGCGACGCGACCCATCATGCTTTGCGGGGGCGTTTTTGCTGCCTGACGTAGTTCCATAGGAAATGAATGGGCTTTGGCGTCGCGTCAGAAATCGAGACGCTGGTGGACAAGCGGCTTGAGGAATCGTCCCGGTTGAGTTCGTCAGGTGAAAGGTCATCATGTGGGTCATTTTATTTACGGCTAAATTATTATTCATTAATTTTACTAATAGTTAGATTGGGCAGGCATCCACAAAAGGGCCTTTAATTACAAAAAAGGAGAGGAAATTTTGCCTTGAAAAAAAAGGGCACTTTGGGCACCAAGGGGCAAAAGGGCAGGTGCTCGAGGTACTCTATTGTACCTGAAAAACTTAAAGGGTTAGTTCACCCAAAAATTCTGTCAGTAATCACTCACCCTCATGTTGTTCCAACCCCGTAAGACTTTCGTTCATCTTCAGAACACAAATTAAGATATTTTTGATGAAATCTGAGAGCTGGCTCACTCCTTCATAGGCTGTGAGGTAATTTCATTCTGCCGACCCAGAAAAGTTAGTAAAGACATCGTTAAAATAGTCCAAGTGACTACAATGGCTCAACTTTAAGTTTATCAAGTGACGAGAATACTTTTTGTGCGAAAAAATTAATAAAAAATAACGACTTCAACTATTCATTTTCTTCTGTGTGGGGCTCTGACGTGAGTTCACGAGAGCACCACGACACATGCGCGAGAACTGAGATGATGATGCAGATGGGTCTCGATTTAGTGTTTAAAATGGTTCTAAACTGTGCATTTCCTGGATGTCCGAATCGTGAGAAACCAACGAGAAAACGTAAAAGTGCCTTACCAATGCCGCAAAATGAATGGCTTACCTTTCACACTTTCCCATCAAATGATCGTGAGCGTCATCTTCTCAGTTCTCGCGCATGCGTCGTGGCGCTCTCTGAATGAAATTGCCTTGAAGCCTATGAAGGAGTGAGCCAGCTCTCAGATTTCATCAAAAATATCTTAATTTGTGATCTGAAGATGAACGAAAGTCTTACGGGGTTGGAACAACATGAGGGTGAGTAATAACTAATTATTTTTGGGTGAACTAACCCGTTAATTTGTCTAATTCAGATTTTTGGTATATTGTATTTGCCCTGTTTTGTCTTTTTTTTCTTCCTTATATTTAATAACAGAAATGGGATAAAATGATATATATATATCGTTGCCGTGAAATAAAATTTCTCATATCATGAAATTAGAATTTGGTCATATTGCCCAACCCTTAACAATTGCTTAGAAATTTAAATATTTGATTAAACAGCTACTTGATGGAACAGACAGATTTAGTTTATCAGCAAAAATCTGCCCGTTCGCAGATGGCCATGAAGAGTGTGCTCTCATTAGATGAGAATTTCATTGTGAGGGGTCACACACAATTCGTCTTTGAAGACTGTGTGTGTGTGTATGTGAGGTAATTACTTTGCAGTATAGGAGAATAAGACTTTATAAGACTCTTGCAGGGGAAGTCATCATTACCATGGAGACGAGAACTAATGAGAGCAGCAGGAAGAGAACATGACCTGTGCAGAAGGTTCCCAGGCCACTGTGTCTGCGGGTGCTGGGGTGGAAGCTGAGGGGCTTCAGGGGCTTTATGGGGCTCAGGGGCAGTGAGATCACTAGGAACACACACACACACACCATACAACAATAATGGAAGACATACATAGTTCAATACAATGGCTGTTTCAGTCCTATAGAGAGAAATGTTAAATGGCAGTTGTGGTCAGTGACCTTCAGGAAATATACTGTTTTACTGCTATAGAATGTATTGTTGTTGAGTATCAATGTAAAGAATTCTTTCTTTCTTTCTTTCTTTCTTTCTTTCTTTCTTTCTTTCTTTCTTTCTTTCTTTCTTTCTTTCTTTCTTTCTTTCTTTCTTTCTTTCTTTCTTTGGTTCATGGTGATTGAATAAATATGAGATGGAACAATATATTTCACAGCTGTTGTGTTCTCTCGCTAAAGTTTTGTGTTCCCCCAGAAACTTTGCAAACAGCAGCCACCTTTTACAAGTAACTCCTGAACCAAAACAACGAGCTTATGCTGAGTTCACTCCCTGTCTTAACCGTAATTACGAGATGGCAACCCGTGACGTTCTAACCCGAGTTGTTCCTCAGACTCGGTTTTATGCTTTTCTATGTCAACACTATCAGCTCTGAAATGAATCTGCAGCAGTCAGGTGGTAATCAAGAGCTCTTTGAGCGGTTTACGTTCATTATTATTGTAATGTTATGAGCTTTGAGTAGTGAGGTAGTTTAACGCCGTCTCTCATGACGCTTTGCAGACTCTGCTGTGTGCGTTCATATGTTTTGAAGGAGGCGTGGCTTTGGAGACGCTCTGAAGGGAGGGTGGGATCTTATGCTTTCAAAGCTAGCTTGCTATTGCTAGCCACTCCGAAACTGCTTACCCTACAGTTTTTCTCAGTCGCTTTGGTGCATTTCTCACATCACTATTTACATTTGCACAACAGTTAGTTCAACCTCCACAACATTTAGTAATTTGTGCACATCATAGTAGCAGTTTCTCATTCCTTCTAACAAATTGCAAATGCTTTTGGACATGCATCAATTGCTTTCATACAACTCTCTGCTGTTTTATAACATTATCATTTGCTTATGTCATGTCAGTCAAAATTAACTATACTTGTGAATGCTGAATAGTCATTCCATATAAAACTAATAGTCCTCATTTCATTGCTTGAGTCATTACATACAAAAATGTTGAACTAGTTGTCAAAATCTGTCAAGCAAATTGTACACATTTTTTTTAATCTTTTTTTTCCTGAAAATGTCTCCTAAATTGAACAATACCAGACAGAGAGGAACGTCTGGATGTGCATGAATGATTACAGTACTATGTATGTTGTGTATGTTCAGTTCCAATATGTACTGCAATATTGTTTCCAGTTGTGCACAGCTCTACCCAAAGGGAGTTTATGTTTGTTGTAAATAAGGGTGTATTTTTTCTTTTGCACAATGCTGTGAACAAATTAGAATTGCAAAGAGAATATGCAGTAAAAATGTGAAACATACATATTCAGTGTCTTGTACTCAGTTACCTCACTAAATACAGTAATGTGTAACTTTACTGTATTTTTCAAATGGCTGTGCAAATAGTATATAGTGCTGTCTTGAGCATTTTCAGGTAGTGTCACCAAGATCTGACTTTTTTGCATTGGAAAACATTTACAGAGTAAACTGTCATAATGAAAACATGACAAAGCCATTTGACTATCTTGTTCATAAACAATGGTGTCAGGACTTTTCATCTTGATGACACTGACACTTTCATTGACATGAATACTTGCTTTTGAGGAATGAGCTATCCATTTTGAGCAAGTGACACGCTTTTGCAGGTTATCAACTAGGTTTTGCAGTTTGTACTAATTGTTTTGAGAACTGCATTAACTGTTGTGCAAATGTAAATAGTGATGTGAGAAATGCACCAAAGCGACTGAGAAAAACTGTAAATTAGCTTTTTAGACAAACTTGAATTGTCCTTCTTTAAAAATCTTTTTATTTAGCATATATGGACTGGACTGGGGTGTGAAGGAAAATCAGCCAACAAATATCCAATATACATGTTTCTTCTTAATATTAAGGTCACTACATAATTCCTATTGTTACATCTGTCAGCTGCGGGACCCTTATCATGTAAACTAACTCATATTGCGGTCTGACGTCACCTGTGTGCAGGTATGGCCGCTCTGGACAGCCGAGCGTCAGGGAAGATGGGTGTGAGAGCTGTAGTTTACTACACCACCACCACTATCATCGCTGTATTCATTGGGATCGTCATGGTGCTCATCATCCACCCAGGAAAAGGCTCTAGAGACGAATTCACCAAACACGAGAAAATAGAACAAGTCAGTCCAGCGGACGCCTTCCTCGATCTAATCAGGTATAGTGAAGATCGTTTTTAATTTAATTATATTATGTCTGTTTTTTTTTTCTTTTTAACTTTATATTTTTCTTTTTTTTTAACAGAAACATGTTTCCTCCTAATTTAGTCCAAGCTTGTACACAACAGGTATGTTTTTAATGCACAAAAAAAAGCACTAAAAATCTAGTTCCCCATAAGATGTTGAACAAAACCAAGTAGGCTAACTGTTTGTATTCTCTCTACCTTCCACAGTTTAAAACGAAAAATGCCAAGCGAGTGGTCACAGTTAAAATTCTGGTGAACGACAGTTTAAATAACGGGTCGCAGGAAGTCAAACAGGAAGAGGTGATACCAGTGCTGGGAACGGTTAATGGAGTCAATGCACTCGGACTCGTGGTCTTCTCCATGTCCTTTGGCCTCATCATTGGGGGCATGAAGGAGCAGGGTAAACCTCTGCGGGATTTCTTTGACTGTCTGAATGAGGCCATCATGAGGCTGGTTGCAATTATCATGTGGTGAGTGATTTAGAGTGGGAAAGTTTTCAGCTTTGAGCAAATTAATTGACATATTTATTTATGTATTAAATAAACTGTGGTTTTTCCTAATTAAAGAAAACCACTGCCTATGAAACTGTTAAACCATGTCATGACCTGCCAGGAATGTTTTTTTTGTTTTTTTTTTTTTAAGCAGACTTATTGGAACATTAGCAAATGAAACAGAATTTGTTGGAAAAAGTTAAATATTGATACTCATATAATAATGAACTACTTTTCTAAGACACCAAAATAATTCCATCTTTTCAGTCATTTATCAGTTGCAAAGTGTGTTACAAATTTTTATAAATTGTGTGTGTGTGTGTGTGTGTGTGTGTGTGTGTGTGTGTGTTTGTGTGTGTGTGTGTATGTGTGTGTGTGTGTGTGTGTGTGTATATGTACAGTGAGGAAAATAAGTATTTGAACACCCTGATATTTTGCAAGTTCTCCCACTTAGAAATCATGGAGGGGTCTGAAATTGTCATCATAGGTGCATGTCCACTGTGAGAAACATAATCTAAAAAAAAAAAATCCAGAAATCACAATGTATGATTTTTTAACTATTTATTTGTATGATACAGCTGCAAATAAGTATTTGAACACCTGAGAAAATCAATGTTAATATTTGGTACAGTAGCCTTTGTATGCAATTACAGAGGTCAAACGTTTCCTGTAGTTTTTCACCAGGTTTGCACACACTGCAGGAGGGATTTTGGCCCACTCCTCCACACAGATCTTCTCTAGATCAGTCAGGTTTCTGGGCTGTCGCTGAGAAACACGGCGTTTGAGCTCCCTCCAAAGATTCTCTATTGGGTTTAGGTCTGGAGACTGGCTAGGCCATGCCAGAACCTTGATATGCTTCTGACAGAGCCACTCCTTGGTTATCCTGGCTGTGTGCTTCGGGTCATTGTCATGTTGGAAGACCCAGCCTCGACCCATCTTCAATACTCTAACTGAGGGAAGGAGGTTGTTCCCCAAAATCTCGCAATACATGGCCCCGGTCATCCTCTCCTTAATACAGTGCAGTCGCCCTGTCCCATGTGCAGAAAAACACCCCCAAAGCATGATGCTACCACCCCCATGCTTCACAGTAGGGATGGTGTTCTTGGGATGGTACTCATCATTCTTCTTCCTCCAAACACGTTTAGTGGAATTATGACCAAAAAGTTCTATTTTGGTCTCATCTGACCACATGACTTTCTCCCATGACTCCTCTGGATCATCCAAATGGTCATTGGCAAACTTAAGACGGGCCTTGACATGTGCTGGTTTAAGCAGGGGAACCTTCCGTGCCATGCATGATTTCAAACCATGACGTCTTAGTGTATTACCAACAGTAACCTTGGAAACGGTGGTCCCAGCTATTTTCAGGTCATTGACCAGCTCCTTCCGTGTAGTTCTGGGCTGATTTCTCACCATTCTTAGGATCATTGAGACCCCATGAGGTGAGATCTTGCATGGAGCCCCAGTCCGATGGAGATTGACAATCATGTTTAGCTTTTTCCATTTTATAATGATTGCTCCAACAGTGGACCTTTTTTCACTAAGCTGCTTGGCAATTTCCCCGTAGCCCTTTCCAGCCTTGTGGAGGTGTACAATTTTGTCTCTAGTGTCTTTGGACAGCTCTTTGGTCTTGGCCATGTTAGTAGTTGGATTCTTACTGATTGTATGGGGTGGACAGGTGTCTTTATGCAGCTAACAGCTAAAAGCTCAATAATTTAGCATAGACCAAGTTATATAAACCAGGGTACTTTTGCAATTAATTTTAGTATGAATTTGTTCCGAATTTGTGCCACATAAATATCACTCCGTTTTGGAAGAATATTTCCTGGTTCCAGGTTCATTTCATATCGACATTGTGCTTGAAAAATTATATGCGATTCAGTAAGGAAGTCAATAATCTGAACGATTCACTCTCTGTTTTCACACCTCAGGTACGCTCCACTGGGCATATTGTTCCTGATTGCTGGAAAGATAGTTGAGATGGATGATATATCAGAAATGGGAGGCCAGTTGGGAATGTACACGGTGACAGTCGTCATCGGCCTATCGATACATGCATTCATTGTACTGCCCTTGCTCTACTTCCTTGTGACGCGTAAAAATCCATTTGTGTTCATCGCTGGACTTCTGCAAGCCCTTGTCACTGCCCTCGGTACCTCTTCCAGGTGAGCTTTTACACCCATAATAATCAGAATAAACTTTTTTTTGAGAAAATTTCAAATCTGCCGTGTCTCTCCGTAGCTCTGCCACTCTGCCCATCACCTTTAAGTGTCTAGAGGAAAATAACCATGTGGATAAACGTGTAACCCGTTTTGTGCTGCCCGTGGGAGCCACCATAAACATGGACGGCACAGCTCTGTACGAGGCTCTGGCTGCCATCTTCATCGCACAGGTCAATAACATGGAGATGAACTTTGGAGAGATCCTAACCATCAGGTACAGATGAGAAACATAAAAATAAAAAAACGTATTTTATGACAGCGTACAAACATTTATTCAGTTAAGGCAAGACACCACAGGTGAATTGAGTAAAGATTTTAATCACCACACTTCCCCAGTTAATTAATCAAATTAAATTGGCAAATTGATTTAATACATGTTTGAAATGTTATGTTTGAATATGCAAATATGCTATTTTTAATATCTACTTTAAACAATTTCCAGAACAGAAATATGAACATTGGAATTTGATGTAGGTTCAAAATTCTTGTTTCATTTTGTTGACATATTAGAGTAAAAGGATTTACAGAAGAATTTGGGTATCTCTTTTTATCGCTCAGAAATACTATCAACAGTCCGGAAAAAAATCACTGTTTTTAGAAATAAAATGTTATATGAAAAACCCTTCTGTAAAAAACAAAAAAACAAAAACACCTTCAGAATATAGATGAAACTGGAGTGTGGCGTATGTAAGTGCTCTGAAATAGAGATTTCTTACTAAAAAAGAGCATGAGAGAAAACAGCCTTTAAATATATTTATTTTAATTGAAATCTACAAATGCAAATAGATGAAGTGCAATAAAAAACACTTATCATTTCTTATAATTTCAAAATTGGCCTGTACATGAAAATGTTTTTTCCTGCATTATCTTGCCTTAAATGTTGCTAATTTCTCACACCATTCAGTATTTTATCGAAGTGAAAATGACATTAGAATGCATGCTTTGTGTCATTTTTAAAGCATCACAGCAACAGCAGCCAGTATTGGTGCAGCTGGAATCCCTCAGGCTGGCCTGGTTACCATGGTGATAGTGCTGACCTCTGTGGGACTGCCCACTGATGACATCTCTTTAATTATCGCTGTTGACTGGTTCCTGTGAGTACTGCGTTTTATGACAAATGTTTAAAGTATTTTTGTGTGTGAGATCATCCCTCATTAACTGGGATAGGACGAGGTGTTTGAACAACTACAGCTTTAACAAACACAGGGTTACTGGCCGCTGGAAGAATTTTCAGATTCATATTCATTCGTATAGCGCTTTTCACAATACACAGGAAATCATGTTGGTGTTTATAATCTCCTTGCCTTATAGTTGCATTTAGCACATTAAAGCTGGGCGATAATATAGTTTACATTTTAAGACGATACAAGCAATCAAGCAGTTGAGATATGCATTATTAAGTATATATATCACCCTATGTGAGTATACTGTATGTATGCGGATAAAGTTGAACATACTTATACTGTATATACAACTTTGGATAAAGAGCTGGATGATAATATAGTTTTTTGCAATGAAAATAAAAAAAAATTATGCAGTTGAGATTAGCTACAGTTTATAGTGTATATATCACTTTATGTGAGTGTACTGTATGTATGCAAGGCAAGGCAAGTTTATTTATATAGCACATTTCATACACTATGGCAATTCAAAGTGCTTTATAGAAAGGAATTAAAATAAGCCCAAAATAAAAGCAAGGAAAATTTAAAACAGTTATAAAAGAAGTTAAAAGAGATATATGGTATAGTTATAAAATGAATTAAAAGAGTAAAAAGATGATACATACAGTAGATCAACTTCTCATCTGTCAAATGAGAACCAGTGTATCAGTTTTACTCTGAGATTTTCCCATGGTGATTACACTGTGTCTGTGGTGTTCTTTCGGCACGCCTAAGAAATCTATTGGACGTCTCCGATGGACCCGATTTTCCCATAAAATCGGACAGGAGGAGCTCTAGGACTGACTCGCGGGGGGGTTTTTTATGTGGAAAAAGTTAGATATCCAACTTTATATAAATACAGAGTTGTGCAATGATATAAACAGTCAAGCAACTGAGATTTGCTATATATTATATATATTGCTTTACATTTTTACATTTTTTTAATTTATTTTTTACATTTTACTCGAAGTAAAAAAAAAAAAAAAGTTAGCATTCATAATCCAAAATTCACTCATCAAAAGCTGTGGGAATTCTAAACAGGATGATTTCAACTTGTGATGTTTTGAAGACATCTGTAAGCTATATTATCATCCAGCTCTGATCTGCTAAATGTGACTCAGGCCCTGTTTACACTCCTGATATTAAGAAGCATTTTGGACGATTGGATCACAAGTGGCCGATGCTAAACACAGCTTGTAGTGGATTTTTCCCTAAACTTGACTATCTAGCGTCTGCAAATCGACACTTAATAAATAAAATCTGTCGCATCTACTGATCGACACCGAGCATCTACAAATCGACACTTAATAACTTTTATACTCTTGCTCTTTGCGTCTTCCGTCGACAACTGGCCGAGTTTCTTACCCTAACTTACTTGCTTCCCTAAACTGACCTGCTGTGCAGCAGAAATTAACAGACAGACTTTCAGCAAATGTCCTTTAAATGCTTTAATCACGGCCGGGAGAGTCTTCGAGCAGTTCTCAGGGAATCTCTCCCAAGAAGAATCAAGGCCGGAGGATCTCAAACAAATTCCATTGAGAAATCCCACCGTTAAACACAGATACAATAGTTTTTATAGAATCGAGGAAAACAAATAAGACTAACATGTCACTTTCAATATGATTGGTTCAATTGGTTCAAAAGCCCCAACCTTTTTCCTCTGTCACAAGCAAACTCTGTTTTAATGATGACTTCATTTGTTAATCACAAGATTCTAACAGACTGTCTAGTTTCATTTCCCAAACTATGTTATTTATACACACACACACGCACACACTCAAAGTCAAGTTTTCCATTGGTTTCGCACAGTACATCCTGTTCCAATGTTAGATGTTAAATAAGGTTAGATGTTAGAAACATGGTAAGTTTAATATACAGTTTAAAATTTCTACGACAAGCTTGTAAATGGGGTCTAAAACGTTTTGAGCTGGTCCACACATTCGACCGAATTGCTTTCGTAGTGTAAACGCGTTCATGTGGTCGAGTGTGTTCAAACAGACACAAAAGACCGTCTACTGATCTAATGAGTAACATTATGAGAAGAACTCTAGCCAGACGGGATTTAAACTTTCTCGGCTGAAGTCCCAAGTTTGGTTTAAAGATGAAAAACAAACCAAGCACAATGTTCTCTCACCATTCCTGATTTCTAACTCACACTCACAGTGTTCGGCTGGTCTTGTGGCTGTCAGAGCAGAAATTAAAACTGTTGTCTCCGGTCGTGTTCATATGTAAATTGCTTGAGCTTATTTCGTCCATTAGATCGAAAGATCTGAAAAAGTCCATACATTTACCCACCCATAGACCCTCCCCTCGAAGAAATCAGGACAGAAGTGTTTGAAAGTGGACAAAAGAGACGGATTAAAACACCAGGTGTGAACGGGAATGTCTTTCTCATCTACTTTGATCTACCAAAACGCATCTTAATACCAGGTGTAAACAGGGCCTAAGGCATGAAGATATTAAGATGTAATAAACATTAACATTTAGATTTTCTGTAAAGCTGCTTTGGAACAATGTGCATTGTGAAAAGCGTTATACAAATTGACTTGACATGAAGACATGCTTTGATGTACTATTCCTACACAGACCCAGAGCTAGGCAGGAAGCAAGATATTCCATCTTCCCAATTCCATAACCCATAATCAAATTGTACATGTCCATGCAACATCTGCTTCAAATGAGTCTTAGGACCCATTGAACAATACACCCGTACATCCGATAGCATGTTCTTGAGACCTTTATTCCCACCGCATTCACAGCAGTCACTGAATTCAAGTCCAGTCAGGGACCTGGTCTTCAGATTATGTGCTGGTTAAAGCAGCACACAGAACAGAAGAGGCATTGTGAGGAACGTTCATGCTAGGAAAGATGGGTCAGCAAAAACACCACACAAGATGGAGGAACTGTTTTTCTTAAGCGGAGGCCTCATGAGGCCCTCAGAACACAACAAAGGCTCAAGTGACATTAAGCGATCCAGATGTGTAAACCAGAGAATGAATCACCATTGAGAAGAGGAGATGACTTTGATAAGATGTTCTGGTGTATGTGTGTCAAACACAGCATGATTCCACCATGTTTGTTTTCCTCTGCCATTTCAGAGATCGGCTGCGCACCACCACTAATGTTTTGGGCGACTCCATCGGTGCTGGCATAGTGGAGCACCTGTCCCGTCACGAGCTGCGCTCTGCCGATGCCGAGATCGGGAACTCCGTCGTGGAGGAGAACGAGACCAAGAAATCATATCAGCTCATCTCTCAGGAGAGCGAGTCTGAGAATGCCAAGATCCCTGACAGCGAGACCAAAATGTAACCGCTTGTTTCCTGAGGAGTTTTATCCACGGAAAACCGGAGCTTTTGTACAAACACTAGTAACTTAGTCAGACTCTAGTCTGATATTCATCTCAAGTCTTTTTATATGCTTGTCAGAGACATCCAAATGTGTTGAGGACCATTGCAGAAGCAGAGATGGACATGTGTGGTCCACAACGGTCCTCTTTGAACTGTTTTATTGTAGAGTAAACTGATTAGATTGGTAAAAATCTGATTTCATCAGACATATTTTTTACTAGTTTTCTAGATGCAGGTTTGTAAATTCAAGAGAAACTGAATGTAATTATGGAAGCAAGTTTTTGCTTCTACTTGGACTGGAAAAAATAAAAGCAATGAATTGCATCCATTCAGTTTGCAACTGTGCGAGTAATGCTAAAAAAGAAAGTGAAACATTTTTAAACTGGTTATGAAACACACTGAATGTTTTGGCTGCTTAAGTTGGAAAGTGAGGCAGTGAGTCCAGAAGCAACAGTAAAGTACAATGTTTTTATGTTACACGATTGCAGCGATCTTCATCTGTGGAGTCACTCAGACCGTGCAAAAACTTTACATTCAACTGATGTAATCATCTTATTTCAAGGATTTTATAGATTACTCTCAGTCTGTACAAAATAAAGAAATCTATGAATAAAGAAAAGAGCATTTTGGCCTTAACTGCTCTCATTGCATGTGTTCTTCTCAGGTCAATGATTCTTATGTTACCTATTTTGTCTCTTGTATTTTTTGTTACACACATTTTGCAATGACAGGAAAGTTGTTCAGAATTACATTTATTACCAGCTGACAATGGCTCATCCTTGACATCTCTCAATCCCTCACTATTCTACTATACTTGTACTTATCAAGTACATGGTGTCACTGTCTTAGAAAGAATGTGTGATATGATCTATCTGCATATCAAGACCTTGTTGACACAATTTGATCATGTCCTTCTTGACCTGCCCCAGAAGTTTATTATTATGATTTTTATTTTTTACATGTGGTGAGTATATTTTTACATGCTTTACTGAGAACATATTATCAGTCTTAAAAATGAAGGTTCCTTATTGGAATCGATGGTTCCATGAAGAACCTTTAACATTCATGGAACCTTTCCATTCCACAAAATATTCTTTATAGAGGAAAAAAGTTTCTTTAGGTTGTTAAAATAAACTTTTCACAGAGAGATTCTTTGGGGAGCCAAAAATAGTCTAGTGACACAAAATCTTAGTGTTTTATCAAAAGATTGAGCAAACAGTGGCCCCCAGAATGTATTTGGACACTTTTGCCTCACTAAACAATGTATGAATGTCACTGCATATATGACAAAATATCAAGACAAAGAAGGTTTATTCATATACACATTTTGTAAAAAAGGTAAGGTAAACATAGTAAGGAAAGAGAGAGAAAAACCCCCACAATTGTTTATTATAAAGTGAAATATCATATGTATGCATTTTGCACATGCTTTTATCCTAAGCAAATTTTTTTTATGTTTTTTATTTTTATTTTATGTATTATGCATTCCCTGGGAATTGAACCCCTGCCATTGGCATTGCTAGAGCTGCAGGAATACCTAACAAGAAAATGACAGAAAAAGAAACAAATTCCAAATGGTTAAAAGGGAAAGACAATGTAAGCATAAAATAATATAAACAGAATTAAATTAATGCAATCAGAAGAACAGTGCTTTCTTGAAAAAATGCACAGGTGAGCAGGTTTTCATTCTGGACTTACCGTTGGGATACACATGACATTTAATGGTTAATGGAAGCCATTATATTATAGCTAAACATATTTCATATGCCTACACAGAATTATTTCACTTCAAAAGAACAATAAATCCAAAGAATGTAGTTAATAAACTACAGGTGTGATCGCTGGCTTTAATCGTTATACTAAGTCGCCATCCAGTGGTGAAAAGTGAAACTACAGAAAGGCTCAAAGGTCAATAATAAACCCCAAAAGTGTACAACACTGAAGACTGCTAACGGTTCACCCAGTAAATCCATCAGCTGCTGAAATATATATTGTAGTTTCTTTTTTATTTGTCAAACATCATTCACAAATTTAGACAGTAGTTGGGTTTTCATAGATAAAGAAACAGTACCTAAATAATAATAATAAAAAATCTCAATAATATACAAGTACAATAATAGCTTATTTGCTTAAGCACTCTCACTTTCTATTAGTTTCTTAAAATAAGTGCCATCAAGATGATAAAAAGAATCATAAAACACTTTCCAGATGGACCAAAATGATGTGAAGTTTGATTTTCATAAACTAGGTAATCTTTTCTAAGGCAATGCATGAGGTCATCCCATTTATTCATTGAGACATTCCAGGACTTTCTCCTGGATATATATATGAAGAGTTCAGATGCAAAAGCCTCTAACTGCCATCTGAAATTTTCTTCTAGAATGATCATTTTTATCAAGCTTGTATATTTAAGTTCAGTAATTTCACTTAAATGACAATTAATAGGTAATTTTCAATGCCATTTAAGTGAAATTACTGAACTTAAATATACAAGCTTGATAAAAAATTTTCAGATGGCACTTAGAGGCTTTTGCATCTGAACTCTTCATTTATATACATAAAATAGAAGAATAGAAGAAGAGGGATAGATAGATAAGAGAGACTGAGAAGAGGAGAATATTAATATACTTCATATTTATATGTATATTTAATGTGTGTGTGTGTGTGTGCGTATATATATATATATATATATATATATATATATATACACACACACACATAAAATATACTTATAAATGTAATGTTTATTAATATTATTAATATATATATATATATATATATATATATATATATATATATATTAGTATGATGTATATATAGTATGCTGTGAATTAATTATAAAGTGTATTGTAAATAACACTATTAATATGCCCTGATGTGGATGTAAAATAATAATAAATTAAAAAAACTTTAATTATTTGTGCTCTGACTGAGTTGTCTGCGTTTTAGCGCCTAATTGAAACCGTCAACTGTGTCTGCGGGGAAACAATCACGTTATGAGTATTTGTATTTCCGGTCATTCCCTCTGACTGACGACAAAGCATCAGTTGTGGGGCTTTTTGTTGTCAAACAAAGACGTAAGAAAATGTGTTTTACGAACATTTACGCGATTAGTTAATAAGGAGCTGAATTAAACTGTGCTCCGTGATGAAATGTTTTTAAAGTGTGATCAGAGACAGCCTGACCTCCCCCACCCCAGATAAAGATAGAGTTGACTTGTTGTTAGCAGGCTCGGCTAAACAAACCCGCTAGCCCGCGCTGATCTTTTTATAGCAGAGAGGGGGAGCCAGAGACTTACAACAGACCGACAACCAAGCTCTCATCCCAACAACAGTCCCCTTATTTTTTTCTTCTTTGAAGTTACCCCAAGCTAAGGTAAATATGAAACCCTCTCAGAATTTCTGCTAAGTCCGTATTCGCGTTCCCTAACCACATTTAGACACATTTCCATTTTGGTTTTTTTCGACGGAACGGCTCTGTCGTTCTCCTCCGGCGCGCCCCCGTGGCGGGAAGCGCGTGACCCGGCGTCGCGCTCGTGCGTAGAGTCCGAGGCTTCTGGGGAGCTCGCGGAGGCCTCGCGACACACAAACACGGGCGAGTGTTTTTGTGTGGAAACTCAAACGGATCATATACAAATAACCCACGCGCATTGTGATGAACGAAAGCGTTTCGTCGCGCGACGTACAGCGTTAGGAAAGAATGGAGGAAAGCAAAAAGTATTTTTATTGTTCGCGAAGGGAGACAGAAAGATGTGCGTAGCCGAACTAGCTTTCGCGAGTGTTTAGCTTAGCAAAGGCTATCGTTTGTTAAGACTAAATGACTACACTTTTGATAGAAAATTGTATATAACATAACTGAATTTGTTATTTACATAAGTAAGTACACAATCGGCTCGGGTTTATATAAAAAAATCCACCTATCAGAACAGAGCAATGCTAACTAACGTTAGCGAGCATCTGCAAGGAATCTATTAAGTCGCGAGCTAACGCTTTGCTAATAGTCAAAATCATCTCTAATCATCTCTCATTTACCCACGAACGGCTTGAATGCTTGTTATGGTAAATATTTACAATCTCTGGTGTTCATAACTTCGCTATGTTCGTCATGTTTTGAGTCATTACGGCTGAATAAACGTCAGTGAAATGCTTTGAGGATGAATGGTTCCTCTCTCCAACAATCGACTTGTCAACACTGTTTTTGGTCATTTTGTGTCACCCTGTTTGTACAGATGTGATGCTTCACTCCATTGCAATTGCAGCCACATCCTATAATAGCATCTCGCATTAACGATTGAGAGAATAATATATAAATTAGGCACATAATTGCATTCAGAACTTAAGCAAGCTGAAAGTCGTTTTCCACTTGTTTTCGGTGAGAAATATAAATATGCGATTGCTTTAGACGTTGAAATCGTTTCTGATTGTGCAGTTTTATTTTCTAGCGTCAAGAGGTTTGATTATGAAATTATGCATTATGTGCATATCGCTGGCGAGTTGTTGTCATGAAACCTGCATGCAAGCGATCGGAATGGATTCATGAATATAAATAAGTGAAGTATTGGCATTTAAAGGGCCAGTGCAACAGAAATGCCCTTTTGCATTTGTAGTCTGCCCGTCAGAGATCAGCTCGGGATTGTTTACCTTCCCAATACAGTTTCACATGCAAATGATTCATGAATATTAATGCACTCTAAATAGCCCGGATGCGGAAATGCATTCTTGGGATACTGTCTGTAGCATCTCCTTCTGATAACATGGAAGAGGATTTTATGATTGTTAAATGTATTTAAACACACACACATCTTGTTGTCTTCTGAGCAGTGATGTGGTGTATTGTTTTGCTTAAGTGCAAAATGTGTTTTTGTTAAATTATGTGAGGTCTGCTTCTTAGCAGCTCCTCTTTTGTGCTTACTATGTGCTGTCAATCTCCCAGCTGTCATTGGTCCCCTAGGGAGACAGGGTTGGGCTTGCATATCTAATTGAGGGGTGTGTCCTCGGTCATCCTCTGTCAGTCCAGAGTGGGTGTGTCCGTCAGGCTGTCTGCACTGTTTGTCGATGTTATCTCTGTTGTAGATGCTCCTCTACATGGCCGTTAGTGTACAAAGAAATCAATGCACCTGTTACAGACAGTAAGTCTGAGTGGACTGATTCTGCCAGGAAGCATAGTGTCTGTTTTGAAATGAGTGTATCATTTGTGCTGCTTTATTCAAGTCAGTGAGACTCAAACCCTCTTTCTTTTTGTAGGACTGAGTGAGATGTGAGGGATGGTCAGCGTATAAATATCTCTGTGGAACTCTGTGTGCATAAGACTTCTGTGCCCAGCCGTCAGTATGAATGGGGACATGCCACATGTGCCCATCACAACCCTTGCTGGGATCGCTGGTCTCACTGACTGTAAGTACATGCATCACACTACTCATACTTCACTGGCCAATGAAGCGCAACGGTAACCACCCATATTTACATCGGCTTTGGCTCTAGAATTATTTTTTTTGCATGGATTTTACAAAAATTCTACAATGTGTAGAAGCCATGAGCCAAGCTGCAAGATGAACATCACAACATTGCAATATTTTGCTTTAAAACACAAATATCTGTGTACTTAAATAATTGTATGTGTGAGTGAACAATTCATCCCATGAGGCATTGCAAATGAGGTAATTGGGAAATAAAAATGGTCAAATATAAAACGATTGTTTTGTTTTTTTACACTTACCAGTGACTATACATTTAAAGTTTTTTTTTTTTTTGCTATTAGGGCTGCTCATAATTAACTGGTTAGCCGTTAGCCGACAAATCATTTTTACTGATTAATACTGTTAAATGGTTTAAAAACATTTGCTGTATGGTTAAAAAATACGCTACACATATAAAATTAAGCTTTTGAGAAAACCCCCCCGATAACTTGTGTATGTCACATTTTATTATTACATTAATGTAATAAAGGTCTAAAATAGAACGTTTACAAACATTATAAACTCTATAAACATTAGCTATAGGCTATTTTTTTTTATTTCCCCTCACTCCATAAATCATTTAAGGGTTCGCATTTTGCGACCTTTTTTCCTGCCGGTGCGACGATATTTTATTAGAGGTCGCACTGGTGCCGCCATCATGTTGCCCAACTGATAAGAGCTGCCTTTGTGTTGCGTATGAGAAACATCAAACGGCAAATAAAACGAAAGTGAAATGAAACGAATAATTTCAGTATTATAAAAGTGAAACGAATAATTTCCCTCACTTTTATTATTCGTTTATTAGCTCGGAGCAATACTAGTCATGGTAGCTCCAGCTCAGTACAGTTACTCGCTGGCCGATTGCTGGGAGATGCGGTGTAGCAACGCTAACTGTAACCATGGTATTGTGGCAGAAAAAGTTGAATGTTTTTACATAATGGGGTTCGTACCCCCCAAGGGTTCGTACAACCTTTTAAGAGTGAAATTCAAGGGCTTTCAAGTGCTTCACACTTTTTCCAGCACTTAAAAGCTCTAAATATTATCCAATTTTAATGTTATTTTTAATTTGATAATTGGTAAAAGTAAAAGTTTAAAGATGTAGAAAAACTAAAACTTCATGGCAAACAAACACTTTTATATGAAAAAAGACATGAAATCACCACTATAACAAGTAAATGGCGACAGAGGAGAACTTATTGACTTCCGCTAATTAATGGAAAAAAGTCTTTCTCTTGAAAAACTTGTCTTTTGTGTAATTCAGTCACAATTTGAAGAAAAGTAAAGAACGCTCCTTTTATAATCACTGAAGCTGTCTGTCAGTTCAGTATGATACTATATAAGAGCAATGGTACATTTAATCAGAGTAGAATATTTAAATGTTCCCTATAAAAATGAGTTTTTTGCAAGGTGATTTGATCTGCATCTCAATTCAAGTTCGGTGCTTTACCGTCAAATTTCCAATAAACAAACATTATATTATTAGTAACTGTGCATATTAGTGCAAAAGAATAGTAATTTTATGATTAAATTAAATTTATGATTAAAGCTAAGTGCTACCAAATCAGGTTCTGGTGTCTCCATCTATAGAGCCTAGTGGCACCGGTGCTACTGCTCTCAAATGTTAGTATGGAGCCCTGCCTTTAAATTGAACTTTATTCAGAACAGAACAAGAATGAAAAATGAAAGTAGCTATGTAAACGTCAAGCCAAAAAAATTACAATTTAAAGTGAAACTGAAAGAGGGTGATGGGCTCACGTAGCCTAACTCTCTCATTCGGCACAAATCCATATGTTTCTATATTTGCAATGTATTTGGATGTTGAACTATTATTAATGTAAACTAGGCTTTGTACTTCACTCGCGTTCCAATATCCACGTAAAACATCATCCTTCACGTGTGCAGAAAGGTGCTTGGTATAACACCACAGTGAGGCGGTGGTCACGCTCAACAGCACAGATTGTACTATGGACTATTTAAGTTGAGCAGTGTAACTTTTTATATGTTTGGTTTGACTGTTTTTTTAATTCTGATAATGAACAGGCTGCAATGTCAAGTTTGCAGGAGCTGATATGTTGTGTGTGCGTGAGGCGTCTGCGCGATCACGTGAATTCTTTTGACATAAAAGCAGAAAAACCTGTTTGCACTTTCATTTGTGTACTCACAATAAAAACAATAACATTGTGCTTTTGTAAAATAAAGAAAACAAACAGGATGCGATTTCTGCCGTCTCGGTTTCCTTGTTTGTGGAGCGCGTCACAAAAGTAAACCGAAACTCACCATATAGGCTAATACTTGTCGCACAAGTTTTTCTTTCGTTTTGTTAATCTGTTATTTACTTAAGTGAAATATATTATGCGTATTTAGGACTTCATCAGTATAGATGATTTTATTAGTTTTTCTCCGTTCACAGAAGCGCTGCAGGTGCGTGATGTGACGATGTGTGAGTTCTCATGTTTTGTTCATGCTGCTATTTGCGCATGTAAAACTAAACCCTTGGAAAACTAATTTCCATTGTTATTTTTATTGGGTCACAGACACTTATCCATTCTAATTTAACACAAACTTCTTTGTTAATGAGCGCTTAACGCATTTCGGTTGTCGGTTAGGGGGAAAAAAACGAAGTGATCATCCCTCATATATACAACTCCAAATCCCAAAAAGTTAGGACATTTTGAAAAATGCGAGAATCTGTGATTCTTAATTCTCTTTCAAATGAATTTCACTGACAAAAGTACAAAGTTTTTTTTTTTCACTGAACAACTTATTTGTGTTTTCCAAATTTTGATTATGACAGCTGCAACACTACTAAAAAGTTGGGACAGAGGCATGTTGGGTGACACATAGGCCTGTCGCGATAGTCAATAAATCAATTAATCGCACGATAAAAAAACATGAGCTCGATAATTTTTCCGGCCGCGATAATTCCATTTGCATGCTTGTTTGTTTTCCTCGTCTCTCTCTCTCTCTCTCTACCAAAGAGACTGGATGACCACTCTCGGATCCTTAGCGTATAGGAGGAGTGTGAACCCTCTTGTCAGTTTGGTCTTTGTGCGGGGTGGCGGCGCCGCGGCGTTTGTCAGTCACATGGTCTTTGTATGGGAAAGCGGGACTGCTTGCGGCGACTGCCGGGAGAGAGAGAAGACGCTAGTTGTGAGTTGGAGGGGAAAAAAAATAAAAAGATGGAAATGGTTTAAAATCCAAACGCGACAGGAGCCCGATCTCATGAAAATGCGTATCTATACCACGAATGTTATTTCTCGTGCCATTTATACGCCCAAAATAGTTTTTGCGTGCATATGATACGCACTTTATGGCGTGTAATACGCACGCACTCCTCACCCCTAATCCTAACCAAGTATTTTCAGTGCGTAGCATATACACGCAATAAAGTGCGTCTCCGTCTTCCCGACAGTAAGTTACACAATCACTCGGGCGTTTACATTTACATTTACATTTACATTTATTCATTTAGCTGACGCTTTTATACAAAGCGACTTACAATTGCTATATATGTCAGAGGTCGCACGCCTCTGGAGCAACTAGGGGTTAAGTGTCTTGCTCAGGGACACATTGGTGTCTCACAGTGGATTCGAACCCGGGTCTCTCACACCAAAGGCATGTGTCTTATCCATTGCGCTACCACCACCCCTTTTAGTCGACAAAGTAACAGGAGGACAGTGCAAAATGGTGTGATATGGCCTGTTGAGGCTTTTTTTTATTTGTTTACAAAGGTCTTAACTGGCAGTTTTGCCTGTTATGGAATCTATCACTATTTATGTCTGAGCCTAATGTTTAATATTTTTTGAAGTGCAATTTTGTTTACATCCATTTTATTTATTGTTTTTGGTATTTATTCAAGTGAATTTTTTTGTTAACAGACACTGAGAGTCCATTGCTTTTATTGTTTTTGGTTGTTTTGTTCATTTTTTGTGGATATTTAAAATGTTTTCCGTTTTCAATGTTTAATATTCTTTAGAAATAAAAGTTTATAGAACTTTGAAAAGGTGTACCTGCATTATTATGCCATTATCATTATATTAGATGAAAATGGTCTCGAACGACAATATTATCGTTTATCGCAATAATTTCTTGGACAATTTATCGTCCAGCAAAATTTGTTATCGTGACAGGCCTAGTGACACATGACCTTTCCTTTCAATAGGCCTTTATCTCATTTCCTGGTTTCGGAACGTTCGAAATCGCCAAGCAGTGTACTCGCACTTCCGGTGGTTATTTAGTTACCTTTAGATGAAAAGTAGGTCAGTAAACTTAAATAAAATCGCGATATAGACCAGTGTCTGTCAATATTAAACCGCGTAAAGACTATTTAAATAGGAATCATGCTTGTTTTGCGTGTCTCTGTGATTGAATGGCACAGATGCGCTGATTCATTTATCACACACTCACTGAGGCAGGCATGATGATCGCGATGTTTTCTGCCTATATATGAGGACATTAACACACTTCATCAACACAGTCGCTCTGAGAGTCACTTCAGCAGCATTTTAGCTTCATTTGAGAAAAACTATCGTCATATCATAAAACACAGAGAGACTCAAAGGTCTACACGGCAACCTGTCAAAATAAAAGTTTGGTTTAACCTTTGAATAAAGTTTTGCTTAAATCATTATATTTTAAATAATTGGTTATAACAATTTAATTAAACCATTAAAATGGAATCAAGAAAAAAAAAACTTTTAGGAGATGCGAGAGCGAAGTAGTCCAGTGATAATTAACAGGCAGTCATGGTGAACGCAATAACCGGAAGACGCAGTACACTGCTTCAGCAATTTTTCGCAGTGACTTCCGGCGTTCTATTGTGATGCGATAAAGGCCTATTAGACTTTTTTTTTTATAGTTTGGGAATTGAGGATACTAACTGTTGCAGTTTTCAGGATTTTTTGCCGAATCTCGCCTGATGCAACACAGCTGCTCAACAGTCCGTGGTGGTTGTTGTTTGATTCTTCTTTTCATTATGGGCCATACATTTTCAGTAGAAGACAGATCTGGACTGCATGCAGACCAGTCAAGCACATCCACTCTATGGTACAGTGTCTACAAAACCACTCTGTTGTAGTAGCACATGCCGAATGAGGCCTGGCATTGTCTTGCTTCCCAGTAAAGATGTCATCTTGATGCCATTAAATGTCTCTATACAATCCCAATATAAGCCTCCACGTCAGAGGTACCTTCACGCACATGCAAGTCACCCATGCCATTTTCACTAATGCATCCCCATACCATTACAGATGTTTGCTTTTGTACTATACCTGTCACTGATGAAAGTCTGGATGGTCCCTTTCGTCTTTGGGACTGAGAACTCAATGCACATTTTTCCCCAAAACAAGCTGAAACGTGGACTCATCTGACTGCAGGACACATTTCCACTGTCTTTTAGACCATCTGAGATGAGCTCGAGCCCAGAGAACTCAGTGGCATCTCTGCATTGAACAGACGTATAGCTTTCTCGTGGCGTAACAGAGATTCTGCACAGTTAGCAGTGTCACAGACTGTGTTGTATGACTGTGAAGTGGCAACGGTTTTCCAAAGCACTCCCATGTGGCTGTATTTAAAAGGATGGTATAATGCCCTTTTCACAAGATGTAAAATAAATCTATGATGTCCCCAGAGTGTGTGTGTGTGAAGTTTTAGCTCAAAATACCCCACAAATATTTTTATATAGTATAAAGTTGTCACTTTTTGAGGGTTAGCAAAAACGCACCGTTTTGTGTCTGGCCCTTTAAATGCAAATGAGCTGCTGCTCGCCACAGAGGGCGGAGCTTCAAGAGCTTGTGTGTTAGCAGCTCCGATTACCTCACGCAGACACACACTAAACGCACACTAAAATGACAGAAACTGTTCTGCCTTTTATGTTTAAACGGAGTCAGACAAAGATGGAGAGACTAGAGAAGTGAAAACATGTAGAATACAACAGGACGTCTCTGAATGGTTAGTTGATGAATTTGTTGCTGATGTGGAGTTAACTATCTTCAATTAGCATATTCTGTCATGATAATCTATAAATCGCTCGTATAGGAACTGTTGTGAGATGCACACAGTGACTTTCTATTGCATGTGAAGAGACGGATGTGACGGCTTAAGCAAATGTGCTCAACTGCAACACCTCTTCCTCATATTAACATGGGTTCCCGGGGGCGGGGTTTATGTAAATTTTAGGGTTTGTGATGTCACTAACCCGTGAGGAATGTTGTGTAGTCCCTACCAGCCGTTTGTTGTAGTCCTTAAACTATTTCTTTAAAAGCAAATATCTCCCTTTGCTTTGAACTTTGAGCATTGTAACTTTGCAGATGTTGTTTATGCTCAAACAGCAACATTACACACTAACTAAAATTAGAAAAGTGAAATCATACTCAACCACCCCTTTAACACAGTAGCATGATGGTTTCTCATGCAGTGCCATCTGAGGGCTCAAAGGTCATGCACATTCAACAGAATTTTCCAGCCTTGCCGTACACGTACTGAGATTTCTCTGGATTTCCTGAATCTTTTCAAAATATTATGTAGGTGAAAGGTGAAAGACCTAAAAAAAATTTTTTTGCAATCTAGCATTGAGAAATGGGATTTAATTTTTTTTTTTACAATTCTCATGATATTTGGCACAAAGTGATGAGCTGTGACCCATCTTTGCTTGCAAAAACTGAGCTGCTCCTTAAACACTCAATCACAATACCCTCACCTATTACCAATTCAATTGTGGACTGTTTCAAAATTGCTTAACTTGGATATTCTATAAGCTTTTCACTTTTATTTAGCCTCTGTCCCAAATATTTTGGAGTGTGTAGCAGCTATCAAAATTTTGGTCAGTGAAAAAATTGGATATCTTTTCTTTGTACTTTAGTCAGTTAAATAAAGTTGAAAGAGAATTAACAAATCACAGATTCTTTATTATAGATTTTTATTGCATTTTTCAAAATGTCCAGACTCAACTTTTCTGGATTTGGGGTGATATATATCTCACCCCAAATCCATGTGTATATGTGTGTGTGTGTGTGTGTGTGTGTATATACATGTAGTCAAGTAAATTAAATTAGACATTTCACTTGTGGATTCTGTGGAAGCATTTACTATTGCATGCTTGTTTATGATGGGTCTGTCTTGTACAGTTTGTACATTATCGTTAAATCAATTTCTGTGGAGAGAATGAAAGGAATTTTTACTTCCAATATTGTACTCTGTGTTCTGTTGCTAGATTATGAAGAGAATGTGCATGCGAGTTCATTGGAGGTCATAAGGATGGTTTCCTTTAAAAATTGAATAAAAAATACAGTTAAAATATTATGCTTTTTTTTATTGGGTATGATAAAGCAATCTAGTTGTTTACAGTTGCCAAACATTACTGTTGTATTGGACTGGTGTGTGGTCAGGTGTTTGTGTCTCTTCGGTTTAAAACAGAAGTATTTACAGTCTGGATGATCTATTTTATAATTAAGCAATGAGAGACTCTAATGCTTTGTTTTTATAAAGCTGTTACATCAACAAAAATAATAATAATAATTGCACTACCAATTTGAAAGGGGTTGGTAAGATGAAAAAAAAAAAATAATAATTTTTTCAGAAGAAATCTATCACCGAAACTGCATTTAATTACAGTAAAACAGTAATATTGTGAAAGTTATTACAATTTAAAATAACCATTTGTGACCCTGGATCACAAAACCAGTCATAAGTCGCACGGGTATATTTGTGACAATAGCCAGCAATACATTATATGGGTCAAAATTATTGATTTTTCTTTTATGCCAAAAATCATTAGGATATTAAGTAAAGATCATGTTCCATGAAGATATTTTGTAAATCTCCTCCTACATATATAAAACATTTATTTTTTGTGAGTGAATGCTGCACAATCGTGAACATAAATTGACAACTTTAAAGGAGATTTTCTCAATGTTTCGATTTTTTTTGCACCCTCAGATTCCAGATTTTCAATAGTTGTATCTCAGCCAAATATTGACCTATCCTAACAAACCACACATCAATGGAAAGCTTATTTATTCAGCTTTCAGATGATGTATAAATCTCAATTTAAAATAAATGACCCATGTGACTGTTTTTGTGGTCCAGGGTCACATTTTATTTAAAATATCATTTACTCCTGTGATGACTTTTCAGCATCATTTCTCCAGTCTTCAGTGTCACATGATCCTTCAGAAAGTATGTTGATTTGCTGCTAAATAAACATTTCTTATTATCAATGTTGAAAACAGATGTACTGCTTTAATATTTTTGTTTAAACCATGATACATTTTTTTCATGATTCTTTGATGAATAGAAAGTTCAAAAGAACAGCATTTGAAATAAAGAAATTGTTTGTTACATTATTAAACTGCATTTAAATGTTCATTTAATTATTATTTTGACCAAATACATTATCATTCTTCCACTATAAGATACAATTACTGAGATATAAACAATAACATTATTCTCTGGGTGCCATGTAATGATATCCAAAGTAACAGGTGTTTTGCACATGGTTACTGCATTGTGTTATTTATACTTGTATACTTTATTGTTATAACATTTTGCTCATACTTTCCACACCTTTTTAAAGGCTCATTTATATTCTTATATTTGTTGTATTTTAAATTGATATGTAATATTAATTTTGTGTAATTAAATGTTACTTTGGTCCTGTTTAATATAGATTCATTTATTTCTTCTGGTTTCAGAGTTAAACACAATGGGGAGAAATATTTTTTTTTAATTATTGTTATTATTATTTAACTCTAATGCTAAAACTATGTAATACAATTACTTCATTTTTATTAATTTTTTACATAAATCATTACTATTTGTCACCCTTTACGTCTGTCTGGGTTTTGCAAATATTTAACCAATGAGAGAAGTATTAAAAAGAGCTTGTGACCAAATCTTTTAACTCCATTGCCTCCTCAAACTCTGTTAAACCTCATAACTCTGCCCCATTTCTATTGTGAATGAAGTTTGGAGCGTCGCTGCGTTAAATAAAGAACTGTTTCTCTGAATAAGTCCAGCGTTTTCTTAAAATTCTTTAAGTATTAAGAAATACTTTATATAAAGGGTAATCTTTTTATGTATTTGAGGAGCGGAGAAGAGAATCTTGCATTTGTCATTGAGTCACAGCCAAATGTGTGTAGCGCTTCATTATAATGTGAGATTTTGGCCAAATGACAGAGAAAAACAGAAAATAAACGAGCGCCCACATATAGCTACAATAATCTTCATAACCTTTAAGCTGATGAAAACGTGATGTGATGAACTGACTGCCTCAGATGCAGCCGTTCTAATGACGAAAAACACAACATTCACTGGACAAAAACTTCCTAACTTCATTTGAGCTTGATTTTGGTAAAGCGGTAATAATAACACGCGCAAGTATATGATCACATATAAAGCCACAATATCAAATTTGACATCAGTGTATAATTGTTTTCCCCCATTTCCTTTAAAAGTAGTGGTTTTGGTCATACTGTGTGAGGGGTGTGGGAGGCCCAAAATTAGCTTTTGCATATTTCACAATATGAGGTAAATCTGTAAAAAGGGGTGTTTTACATTGAGTCCATCAGAACATCTCTGACTGCACTTTAGGTGCCTGTTAGATTTCTACCCTGCGAGCTCTTGTAATAAAGAAAACATGGCCTTATTGCACTCTGTTTGTTTCTACAGTGTTGAACCAGCTGCCCCTGCCCTCCCCTTTACCGGGCACCACCACTAAGAGTCTGCTGTACAGCGGGCGTGTAGCTGAGGAAGTGGGGCGTCTGATGGGCTGCAGAGATGAAACTCTGGTTTCTCAGCTTGCCAGTGGCCTCAGCCAGGTCTCCTCGGAGCAGATGTGAGTTTCTGCTTACATTTACCCTGTACATAAACCACACACCTGCATGCCTCCTCTGTCTCTTTCTGTCTAAAGGCCTTGGTATACTTAATTTTCTGCGTTCCGCTCCGTATCACGCACGGTCATGTCCGCACAGCTTTCAAAGTATACCCAGCTGCGAATGTTCGACACAGATGTTAGAGGGCAGCACTGAGTCGTGTCATGTAAGGGACATTCGCTTGAAAGGATAGAAGAAGAAAAGTAGTGGATCCGCCATTGCATGCAAAGTTTAGAACAAGAACCAAAACAGAAACAATGGAGAAGGGGATAGGCTTCTTTGTTTACTGTTTTGCATCTCTCTTTACGCACTCCGACTTGTACAGCACATCATAACTCTGTGTATTGCCACCTAGTGGACTCAACATTCACCTTCCGCACCGTCCGCGTGGTCTGCAGACCCTCCCGATTAAAAAAATTATGTCACATGGACAGTGCGCGGCTCGTCACAGAACGCGGACAGCCGAATTATACTTTGGGATTAACTCTCTGCACTTGCAGGTCTATCAGTACATGGGCCCAATGAAATCCTTTTTATTTTCTCCCAAATTTTTCAGTGTTCTCAGTTAAAAAATTTCTGGATTCTATTTGATGGTTTAATTTAATTTAATTAGCAATCAAAAAGGATGTCTAATCAGTTGAATTTATAAAACTTGAATAATTAATATAATAACAATTAAATAAATGAATATTTCTGGATTCTGTTCTTAAATTAATCAGAAAAGGTGTTAATCAAATGAATGCATTAAACTAATAGTTTAATTAATCTTTTAAAATGTAATCAAATTAAATTCTAGAAAGTGCTGCACAACAGGTTTACGGTTTACTTTAAAAAGTAATGCTTTACAATATTGCATTACTCCCTTTAAAAAGTAACTAATTGCATTACTTGGTTACTTTATATAGAAAGTAATGCATTATGTTACATTTGCGTTACTTTTTCTCACCTGGGTTGGGCTTGTTTGTTTTTTAATAACAAAATAAAGTTCTATTTTTGGCAAATGTAAAGGCCCTTTCTCACCAAAAGTGAAATGAATAAGCCTCAAGTGGAAGTGCAAATTCACGTCTGTATGTTTAATAAAGTGAGATTAAATACATGAAGTAAATTATCATATTTTATTATTGCAGGTTTGTGTAATATTCTGAGTTTTATTTCAGGTTTCTTTTTCTTTTTGAGGAATACTGAATCTTTTTTTGTGCCTGTGAGATGAGTAAATGCATACTCACATTTAGTCTAGACCTACAATAACCATCATATTTATACAGCACAATTTCTCTGAATGAAATGAATGAAATCTTTATTTCGAACAATTAAAAAATGAATTAAACAAAAGACAGCAACACATAAAATATCCATCAATAAAATAAAATAATTTTCATAATAATCAAACTGTTCGAAAAGGGATAGGTAGAAGCCCTAGGCTTATCAGGACCTACCCCCAGTAACTACCCAAACCAAATCACAATCGAACAAGATAATCCAACATAACGTTTAAGATAATACAGAAAAAAATACTAAATTAAATAATGCTTTTTCTTAATATAAAGATGATGAAGCATAAACAAAAACCATTATCAAGCAACCTTTACAAGTTAAGAGTTATCATTCACCCTCACCACTTCTGTACTTATCAAAAATAAAACTTTTGTACCTTTTTTTTTTTTAAATTGCAATTTTTTTAAATCTCTGCTCTTACTCATGATTTAGAAAAGCTGTCAGTCCAATGCGTTACCTAACTAGTTAGTTGAAAAAAGTCAAATTACCCCCGACACTGGCCCTATGTACTCTGTCAGCAGTTTGTGAGTGTCAAATCTGATATGATTTCCACAGAGAGCTGAAGGACAACCTGGGCAGTGATGATTTGGAGGGAGATGTTCCAGTTCTGCTGCAGCTTTTGCTGTCCAGAAACCCCACCATCTTCAGGAATAAGACTGCACCCAGCACTCCCCAGTATCCAGCCCAGGCGGGTAAGAGTCATTTTAAGCACACAGGGAGACTGATAGTACTACAAGGTTTACAGATTGCACTTGCAATCAGTTCAACCTGAAGAAATAACAGTTTTATGTTCAATACTATACTTTTTGCTTTTGTAACAATGCTAGCTGATTGGTTGCCAGTTTGCTGTCAGGTGCATGTGGTGTAAATGCACCTGTAAGATGAAGTCAGGTCTCTCTTACAGAGTATTTAATTAGCACAAACATACATATTCATTACTCATTGAACAAAGACTGTTGCAATTGGTTGGATAAGTTAATGAATCTACTTGAGTCTTCCTCTCTACATCTTATAAATATCATTACTCCCACCAAAGCATGTAATGATATCTGTGTCTGCCCTACAGAATGTGTCCTTCTGAATAGACAGATTATGCCTCCCTTTCCTCTCCCAAAAAGATGGTTACAATTATGGCTACTGAAAGAGGCGTTGTGCTTTATTTGACCTTGTGATGTTCCTTTATACTAAGAAAATAACATTTTTGAAAACCGAATGAATTATTTCTCTGTAACATAACCATTAGTTCATACACACACGCGTGTTAAAACAATCAGTATATAAAATCAAGCTTTATGTTAATATAAAAAGCATATTAATAAATGTTTCCACATCCAATGTACTTGCCACTGCTCCATTCTTCACTAACAGCCTTTTTTACAAAACCTGCATTACATTGATCGCATCACAAAACAATCCATGCTGATGTGTCAGAATATGTTGTGTGAGAAAGCTATAATGTTCGCAAACTCATCTATTTTAAAAACGTACTGTTTTATGTTCTGTGGCTTATGGGTGCTTCTCAATATCCCTCCTCGTTTCCTCGCTCCTCCGTCCTCCATCCTATGACCCGGAAACCGATCGAGCTCAGCCATCCCGAAGGACATCTCAATTCTCTAGGAGTGAGGAAGCTTCCAGAGGAGTTATGAGCGAGGATACACGGGTGTTTCCTTTGCGGAAGTGTTTTATCGGCTAAACGTGACGCACGTATAAATTCTCCTCCCCCTTTACATCGGTCACAATCATTTTAATTTATACTTTACCTTTGCAGTTTAAATAAATCACACATCTCACATATTTCAACAGGCTATCTTGCTTTATTATTGTTTATTATGAATTTCTTAAATAACCAA
Organism: Leuciscus leuciscus; assembly: GCF_965113295.1. NCBI lineage: Eukaryota > Metazoa > Chordata > Actinopteri > Cypriniformes > Leuciscidae > Leuciscus > Leuciscus leuciscus. The sequence continues at coordinate 48,000,409 of NC_138729.1, forward strand.
ACTAAAACAACAGAAGGGCAGATCCTTTGAGCGCTGCTGATGACGCTGTGAAGTGACGCTCGAGGGATCATCCTACAGGGAGTGAAGCTGAGACGCAAGGAAAGGAAACGAGGACGCAAAAATAAGAATTGAGAAGCACCCATTGACTGATTGATGTCATTCTTTCCTATTTTAGCAGCAAACAAAAAAAGCTAGCCATATTTAAACTTTTAGCAAACATCTCGAGTTGTGTCGTTAGAGTTGCTTTTCTGCTTGTTGTTTCTCATCCAGACCATTTTTCACATTTTTGTTTTTCACAGGTATAAGTCAGCAGTCAATGGCACCGCCGTATAAAATCACGCATGGCTCCATGCAGGAAAGCCCATCCTCTGCCAATTACCAGCAGGCCTCTATGTCCCACAGCCCCTCTGGGTGAGCCTTGCTTTCTGGTTCAATTTTCATCTGGAGGACTAACTTGTGCTTCTATTTGTGTCACGTCCAGTTGCTTTTCGTTGTACAAAACTAACCAACAACTGCTGTTGTTTACGATTATAGCCAGCATGTTATAAAATAACAATGTTACAGTGTTTAATGTGCAATTGATTTTATATTGAGCTGTTATGTTGTATTTAATTAATGTTCAACAGGTTACGTTTTTGTAGAATATGCTTTAACTTGATAATTGTCATTTTCTTCAACCGTCTAATTAATATAACACCTAAAATGTGTTGCTTGTAAAAAGCAGCTGTTTAACAGCTAAAAGGGGCCTCTTTTGTAGTGTACATAAACATAACATAAGGTCATTAAACATTGCGTTAAAGCCACTGTTTTCATCTACACAGTGCACAACCAGAGGCAGAACATTTCAGCCTCCTATTTTTCATTTTTCAAAGTGTTTGCTTTAGCCAGTTGATGGCACAGCACAAGTATCGCCTCCGCTTTGTTTTGAGGCAGGAAAAACCCTGATTTAGGTATTTAATTTACCTATAATAATTATAATTAATATTATTATTATTACATTTTAATTCGCAATCACAATTTTTTATCTGAAAAAAATCACAATCAGATTATTTTTATTTTTTATTTTTTTACATAAAATATTATCAGCTTGGTAATCATACATTTCATTTGGCTACCCTTTCATTTTCTTTCTTGTTATTAGGAAAATTTGTTTAAAATAAATAGTTGATGCTAATAATTTAACAATTCAGTGTTGGCGATAAGGTTTAGTACTCTCTTTGTTGACACTGTGCTCTCCTGTTCCTTATGATAGGCGTTTTGTGGCAGGGCAGTCTGGTTCTGGTGGACGGTTTCTGCCTCAGCAGGGCAGCCCAGTGCCCAGCCCATATGCCCCCCAGAGCCCTGCTACTGGCTACAGACAGTACCCACACCCTCCAGCCTACAGTCAACACCAGCACCTACAGCAAGGTCTGCACAAACACACACACATAGGCATCCCTATACAGCAGCTCTTCCATGCATCGAGATCTTCCTTAGTTTTCTGGCTCATTTAGACATCATTCTGTTTTTCCCCAGGTTCAGTAGCAAGTCCGATGATTCCAGGAGGCATGAGAAATGTTCAAGAAAATAAGGTAGAAGTTCTAGGGCTGTCATGGTTATGAAATTTGGCAAGAAATAATTGTAATTGTGATAATTAATGATCAGTTTAACATTTTTGATGATTATTTATCTGTTTTAGGGCTTTGACTTTAAGATGAATAATTGTCTTACTTTTTTGTGGGAATTTATTACATGTCAGAAATGACTGGGATTAACTAAATCCTTTGGTGGTCACGTGCAGCATAAGATAAGTAACTCCTCCTGATTGTGTTTTTTTCGGTAAACTGTTAGGATCAGATAAGGACGGGTTTCACGTCTCACATACTGCAGTCATCTCCACCTTACACCCCTCCATGTGATGGAGCTCAAGACATGCATCTGGGCTCCCCGGATAAGCAGCGCGGTCTGAAGCCTAATGAGGGAGAGCGGGACACCGCTGATAAGGCTGCGGTGTATGATATTGTGGGCTCACCGGGAAAAGACACACTAACTCACACTAAGCTGATCCTGAGGCAGTCACGGGCGAGGCCAGTGGAGGTGGAGCTTGGGGGAATGTACCCGGGCTCAGACCCAGAAGGAGAGCTTGTGGAGGCTCTTGCCGCAATAGAAAGGATGGAAAGTGAAGCGGCTATGGAAACGGACCGTAGCGCTAAAGAGGTGCAGGACAAAGGTATGATGCAGGATCATTAATCATTATTAAACATGTTGTCTTCAAAACTAACATTTGTGGTGACTATAGAAATGGCATATGGTCACTGAACAATGCTCGACCACACAATGCTCGTTTCGTGTGTGTCCCTTTAAATGCAAATGAGCCGCTGCTTGCTGCACAGAGGGCGGAGCTTCAAGAGCTTGTGTGTTAGCAGCTCCGATTACCTCATGCAGACAAGCACTAAAATGTCAGAAACTGTTCTGCCTTTTATATTTAAACTGGAGTCGGACAATGATGGAGAGACTCATGAGGAAGTGACAACATGTAGAATGCAACAGGACATTTCTGCATGGTTAGTTGATGAATTTATGTTGCTGATGTGGAGTTAACTCTCAAGTCTTTGATTAGCATATTCTGTCATGATAATCTATAAAATCGCTTGTGTGGGAACAGTTGTAAGATGCCTACAGAGTGACATGCTATTGCATTTGTGTTACGTACTGTATTACATGTGAAAAGACCGATGTGACCGCTTGAGCAGACTCACAGATGTGCTCTACTACAACAACTCTTCCTCATATTAACATACTGCGTGTTCCTGGGGGCGGGGGTTATGTAAATTTTAGGGTTAGTGGTGTCACTAACCCAGGAGGAATGTTTGTTGTAGTCCTTAAAAAACAATAAAAAAAGAAAAGAAAATATATTCCTTTGCTTTGAGCGTTGTAACTTTGCAGATGTTATTTATGCTCAAACAGCAACATTACACACCAACTAAAGTTAAAAAAGTGAAATCATAATCAACCACCCCTTTAAATTTCATTTTGGCTTGATGTTTATATAGCTACTTATTTTTCATTCTTGTTCTGTTCTGAATACAGTTAAATTTAAAGCATTTGTTGTGGAGTGAGGTGGACCAAAATAGCCTTGCTATGTTTTATATTATAATATTTGTAAACCTTTCACTTTATTTACTGGTATTTTACATTATTTTTTTAATGTAATAATTAAATGTGACATACTTTTTTTCTCTCTCAAAAACGCTATTTTATGTGGGTAGCTTATTTTTTTAATGTTTTAAAATATCTTAAATTACTTTAAAAATGTCTTATTAAACCATTTAACAGATAGTATTAATCGGTCAAAATTCTTAATGTCGGTTAACCAGTTACTTATGAGCATCCTTAAACTGTCACTCCTGATCAATTTAATGTGACCTTGCTGAATAAAAGTATTCATTTATTTAAACAAACAACAACTTTGCAATGGTAGAACAAGTGCAAAGGTGCACAAATACAAAATTGAAAGAAAGAAAGAAAGAAAGAAAGAAAGAAATTGCATTTTGCAGAAATAAAAGGGCTTTGCTGTATTTTGACCCCCAGATTTTCATAATAAAAATAACCATCACAGTAAATCATCGTTATTAATGGAGAATTTGGGGGTAAACTATGACCTGGACACGTGAGTTTCAATGTCCCATTCATGTCTCTTTCTCTCTGTAGATAAGCCTTTGAAGAAGCGAGACTTTAAACAGGACTCCCACCCACAGGAACCTGGCGCAGCTGGCACAGCTGGTTCAGGCTCTGGGGCTCCAGGTGGGGGAGGAGGGGCTAACGCAGGGCACAGGCTGGCCCCTCAAGAGGCCAGTGCTGCGGGCACCAGCGCCAGCCGCCCGGGCCTGCAAGTGAGTTTGGAGCAAGCGGGAAGAGTGGAGGATGCGTGCATGGGCATGCCTATCCCTGCCAGCGAGGCTCAGCGCTGGCCTCAGGAGCCGCAGGAGGGCGTCACCCCGAAGCCCGTCAAACACAAGCACGACCACGCTCCAGAACACCGGCATCGCCATGATGACAAGCAGCCTGATACCCCGCGGCAGAAACACAGACCTGAAGGTCGGCACGCTGACGTCAGCACGCAGCGAGCCGCTCAGTCGGGGAGTAAACCGGTCGAACTTCCTCCATACATGCTGGGTGAAAACACCAGTTCGGGTGCGCTTAAGAACTTCACCATTCCCAAAATCAGAAAAGGGGGAGATCACGGAGGAGGAGATCTTCCAGAAGGCTGGAAGCAGCCGTGTGTGCGGCTGGAGAGACTAGAACCAGAGATGGACGTGAAGAAGAGTGTAAAGCCTGTGGTTGTTCTGCAGAAACTCTCCATAGATGAAGTGCAGAGGCTCATGAGAGAGAGAGACTCGCGTGGCTCCAAGTCCGGCAAGAACAGACTCTCCTCTGGGAGATCTGGGAAAGGTAGGGGAACTCCTTTTATATTTGTCTCATTCCAGTTTGAATGACGGTTTCCCACTCTGAGAGCATCATGATGGTTTTTCCTTTTGAATTGGACGAACAGCCAGGCAGCGAGAAATATTAATTGGCTATTTGTGTGATGGCAGTTATGCACTATGTTTTTTGGGTTTTCCAGCTGGTAAGAGCCTGAACCATTACCGCTCTGTTTTTTAACACTTTGAAATGGCTCTTGTTAAGTGGATGTCACCGAATAGTGTCTCAGTTATATAGCCAGGCTTTGTTGTGTGATGGGTTAGAAATACAGAATACATAAAGGGTAAAACTATAATTGATGTACTATTAAATAAATGGTTGTATTTAGTTACTTATGTAGATTTCTAAAAGTAATACTTAATAATTTGTAAAAGCTGATGTTTTTGATTGTTATTGAATTGCTCATGATCAGTGTTATTTTAGTGTTTTTTAGTATTTGTAATTAGCTTTTATTTTAGATTTTCAGTTTTCGTTTTAGAAATGTTGTACTTTTGTCAAATTAGTTTTTATTTATATTAGGGCTGTCAATGTTAAGGCATGCAATTAATTAAAAATCCTTCACGCTTTAAAATAATTTAACAGAAATAAATGAATGAAGCATGCAAAATTGCATCATTAACTTAATTTACTTCACGCACTTATATGATCTTAGTAGTTGGGAGTTTATCAAACTGAGCATCTAAACAGTTTGATAAACTGTGACATATCCTGTGATTGTCTCTGAAGAGCGCCAGGCCTCACACATCGCACTGTGTAAAATACAGACTGAACAGATCGTAAAAACATCCCACCGCTGTATGGCCAGATGTGACACAAACTACGTTTCTCGGCTGGATAAATCAAACAGCTTCTTGCTAGTAAAGTTTTGATGGATGAGATTTCTATTCAAGGTAAAGACAATTGCAGTGATGTACAGGAGTCATACAGTAAGCACGTGCGAGTCTGTTATTATTGATTTGCAAAACAAGCCATGTATTTGCGCTCTCGATGCACTGATATCGCATTTGTATTCATACAGACACATTTCAGTTCTTTCAGTACATTACCACAAACATTTGATCTGTCATGACTCGTGTATGTTGTTGTGTTTAGCAATTCTGAATGGATCCGTTGTGTGTACTGTAGTATATTATACAGTCAGGTCAAGGCAGTTGACTTAGTTTTTTTTTTAATCTCCATGTGGTTCTGCTCAGGATCACAACTTGCCATGTCTAAAATGTAAACAAGCTCTTTGTACATACTGTACACTGAATTCTGTAAAGTTTTGTGTGCTTTAGTGTTCATACATTTATGAATTAGATGAACTCATGTCATTTTAGGGCTGCTCGATTATGGAAAAAAATCATAATCACGATTATTTTGGTCAGTATTGAAATCACGATTATGTAACATGATTATTTCACATGACTTTGGGAACGTGTTGCATTTATTAAAAAGACACCTTTCAACAATTCTTAAAAAAATCTAAATTTGAACATTTTATTGTACTTTTTGAACTATTAAAATAAATAATATAACAGATAATACTTCAATAAGTATTTTAATTTTTCCGCAGCTCTACCACTTATAATGCGTGAAATTCCCCCACAAACATTGATTCATTTTAGCAAGTAGATTGTATGAATAGCCTAAATTAATCTACAAAGATTATCAAATCAAATCTATCATTTTAAAACTTTCGCAAAGACGCAATTTCACAAACCGCGTGAGTGTTCAGCGGCTCCACGTCTTCTCTCTCTCTGTCTCTCAAAATGGGTTGGACAAAGCAAGCGTTGAAACTACACTCTCGCGTTTAGGAGTCGGGACATGATGGAATTGTCACTTGCACAATCGGGCCAGCATTGCATCGTAATTAAAGTTGATCATTTTCACTTCTTTAAGTCTTATCAGTTTAAACATTCAAGCTGAGAGAGTTTACGGCTTCGGGAGGGGCGGAAGTGCGCGTGTCATTCAGAACACAAGACAAAATAAGAGTGTTCTTGCAAAACAGAACTTGGCAAAATTATCGTTTTTACTCGATTGTACTATTTTGGTGATCGTTGGGAGCCGAAATCGAAATCGGAATTCAATTAATTGCACAGCCCTATGTCATTTGGTGATTAGGTATCCTTTTGGAGTCTCCAAGTGTCCTATTTTATAAACACACCAAAATGTACCATGAAAAAAGCTTGTAGAAAATTGTTTTGTGAGAGTTGTCCTTCAATCTGAGAGTTTACTTTGCTGGATAGAGCAAATTATGACAAAATAAACGCGTTAAACAAGATAAATGATGTATGCTTAATGTCAGTGTAAGTTGAAAGCAAGTCTTTGTGCACAGGTGGAATAGACCCCTCCGTGCTGAAGGATCTTCCTCCCGAGCTGCTGGCAGAGATCGAGTCCACCATGCCCCTGTGTGAGAGGGTGAAGATGAACAAGCGCAAACGCAGCACTGTTAACGAGAAGCCTAAATATGCGGAGGACAGCTCAGAGGACGAAGATTTCGGTGAGTAGCGCTGCTTTCCACCACTGCAATGATCACTGTCAACTCCCGCACAAAGAGGAATACCAAATCAAAATAGGTGACAAATACTGAATATTCTCTTAACTAAGTTAATGAGGTGCATCCTGAGATGCTTTTTGAACCATATTGATAGATCACATGCATGCTGGACACTTGTTGACTGAATTTCCTTCACTATCTATCTCCAGTTCAAAATAAATGAATAACACATTCTACAGAGCCACTAAAAGGACATGGATAGTCTTGCTGCAGTAGTCTGTTACACACGGGTTTCGGCCGATTACATTACTTGTCCATCACGGCACTGTCGTTACGCTTTTTTATAGAATTAAAAAGCATTTCGTTCAGTTATGCAACGGACGCTGAAAGTGTCTGTTTTATACAGCACGAGCTGCAGAGTCAGATTTCACTTATCATGTGAAGAGAGCAAGGAGAGATGCGCAACAGATCGTGAGCATCATTGACATATCTTATCTTGTAAAATATGTGGTCAGTACCGCCACTCCTTATACACAGAGAGCGTGTGATCGCAAATTAGAGAACACATTCAAAAGCAATTTCAATGCTGCTCATTTTAAAAGCGGCTCCCTGATGCCAGCAAATAATAGAAAATATCATTAACTAACTATGTAATGGTGAGAGAATGCAAAAGTTTTGTGCTTCTCATATATTTTTCAATCAGGAAAAAGGGAGCGACCTTTAACGCAATTTACATTTAAATGAACCATGTCCCTTTAGGTGCTCCGTAGAATGCGTTATTCATGATCCATTCCTATCCGAATAAAGTATTCGACTTTGGGCACATCACTATGTAATAATAATTTCACCCATTTAAGCAAACTGATGCCTCATTATTGCACTGGATTTTATTAAATTTTAGTATAATTTAATTATTTGTGAAATTTACAAGCAATTTCCTAGTGAAATGTTTTTTTAATAACAGCAAATAAACACACATTTAAAAATTTTAAGTGATGGACTTAAATATGATTTTCTTGTCAAAGGTACTCCAATATTTTTTGTTTTATTTACAACTTCCCAAAATAATTTTTTTTACAGTGTGGATGGAAATTCATAATTCAAAAGAATCAGTCAATTGTTCAGTCAAGTCAAAAAAAATCTGCCATTGTTTTCTGCCCCAGCATCTCGTAAACGTCAGAAGAAGGAGCGCGATAGAGCGTGGGAGTTTGAGGATCGAGACCGGAGGAGTTCAGGAGAACATCGGAGAGGAAATTTCGACGCACGCAGAGGCTCAGGCAGCCGATACGATGAATCTGATGAAGATTCTCCTCCTCCCAGCCTTAGTGATGGTTAGCAGAAAACAATCCAGTCTCCATTAGATTTTATAAATGCCTTTATCTGCACGTTATTTGCATTATAAACACTACCGTTCAAAAGTTTGAGGTTGGTAAGATAAAAAAAAGAAAGTTTTTGACAATTCTCTCATGCTCACCAAGACTGCATGTATTTGATCAAAAATACAGTAAAAATAGCAATATTGTGAAAATAAAACAATGTCAAATTCGTTCAAAAATACTGTTTTCTATTTGAATATATTTAAATTTTACATTTATTCCTGTGATTAATGCTGAATTTTCAGCATCATTACTCCAGTCTTTAGTGTCACATGATCCTTGAGAAATCATTCTTAAATGCTGATTTGCTGCTCAACATTTGTTATTACCAATGTTGAAAACAGTTGTGCTACTTAATATTTTTGTGGAGTTCTTTGATGGAAAGTTCAAAAGAACCACATTTATTTGAAATTAAACACTTTTATAACATTGTACATATCTTTACTGTCACATTTTATCAATTTACTGAAAAACAATTCAGTCTCCATTAGAATTTAATAATGAATTAAAAGCTATGCTCCAAAAATGAGGGAAGCTACAGCGTCGTCATATTATTTGAGATAGTTCTGAAATGTGCTGAAATGGTCCATTAGTGGTTGATTTGCCTATTTTTATTCTTTCAGTTGCAAGACGTTTAAAGACAAAAGAGAAGCAGAAGAAGAGGAAAGCATATGAGCCGAAGCTAACACCTGAAGGTAACCCGTTCACCCTTTCATCATTACACTGAATTTTCCCTGTCAGAATGAAGCTCATTAAATACCACTTTTTTTTATTTATTTTTTTATTCTCCCCCAGAAATGATGGACTCGTCCACTTTTAAGAGGTTCTCGTTGAGTATTGACAACATCTTTGAGAATCTTGAGGATGTGGACTTTACTGCTCAGGGTACGGTCAATATATCTGTGTTTTGTTGTTGTAGATTCTGAACTAAAACTCTTTCAGTTTTAGAGTAAGGTAATCTCTTGATGTGTTTGTGTGTTCTCAGATGATGATGAGATCCCTCAGGAGCTGTTGTTGGGGAAACAGCAGCTAAATGAATTGGGCAGTGAATCTGCTAAGATAAAAGCCATGGGCATCACCTGCAGGGTAAGAGATGCATCACCTCTTTTAATGCGGTAATAAAAACCCCATGAAATTTTACTCATTGTGGGGTTTAGGCTAGTCCATGTCTATGGGCAATCTATATAGTAGTGCATCTATAAAGGCCATCTATATGATAGTGCACTAAAATTTAAAAAACATTTAGTTTACAGTCTTGTCTCTTGCGAAAATGGACCAAAAATATTGATGTCTTGTTTTAAGTGGAATAGTTTTGTAGAACGAGGATGTCCCTTTCCCAAAACGGACAAGCCTTTTATAGGGTCTTTTAAAGGTGTTTTATTCTGCACTTTAGTTGCATTATATTCAGTGGTGGTAACACTTTATAAATGATGATCTAACTATTTACTCATGTTTAACTAATGATGCATAGCATGCAGTTATTATAAAGCATTAATAGTAATTAATAAACAGTTTAAAATTACAGCTATAAATGCTTTATTCTTTATTTAAAAGCATATTTATTTTTCATACTTTATTAACGATCAATTTATCATTTCTAAATTATGTATTACATTATTTACAAACCAGTCATTAAGGAGTTGTCAGTGGTTCATAAGATCATTTAGAAAGGGCAAGTAAATGATTAATACACTATTTAAATGTATATTTATACATCTTATTATTTAGACATATAGTAGTTCACTCAGTATGTTGTTAAATGCTTTATTAACATGTATTCCTACTGTAATTCATGATTAATTCAGGTAGTTATAAAACATTTAGTAGTTGTCAGTTAGCTATTTTTTTTTAGCTCATCTAAAGTGAGGACTATTAATGCCTCAAAGCTTTTACAAAGGAGATTTAAAGGCTCAGTTATTTTCTAAACAGAGAAATGAAACAAACACAACACAGAGTGATACAGAACTGTATTTTATGACCATTTTCCATCTTCTCTCTCAACCAAATCTTGTGAGGACTAAATATTGTGTAGGATATATTCATTTAGTACATAAATGCTAAAAAAGCATTTCCTGTGGTTTGTAACATGTCAACTTTAGGTGTATACCTCATATTCTATTGTTTTTTCCCCCCTCTAATGCCCAGATTCCTTCTGATAAACTGGTGAAACTGTTGAACATCCTGGAGAAGAACATTCTGGATGGAGCCAGTCTTTCTACACTCATGAACCTTGTAAACAGCACTTTGTTCCTTCATTCATATTTGTCTCTTGGGTGACACTTTCATACTTTAAATGATGCCTTTACGTTTAATCCACTGCTCACTCTTGTCTCCTCTGTTCTTCATCAGGATAATGAGGGGGAGGACGAGGAGCGTCTCTGGCGGGATCTCATTATGGAGCGTGTGACCAAATCAGCGGATGCGTGTCTGACAGCATTGAATATCATGACATCATCTCACATGCCCAAAGCCGTGTACATTGAGGATGTGATCGAGAGAGTTCTGCAGTACACTAAGTTCCACCTGCAGAACACTCTTTACCCGCAGTATGATCCAGTCTACAGAGTCAACCCTAAAGGAGGTGAGACACTTAACTTCTGATGGAGGCCTGTTCACACCAAGTCTGATGTCTAAATGGTACAGAGTTACAATAATTCAAGTTTTTTTTTGCTCTAAACCTATTCGCTATTCGCCTGAATTAATTGTTTGAAAAATGTATTTAAAAAGTTACCAAAGTCCTTTTTTAGGGAAAGTCTGTTCATTTCGCAGCCATATTTGCAACACCTTCGGGCATCCAAGACTTATGTACTTGATTGGGGGAATCCTGAAATCTCAAAAACCGCTTGCCGAACTCAAAACTAAATAAAATCTGACATGAACTGTCCCATAAATGTTTTTATTAATGCTCAAATAGCCCAGCGCACATCATAAGCGCATGTCTCAGAACAATGACTTTTTCTATAGCAACCGGAGCTTGGGCAGCTGCAGTGACACAATGACCTTATCAATCAGTGATTGGCTTTTTTTATTTAGAAGGCGGGACTTATTCCACCATATTGCGCTTTGCACTTTCTCCTATTCATAAATATTATGAGTGCACCGTCTTTTTATATGTAAAAATCTTTGGTGGTACCCTCCAAGTAAAATAAAAGACAGTATGTTGCATTAATTGTTTGACATCTTAATTATAAAAAATAATCACAAATACAATTTAAAAAGATCATCCAAGATATTTTCCATTGGTATTTATTGCTATTGTTGTAATAAATCAAATTAAATGTGTTTGTATTTGTAAATGAACTACTAAATGTCATCTTCATGTGGTATGAACGATGTGTGGTTTCAGGTTCCTTGCTCAGCTCCAGAGCAAAGCGAGCCAAGTGTTCCACCGCCAAGCAGAGAGTCATTGTCATGCTCTATAACAAAGTGTGTGATGTGGTTAGCAACATCTCAGAGCTGCTGGAAATTCAGCTAATGACTGATACAACAATATTGCAGGTAGGACAACTGATCGGTGACGTGTTCTTGTGTATACTCTCAAAATTCTTGCCATTTATTACATGTTGCATCACTCTATGATGGTGTTTTTGTTGTTCTGCAGGTCTCTTCAATGGGCATCACTCCTTTCTTTGTGGAGAATGTCAGTGAGCTGCAGCTCTGTGCCATAAAGCTGGTGACGGCGGTATGTTTTCTTAGATTAGCAGCAAAACCCTGTGCATTCGCTCTATCATGCATTAAATACATTTCTCAACATTTAAGAAAATTGGGAATAAATATTGCTTACAAGCCATTAAACTATTTTGCATGATTTAATTTCATTACTATGATACCGAATTTGTTTAGCCTACTTTTACCTGTTGAGACATGCAACCATTAAAGCTATGTTTGTGATGTTTGCAAGGTGGTTTAACTTGTTCGTCTAGGTGACACTAGTGTCACAGAAACTACATACTTCACTTTCAACAACTGTATTATTTACTCGTTCAAGACCAGTATGTTTGCATTGTAAATTGATTCCTACTTTGTTCACACTTCTCAGGTTTTTTTGTATCTTTATCTCAAATCCTGAAACTAATCGAGGCATTTTGTTTCTCTCCGTGGCTCAGGTCTTCTCTCGTTACGAGAAGCACAGACAGTTAATTTTAGAGGAGATCTTCACCTCTTTGGCCAGACTGCCCACCAGCAAACGCAGTCTCAGGAACTTCAGGTACTGATATGACCCCTTCTATTCATATTGCAGCTCTCCCTAAACTGATCTGTGATAAACAAGCATTTCCTGCATGTCGATTCTGTGTGTGTTTAGGTTGAACAGTAGTGATGCAGAGGGTGAGCCCATATTCATTCAGATGGTTAGTGCTCTGGTCCTGCAACTAATTCAGTGCGTGGTCCATCTGCCCTCTGACAAAGACTCTGAAGACGATCACAGGAAGGTACTACTAGTTACTCACCCAACACCTCTTAAACTAGTCTTGCATTTTTACTAACACCATAATCTCTGGTGTAGATTACAGGCTGTTAACAATGTGGATTAATCCATTTTTCAGGTTGACGATGATGTTTTTATCACCAACTCATATGAAACAGCCAGACGGACGGCTCAGAACTTCCTCACTGTATTCCTCAAGAAGTCAGTCCATTATCTATTTTTGCTTTGTGATATGCGTGTATGTGGTTCTTTGCGGTACTCAACGTGTGTTTCTGTTGTAACTACATCTCAGGTGCGGCAGTAAACAGGGTGAGGAAGACTACAGGCCGCTGTTTGAGAACTTTGTGCAGGACCTGCTGTCTACTGTCAACAAACCCGAGTGGCCCGCCTCTGAATTACTGTTGAGCCTTCTGGGTAGATTACTGGTAAGAACAGATCATAGCCAATCACTTTGTCTGCAATGGAGCTCTAACTTCCCCATCCGTGCTAAACATGAAATTAATGAGTATTTATGAACCCTAAGGAGTTCATGATGGAGCTTTGCTTGATTTGTGAGATTGTCATACCAATTATAGTAGAACAAGTAAAAAATAACAATGTTATGTTTTATATTTATAAAATATTATAAATATAATAATATTATTTATTAAAATAAATGATATATATTTAACTTCCCCATCTTTGCTAAACATGAAACTGCATGCATATTTATGAACTTGGAGTTTATGATGGAGCTTTGGATGATTTGTGAGATTGTCATACCAAATATAGTAAAACTAAATAGTTGCAAAATAAATTTAATATTATTTGTAAAGTTTGTAGCATTTATTTGACAAACATAATTTGAGTAATGTAAGAAAATACCACGACCGTGCTTTCAGTGAAACATATACAAAGGTTCTTTCTCCTTCAGTGACCCTTGACCCTTCATAATCCGTCCCTAGGTGCACCAATTCAGTAACAAGCAGACAGAGATGGCACTGCGAGTGGCATCACTGGATTATTTGGGTACCGTAGCAGCCAGATTGAGGAAAGATTCAGTCACCAGCAGGATGGACCAAAAAGCCATCGACTGCATCGTCAGAGAGGTATACACACCTTACTTCAAAATACACATGCTGGTGCTTGTAAACTACATCTAATAAACATTCTACTTTACACAGTTTTTTTATTTTATTAAATGCTCCTTGTATGTGTCTTTAGGGCACAGAAGGAGACGAGACTCAGAAGCTGCAGAAAGCTCTGCTGGGTTATATGGATGAGAACGCAGAAACAGACCCTGCCCTCGCTGTGAGTTCAACTAAGATGTTTTTCATTCCCAGTGATATGTGTAGAGTTGTGTTCAGCCGATATGAGTTTTTCTATGGTCAGGTGTCAACATCTAGCAAGGTTGCCTGTGGTTAATGTAATGCATGACTGTTTTTTTAAATTAAATTTTTTATAGTGATTTTTCCTAGTGTAGCTTCTGCTTAAATGTTTATAAGTAAAATTTGGTACATGTAAAATAATTTTTGCTAAGTGTAAGAGAATTCATTTGTTTGGTTTCATATATAATAATAATAATAATATTTATTATTATTGTGAATTATTAATAGTTGTAATAAGAGACATGCACAAAATTAGCATTTTACTAGTGAATAGTTTGTATCTAGTTTATATAGTAAATTATCTACTGTTTGGTACATGCATTTTCTATGCCTTTTTCTCTACCCATAATCATCCATGTCAGCATTCCTTAATCTGATTTTGTATTGTAGTTTGCACGCAAATTTTACATCGCTCAGTGGTTCAGAGACTGCACTACAGAGGCTGAGAAGGCCATGAGGAGTCAGAATCAAAAGGAGGACGACTCGGAGGGGACGCATCACGCCAAAGAGCTCCAGGCTACCGGAGACATCATGCAGCGTGCCGAAACCCGCAAGAAATTCCTTCACTCTGTCATTAAATCAACTCCCAATCAATTTACTACTCTCAGGTATTTACCATACATGAATTTGTGCTTCAATTATGTTGCTTGATCTAGACTGTAATATAATGATTGGATTGTGGTATTAATGAAAAATAAAACTTTTGACAGGATGAATTCAGACAATGTGGACTATGAGGACTCCTGCCTTATCGTACGCTATCTGGCCTCCACCAGACCCTTCTCTCAGAGCTTTGACATCTACCTGACACAGGTGAGAAGATGGGTCTAAAATGTAGACGTAATCAGTTTCCACCTGGCGTTATTGTGCCTCTTGTGATAAAGAGCAAAAAAATTACTTTTTTGTAAAGTGTTTTTAAGTTAATTTGTCTGTGTTGGAAACAACTTTCAACCCAATCTCTTTAATCTCTTTGAAAGAAGGATAAACATCTTTGAGTGGTGACTTGACCTATTTGCTAAAACGATTCTTACTTCCCAGCACTACTCTGTGTGTGTGTGTGTGGAGCAGTTTAAATGCATGCAAATGGTTATGCATAGAGTGCATTTTCATTTTTGTATTGTCTTTATTTCTAGATTCTGAGAGTTTTAGGGGAGAGTGCCATAGCTGTCAGGACCAAAGCCATGAAGTGTCTCTCTGAGGTTGTGGCAGTTGACCCTAGTATACTGGCCAGGGTAAGGAATGCAACTCAATTAAAACTGGCAACACAAAACTATAGGTAATTCTGTCAGACTTGACTGTTCATATCTTTTAATTGGGATGTTTGTGTTGTGTAGTCTGATATGCAGCGCGGTGTTCATGGGCGGTTGATGGATAACTCCACCAGTGTGAGGGAAGCAGCGGTTGAGCTGCTGGGACGGTTTGTGTTGAGTCGACCTCAGCTGACAGAGCAGTACTACGACATGCTCATCGAGAGGATATTGGTATGATTTTAAGACCCTACCTGTCTGATAGTTAAAGCAGCACAATGTAAAGTTTTGGACCACTTTTCATATGAAACAATATATGTAAATGTTTGTGTATACAAAAAAAAATACAAAAAATACAAAATAATTATATATATATATTGAATGGTAATGGCATATAAACAGCACAGCTATTTCATGAGCAGCAAATCAGCATATATAATGATTTCTTAAAGGGGTGGTTGATTATGATTTCACTTTTCTAACTTTAGTTAGTGTGTAATGTTGCTGTTTGAGCTTTTTAAGGACTACAGCAAACGGCTAGTAGGGACTACACGAGCTTCCTCCCGGGTTAGTGACATCACTAACCCTAAAATTTACATAAACCTTGCCCCCGGGAAAGAGATTTATAGATTATCAAGACAGAATATGCTAATCAATGACTAGAAGATAACTACACATAAGCTGCATAAATTCATCAACGAACCATTCAGAAATGTCCTGTTGCTCTACATGTTGTCATTTCTTGAGTCTCTCCATCATTGTCTGAATCTGAATCCGGTTTGAACATAAAAGGCTAAAAGGTTTTGAAATTTTCAATGCATGACTGTGTGAGGTAAAATGACACAAGCTCTTGAAGCTCCGCCCCCTGTGCCGGGAGCAGCAGCTCATTTGCATTTAAAGGAACAGACACAAAACGGTGCGACAATTTTAACATGCTATATATAAAAATATCTGTGGGGTATTTTGAGCTAAAACTTCACACACACACTCTGGGGACATCAAAGACTTATTTTACATCTTATGAAAAGGGCATTATCCCACCCCTGACTGGAGTAATGTAATTAAACTCATTTAAAAAAAAGTACTGACCCTAAAACTGTATGTATGTGTATAAATAGTTTCTAATTCTTTTACTGTTTATTTTTGTTATTGTGCATGCAGCTTTTATTACCTATTACTTTATTAATATAGCCAATATTTGTAATTTTAAAATCCTTTTGGCACACTGCAGGACCATTTAAAATGAACTAGTGGGGACAAAATTTTTAATAAAATTGGTTAAAATTAATGGTGACCCATTGAAGGGTCTAAGATATGCACTTTCCCTTTATACATTCATGTACATTTTAGCCTAAACCCTTGAAGTTAAAAATATGTACTATTGTGTCTGGGGCACATTCTCGGGTGGTGTTCTGCTATTTTTGGTCATTGTACATGTAATCTGTGAGATATTTAAAGTGTTTGTCTGCGGTCTCTTCAGGACACTGGTATCAGCGTGAGGAAAAGGGTGATCAAGATTCTGAGAGACATTTGTTTAGAGCAGCCCAGCTTCAATAAGATCACCGAGATGTGCGTGAAAATGATCCGCAGGGTCAATGACGAGGAGGGCATCAAGGTGCAGTCATTTTGTTGTTTTGCGTGAAAACCACTGTGCTCAACTTTGTTGTGATAGGTTTGTCCCGTTAGTTTGAGCTGAACTATCTTTTCCTCCCTGCAGAAACTAGTGAATGAGACATTCCAGAAGCTGTGGTTTACACCCACACCCAACCATGACAAAGAGACGATGAATAGGAAGATTCTCAACATCACTGATGTGGTCAGTATATTCCACACTTAGGCTTTTTTCACACTTTATATAAAAAAATATATATATATACGTGTTTGTTTATTTTTATATTTATATATTTGGTCTGACCACAAGTTCGATTCCATCTCTGCCCCTGCAGGTGTCTTTTTTTTTTTTACACTTATATAATTTGGGTCTAAATCACAGTGTTTGCATCATCAAAAAATGTGTGAGAACCCCCGGCAGCTGTTTGTCCTTGTAGCTTAGTAACACTGGAGACGGCATGTTTTTATCTCTTTGGCTTTACTACCAATTACCAAAACATAAGACGTTCTAGTGGTGCTTCAATCTGTCTGGAACAGATGCTTTGCTAGATATGCAGAAAATGTGAGCTGCTCTCTGAAGGCAATTTCTCCGGAGACATCAGCAAGAAGGAAATGCAATTGCTGCTCTTTTTGCAGGGCAACAGTCTCGCTTTACTGATTCGTTCATAGGATTTGTACCCTAACCCTTGTTTTCAAGTGGACTCGAGTTTGGTGCACACTGAAATTAATAAAGCAGCTTTCACTCAAATCGATCAGATCAATGTCAAACGGACTTGTGTCTGAACCAAAAGCTCTAGTGTGAAAATGGCTTTTCTTTGATAATAGTGCTTTATCCTGAAACTGATCTTATTCTTTTCTTTGCCTCAGGTCGCTGCCTGTAAGGACACTGGCTATGACTGGTTTGAGCAGCTCCTGCAGAACGTAAGTGTTTTTGTTTTTCCATCTGCCCGCCTCTAGTTTGGAGGCCTGTAGCGCTTCAATTTTCTCTGTTTTGTTTTCTCTAGCTTTTAAAGTCAGAGGAGGATTCTTCCTATAAACCAGCCAGGAAGGCCTGTGTGCAGTTAGTGGACAATCTTGTGGAGCACATCCTCAAACATGAAGAGGCACTTGCAGGTACGCACATACTACTGTACTTGGGAAATCTGATTCAGTTCATCAACCTGTAAAGCCTGATGTATTAAATAATAGTCATGAAAATATATTTTTATGCCTCATATAGTATGATATAATGGGAATATGAAGCTTATACTCAAGGATGAAAAAAATCTGCTTTATTTAGAGTCCCTAGTCTAGCAAAAATATTTAATTTATTGCTGTTGCTGATATTTATATGGTCAAAAAGTACGTTTAAATTTGTTTTCTCCTCAAAGCTCTGTAGTTTTACTACTAAAGGCCTTTTACTTGCTAAAAAAGTATAATCAATCAGATGACAGAAGGCATAGTAGATTGTGTGCAACAGATTTTTCAGCAAAGTTTTGATCATGTTGATAATTTAAAAGTCTTAAATTTGTGTAATCAAGTTTTGCGTCATAAATTTTGATTTTAAACCACTCGCAAGTGTTTCTAGAAATCTTTAAGTGTTGCTTTTTTTGTAGTTTTCATTTGTTATTTTCAATAGGGTGTTTGTTGTTGCATTTAATGTAATTTTTAAGTAGTACATTATTGAATAAATAGTTAATACACTAATGTAATGCAATGCACCTGAATTCACAATCAGTTGATCAGTCATGATCTGTCAAGTCAATAGAAAGAACTTAGTTTGTTTGTGATCTTGAACTTGTTCTTGCTAGTTTAATAATGTGTAATTTTTCCCCAAAATAAAATATTTTGCTCTTGTGATGCTTTCTGTGTGCAGAGCATAAGAGTTTGAACTCGATGAGGTTGGTCGCATGCATCACCACGCTGTATCTGTTCAGTAAGATCAGAGCGCAGTTGATGGTCAAGCACGCCATGACTATGCAGCCCTACCTCACCACCAAGTGCAGTGTAAGTGCTCACTTCCTCTCTGCAAGCGGCAACTGCTAAGCACCACTTTCTACAGTTCAATATTTAAGGTCATTCTGCCATCTAGTGGCCGTATATTCCTAGTGATATTGTGCCAAAGTACACGTGTCAGAAGGTTTTCATTTATGTGTTTATGCATAATGCATTTGTTCTCGTCATTTTCACAGTCTCAGAGTGACTTCATGGTGATTTGTAATGTTGCGAAGATCCTGGAGCTGGTAATTCCTTTGATGGATCACCCCAGTGAGAACTTCCTGACCACCATTGAAGAAGACCTGATGAAGCTCATCTTAAAATACGGCATGACCGTAAGTGATGTACACTCACCAACTTGTAATATAAATCACATAACTAAATTAACATTTTGACTTAAAAAAAGAAAAAAAAAACATCGTTACATTCTTATGTGTACCTTTTTAAAGCGTAACTCTCGCCAAAATGCAACCTAGGGTCTTTTTGTTAATCTACCCGAGGCAAACTTTCGTTTAAAAGCATAATTAGAATGGAAACGCAACTTTTAAGTTTGACCGTATTTTCGTTTTCGGTCAAATTGCCTTTTGAATGGGAGTGCTTGGGGCACTTCTATGATAGCGTCAAATATATATTTAATTATTTTAATATTATTTTAAATTCTAATATTTTAAATTCAGACTCAGAGTCAGTTCATTCGCACTATAGTCGGAGATCGACTATTTTTGACTGACAAAATGCCGGCGGACGGAAACAACAACAGCTACAGTGAGTTGTACACAAACAATGTCCTCAATGCTGGAGTTCATGTGTAGAGCCCCTGGTGATACTTAGAGCAAAGTTTAATGTTGTGTCGAGCCTTCTTAGTGTTTTAAAAATAGCGATTTTGATGCTATCATAGTCGTGCCCCAAGCACTCCCATTCAAAAGGCAATTTGACCGAAAACGAAAATACGGTCAAACTTAAAAGTGGCGTTTCCATTCTAATTATGCTTTTAAACGAAAGTTTGCCTCGGGTAGATTAACTAAAAGACCCTCGGTTGCATTTTGGCGAGAGTTACGCTTTAAAGTAGTGGAGAAAATGCTCTCTTGCTGAGGTTCATTAATCTTAAATTGTATTAACTACTGGGTGTCTGTTCATTTGATGACATATAGTTGCAAATATTCTCTTGCATCATATTTCTACACATACCACTAAGTTCTATCTCTTTCTTTTTTTCTTTTTTTGCACAGGTTGTCCAGTACTGTGTGAGCTGTTTGGGTGCAATAGTGAATAAAGTGACTCATAATTATAAATTTGTATGGGCCTGTTTTAACCGCTATTATGGGGCTCTGACTAAGCTAAAGTTACAGCATCAGGAGGGTACGAACAACATGGCACTGGCTGCCACCAAAGCAGCCCTGCTCAGATCTCTCTTCACTGTGGGAGCTCTCTGCAGACACTTTGACTTCGACTACGAGCAGTTCAAGGGCACCACTAAGGTATCGCAACCTTTCACCAGACGTAACTATACATGATTATACACGTGTTGTAGTTTACATGCAGCTGTATAATATTTGCATTATTATATTTAGCTTTTTTAAACCCAAGATCGCTTGTTTCGAACAGTCAATTACTTCTGTTATTAATCCTGGAATCTTGCACTGTTATTGACAGGTTGTGATAAAGGAGAAGGTTTTGGAATTGTTACTGTACTTCACTAATCACGAGGATGAGGAAGTCAGATGCAAAGCCATCATTGGGTTGGGTAAGATGACTCATTCAGTGTTTTTGTTTGTCATTTTAGTAATTATTTTGAATTTATTTCAGTTGTCATTTTAATTTAAGTAATTTTGTTGCGTGTTTTTGACATTTTTATATTATAAATATAATAACTTGCTGGCTGCAGTTCACTTAACGGCCACTAGTGTTGCTAATAACGAGTTTCTGAATTCTATATATAGCCCATTTAATTTTAGTTAACAGTAACAACACAGTTGTTTACTTTTTCAGTATTTTTGTTGCAGAACCAATTTTTGTCTGAATAATTTTATGTATTGCATCATAGCAATGTTTTAATTACTGAATGATACATAAACCTTTTAACCTTTTTCTCTCTCTCATTTCTCTTTCTCTCTCTCTCTCTCTCTCTCTCTCTCTCTCTCTCTCTCTCTCTCTCTCTCTCTCTATCTATCTATCTATCTATCTATCTATCTCATATATTCTGCAGGTTTTCTTTTTATCATGCACCCGAGTCAGATGTTCGTTCCAGAAGTGAAGTCTCTGTATAACGGGCTCCTGTCTGATAAGCGGTGCTCCATCACACTCAAGATCCAGGTGTTGAAGAACCTCCAGATGTATCTCCAAGAGGAGGACTCTCGGATGCAAGAGGCAGACAGAGAGTGTAAGTGATCATTCATAGGGCAGTGCTGTGGCTCAACATTTGACACCTACCTGATAGAGGAACTGAGGGCGTATAAATCTTTAGATGCCTATAACTATTTGCTGAATGGTCACGTACAAGACTTGTGTGGTACGATCCGAAGTTCTGCCTTGCCAGCGCCAAGGCCAGAAGACGAAAATGTAAAGAATGACATTACAGTGCAATTTTAAAGATGTAAATATTTTCAAGAAATAAAAATTCCAGTTACAGCAAATTTTTACTTTCTTACCAGGTTCTTCAAAAAGTCTAGTCACAATCAATCACAACAATGTATATACAATCACATATAATTCACAAATAATCACAATAGATTAGAAAACATTCTGCAATAAAATTTCAAATTGGAGCCTGTACTCAACAACACAACAAGACGACATTTTAAGCTCCTTATTCGGCCGAATCTGTGCTGGTTTGCATTGGCTGCCTCCAGTTTCTCTTTGTTTTGCCTCCAGCTAACGCCGTGACGTCGATGCAAAAAGGGTCTATACAAATTTGGACCAAATTAGGAACTCGAATAGATAAACTTCATAATGCTCTATAAAACTTTTAAAGAAAGCTTGTGTTTTTATTTTTATTTTCAGGGCAGAAAATGTCAAAACAGGAAGATCTGAAAGAGATGGGGGATATCTCCTCTGGTATGAGCAGTTCCATCATGCAGCTTTATTTGAAGCAGGTGCTGGAGTCTTTCTTCCACACGCAGTCCAGCGTACGACACTTCGCCCTCAATGTCATTGCTCTGACCCTCAGCCAGGGACTCATACACCCCGTACAGGTACACACACACCCTCATACAGCGATACAGACAGTATAAACCCAGCATTAATGTCATTACTTGTCCTGCACAGAATTTTTACTTCTATGCATCCCAGCCCTTTGCATGTTGTTTTGTTTAACCTTATACATATTAATAAGATGCATTGGTTAAATGTGCAGTAGGTCTGTGAAATACACTACCAATCAAGGATTTTTTTTTTCCCATTTTTATAAGTCTTTTATGCTCAACAAGGCTCATTAAAAACAGTAATATTGTGAAATATTTCAATTTAAAACTAGTTTTCTATTTGAATATATTTTAAAATGTAATTTATTCCTGTGATCAAAGCTGAATTTTCGACATCATTACTCCAGTCTTCAGTGTCACATGATCCTTCAGAAATCATTCTAGTATGCTGATTTGCTGCTAAGACATTTTGTGTTATCATCAATGTTGAAAACAGCTGTGCTGCTTAGTATTTACATTTTTTTCAGGATTCTTTGATAAACAAAGTTCAAAAGAACAGCATATTATGAATGGCTTTACTATCAATTTTGATCCTTTTTTTCTATCTTGCCATTTGCAATTGTGTTATTTGCAATTTCATGCAATTTAATATTTAAGTTTGCTATGTAAAGGTCCTTTCCTGGACGCAATTTTGACGCACGAATAATTCGCGCGATGGTTTTATTTTTTGATCAGCTGTTTGTGTAATGAGTGCTTCCACACCGAACGCGAATGTGCTGCGGCAAAAAAACTACTTTTATTTTTTCCACTTCGATGTCGATTTTTTTTTTTTTTTTACTTTTGCGGCGACAGAAAAGGCTTCAGCCAATCACATACTACAAGGACAATGATTTGAAAGACAATGTGTGGCGTAGCATTGCCAACCAACTCGGTTATCACGACTGTGAGTATGTTGTGTGATAGTTTTAGTCGTTGTATAGTCCTGTGCTGTGTACGGCTAGCAGGCTAAACTACATTTGGGATAGAAAGCTAACACTATCGTCAAAGATCCATGTTTACTTTGAACATGTAACAAAATGTAGTATACATTCTTTGTGTGATATCTACAGTTTCTAGTCGAATGATTTTAACTTGTTACTTCGTGTGTTACATGTAATGTGTATTGACATTACAAAACGCACTGTGTTTAGTTGAAGACGCAAGAAAACTGTGGAAAAACCTCAGGGACACCTATGTGAGAAAAAAGGAGAGAGGAAAAGGAAACTAAAAGTGGACATTAACATACTCCCCTTCAGACTCTCTGTTCTGTAAGATTGGGTGCACCCAAAACCTTCTTTTCTGTCTTTTAAAGAAAATGAAAAGCTCGTCTCCACTGGATGATGATGATGATGAAGTGTCCATGTTTTCTCAGCTGTCGGCGCGAAACAAGTTTTGGAATGTTGAAGCTCTGAACGTCACAGACGTCGCAAATTCACGTCGCGGCTGATGTGAATGGTTTTGACGCGAACAATTCGCTTTTTCGTTTCGCTTTTTCGTTACGCGTCTGGTGTGAAAGGGCCTTAAGAGTTTGACTTTCTTTCACACATACAAAAAAACTAAAATCGTACTGACCCCAAACTTTTGACCGGTAATGTATGTAAATGTTCTTCCATAAATCCATTTGACTGATTTGGTCATTCTTTCAGCGACGATTAAGAGTGCAATGTTCTATTTAACACATTTTAATGGAATAAAAATCCATTCCACAGATTTGTTTCACCACAATAAAAAAAGAAAAGGAAAAAAGGTGTAGGTTGGGTGTGGGCCTACTCATCACTGTCACAACCTTGGCTGTAGAACGTGCAACTAACATGGACTTGTCACTTTTCCTTCCTCCTTCCAATCACAGTGTGTGCCATATCTGATCGCCATGGGGACGGACCCAGAGCCCACCATGAGGAACAAAGCGGACCAGCAGCTGGTGGAGATTGATAAGAAGTACACTGGATTTATCCATGTGAGCATCAATCAGCACACCTTGACACATGTCATATTCATAAACTGGATTCTAGTTCACTATTCACCAATAAATCAAATAAATCGGAAGAATGTACCATGGGATACCACAATATACTGTGAAGCATCTAGGTTAAACCAACCTGTAGTGGTTTTATTGTATCTTGTATAGTAGTATAATTAAATTATATATATGTGATAGAATTAGATTAACGTATAGCTGGTTTATTTATTTATTTTATCTACAGATGAAAGCTGTAGCAGGGATGAAGATGTCGTACCAAGTGCAGCAGGCCATCTGGGCTTCATCAGGATCTGTGATCCGTGGTTTCCGTCAGGACGAGTCCAATTCTGCTCAATGTTCCCACCTCTACAGCATGGTCCGTGCAAACAGACAACACCGGCGAGCGTTCCTCATCGCTCTGCTCAATCTCTTCGACGACAGCTCGGTTAGCAGTCTTTGTGTGTCTGTCTCTCCCTGTCGTTGGCTCTTTGTTGTAATGTTGAGACTGACCTTTTCCATCTGTCTCTCTCTCTCTCTCTCTCTATCTCTCTCTCTCTCTCTCTCTCTGTCCGAGCAGAAGATGGAGGTGAGCATGCTGTTGTTCGTCGCTGATAATCTGGCCTACTTCCCCTATCAGAGTCAGGAGGAGCCGCTGTTCATCATGCATCATATAGACATCACCCTGTCTGTATCAGGCAGCAACCTGCTGCAGACATTTAAGGAGGTAAACGTGCTCAAGTGCTTGTGTCTAACAGTTTGTGCAGCACATTTCAGCACTGATTGTTTTGTGAGCCTGTGTCAGTGTGTAATCCAGCTCTATGAAGAAGCTGTATTTGAAGGATGATGCAGTGCAAACTCACAGCCTCGGTGTGAACGTAGCAAAACGCTGTTGCATAGAAGACATTTACGTAGAAGTCTTATAGGCACAGCATCAAAAAATGGCCCATTTAATTTTAAAGGTCAGAAAGTGGAAAATAGTCCTGAAAAATTGAATTATGATTGTGTAAAAAATGTATGTAAACAAACAAATAATGTATACAATATGCTTCAAGTCCCCTTATAATCAGTGATTATTTAAAAAAAAAAATATATTTATATGGATGTCAGTACTTTCCAACGTAAAGTATGATTTCAGACTGAAGTACAACACTGGATCACGAGCTGCTTGCGTGTAAATGAACAGTGTTTTCAGTGTCTCAGAGCTGCTCAGTTCAGAGTAAAGCCCTGTTCACTTTATCCAGCATCATGCAAAGTGACATAACCCCATTCATTTCAATGGAGAGCTGGCGACATGAGCTTCAGTGACTGTAAGGATGTCGGCGTGTCCAGCGACGCGACAAAATTGAGATATGTTTAACTTTATGCAAATGAACTGACTTTTAGGAACGAAAGCCAGTAGGAGTGAAGTGCACGTGATCCATCACTATATCCTGTAGTGGAGTGTCAGTGGCAATATAGAGAAGTTAATTTTAGTCACCAAGTTCCCTATAATTTATGATGTCTCATACGGTACATACACGTCACGCTGACTCCAAGCCCTGAATGGTTTCGTGAACTCAGATAGACCGGCACTGTTTGCGCTTCCAATGCAGATAAATAGCTGTGATGGCAAAGAGCACTCGTCGTTTCTCGTTCATCTTTAATATTAAACATTTTGTTTTCTGATTCCATTTAGTCTTTTGTCTAAAAAAAACAAACAATTAGTTGTTTACAACATGGCATATTCATGGCCATTCATGAACAACCAGTAGTGGGAACGCCCACTAGCGACCTCACCGTCAGCCACTGGCAACATGCAGCGACAAAGATTTAAAGCTTAAAGGCTGCTTCACACAAGCTCATCTCCGCATCTCCGAGTTTGGATCACTTATAATGTGCAAAGAAATCAAGACCGCCATAAAACAATTCGTTTTTTTATTTTACGCTTACAAATATTATTTTTACAGTACATTAATATTATTGCAATGATAGTATTTATTTGATTAGGTTTTTTTTAAATAATTATTTAAATAATGATTTTGAACCATTATTATTATTATTATTATTATTATTAGGGGTTCAAGCACGTAGTGCTGAAACCCTATTGTAATTGTCCTGATTTTTATTATATATTATTATTATTATTATTATTATTATTAGCAGTATTACTATTTACTTTTTTAGTTTTATGAAAAAAGTTATCAAATTGAATGGAAAAAATATATATCCATAGCTCATAACATTCTTGTATAATGTCCGTCAAGGTTTTTTGCTCCAAAAACAATTAAGTTTTACATGATAATTTTTCACTTTCTGTCTTACAAGTAAAACAAGAGGTTGTTACTGTTATTACTAGCTTTAGCACATTGGTTATGACACACTTTCACATATTTGAATCATGGATGGTTGTGAGAGAAATTCCACCATGATTTCTAAACGTGCTGTTTTTGTACCAGTCTCTCATTAAGATCCCAGGGAGGAAGAGCAGGAAAAGGAGACGACGACGGCGACGACATCAGCAGCCACAGCCACAGCCACAGCCACAGCAGCAGCAGAACGGTGCGGAGGAGGAAAGGGGAGAGCAGAACGAGGAGAGAGAAAGGAACAGTGGAGATGAAGATTTTGACGGCGATGACTATGAGGAGGATGAGGAGGGGCAGCGAGTTAGGAAGCCTAAGCCCATGGAGGTTACCAAGCAGTCAGAGTCAGATTCTGAGTCTGACCTCGAGGATGCTGATGCTGTCATGGAGCGTCTTCCCGATGACGCATCTCCTCTCCTGGACTTCGCTAGGGCTTCACAGGGCATACTGCTACTGCTAGTGCTCAAACAACACCTTAAGAACCTCTACGGCTTCTCGGACAGGTAGCAAAACACCCATCATGCACCTCAACGACTCCCAAAAATAATGATTGCTATGTGTTTTATATATATATACTGTATTTATTCTGCTCTCTTCCAATGCAGCAAAATTCAGAAGTACTCTCCCTCAGAGTCGGCCAAGGTGTACGATAAAGCCGTCAACAGGAAGTCGTCGGTCATCTTCAGCCCACGGCAGACCATTGATTTCCTCCATCGCGATGAGGTTCATGACGAGCTGACCTACGAGCTGAAGAGGAAGATCGTCAAACAGTACCTCGATGTGAGCATATTTTCAGGGGGAAAAAATATTTTTACTGTTATGTTTTTAATAAATTTATGTTTTTAATATTTACCAGTAATAGTACGGTTAATATTAAAGTAATATTAATTTAATAATAGGTATTATTATTATTATTATTATTACAGTATTAAAATAATCAATAATTGAAATGCTAAAAAACATTTGAGATGAAATAGAGTTTTTCACCCCTTATTTTCTCTTAAATAATTGTTTATAAAAATGTCTGGTATCACTAAATAAAAATCTAGTTATAATGTTAGATATATAATGTTTATATAATTGTCTTATGTTTTTTATTAATAATTATAATTATTTTCACACTGTCAAAGAGGCTGCTGGATTACCTCAAATTTAAACTTTTGCAATCACAAAATAAATCATAATATATGATAATCATAATAATGCATCATTAATATATATAATAAAATATTAAAAAACATGCAGCTTTGGTCACCAGAAATGTTAAAGAATATATATATATATATATAGTGTTATAGAATGGAGACCTTCAAGTCGATGTTGAGAATTGCTGATTTATACTGCATGCTCTGCTTGATTCTCAGTTTAAGTTGCTAATGGAGCACCTGGACCCTGATGAAGAGGACGAGGAGGGAGAGAACAGTGCAAACGTGAGGAATAAAGCCATCACCTCACTACTGGGGGGAGCAGCCACAAGCCCCAGAAACCACCACACACTCGACTCAGAGGATGAGGAGAGTGACGGAGAGGAGAGGACACCAGGGGTAAGAGAACACACTAGTCTGATTCTCTTGGCAGCTTATTCTGGCCAAGTACCACATACTTAGATGGGAAGAAACTGTCTGACTGAAACAAGATCATTGCACATGTTTTGTTTTTGTGTCTTTCGTCACCTTTATTTATATAGCACTTTGTGCCATACAGATTGTTTCAAAGCAGCTTCACAGTGATTAACAAGAACATAACAGTGTTAATGTTGCCAAGTTCTTCAGTTATGAAAATACAATTTCAGTGGTAAAGCAGCTCTAAAAAGACGTGTAATTATTCAACTCAGTTTGGTTCAATGTAGGGCTGGGCGATATGGGCCAAAAAACAAATCACGATAATTTTTTTTATATCAGTCGATATCGATAATTATCACGATAAATGTCAAATCTTTATTTCTTTCAAGTTTAAAGGCAGATTTTTGCTCCTAAGTGAAAGTTGTAGAAACCAGAGCGTTAATTGTGGTTTTAAACTACTCTTTATTGTCAGAACATATCATGACAAACACTTGCCGAACAGGAGAACATTTCACAAATCTGAGGTAGAACATTCAAACATTTGTCATTTTTCCTTAACAAAATAAATACCTTTATTGGACAATTAATTTCTTAGTTTCTGCATGTGCTAATTTTTATTTGGTAAAATGTAATATTCTGACCGTTTGAGTTTTATTAAAATTAAAACATTGGTCATCCAGTATCATGCATTTAGATCATGATAACCACAGATAAAGCCAGGCATAGCCTACAGCACCTCACTATCATGGCAAAATGCAGCTTTATGGTATTTGTATGAAAAACAGTAGCCTAAATACATTATTAAATACTGCAATTATATTCCATTAGTCCTTTAATACATTGTCTACATTAATAATATAATACAATTCAATATGTATATCCCACATTTCATGGTGCAGTTAATATTACTAGGCTAACGTTACAGTAAATCCATGGTAAATTATGGGAATTTGTAGATGGAAAAGCCTTCTGACTGTATCGTTGCGCACAGTGTTTCTCCTGTTTGTCAGCGCTGTTTCATCTGCCTTTAAACTGGTTTAAATCACTGAGACATTTGTGTTCTTCGCTGAATTCAAGCGCTTCTCACTGGATCTCGTGACCGAGACCGGTCAGAGTAAACGCGTGAGCTCGCACCCGCGCTGCCGTTTGGACTTTGAGCCGAGCGGATAAATGGTCCGTGTGGCGCGCGGTTCAAATGAGTTTCGTTCCGCTTTTGGCGCATAAACATTATCGAACATTTATCGAACTCTTGATTATCGTTTTATCGAGAAAAATTATATCGCGATAATTATCGTTATCGTTTTATCGCCCAGCCCTAGTTCAATGTTGATTCCGCTGATTTAGTTCCATAGCAAAGTTCATCAGTTATGAAACACACTTCTACAAATACAGGAATAATGTATATAACTATAAAGCAGTTCTTAAGTTGAATAATGACACTATTATTCTCTAAAGTCACATGATTCAGTTCAGTAATGGTGCAAAGTTCGTCAATTATGAACAAGGTGAATTTAGCTAGAAATTTCTCTAGAGAAGGCAATAGTGTTATTTCAGTTCACTGTTGATTCAATTCAGTTCAATAATAGTGCAACGTTCATCAATTGTGAGACTAATTTGAATCGGCTATAAAGCGGCTCTACAGAAGAAAATATTATCATTATTCAGTTCAAGTTTGTGTCAGTGCAGTCAAATCAATGATACAGTATTACTGAATATTATATATCCGAAATCATCCCCTAAACCCTCAATCACTGTTGCCTATGTTAGTCCACTAATACAGTTCACTTGAAGGACTAAATGAAAAAAAGTGAGTGAATTCGGACAGCCGTTGAGCGAACATCTGCTGTACACTCGTTATTGCGGTGCGATGTGGGATTGAATGAGTGCACTCAATAATGTCCACTATGGTTTTAGACACCACTACAAATGACTGTCCCCTCAAATAATGCCCTATTCGAGGGTATAGGGGACGATTTCGGATTCAGCCTAAGAGTCTTTTAACCCCTCTTCACAGGCGTCTCGACGCGGGAGGCGCACGGGAGACTCCGCGGACGTGCTGTTGGCGAACATGAACGAGTCCGTCAGCGCGCTCGACATCATCGCCATCCACTGCCCCAAATACCGAGACCGGCCGCAGATCGCACGCGTGATCCAGAGGAACAGCGACGGTTACAGCATCCACTGGATGGCTGGCTCTTACTCCAGCACTTGGGCTGAAGCCAAGCGCCGCGACGGACGCAAGCTGGTGCCTTGGGTCGACACCATCAGAGAGACCGACATCATCTATAAAAAAATTACACTCACCAGTGGCAACAAGCTCAACCACAAAGTGGCGCAGACTCTACGTTCACTCTACGCTGCCAAGGACAGGAACTCCAGCTAATAATACGTAAACATGCACACGCACTCACAATACCTCCCATCTCAGATTCTCTCAGCCTAATGCAACAGCCAAACACATCTCCCGGGTCAGCCAAACATGAACACACAAAACACGAGCGGCTCTACTACACTACAGACTCCTTTATCTCTCTCTCTCTCTCTCTGATGCACTCTGGGTCTGGTGGTGACATTTTGCCCTCTGCGCCAGGGTGCATCGTCGTATCGCAGGAATAAAATGTTTGGAGAAACATTGTATGGGTGCTCCTTCGCTGTTGTGCAGCAGATTTCTGGTTGTTTGATTTCTACTCCCAGTGTATCATAGTTTAACATAAAAATATTGTTTATATCTATAAAAGAAATTTAAATATATACTGAATGTTGAAAGAATTAGTTTGTTGATGTTTTTACTTTAATTCTTTCTTTTTTTTCTCATTTTCTTTTTCGAATTTCTTAGCGTTAAGCAGCTTTCTATAGCTTAGCTCCTCCTTTACTGGCTGATGATAATTCTCTCTGTTGAGCTGTTTGTCCATTTTGTACGATAGCACCGTGTGGCTGTAATTTATTGTGTATAGCATGCAGTGTCTGTGAGGAGGGCTGTGTCGAAGGAGATTTGCGATAACAGGTCGCCCTGCTCAGCATAAAGGGACTCACATGCCTCTGATGGAACAAATACTGCAATAAATTTTCTACTTCTCTTACTTGCAAGACTCATCCTGTCCGTTTGCGACTCACTTGTCTTTTAATATTTGTGCATTTTTTGCCATGCACGCTTTTTTTATTGACAGGTATAGTGAAGAGAGCATTATGCGGGGACGACGCGTCCAGTGTGTTGGACAACTTGGTGCCCCAAGTAATGTTTTCTATTACAGAATTCAATAAGAAATGACCATTTTAAATGACTTTATTTTAATGTGTTTGTGTATGGATAATGAGTAATATTAGATAACAGCGTGTTATTACTATAGGTTTACACTGAGACAGAGGAGAAAGACTGAAATAATATTTTCTTGTTAAGCTCTCTGTTTTAGTGTTGCTTGTAATTATGCATAATATTGTTATTACTATAGTTAACACATGTAGCAAGGGCACATAAAGATGAAGTGTTACCCTTTTTACTTTATCAATTTAATTGAACATTGGAGCACGTTCAGGACCAAACCACATCTGTGCACAAGAATGGTACTTTTATTATGTATACAACCGTGCACTTGCAAGATGTTTTATTCCTCTTAATGTGGTTGTTCAGTCATTTTGCTAAACATTTAATACTGATAAACTTGCCTTAAACTAACTTTTCCCAGGCGATGCCATCCTTCAGTTGTGGTATCGTCTCCTATACTAAGTGATCCAGAGCTGGTGGAGTCAGCGGAGAGACTAATGTAGGTTGTTTAGGATAGGAGACACCGAAACAAATGTAGTTATTCCAAAATACTAGCATACTGCTATTACTATTAATTCTGCAAGTGCAATTAACTGTATAGCTTGTACTGTGAACCCTATGCAAATTTTATGCATAGAAAACCCAATTACCTACTTTGTTTTTATTTAACTGTGTCATTGATGAACCCTAAGTGTAATATCAGCCACAGTTTTTAACACGTAATGCTTACTGCATCATATTTGCACGTTTCCAAGGTCCTAAATTATCAACATGATCAAAACTTGGCTGGAAAAACCTGTTGAACACCATGTACTACGTGCCTTCTGTCGTCTTGATTGATTTATACTTCAAGTAAAAGGCCTTTTAGTATAATTGTAAAAACGTCCCCCTTCAGGTCGTGGTTCATATGTCTTTTTACTGTGAAATCTTTACTGATTTTTATAGTCAGCTAAGAATAACTTCATATTTCAACTTAGGTTTTCTTGATTAACATTAACATTGCTTGATATTAAAATGCGAGTGAAATATGATTCATCAGGTTTTTAAGGAACATTTATATTAACCATTGTACTGTATTGCATTATACACTGCCCAGCCAAAACAAACTAAAAAGTCTTTGTTTGGATTTAAATAGGCAAATGTTAAGAGTCTATGATTGGATCATTATTGCAGTGATTATTATGTTTCTATCATGTTATATGTTTGGCAGCAGTTCTTCTAACCCTAATTGATGGAGTGTGTAGCTTTTCATTTCTTAAACAAACATGTAGGAAGACACATCATGGCCATATTCCAGGATCACAATGTCAACATTCATCAGGCTCACATTGTGAAAGAATGGTTGTGAGGGAGCATGAAGAATCACTTTCACACATGAATCGTCTCCTCTGAGTCCAGAGTTTAAATTCATTGGAAGTCGTTGGGATGTGCTGGACGAGACTTTACAGAGTTATGGACTCTTGCATCGTCAATCCAAGATCTTGAGGAAAAATTTAAGCAAATCTTGATGGAAATAAAAGATGATGTTATTTCCATCAAGATGTGCATACATTTTTTGTCAAGTGTAGAAATTCACTGAATCTTCCATGTTTTCTATGACTGTGAAAAGCCTGAATACTGCATTCCACAGGATTACTTTTTTTCTTTAAAATGTGGCTTGGTTTGTTTACGTCCTCTTGTACAGGAAAGCTTCTGCTTCTGTACGGCTCCAGTTTTTATTCATGTAGTTTAAACAGTAGAGCTTACATGTGTTCGATTCTGTGGGAATGCATGAACTGAAAAAAATATGTACCTTAATCGGCAATAAATTAATGTGCCAAATGTGTAAATGTAAATATATGCTACGTTTTAGGATCCAAAATATCTGGCCTCGTGTGACTTTAGAAGCCAGAAATGTTGCTCTGTTAAACATTAAGCTTGCTTTAAAAAAATGAAACCATTCCTATGAGCCGAAACATGAGCATCAGCCTAATATGCTGTTGGTCCTCCATGTGCTGCCAAAACAGAGCCGATCCTTCATGTTCTGTAGGTTGTGAGGTGAAGCCGCCGTGGATTGAACTGATTGGTCCAGCACATCCCACAGATGCTCAACTGGATTGAGATCTGGGGATTTTGGAGGCCAGATCAATACCTTGAACTCCTGATGATGTTCCTCAAACCATTCCTGAACAATGTGTGCAATGTGGCAGGGAACATTTATCCTGCTGGAAGAGGCCACTTCCATCAAGGAACACTATCGTCATGAAGGGTGTACCTGGTCTGCGATGTTTAGGTCGGTGGCATTTACGTACACATGAATGGCCAGACATCAGGGTTTCCCTGCAGAACATTGTCCAGAGCATCACGTTCCCTCCATCGGCTTGTCGTCGTCCCACAGTGATCCTGGTGCCATCACTTCCCCAGGTAAACGACGCACATGATGGTTTTTCCCTCTTCGGACACTGTTGGTAAATTTTCACCACTGCTGACCGGGAGCAACACACAAGCCTCGTCGTTTAAGAGATTCTCTAAACCAGTCGCCTTACCATATCAATCTGGCCCTTTGTCAAAGTCGCTCAGATCTTTATTCCTGCCCATTTCTCCTGCATCCAACATTGATTACGAGAACTGATTGTTTGCTTACCATCTAATCTACTCAGACCTTAAAGGGGTGGTATAATGCTCTTTTCACAAGATGTAAAATAAGTCTCTGATGTCCCCAGAGTGTGAAGTTTTAGCTCAAAATACCCCACAGATATTTTTATATAGCATGTTAAAATTGTCACTTTTTGAGGGTGAGCAAAAATGCACCGTTTTGTGTCTGTTCCTTTAAATGCAAATGAGCTGCTGCTCCCAGCACAGGGGGCGGAGCTACAACAGCTTGTGTCCTGAACATTTCAAAAACTTTTAGCCTTTTATGTTCAAACCGGAGTTAGACAAAGATGGAGAGACTCAAGAAGTGACAACATGTAGACAACATTTCTGAATGGTTAGGTGATGAATTTATGTTGCTTATGTGTAGAAATCTTCTAGTCATTGATTAGCATATTCTGTCATGATAATCTATGAATCGTGTTCCCGGAGGCGGGGTTTATGTAAATTCAAGGGTTGGTGATGTCACTAACCCGGGAGGAATGTCGTGTAGTCTCTACCATATCTCCCTTTGCTTTGAACTTTCAGTGTTGTAACTTTGCAGATGTTGTTTATGCTCAAACAGCAACATTACACACTACTTAAAGTAAAAAAAAAAAAAAAGAAATCATGATCAACCACCCCTTTAATATGTGGCCTTTTTAGGATGATCAACGATATTCACTTCACTTGTGACTGGTATTATATAATGTTTTGGCTCATCAGTCTATACCAAATGAAAGAAACTTTTAAAGTTAGCCATATTTAAATACCATGACCCCCTGTGAAATCTCGTTAGTCCAAAAAAAGTTTTCATACAAGAACATATGTAACCCTATGGATGCAAAACTTAAGTTCTTTGGTGTCATTATTTTTTAGTTATTGCTGTAGAGCGTCACATTGCTTTACCTGTCAGCAGGTGCTGGAAACAGGACAACAGGTGTTTGCTGCAATGGAAACATGCGTCATTCTGGGAGAAGAATACATGTTATGACTGGCTACAGCCTGCATGATGGAGAGAATATGTGATTTAAACCGATGAAAGAAACAGATTAGTGCCCAGTTGTTGAATTTAGCTATAAATGTGAGTGTATGACAAGTGGGCCTGTCGTATTAAGATGATATAGTATATCCCAATGCTGGTGTACATGCTATACTTTCCCATCAATGAAGAAACCCATGGTCTGCTTACCTTACCTCACTTCCCTGTATTGCATATTAAATGAATCATAGAGTGAGGAGTACATGTCTATAAATTAATTGGGAATACCCTCTACATCTCTCTCCATACCTTAAACAGACACAAAGAGATGTATTATTACTGCTCATGATGGCAAGTCTTCTGTTAACACACACAATGCACTGTAATGAGACTCCTGGATCACTTGAGTTGAATTCTGCGGCCGCTCTATAATTACAGATGAGGAAAAGGAGAGGCTGGAGCGTCGAGTCTGGCTGCAGATTTGAGCTTGAAGCTGAACTGAAAGAAAAAGGGTAAGAGATGTTTTCACACCACACACAGGCTGTGAGACGAGACGGCACGGACTTCAGTGGCTTTGGCATTTCAGAAAATCCTAGAAAGTCCAACCAGATAAATCCAAAAATTTGACTCAAAGTAATATAGTTCTTTCATTATTACTTTTAGACTATTTGCATTCGTTTTCAGAATAAGTACATTTTTAAACTTGGAATGTTAAAAATGTATCTATAATATGTGACCCTGGACCACAAAACCAGTCACATGGGTAAACATTTTTGAAATTGAGATTTATACATCACATGGAATCTGAATAAATAAGCTTTTCATTGATGTGTGGTTTGTTAGGATGGTACAATATTTGGCCGATATACAACTATTTGAAAATCTGGAATCTGAGGGTGCAAAAAAATCGAAACATTGAGAAAATCGCTTTTAAAGTTGTCAATTTATGTTGGCGATTGTGCTGCATTCATTCACAAAAATAAATGTTTTATATATTTACGGTGGGAAATTTACTAAATATCTTCATGAAACATGATCTTTACTCAATATCCTAATGATTTTTGGCATAAAAGAAAAATTGATAATTTTGGCCCATACAATGTATTGTTGGCTATTGCCACAAATATACCCGTGCGACTAATGACTGGTTTTGTGATCCAGAGTCACATATAGGCTACATGTATGCACTACCGGTCAAAAGTTTTGAATAATTTAGATTTTCAAATATTCTTTGAAAGAAGTCACTTATGCTCATCAAGGCTGCATTTATTTGATAAAAAAAAAAAAACAGTAAAAACTGTCATATTGTGAATAATACAATGGTTAGTTCCAGTCCTGGATTCTGATTGGTCAATAGCTGTGTGGTTTCTCACGATAAAGCACGACGACTACGACAGCATCACACAAAGGTCCTGTGTATCACTGCGCAAAAGCATTTAGCAACATGTTTTTTTTTCTTTTCTTGTTTGAATAAATTAAAAAAGTACATTTTGATTTACTAAGTTGGCATGTCAGTAGATGAGTGGTTTGGGGAACAATTTGGAGAGACTTCTGAAAAAATGTCATGCTCCAGTGCAGCAATTTTTTTTGTTTCATCTGACCGTAAAACCCATCCCGTTTGAAGTTCCAGTCGTGTTAGTTACTTTTCAAACTTTCTATGGACAGATGAAACAACAAAAAGAGCTTTTTGGCAGCAAACATCATGGGTTTGGTTCATACAGGGATAAAAAAGTACCCCATGTGTAAAATGACAAACTCTGCTGTCTCTTTAATGCTGTGGGCCTGGACATCTTGTTCAGAGACATGGCATCATGGCTTCCATCAAACACCAACAGATAAAAAAAATCAAAACCTGACAAACTCTGCTAGAAATCTTTTAACGGGGGCCATGTTTGGATCTTCCAACAGGACAGTGATCCAAAAACAAACATCAAAACAAAAATGGCAATGGCCATCCCAGTCCCAGACCTGAACCCTATAGAAAATGTGTGGGCTGAACTGAAGAGGAGAAGCGCCAACATGGATCTGTATGTAGATTCTGTATGGAGGAATGGTCTCTGATCTCAAAACTCATCAGGCTTTATAGGAGAAGACTCAGAGCTGTTATCTTGGGAAAAGGAGGTTGCAAAAAGTATTTAATAAAAGGGGCCAAATAATTGTTCACAATGTGTTTTGTAGAAAATAATGTGATTTTCCCCCCACTTTCAATTCTATTATTTCAATAAAAGGTTAGATTTTTGCATAAAAAATTAAATTAAATAAAAACATCAAAAGGATAAACAATGCATATTTATTTTTAACAGCCATCTTTGATCATTTTTACCAAGGGTGGCAAATATTTCTGACCAGCCCTGTATATCCAGCCTCCCTCCCTCTGTCTAGTGCTCACATTACAGATTTACAGCAACTAATGACTAATGTTACTCTTGACCTGCGCCTGTGTTTGTCATGTTGAGGTAATGGCATTAACAAGGCTGTTTCTTGTTGGCGGGTGTATTAATGATGTCCTGTGTGGTGTGTGATGACACAGGGTGAGTGCGGTGGCCGAAACGTGAACTCTGAATTAGAGATCAGGTCACGAACACGCTCCATATCTCTGGTTTCAGTCTCTTTTTTAGTCATTTCCATCATCACTCTATTTCTACATCTTTCTTCCACAAACCCAAGCTCTTCATTCAGTCAAGGGGTAATCAGTCTTGCTTTTCGGTATTCAATTATTAGACCAATCGTTTTTATGTCACTGTCTTAAAGAAAAAACATTGATGACTAACTTGCAAGACTAAGTATTAGCAGTTTATGCAACCGGCCTCAAGTCTGACTGAAAACTGTGAAACAACGTTTTTTTTTTTTTTTTTTATTAAACAGAATTAATAACAATGAAAAAATAACTAGGGGGGAAACACATAAATAGGTATTTAAATATATAAATAGGGTTTAATGAATTATCAAATAATTCAGTTGGGTTCTGTTTTTAACATTGAACATACAGGTGCAACTCGAAAAATTAGAATATCATGCAAAAGTTATAGTTTTGATGATTATGGCTTATAGCTTATGAAAACCCCAAATTCAAAATCTCAGAAAATTTGAATATTACATGAAATCAATAAAAAAATAAGGATTTTAAATACAGAAATGTCGGCCCTCTGAAAAGTATAATCATAGAGACAGAGCGCAACGCGTCATAATCTGAAGACCACGCCCACCAAGGGGGAAAACAAACCAACGGTCTCCATTGACTTTGCATTGCGAGAGGCTGCCTCCTTGTCATTTCTTGCTTCTAAGAAAAGACAGAATAATGCCTAAAAGCTGCTGTGTGACAAGGTGTACAGCAAACAAGCTAAGAAACCCAGAAATAAGTTTTCATAAGCTGTCGACCCCAAAAAACGAGCGTTTGAGGACATAAAAGTGGATACAGGCTGGAACGAATGGGTAAATTGTGGGATCCTGACACTCAGTATGCACTAAAATACACCACGTGTGCAGTAAGTTAAACATTTGGTCACTGGTGAGTCAAATATCCGAATGTCAGTTTTATATATTATATTTCTGTAAGATAAACTATCCTGTGTTGCCGATTACGGTCTCCTCCGGCGGGCGTACGTTAGTTCTCAGAGTAATGAGACACGTGACGCTCTGTCTCAACTGCCTGTATCCACTTTTATGTACTAAACACTCGTTTTTTGGGGTCGAGAGCTAATAAAAACTTATTTCTGGGTTTTTTAGCTTCTTTGCTGTACACCTTGTCCCACAGCAGCTTTTAGGCATTATTCTGTCTTTTGTTAGAAGCAAGAAATGACAAGGAGGCAGCCTCTCGCAATGCAAAGTCAATGGGGACGGTTGGTTTGTTTTCCCCCTGGGTGTGGGCGTGGCCTAAATACGCTCTGTCTCTATGCATATTTATATAGTTATATATACTAAATATATTAGTTTCACCTTTTAATTTGAATTACTGAAATACATGAACTTTTGCACGATATTCGAATTTTTCGAGTTTCACCTGCAATCAGAGAAAATTCAAATTCTCCACATTAGTGGAGGTTAAAGGTCAAAAAGACAACATAAGAACTTTTTAAAACACGCAGCACACAAAATGTCTCATTTAAAAACCCTGTTGAGGAGACCATGCTGTATGTGTATTATAACATCCTGCATTCATTCTTGAAATTCCCTATCCAGTATCTTCTGATTCCCTCATGATTCCCTCAACCAAGTCATACTCACACATGTGATAACCTGAAATTGCTTCTATTGATTTTCCTGTCTTGTGTCATCGTCTCCCACAGCTGCTTAGACACAGCCACATCTCCGTGCCGAGTGCCTCTCCATGGTGTGGTATATCAGGTTGTCGTCCAGAAAGGACAGGTCGTCGTCGTATTGGACGGGTCGACAGCAGGCGGTGGGAGGGGAGCTGCGCAGAATGTTCTTATCCCCGCCGGCGAGGCTGGTGAGGATCTTGTCGTAGTTCGTGAGTGAGTTTACACACACGCCGCTGCAGTAGCTGAACATCATCTCCTCCTGACTCCGGTAGCCCAAACCCAGATCTGACACTTTCAGCTGGACTTGTCTTAGTGCACATGCTCTTTCTTTTCCTCTCTCTCTCTCGTCACGACTCGGCCTCTTTCTGTCCATCTTGTTACGGAGGAAGCCTCTCCGTTTCAGAGATCTCTTGAATCTGTGGATGAAGGCTGAGTCGGGAGTGGGCAAGCTGTCTGAGGACAGAGGAAAGAGATGTTCCCACAGTTACACTACAGATACATCTGAACAGTCTGAACCAGACCAAGGAAGTTTTATGTAGACAGATTATTCTCTTTGTGTATATGCATGCTTTGAAAGGGTCACATCATTATGTCGTTTAAATGCCCCCTAGGTAAAAATTTTGGAAAACCATACCGATATTGTCTCCCTGTAAACTACAAAAATGCGAATTTGTGAAAACAGTGACGTACGTGTTCAGTCAATACATGAATATCAGTCACGTGGCCTCTTACGTCATCCGCTCTTTTTCCACTTGACTGCCACCATCTTGAGTACCTCGAGTACTGTCTATGGTACTGACAAGCATTAACTAGCTAGCTTGCTACTATTTACAGCTTCGTACGGATACAGTAAATGGCTACGAAAGACAACATTTCGCACCTCGATTGCCATGAAAAGAAACGCTACTTTCAAAAAATAATATCGTTAGGGTGTGATCCCTACGCGATACCTGATGCGTACCTCAAGCCTCTGTCCGCTGCTACCGAACTACCAATCCTGGCATTCAATGATATCTGATGATATTATATGTTGATCCAACTATCTTAAGCGTGTATTTAAATGGTCCAGGGGCAGAACTTTTGCCAAGCGTGTCAGAGGTTCTGGGTTCTAATCCGCACTCATATTTAAAAAAAATTTTTTTTATCAAAACCGATTATGTTTATCAGTGGTTGTATATCAGGCAGGGACACGTTTGTGTGCAGTTTGTTTTGTAATTTCACCGGAACGAATAGAGAGTCTCTCCACATTGAAGCGCGCGTCCGAGTGAACTGTGCGCGAGCCACAAACAAACACAAACACAGACAAGTTTTAGAAGTGAGTGACGTCAGTGAGGAGACATTGGTGACATCATCTGATATTCATCTATAGGCACGTAGTGTTTCTTTTACAAAGTGACATTGCCATCTAGTGGCCTGGCAGCAGAATACAGCGTTTTTAGTCGTTTTTGCAGATCCATGTGAACGATGATCATTTTGACCACGTTGTCATCTGTACATGAAACTTTTCAAAAACGCACAGGAAAAACATTTACATTTTTAGTACATCGTTGTCGTGTAAATGTAATAGAGGCAAGCTAGATAGAGCTGTGCGTGTAAACCTCTCTGGCCTCAAGAAGCGCTAGTGACTGATGCTAGAGACTGCGAATGTCTTCAGTGTTCTTGTTCGCGCGGCTGCCTACCATGCTGGAGATGCCGGTTCGTTTCCTGAAAGCAACTATGGTCACAAGTTCCGTTGTTATCAGCATAGTTCAACAAGTCTGTGTTTCCCGAAACCATAGTTCCAACAAACATTCACAAGAAGCATTGCAAAGTTGCTCTCAACCTGAGGTTAGAAGCATAGTTTGTTTATGTAACAGATTAAAGTCTGAATAGAAGTTAAGGCTATAGGAATGTTGCGTTTACGTGTGTGTAACACATTCTGTCCTTTGGGACTTGCCGTAGGCAAGAGAGATGGGCATGCGCATAAGATGACCAGGGGTTGACGCGGGAAAGATTAAAGAGTGTGCACCGTTCATGGAACTTCTGTGTCTCGTTTTCATTATTTTATTATCCAAAAGTGTTTAGGCGAACCCAATACAAAAGCTCGGTTACATTTGCATGACATGTGGACTCAATAAATCCTTATCTTGAGAAAAACAAGCAAACATGACATTCAGTACAACCTGTATCTTTTATTTAGAATACATACAAATGTAATTTACGTCTTTTAGTTTGTCGAGATTTAAAGCACCGTTTTTGATGAGTGCGCATGTGCGAACGTGATCTAGTAAGAACGAGCCTATGATTGAATCTGAGAATAAAGCAAAATAACTGAGAAAAATGAGGAATAGTCCTCAGATGCCATGTCTGTAATTTATAGCAAAACATCTAGTGTTAATTTGATCTCAAACAGATTCATTAAAAGAAGTTATTACTCCAAGAACTGTGTGACATCATTAACCAACGTGGTTAAACGACCAATTTGAAACAATACGGTTTCGGGAAACATCTAGTCGTGATTATCTAGTCGATTTCTTCAATGATGCATCGCACTATGGTAGTTAAGCAGCGAGTTACGTCGTTGTCAGGGAAACGCAGCACAGAGCGGGTTGAGTAGGACCGGTTACATTGGTGCCATGACCCGGATGAGAGTGACGTTTAGAGGGGTGATTGAAATAAGGGGCTTTCGCACTGGAGGAACCTTTTCATAGTTCCTAGAACTATTGACGGAAGTTCCCTGATTTTGCCGTGTTCGAACCGCAGAAACTAGGAACGATTTTAGTTCTAGGAACTCCTTTTAGAGGAACTAATTTAGCTCCTACTTCAGAGTCGGGTCTAAACCAGCACTGTAGGAACTATCCGTGACGTTAGTGTTCGCTGATTGGCCGAACGCACGGGAAACACCAGCACCCGTCATTTAAAAAAAGGCTGTGTAAACACACATATTACAGCCTATATTTACTCCAGAAACGAACTATACGAACATGGAAACCTGTGATAGATGGGCCTCTTAACCTTTACGCTGAGGAGAACATCCAACGCAACTTTGAGTGGACCAAGAGAAACATGATTATGTATTTCTGCTCAGCAACACTGGACATCAACCACACGTCATACGCTTATAACTTTTCATTACTGTCTACTTTCTATGTATAACAGCTCTATCTAATAACGTATTAGACAGGACTGTTGGACAGAACGCAAACTAGATGCATGTAAAACTAAATCTTTCATTTTTGCTGGAGAAACCCTTGGTTAGGGGACCTCAAGAACAAAAAGGACTGATAATAATAAATGATATGACCCTTTTTGAAGTGCACTGCACATTGTGTTTTGACAGTATGTAAAGACGGTAGTGTTTTGATGTGCTTTGTGAAACGGTACCCCCCATTTACAACCATGAGAGTGCGAGTAGAGCGATCAAAGAGCCATAACGTGATATAGTTTGCATTATTCTGACAGCTTTTAGCAACAATACTGCTTTTGTCCACGGGCACCAGATAAAATACAGGTTTTCTAAACGGAGATGAGTTGTAAGCTGATAGAACTGGAGTAGTGTGTGTCTAGTGTCCCGCCCAGGTACAATGGGTCACCTGAAACTTCTTTACTCAACCACCACAACAGTATCAGGTGTGTCCTGAAACGCGCTTTATCACACCTGTGTGTATTCGTGTGACTGTTATTTATTTAATAATAAGAATCAAGTAGCTTGTCCTGACCTGAGTGACTTCTTGGCTGCGGATGTTTGATCGTTCGAGCATCAGGCAGATTTTGGTTTGCTTTTCTCAGCAGGTCCAGTCTTTGAGAACACTGAGTGTGTGGCTGTGAGTAGCGAGTGTGTCCGACTCTTTTG
The DNA here is from genome assembly GCF_965113295.1 of Leuciscus leuciscus. Lineage (NCBI taxonomy): Eukaryota > Metazoa > Chordata > Actinopteri > Cypriniformes > Leuciscidae > Leuciscus > Leuciscus leuciscus. The sequence continues at coordinate 48,043,338 of NC_138729.1, forward strand.
GGGTTTTGTAGAAGCAGCGCGACAGACGACACGCCGCTCAGCATCAGTGCACACGCCAGCATCACAGCCCAGATCTTCATCTTCCTCTCTCCTCAGCTCAGAGAGCCTGTGTCGAGCAGCACAAACTCACATTACACACATGAAGTTCAGTCAGACCGTTTTATTAGAGTAAACTGCAGCCTTTATTGTATTGTATTTCTATCACATACTTTTAGACAGCCCAGCTTTGTACCTTTTTTGGAAAAAATGATTGAAAACGTTAAATTAATATATCAGTTAAGACAGATATATTGCTTTTTTTTGCGGTTGTCAGTTGTTTTTATTTATTTACTTAATTTCTCTGTCAAGCAAGTGCAAGTTTGAGCTACTGCGAAAAAGGCACTTAGGAATTACATTTCATGTAGGCTAATAATTATAACAATTAATTAGTAGTATTATTATTTAACTGATAGTATAATGTTATTGTAATTATTATATTACCCCAGACACCTCTTTAAAAAAAACACAACTAGCCACTATATGAAAAAAGGCACTTTGACGACAAAAATAATCACAAATATATAACTTAATATGTTGTTATTATTAAAGTAAATTATTACTAAGTAAATTAAAAATATCCACAACTAGCCAATAGCTACTAAAAAAGCACTTTCTAAATGAACTGACATAATTTATTTTAATAAAACTTTATTATTATTATTATTAAATTTGATATTGCCCCAAAACAATTAACATTAAGTTTTAAAAAATACACACAACTTTAACACCATTAGTAGTAGAATAAATAGTAGTATATAGACCCAAATACAATTTAAAATTAAAACGTAATAAAAAAATAAATAAAAAAAAGTGATCAATGAAGCTTTAAAAAAAAACATTGAAAAAGATGTCTGATTATCCACTCACCTGAGTTCAGCTCTGTGTATCCTGCCATCAGCACTGATGATCACAGAGCCGAAGGTGCTTTCCGAAAACATTTATAAAATAAAAACAGCGCATATTATATTTCCTTTCAGCTGACTCTAATGTTCTTCTGCTGTCAGGGATCATCGCTGACCAACTACATCAGCCTCTTCCTGACGGCGGTTTAACATATGATACCAAATAAATTAGTGTTGCTATACATCCGCTTCAATAATCAGATTATGGTTTTTAATTGAATTGATTATTGAATTGTTCAGGTCCAGTTCGTTCCCGCGCCAGCTGTGACGACGTGCAGTGCGCGTGAACAGTTCGCGCGCTCAGTCAAAACACGCTGAGTGACATCATGGACAAAGCAAACCGCCTCCTGTCCTGGATATTATTAAACGTGCTGGAAAGATCGCTAAAGATAAATATGCAGTAGCTCTATTATGAAATGTATGCTGCCTTCACGTGCTATCGGAATTATCGTAAATACTAGTTCCCTTGGTAAAAAAGAAAAGGGGGACAGGATCGCCCTTTCAAGTCAAAATTTAAATGATCTCGTAATCACGACTTCAGAAGTGGGAAGTAGGAAATGTCCGATAGCACGTGAAAGCAGCATTATGATAATTTAGTTTGCCGTTTCTCACATATTAATTATTTTATTATTTATATTCAAGTGATCTATTGTCTCGTTTCACAAGAAGTCCGTGCTGAAGGGATAAAATACACAATAAAGTAACTTACCTGCTATAATTTGTTTGGCAAAAAAAAAAAAAAAAAACCTGTTGATAAATGGATTTCCACTTCCAGCTTGAGATCAGCGCTCATTTCCATGACACACGCTCCCTCTACCGGTCTATAGTCTACAGTGCAGTGCATTTAAAATGTACAGATGTCCAAATCTGGATTACTAGTGCTCTAAATTATGGCAAGCCGTTTTATCTTAAATTGTTCCCAGCGTTACTCGTCGTAAGTGCATTTTTACTAGTAAGAATTCAATTAGAGAGCGCTACAATTAAATTCTTATAGTAGCAATTACAATTAGAGAGCTCTACAAATAAATTTGTATGTCTCCATTGACTTCCATTCATTTTTAATTACGGAGCTCTACAATTGAATTGTTACTAGTAAGAATGCAATTGCAGAGCTCTTTAATTCAATTACAGAGCTCTGCAATTATACATATCTTTAATTCGTTTTTTACTAGTAACAATTCAATTGTTACTAAGAGCTCCGTAATTAAAAATGAATGGAAGTCAATGGAGACATATGACTAGTAAAAATGTATTTGTAGAGCTTTCTAATTGTAATTGCTACTAGTAAGAATTGAATTGTAGAGCTCTCTAATTGAATTCTTACTAGTAAAAATGCAATTACGACGAGTAACGCTGGGTACAATTTAAGATAAAACGGCTTGCCATACTAAATGGGATCACATATCACAATATGAAAAGATCAACAGGTGGGCTAGAAGAGTCCTTTAAGTGTTTTTATTTGAAGAGAAAGAAAATAGCAAAATAAAATGATGCAAACATTCGCTTTAATTTTCCAATTCCTTTAAACAGTCAGACCCTACGGAGCCCCTACAAGGACATGGTGACAGAGAGAGAAAAAAAAAACATTTGTGAGAGAATGCAAAAACATTGAAAGATAATTGTTCCTCCTATCTCCGTAGCTCCTCATCTGAACCACACATAAATAAAAACAAACAAATGTATATGCAATAAGGGATGCACTATTTAGAAACTGCTATTGACTGTCTCTGATGATTGTGTCATTGTAATCAATATAGCCTACAGTGTTAAAAACTGTTCAAGTTAAATATTTAAATTTTGTTTGATGTTGGCAGGGGATTATTTTATGGGGACAAAATCTTTTCTTTTTTTATGTAGGTACGGAAGGACATTATAGATAGCCTTATGCGTACTTTATCTACTTTATCACTGTTAATGATTCAACAAAAATTAAGTTTATGTATAATATTAAGTATAAATATGCTATAGGGTGATATCAGCTAAATTGGGCCACTTTTTGGTAAATCGTTTGGGACAATAATACAATACCATATATGTCTTTTCCATGTGTTTTTATGATTAATAATGACTGTTTTTGATAATTTTGTGCTAAAATGATGTAATAAAATATAATTATTTATGCCCTACAGTTCTTGAAACATTAGCTGTGCCAACTTTTTTTGCATGAGCAGTTTCAGGTAAAATGGGCCAGTCAAACTACAAAGGGAAATATTTATTTACAATCAAATTTAATTTTAAAACACAATTGCTTATACAGCCACATAACATTTAAACTGTATTAAACAAACATATTAATATTGTTCTATTAAAAAAACAAACATTTTGGGTGCAAAGTCAAACCCATATTCAAATTGCAATTGCAATTAAACAAAGTCATTTTGGAACAGCATATATAGATCAGTGAACTGATGTGTGTGTGTGTGTGTGTGTGTGTGTGTGTGTGTGTGTGTGTGTGTGTGTGAACACATTTAGAACAAAATGTACAAATAAAAAAAAAATCTCATTCAAAATTGATAATTGGTGTGTGTGTGTGTGTGTGTGTGTGTGTGTGTGTGTGTGTGTGTGTGTGTGTGATTATTGTGTGTGTGTGTGTGTGTGTGTGTGTGTGTGAACACATTTAGAACAAAATGTACAAATAAAAAAAAAATCTCATTCAAAATTGATAATTGGTGTGTGTGTGTGTGTGTGTGATGAAAAGATTTTTCTTTTCTCTTTTTCTGTCTCCTCTGCTTGTCTCCTCTCTCATCTTTTCTTGTCCTCTCACTTCCTCTCTCTTTCCTTTGGATTGGGCTACCAAGAAAATCATCTCCTTATCAAAAAATATGTTCAGATACCAAACTAACAACATTATTTCTGATTGATGCCATCAAGACAGATATTATGCATATTTTTTTATGTGCATGTTTTTTTTATTTATAGATTTATCATCCTTATAATAGTTTAGTCACATTTGGTATGCCAGACTACTTACCATGCAGCTTTCTGGTGCAGTCTTGATTAGAATGATTGCCCCGCCCACCATAGCAACCATAAACCAATCAAATCACCTGTTACTTGTTAAGCACAGTTATGACAACAGTTTGAAATCCTTTGCAGTCATTGGCTCTAAATTCCAGAGGGGCTGGGACTCACAAACCTTAAATTGCCCATTTTACCTGATGGCCCATTTTACCTGATATCACCCTATATTCTAACATTATTATTTTACCAATTTGAAAGTTTCATTACATTATTTGTACCCGGAATCCACCCTGAATTCATCCTTCTGCTTTTTTGGATCAAAGTTATCATCACAATCCTATACTGAAAAGTTTTGAACAACACATACTGTTTGATCCAGATCGACATGAAACCAAAAACCTAAACGTGATCTAATCCGATTGCAGAATCTTTTTCTTTTTAACCATATTCAAGATTTATCCAATCCGATCGCCTGTTATTATTGCTAATTTGTCTGTTTTCTCCTATCTCGGCCATTAAGGCATTGCCGTACTGTATGTGATGTGTTTCTGTCAGATTGTGAGGATTTTTTCATATCATATAGGCCTATATATTAACTGGAATCATTATAATTATAATTCAGTACAATTGGAAATGTATTGGACAAAAAAATAGTGAATATTCAACAAGAAACTGTTGATAAACGGATGTTTTAGAATCAGCACTTTAGCATATGACTCCCTCTTCCGGTCAATAGTCTGAAGTGCAGCACATGTACATTACAGGTATTACATAAGCCTTCTTATCACCTGTTGTAAACCGTAAGAAGCCACACTTTAAGAAAAAAAAAAAAAAATTTGATTAAATATAATGTTGTATAATGTAATATATGCAACATTAGAACAACATTATATATATACTGTATATATATATATATATATTTGGGTTTATGTGATGAAACAGTCTTAAGTGTGTGTGTGTGTGTGTGTGTGTGTGTGTGTGTGTGTGTGTGTGTGTGTGTGTGTGTGTGCGTGTGCGTGTGCGTGTGCGTGTGCGTGTGTGTGTGCGTGTGTGTGTGCGTGTGCGTGTGCGTGTGTGTGGACTAAATTAAAATGTCAGTAATCACAGTGAATGTTGTCACTAATCAGGCTGATTAATCATCAAACTCAATTCAGATCTCCTCTGATTTTAGCAGGGAAAACAATGTAGATAATCCAGATGATTGACATAAACATCCAATTCTATAAAATAAATGATTGCTTTGAATCTGAATTCCTCAATTTCCGGTAGAATAGAGCAAGACATTCCTCATATCCTCAAGGAGGACGAAGAGGAGAGAAAACATGGACAGGACAACTGTGTAAAAAGAGTCCTATCTATCTATCTATCTATCTATCTATCTATCTATCTATCTATCTATCTATCTATCTATCTATCTATCTATCTATCTATCTATCTATCTGTGTGGTTTTAATACCCACCATAAAGTTGATCTAATGTCATTCATCCCCGTTCATCTGCACCTTTACCGCTGAAACTTTCCCTCCTTCATCCTTCAGTGTGTGTGCTGTAGTGTTGTATCGACCAGTCTCCGTGTTGCTATATTGGTCAGAGTTACTGAAGCGAGCTCAAGTCTCCATCTGTGTAGATTAGACCATTATCCTCTTAACTCCGAGTGTCCCAGCCTTCTCTCCTCACTGCTCCGCTCAAACACACTCTGGAATAAGAAGAAACTTTGCGTCTGGCTGTGATTCACGGACTCTCGTCGGGTGTGTGTGTGTCGTGGCGCTCCGTGGATGCAGAAGTTGTTCAGAGTTGATCGCGCGCGTCGGGTCTCCTGAGGGCCCGCACACGAGGAGTGTGTGTGTGTGTGTGTGTGATCTCCAGCAGACATTAATCGCATCAGACCGGCTTCAGCGTGCATATAAAGACCTGCAACAGGCTACACCGAACATTCAGCGCTTTTTATTCTCTATAGGAGTTTAGAATGAGGAACAACAGCATTTGAAGCTCAAATCGACGCGATCAGTATTTCCAAAATCATAAAGGATTGAAAATGCGCCTCCAGAGGAGAGTGATGCTGCTTCTTGCATTGGTGTGGATGTGGAATATCGCTCTCTGCGCAAGAAAGTCTAGTGCACGGAAGTCAGGTGAGTGTCATTTTCATCACTGCTGTTCTTTTGTTCAAATTTAGTCATATTTTTTTTTTAAATGATGATTAGATTATGCAATACACTGACCCCAACAAATAGGCTATTTGGACACACACACACATGTCTGATGTCATTGCATTAAATACAGTAGGCTATCTTCACTAACTTTTCCCCATTTTTGCGCAAGGTCTTTAAATCAGCTGGTGTTTTGTTGAGTTTCGGTGAATGTATGAAGTCAGTTCTTCTCAAGTTCATCTTCATTTTGAACTATTCCTACTTTTTTTCCATCAGACCTGTCTTCTTTATAATAAATGACACCATTTTGTTAACTAATGACAAGACATTCACACATTTTTAAGAATGCATCAGGTATCTGGATACTTTTTTGAGCTTCTTTATGTCCCATAATCACCCAGGACAAACTTTTCGGCTATTCCGGTGGATGGATGTACAGGTGATTTGTCACATAGACATCTGAGGTCGCAGTCATACAGCAGGGTCAGCGCTGTATATGGGACTTCCATATGCCCTCCGGACGATCTCATGCCCAATGCCCGTAGCCAACAATTTAGAGTAATGAAAACCATCAGTCATTTCAGATAAACAAGCCCTCTGATAACTGACACTTTAGATGAAATGCTTCAAATTGGTGCTTGTCCCTTTGGTACCCTTGGGTATATGGAGATGCTTAACCTTAATGCGCTTTTTAGTGGTATAGCCAAGAAACTGGAAGCGATATTTAATTTGGTGGTCTTGATTTATTAAAAGACAAACTAAAGTCTACAGCCACGTATAGACAAGTTTGGTCGGTTTCGTTTCAGACCTTAAGGTTCCACCCTATGACAGTGGAAGGATTGAAAGTGTAGAAGTGAACTATTAGAAGTTGTTCTGGGCAAATGTAATGTTCTTATAAGTTTGATTGCATCATCTGTTGAAAACGATCTTTGCCTGGAGCCTTTTCTCTTTGCTTTGTATTGACTCAAAGTTGTTAATGAAAATTAGACATTTTTGGTCACAGAGGAAGGTTTTCTTACGTCACACAAACTTAAACATCAATTCCAATTTTGTTACTCCGTTTTCTGTTGCCTAAAAATCCATTCCTTAATGATATCTTTCTGGGTTGCTCTCGAATTAAGGATCCCGTTAAATCAATCAAGTATTGTGGCTTGTAAGTTCATGTCTGCAGATTTGGGTCCATCTATACTGCTAAAAGTTGCCAAAAGAATAAATATATGAGTTTCAAAATTATTATTATTTTCTTTTCATAGTACCTGCTGCTTCTGACTAGCAATTGCAAGTTGTAAATCATGGGCTGTGTTCAGAATAGCATGCACTAAATATCGTATCCCACAATCTGGCCTGGATCTACCATACGGGTAAGCACGTGTCCAGGGGGCCTTGCACAGAGAGGGGCAAAGAAGGGACTCCGTGATGGGAGTTTTTGTTTTGTTTTTTTTGTGCTACATAAAATATACATAAGGCTTGGCCTCGATCTTGAATAATTATCCAATCAGAATAATAATAAAAAAGTGTATATTACATTATATGATCCCGCTCTTATTCATGCAAATGCTTTTAAACCATTCATGTGCGACAAGACAAAAGTGTGACCGTGACACACACACACACACACACACACACAGAGAGAGAGAGAGAGAGAAAGACACACGCCAGCACACGTGCGTTTCGTGTTGATAGAATCATGCAATGCTCTTGACTTTATTCATGCAATGCTCTTGCTCATATTTTTGGGTGATGTATGAAACGGAAGTAATTGGAGCTGGGATTATATCTCTTTTTGACTCCTCACTGAATTGGACTCTAAATGTTAAGACATTCTTACACAAAATTGTGATAAAAATGCAAAGTAACTTTAAATTTACTTTATCTAAATGATATCAGGTAACACTTTACAATAAGGTCCTATTAACATTTGATAAATATGTTGCTCATTGTTAGTTAATGCATTGTTACAGTGCTTATTCATCTTTGTTATCATTAGTTAATAAAAATAAATTGTTAGTTCAAGTTAGCGCAGGCCCATTAAATATTAACAGATACAATATTATATTAGATACAAAATATTATTTTGTCTTTTTGTAGTTGACATTATCTAGAATTAATAAATGCTTAAAAAAAGGATTTTTGTTAGTTCATGTTAACTAAATGTTAACAAATGAACCTTATTATAAAGTGTTTTCAGATATTGTATTAAGTTTCATGGGATAAAAATTAATGTGAGATAATTCAAAATTCCTAAATTCCTTCCTAAATTAAGTTGTCTGTTACATCTATTATGGCTCTGTGTATTTGAGATCGTATTTCACATTCATTTCATTACATTCACAGTGCATTATGTTTTAATTTTGCGCTGTGCTCTGGTAACATGCTTTGTTTCTGTTTTTAGATTAGTCTCGGTTCAGATTGGTTTCTTTTCAGAAGGCAGTATTTTAATTGCGCCACAAACACCTGCAAATCATAACAGAAATATCAGAGCCAAGATCACATGGAACGTGCATCAAAGAGCGTATTAGTCAGACTCAAATTACTCGATTTCTCTAATGACTACAAACCTTTTAAGTGAAATGTCTTGATGTGTGTTTATTTTGGGGGAAAGCAATATCTTGTTAATGATCTGAAAGGAGAAAGTGATGCATTTGGAATAAATAATGTGTTTCTGTGAAACCACTGCAGGGAAGAGTTGATGATGGGATCACGGGATGCACTGAAAAACATCTGGTGTAGAAACTATTTTGGTAACACTTTACTTAAAACCTTTATGTATGAGGCATTATAAAGGTATTCATAAAATACATTAATAATGCATTGCATCTTTTCATAAATAATTGTAGCCAAAGTTACAATGCATTATAATTTTTGCAGATTCCTTGTTACATCTGAGATGGGTTGTTTGTCATGTTTTAATGCATTATACTTTCTAAATGTAAATACATAAGTGTTATATTATAACTGTTTTTCATGAGACCACACAATGCATTATAAGGTGCATTACAATACTTTTATAATGCGTTATATATGAAGGCTTTAAGTAAAGTGTTACCACAATTTTCATGCAGAAATGCTAGTAGGTCTAAATGTCTCTAATTACAAAGAAACAGCAAGTAAAATGACGTTGAACTACACATGACATTTTAGAAAAACTGTAATAGTAAACCTGTAAAAGTAGAAAAACATGGGAATACTTTACAATACGGTTTATTTATTTATAATGAGACTATTGTAAAGTGTTACCAAAAACATAGTATTTTCTTGTAAAATGCAATCCAGTAATCTTTGTTTTATTTACAGCTTTGAAAAATCACATTTACAGTGTAGAAACAATAATGCAATAAATTCCTAATATTTGTGTTGGTTAGGTGAGTTTCTTTGTTGAACACAAAAGAAGATATTTTGGAAGAATGTCAGAATAACCAAACAGTAGATGGACCCCATTAACTTCCATAGTATGCCATAGGATATTTCACTAGCCATCTTTGTGGTTTGATTGTGGTGTTGTCTTCCTGTCACGGGTTGCAGCGACACGCACGCACACGCACACACACACACGCACACGCACGCACACACGCACGCACGCACGCACGCACACACACACACACACACTCTCTCTCTCTCATTCTTGTACACCTATCTTTATGAGGACATTCATTGACACAATGCAATCTCTAGCCGCTTACCCTAACCTTACCCATCACAACTAAGTGCCTAACCCAAACCCTTACCCTAAACCGACTCTTAACCTAATAATAACCTTATCCCTAAAACCAAGTCAGACCCTCAAACAGGCCTTTAAAGGGGTCTCAGAAAGTGAGGACCGGCAAAAATGTCCTCACTTTACTCTCTTTGTCCTCACTCCAATGGTCTAAAACTCAAACTGGTCCTCACAAAGATAGTTGTACAAGTACACACACACACACACACACACACACAACTGTGCATCAGCGCTGTAGACATCAAACTTTTTACTCTGAGCGAGACATTTAGCATTGACCTTGTCCACAAGCATCATCTGTAATGCATCTAAAATCGGCCTGTTTTATATGCTTCTGTTTTCCTTTTTTTTCTTGTTACAACCTTTCTCATCAACACCACTGAATGAGTTACATTAACTAATTATTAGCTGTTTCTGCAAGATCTGTTTTTGGTCTAATGTTGATTCCTGTTGTTTAGTTTAATGTTGATATGAACTGATGAATGATAAAGTATGTTATATTTGTGCTGTGATCTGTGGTTCCTCTCAGAGAGGTTGAGTCCACCGCTGGACATCCAGCTGGAGACGGTGAACTGCACTGCATTCAGTGTGCGGTGGAAGATGCCCCGCAGACACGTCAGCACTATCACTGGATACAAGGTACAAACCCGTCCATCGTAAACTGTAAAACTGCGGATTCAAGAACATATCGACCTGTTCATCATATGTCAGTGTTAGAGGGATAGTTCACCCAAAAATGGAAATTCTGTCATCATTTAACTCACCCTCATGTCGTTCCAAACCCGTAAGACTTTCGTTTATCTTCGGAAATCATTTTTGATGAAATCTGAGAGCTTTCTGTCCCTCCATTGACAGCTACGCAACTACCACTTTGATGCTTCAAAAAGTTCATAAAGAGATTGTGAAACTAATCCATATATATTGAGTGGTTTAGTCAAAATTTTCTGGAGATTGAATTTAGGCTTTTATTCACATATTTTATTCATTCACACACGAAGAGCTTTGGGACATACTCGTCATAATTTGTGTTTTAGTTATGTGCATTTAAACTTGTCACAGTTAAAATCCTCCACATTCAATTTAATTGAATATTCTACCGTATCGGAGAGAAATGTTGTGGCATGTTGATCTTGGTTTGCATAATGATGCATTTAAATTTTAATGACCAAACGTAACTTTATAAAAGTTCACAATGTTTTTTCAGATGAAATATTATGTGGATAATATATTTTCATCAGTTTAGATACTGATTATTAATCAGTCAAACCTCACAACCTTTAACGCTTGTTATTCATGTTTGTAGTTCTAATCGAATCCTCGTCTAACACGCAATGGGTTGTGGGTAATATTAGAGTGTGAACGGATCTGCACTCCGGATTCTAACCGGAAACCAAGATCATCCGGGTATCTTTGGGATACTCATTTCCCATGCTCATATCGGATAGTATGCGAATTGGGACACAGCTATTTTTATGGTTTTCATTTTTAGTTTTAATTAAATATAATATTCCCGGCTGGTATTTGAATGGTTCTTGAGTTAACAACTTTGTGAAGGCGGGACCAAAGCCATCATATTGAGTGTTATGATTTTTCTGTATGAGTCTCTGTTAACTTTTGTTAATGTTGTTATGGGATAAAGACTTGCTAAAACGCTAGGGTATCAGGTATTACAAGCCCTCGTGAAGACTCTCTTATTCTTCATATTTCTACACTGGTGCTGTATAGATGTCACTACAGGAATGATTTGAGAGCGATGGGTTCCAGATGAAAATATTAATGTAAATATTAAATTATTCTGTTGCCCAGGTGTTTTACACGGAGATGAGGAATAATCGTCCGACCAGCAATGCTGTTATCCTGGAAGTCCCGTTGAGTTTAGAAATGCTCACAACTGTATGTACAACCTCTTTATTAGTTGGAATAATACTACTTTATTTATGGTTACGATACATTTATGTATATATTTACCTATGTGTATATTTGTATATAGGTATTTGATGCATTATAAACAACATTTGTATATTTTTATATACTCTGTAAGTTTGTAGACATCAATGAATATCAGAAAGCACAAACATATACAATATATGTGCTTTCTATACTGATTTATATTTATATTATTAATATAAATATAATAATTAATACAATTAATATCAGAAAACATATATACGCATATATAACTATAAATCCAAGATAGATGGAAATACATTTATTTCTTCATTTATTTAGTTATCTGTGTATATAATGTTTTATTCATTGTTTAAATATATATATATATATATAAAATATATTTTTAATTATTTTATAATTATATATAATATATTTATATCTAACATTTAATTATAATTAAGATATATAAATTGCATTTTATTTATGATAATTTTTAAAACATTTATGATAATAAAAAATAAAATAAAAATTATAATAAATTCTGAATGATCAGATCATAGTAATTGTGAGGCTTCAGTATACCACAGTTGAAGTGAACAATTTGACTTGATGAATTTTGTCTTACAGGGTCAGTTTGATGGTCAAGCGAGCTTTGTGAGTAGATGTTCAGTATCTGCTTCTCTGTTAATGCCATATGGTGCTGTTGTGCATGGCAAGCTGTTCCCGTGTGTGTGTGTGTTCTGTTAGGATGTGGTGATCGGGAAGCTGAAGGTGGCCACGCAGTACCGTGTCAGTGTGGGTGCGTACGGCTGGGCAGGGGAGGGCAGACCCAGCATGCCCCGGGACATCAGCACTGGCTCTCACGGTGAGCAGACTAATCACCAAACATGCATTTTGATCAGCGTGAATTTAGCTAACAGAATGAATCAACTTTCATTATATTTTTCTCTTAAATTGTAGAAAAGTGCATGCCTCCTACACCTCCTACCCAGCCTAAAGTGGTCGCCGTGTCGGACACAGAACTGGCCCTGTCATGGCAACATGGAGAAAGTGAAGGAAGTGCACCTGTGCTATACTTCCTGGTGGCTTATATCAGGTGATGGATAGATGGATGGATAGATAGACGAACGTATGGATGGATGGATGGATGGATGGATGGATGGATGGATGGATGGATGGATGGATAGATGGATAGATAGATAGATAGATAGATAGATAGATAGATAGATAGATAGATAGATGGACTGACGGCCGGTGCGGATGGATGGATAGATAGATAGATAGATAGATAGATAGATAGATAGATAGATAGATAGATAGACATAGAGATGGATGGATGGATGGATGGACAGACGGCCAGTACGGATAGATAGATAGACATAGAGATGGATGGACAGATGGACAGACGGCTGGTGCGGATAACTAGATGGATGGATGGATGGATGGATGGATAGACAGACTGGCGGTGCAGATAGAAACAGAAAAGAAACAGAAAAACTCAAGATTTGTACAATAGCAGCTTTTTTATGTGAAAAACATTTTCAGTCGACTTCACGGACAAAATAAAATTCTATTAATCTTCTTTCAAAGAATGCATTCCCCGAAAGTCTTCTGTGCATCTATTTAAACTAGACTGACTGATGTTTCTGCGTGTGATCTTTACCCTGTCCAGATGACTCATGCAACTAATGCATTTCTGTGGTCGTTACTGTTCTAGAACACAACTAACCCATTCAGGCCAGTTCAACACACAGTCTGCATGACCACACACACATCAAACTCTGACCCGCAGGACACAACGGCCTGCTCTAATGTGTGTATGAGTTCCTGAGAACTGACCGACCGGTTCTTTATTATTACAATTCAGAAAAATAAATAAGTCATAAAAACTATGAAATAACACACTTAGAATTATGTAGTGACCCAAAATGTTGAATAAAAGAAACCTCTCTTATGGCGCTTTTCCACTGCATGGTACGGCTCGGTACGGTTCGACTCGGCACGGAACGGTTCGGCTCGCTTCGCTTTTCCACTGCGTGGTACGACTCGGCTCGGTACGGCACGGTTCGGTTCGCTTTAGCTCGGTTGCTTTTCCACTGCAGTTAGTACCGCTTCAAAGTGGGTGTGACTGATCGTTATAGTTGCCGTCTCTACTGCCATGACATCATCATATTAAATGCGAATTTTTCATTCCGTGTTTCCCCATCCACTCCTCGGCAACCAACGAGAGGAACGTCTGCACCTCGTCCACTGACCACGATTCATTTCTTTTTTGTAAGTTTATACTCTCTTTTTTTTTTAAGCAAATACTTTTAAAACAGGCGCTACAGCGTTGGCTGTTGTCTACTGGCTATTTAAATCTAGCGGGTTTAGTGTCTCGTGTCGTAAATACAATGACGCTGGTAGTGATGATTCTGTCTGACCAATCAGTGATCTGCAGTGTTTTCACGTCACATTTTAGTATCGGTATATGAAAAAATAATACAAAAATGAATTTGATTAAAAATGAATCATATTTATTTTATCAAGTCGTTTATTTCTTTCTTTCTTTTCCTATTATCACATTTATTTATCTATTTATCACATTTATTTATCTATTTATCACATTTATTTATCTATTTATCTATTTATTTATTTATCTATTAATTTTTAATTTCTGCAGGTTTGGTCCTCCATATCGGTCCGGTACGCTTGGAACCTCAACAGAGGTGGTACCATTTAAAGCGAGCCGAAGCGAGCCGTACCGTACCATGCAGTGGAAATGCGTCATAAGTGAGCCGTACTGAACCGAGCCGTATCGTACCATGCAGTGGAAAAGCGCCAAAGCGTGCCGTACCGAACCGAACCGTACCGTACCGTACCATACAGTGGAAAAGCGCCATTATATTTGAGCCGCTGCTTTGTCTAAATTCCAGCTCTGGTCATTAAAGGGATAGTTCACACAAAAATGAAAATTCTGTCATCATTTACTCAAGTTGTTCCAAACCCGTATGAGTTTCTTTCTTCTGTTGAACATATTTTGAGGAATGTCGGTAATCAAACAGTTCCTACCATTGACTTCCATAGTAGGAAAAAATATACTATGGAAGTTAATGGCTACCGTCAACTGTTTGATTACCGACATTCTTCAAAATATTTTCTTTTGTGTTCAGCAGAAGAAAGAAACTCATACGGGTTTGGAACAACTTGAGTAAATGATGACAGAATTTTCATGTTTGTGTGAACTATCCCTTTAGAGGCATTCATCAACTTCATGAGGTGCATCCTTGGATGCTTCTTAAAAAAATCATGAACTTGTGACGCAGCAGAAGTACCTAAAAATGTATACTGATTTATATTTATTATTAATAATATAAGTATAATTATTAAAATTAATATCAGAAAACATTATATATACACACATAACTTTTTTTTATCACTTTTTTTCTTAAATGAAAATAACCGTTTTTAAAGACATTAATACATTTGTTGACATGATTCATATTTATTCTTATTTATATTATATTTATGAACAAATTTCAAGCATTTTAACATACACCATTATATACTATTTGTATATAATACAAATTAACATAAGCTTTCAACATGGAACATAAGCTTTTCAATGGCATACATCCATAGTGATCCATTTAACAGTGTGTCAGTGTGAGAATGTGTCGAGTTAAAATTTGTTAAACCTTTAAAAATGTTTCTCTGTTCTGTTTCATTGCACTCTGTACACATGTTTCATACTGCAAGGACATGTGTTCATTTTTTTGGTCACATTATTTTTTTGAGTAGTAGATTGATGCATTATATGTACAGATTATGTACAGATTATTTTAAAATCATGAAAAAAAAAAAAAAAATGCAATACTAAATATATTCAGTGGAGCGTGTCCAGGCGTCCACATATGTGCATTTGGGTTTGAAATCGGCATGTTTTTAATACTCATTGATAATTATGCAGCATGATTCAATAGAACAGTGGCCTCCAGCAGATTAGGAGAGACCCCCCACCAGAGACTGTCTGATTCTCAGATTAACAACCTTTCACATAATCTGGGTAATATAGCAGAAGTGGAAGTTGTCATGGTTTGATAAACTTCTATAGTGGTGCACGGAAACTACAACAAATGTCATTTTTTGCTTTCCCATTTATCTTAATAACATCAAAAAATATAGGAAAAAGCATTGAGAGATTGATTACATTGTTTAAAAGAGTTGTGCATTTACATTTATGCATTTGGCAGACGCTTTTATCCAAAGCGACTTACATTGCATTTCATATTAGAAACCTTTACGCAGCAGCGGTAACCATTTTTCTGAAATTTAATGCCAAGGTAAGAAAGTAAAGCATTATAAATGTACTTTTTTTTTAAAGGTAGATGTTAATTAATATGGAAATGCTTCATCACAGTCTTTGAAAAGGGCCCAAATCAACGTCCTTGCAAAACCCTAGCATCATCATTGCGAATTTTGCACAAGCAACTCTCACAGTTTCTTCAGATAATATTAAGAGTTATAGAGTATCTAATAAGTTTTAGAGTAAAAATCTTACAGAATACAACTGTTCTCTAATTCTCTGCATGATCAAGGAAAGCAGGACGACGGTTTGGTAATGTGTGTGTGTGTGTGTGTGTGTGTGTGTGTTGCAGGCCGGAGATGGACACTGAGTGGACGTACATCAGAGAGCCAGTAGAGTCGAACTCTATGGTGCTCAAGGGTCTGATCCCTGACACGGAGTACCAGTTTGTCATCAGAGCCGTAAACGCACATGGGATCAGTCCTCCCAGTTCCATTAATAACCCTGTGCGCACACTCTGTAAGTTACAGCGCTCGACATGACCGTAAGGTTGCTGGTGCGCACCGTAGTCAATGTGCCCTTGATTTGTCCCTATAATATGTTTACAGTGGATAAAAGGGTCTAAATGACTACTTATGTGTGGTTTGCATATTACATAGTGTACGAGTTTGGATGCTCCTCACAGATTTAAGGAGTTTTTTTTTTTTTTTTTTTTTTTGCATGCTGGCTGGAAAGACCAGACTAATTAAATTAAGCATCTTAAAGCTTGCTCATTTTGGGGAAGACCCTCCTCAATGTCACACAAACACACTTGGAGGAGGCTTACAGCTAGTTACCCGCCCCCAACCCTCCAGCAGACAGATTAAGAGCATAGACCCCCACACACACACATTTACAGTCCAATCACATCAGATCACAGCAACTCATTCAGCAGAGCTTCGTCATAGTTCGGTTGGCGTCGGATTCCAACCAATTGGATTCACTCAAAAACAACTGGATTAAGAGCACCTCACATGTAACTTTAAGGGTTGTGCGACATTCATAACTGAATTGGGCATGCCTTTTAACTCTTTCCCTTTTCCTTCATCTCCAGGCGCGTTCATATGTAAATTGCGCAAGCTTATTTAATCCATTAGATTGAAAGATCTGAAAAAACCCATTTACCCACCCATAGACTCTCCCCTCAAAGAAATCAGGACAGAATTGTGTGAAAGTGGACAAAAGAGACGGATTAAAACACCAGGTGTAAACGGGAATGTGTCTCTGTCATCTACTTCTGATCCGATCGACCAAAACGCATCTTAATACCAGGTGTAAACAGGGCCTTTGATATCCCTCTCCCCCTTTTTCAGTGGAAGTCTATGGGGTGGTTACTCATGGGCTGTAACTGGTTGCCAGATATGATGTCACAGAGTCCTGTCCAATATTAAGTCTGTGGGATTTTCTGTCAGATTTTTCACCCGTTGTTCAAACATCGTACGCCCAATCGCTTTAAAAGTCATAGCACACCTCTCCGCAATAAGGCACACAACACCTCATTCATGGGTCTACGGCAAATGTGGCAAGACGAGTTACGCACTGAAGTTTTTACAGAATCTTTTATGATAATAAGCAAGTGAAATAGTAATAGTGATGCTTCACAAGCCCGACTAACAAATCAGAATTGTGTGCAACATGAACAAGACTTAGAAACCTTCTGTTTCTGAAAGTCAGATGTGTCCTGTGCATGAAATCATGATGATTTTTCCCCCCTGCTAAATGTATTTATGAGGTCAAATGACAGAAGTTTACGATCCCTTGCTTTAAAAACAGGTTCAATGGATGTAGGCAGTGGAGACTCTGACGTCTACATCTCAAACTCTGACAGGAAAGATGAGGACGGGTTTGAAATCGATGACTCAGATTATGACGTCTTCGTTGAGGAGGTGAGCGATCTTTAGTGATTTTAATGGGGTCATTAATTTAGAAATCAAATTTACATTGATATCTTGACATGTTAGAGGTCACTGTACAATAAAACATCACGCAAGTTTCAGAATTCAAAACTTCCTCATTAGTCCAAAAACAGCTTTTATTGAAACCAAAGTTTTAGATTTCGTCACATTAAACCTCTGCAGAAGAAAATCAACGCCTACTTCTACATCATTGCGTCTTTGGCCCCGCCCACTGGCACATTCGTTAGATGAGAAGGAGAGAAGAGAGGATCAGGATCACTGGACTAAAAATAACATTACCTTCCAAAGGATCCTAATGCTAGGAATGGGGGAATGTCCCAGTAGAGCATTATTAGTTTGTTCTGTACATTTCACTGTGGATTATTTGGGTAAATCAGTCGCAATTTCGGCGCAGGCTTTGCAAACAGACTTTTACTATAAGATACTGACAGTAATGACACAACATGTAAGTAACTGTGTTAATTCTAATGCCTGATCTGTGACCAGTGATTTCTGATATATAATGATTCATGTACAGTCAGACGTTCGTTGTCTCAAAATCGTTTATTGCTGTTTATGCATTTGTAAATCAAGCCAGTGACTAAACTGTCAACTTCACATTGTTTCTCTTAGTAGCATGAAAATAATGTTATTTAAATTGTGATTAAGTTATATAGGCCTACAGAAAGCAATCAAAGAACGCTCCCTTTATAATCACTGGAGCTGTCAATCACAGCGCAAGTTTATTAGTGACTGAGTTCTAGACTCTCGCCAAAACTCCCGTTATAATCAAAGACGCTGTCTACACTGCACAATGAATCTCTTATTTACATCATGTTTGCACTGTTAGTTACGATGAAAGCATTCATGAGAGTGCAATAATCGACGAGATCACTGCATTTATATGCTAAATAGATATTCGAGAGAGTTTCATGTGTAATACTTATTTCATATGCAAATATGTTAGCCAATCACAGCGGTGGGCGTTTACACTGAAGTCTCCCAACAGACACGCCCCTTCAATGAGGGTTAGGGTAGAAAATGGCCTTTTATTTCTAAATTATGACCTTTTTTGATATTAAAATCATACCAACTTAAGTGCACCTCAGGAAACATTATAAAATAATACAAAAATGCAGTTCATGACCCCTTTAAAGAATTCTAAAACACATTAGAAGAGGCAAAACTCAGAAAATGTAATACATTTTTTCTATAAATACAACTGTATACACAATAGATAACATCTTTTCACTCAGAGTGTGCTGTTATTAATCTTTCTGGCATTCATCTATCTGTTTTTTGCAGATTAAGTTTCCTAACAGTAAAAAAGGCGGCAGGCGGTCTCAGCTACGCTCCCGCGTCGGGACACCCGGTAACGGAAATGTTATTTTTAGGATGCGTACACCTGCTTCCCAAAATATCACATCAACAACAACTATAACCATGACAACGGTCGCTAGCTCCGCCCCCAGGACAACCACCACACCCATTATACTGACAGGCGCCGGTCCTACTACGCCTCCTCCTGCGGTGCCATCTCCCAGTCCGTCAATGACACCGTGGAAAGGGGAAAGAGCCCGGGTCTACGACGTGTCATGTGACGAGACGGTCTGCCCTCCTGACAGCTTCTGCATCAACGATTACGATACCGGCGGCTCTCGATGTCACTGCAACCTCGGTCGCCAGGGGGACCTCTGCTCAGAAGGTTAGTTCTGTCTGTTTCAGAGTGAATATGTTCAGTACATATTTGATTATATAGTTTTGTTAGATTACTAACACGATTTCACTGTGGGCGGGGCTTCACAACACAAAATTGAGCTGTAAGGGATTTTACAGTTTTGCTAACTTAGACTTGATGAAAATTTCTCATCATTTACTCACCCTCAAAACAGAAAAATCCAATTCAAAATATTTCAAAAGAAACTATAATAGTATATCAGTGATACTAAAATAACAGCTGTAACAATTTAGTCCCTGTTTTGGAACATTGGGTTAAAAAGTGAATTACGCATATATTTTAAATTCTAATTAAATTCCAGAATTTGAATTGAGGTAGAAAACATGATGCAGAATTGCAATTTGATATTGAATTTAAAGAAGAAGAACTGAGATTAATTTTTAAATAAATATTCAAATTTCAAAGATATTCAAAGAAATTTATAGCCATGTAATGTCCAGTGCCACCTATAGAAATTTAGCATTTAGTTGCATGTGTGTGTGTGTGTGTGTGTGTGTGTGTGTGTGTATATATATATATATATATATATATATATATATATATATATATATATATACTGTATATATGAAGACTTAAGATGCAAAAGCCTCTAAGTCCGTTTTAAGTTTTTCTTTAATATTAACATTTTTATCAGGCTCCTACGTATAGATTTCTACCTAAGTATTTATCTACCATTTCTGAATGGGCTGAGGCTGGGATCTAGTGAGTTTGAAGTGAAAGTATTTGATGAACGTATACTATGTGCGAAGAGCATTCACTCAATATTATTTTCTAATTTTTGACATAGGTGGCTTTTAGAGGCTTTTGCATTATTAGTTTGTTCTGTACATTTCACTGTGGATTATTTGGGTAAATCAGTCGCAATTTCGGCGCAGGCTTTGCAAACAGACTTTTACTGTAAGATATGGACCCGACAGTAATGACACAACATGTAAGCAACTGTGTTAATTCTAATGCCTGATCTGTGACCAGTGATTTCTGATATATAATGATTCATGTACAGTCAGACGTTCTTTGTCTCAAAATCGTTTATTGTTGTTTATGCATTAGTAAATCAAGCCAGTGACTAAACTGTCAACTTCACATTGTTTCTCTTAGTAGCATGAAAATAATGTTATATTTAAAATAATTTGTTATATTTATATATTTCATTATATGTTATATATTTCATCATATTTATTAATTAACTTTTGTCGACCAGGTTGGAACAGCGTTATTTTAGTATTTATATACAACTCTTGTGTTATTAATATTTTGAATAGCTTTTATTTGTATATTTTCAGTTTTTCATTTTAGTTTAAGGTTTAGTGATTTAGTTTGGGCTTTTGTCATTTTCATTATTATTATTTTTTGTTAAATATTTCTATTTAGCCTTCATTTGTTTTGTTTTGTTGTAGTAACCCTCATCTTCTTCCAAAACAGTTTGTTTCTTTATCCTATGTAATATAAAAGAAGATATTTTGAGAAATCTTTTATTTTTTTTAATTTTTTTTTATATTACTGAAGTCAATGGGCTCCAAAATTGTTTGGTTAAATGTCCAATAAAATATTCTTCAAGATATCTTGACTTTTGAAAGTCAAACAGGTTTAGAATGACTTGAGGGTGAATAAATTATAAGTTTTTTCATTTTTGGGTGAACTATCCCTTTAAATGGTGTGAATTTAAATTGAATTAGACCACGTCCTCGCACCAACACCCTGCCCTCTAAGGACATGTCTGCAAACCTACAACATTAATCATGCAGACAGAGGGTGCTTCTCATTTCTTATCTGCGCATCCTGGTTTCCTTTCTTCTCTTTCCTCGCGTCTTAGCTTGCGAGGGAAGGATACACCTGTGTATCCCGCTCATGACTCCTCAGGAAGCTTCCTCGTTTCTCGTGGTGCAGTTAGAGAATTGAGATGTCCTTCAAGATGGCCTAGTACAATTGGTTTCCGGGTCACAGGCTAGAGGACGTAGGAGTGAGGAAACGAGGAAGCATCAATTTGAGTATTGAGAAGCAGCCTGTGTTTTGCTGACTGGCTAAAAAAAGTGTGAACTGTGTCTAGTGTTGCCAAGTCTGCAGTTTTCCTGTGGAATTGGGCTACTTTTTTTAATGTTTGTTTTTCGTCCGTGGGTTGAAACAACCCCAAACTAACCAACACATTTCTCCAAAAGTTTGATTAAATAAGATCTAAAGCATTAGAAGTCTATTAAACGCTCTCTCAGATGCTTGAAGAATTTGTCTCTTTTCCTTTTTCATTTGATTGTTTCCTCCTCCTGTCTCTCTCTTGTCTTCTCTGAGGTCTGTTGGGAGTGTGTAATCTTTGAGAATGGAGGTTTGCATGTGCTGTTGTATTTTCCCCTGGGATTTCTCTTTCTGTCTAACCCTTTCAGAGCGAGCTCAATAACATTTTTAAAACAAGTTGACTCCACAGACTAGATATTGCTTCATTGTTCTAAATCTCTCACAGTATTGCATACCAGTTTCAATATGTTTAAATGCAATATATACGAGTTTTCATTTCTTGAAACCTCACTATTCTAGTGAGCTGAACTAATTTTGAGTGTCAAAAGTAACATCATCTTGGGTAATAAAAGCCTAGACATATATATATATATATATAACACATATTCCTTCAGCCTCTAGGGGGAGCGCTTATGCTTTCCATTAGTTCCAAACTAACACTATGGAGCCCTGACATGACATGTGGACAAAAAATATGTATATCGTGGTCACAAATTAACAATTTGTTTCCTTGACTTATTAATATGTCAGCACATTTTACTAATTCGTTCTCTATAGTTTTAAGTGAATCGTGGCCACGTTGTAATAATTTGTTCTAGTTTTAGTTATATCAAAACGAGGAAATGAATTAGTTCAACTTGGTCACAATTTACTAAAATGAGGGAAAGAATTCATGGGAACAAATTCTTCATATATGCATATACACACACACACACACACACACATTTTGTTGTAGTCTGTCTCTCTTTTAGTCCATATTCGGAGAAAGATGGTCGATTTTTTAATATTTACATCTGGTAAAAGTGTATTTTCTGACCCTTTATTTGTAGCACTAGCAAAAGTTTGGCTGGAGTCAGTTTTTTTTTTTTTTTTAAAGAAATGATTTTTTTTCAGCAAGGGTACATTTAATTGATCAAAAGTAAAGACATGTACAATTTTACAAAATACATTTAAAATAATTGCTGTTCTTTTGAACTTTCTATTCATCAAAGAATAATGAAAAAAAAAGATTTGTGCAAAAAAAAAACTTTTCTACAAAAATATTAAGCAGCATGACAGGTTTCAACATTGGTAATAATAATAAATGTTTCTTGAGCAGCAAATCATCATATTAGAATGATTTCTGAAGGATCATGTGACACTGAAGACTGGAGTAATGATGCTGAAAATTTAATATACTTAAATACAAAACAGTCATCTAAATTTGAATAATATTTCACAGTATTACCGACCCCAAACTTTTGAACAGTAGTTTAGATGACCTTCAGTTTTGGTTTATTAGTGTTTGTGCTAAGGGTCATGTTGCAGCTCTGTGAATGTGACTGCACATCAACATGGCAGTAATGAACTATGGGATTTGTGCCCAAGAGATGAAACGCTCTGCAACCCCAACTCCGTCACAGAAGAAGATACCGGGCCAGAAAGCTTCTCCAAATGGACTGAAAGAAATCATTTTCCATGACCTTCCAGTCACAGTGTTTGGCTCTATAGACTCCCAAGTAATGTAACACAGTATATGGAGGGTGTGTATATGCAAAAATATTTCAAAACTAATGTAACCACATATCTGTGTTCTGCAGGTCTGATGGTAAATTTCCCGAAGTTCTATGGCTATTCTCACATGACGTTTGAACCCCTTAAAAACTCGTACCAGAGCTTCCAGATCAGCCTGGAGTTTAAGGTATAATCACACACAAAGGCAGACTTTGAAGCGTTTGAGAGGTTAATGAGACCGGACTCTTATGAATCACTGCTTTGACCTCTCAGGCAGAGGCTGAGGATGGACTGCTGTTGTATTGTGGAGAGAATGAACATGGTCGAGGAGATTTCACCTCTCTGGCCCTCGTACGGCGGAAACTACACTACAGGTATCTCCAGTTTAATTTGAGTCTTAATTATGGTTCTTGCAAACACTTTTATCTCCACAATATTTCTGATGTTACTTTTCAGTTCATGTAGATTTCACCCAAGCTTTGTTTTGTAGCTGTTTAGCACCTTAGATGTGCTCTGTATTTGATATAACTGTATTTCATACTTTAAAAAAGTAAGATTATACTTTGAAAAGACCTTATTAACTATTACAATACATATTCACACTCATATTAATATTTGCATACTGGATTGTGAATGTTTGTTTGTTGTTCTGACACTATTTGCTTATATTGAATCATGATTGTTCTTTCCACTTATATCTATACATCTATTAATATTAAGCTAAAACTAAATTTTTTTACATAAAATATATATTTTTTGCTTCCTTGCAAGTGCAAATTACACTTCTGCTATTGAGTCTTGATTCATTTCTTAATTTTTTTTTATTCTCTGAATTTACATTGATTATTAGTAAATGATCTTGACTATCATGTGCGCAGGTTTAACTGCGGTACGGGGGCGGCGCAGATCGTGAGTGACAGCTCCATTGTGATTGGTCGGTGGCACACTGTCACAATATTTAGAGACGGCATGAATGGCTGGCTACGATTAGATAACGACACACCGGTATCAGGCCGTTCTCAGGTACGCATGCCTTAATACACAAACACAGCATACTGTGATATTCACACGTACACAGTTGGTTTTGTGTTATACACTGCATTGACCAATCAGCATCCAGGGGCTGGTTGCTAATCTTACAAGTTAGACATAAAAAAATAAGACTGTTCAACCTTTTAAAAAATCAGTTACATAAAAACGTAGACTGGCCTAATTTGATGCCAAAAAGTAAGACTGGTTGCCCCTTGACTAACTGCTAGTGGGTCATACAAGACCTTAAAAGATTAGTTCACTTTCAAAAAAAGTTTTGCTGATAATTTACTCACCCCGATGTTATCCAAGATATCCATATCTTTCTTTCTTCAGTCGAAAAGAATTTAAGGTTTTTGAGGAAAACATTCCAGGATTTTTCTTCATATAATGGACTTCAATGGCAGCCAATGGTTTGAAGGTTCAAATGTCCGTCTTGATGCAGCTTCAAAGTCTCGACACGATCCCAGTCGAGAAATAAGGGTCTTATCTAGAGAAGAGATCGGTCATTTTCAAAAAAAAACAAAAAAAAAACGTTTTAACCACAAATGCTCATCGTGTGCCATCTCTGAGATGTGCCACGCATTGCGTCATCACGTTGGAAAGGTCACGCGTCACGTCATCTATCTAAGTTATTCGTCTGTGTACTCCGGTTCAAAAAGGAAGGGAAGGGTGAAAAATTCCATCTTATTTTCTCCTCCAACTTCAAAATTGTCCGACATCTTTGTTTCAATTTATTATTATTATTATTTTAATTTTTTTCGTGACCTTTCCAACGTGATGACGCAATGCGTGGCACATCTCAGAGATGGTACATGATGGGCATTTGTGGTTTAAAAAGTATATATATATATTATTTTTTTTAGAAAATGACCGATCATTTCGCTAGATAAGACCCTTATTTCTCGACTGGGATCGTGTCGAGGCTTTGAAGCTGCATCGAGACGGACATTTCAACCTTCAAACCGTTGGTTGCCATTGAAGTCCATTATATGGAGAAAAATCCTGGAATGTTTTCCTCAAAAACCTTCATTTATTTTCGACTGAAGAAAGAAAGACAAAAGAAAAACTTTTTTGAAAGTGAACTAATCCTTTAGATGCTGTCTTAACAAAATGGCTGTGTTTATGCAACTCGCCCCAGGACTATAAAATGTATCTAACAACCTCTTTTCTTTGTCTCTCTCTCTCTCTCTCTCTCTCTCTCTCTCTCTCTCTCTCTCTCTCTCTCTCTCTCTCTCTCTCTCAGGGTCAGTACACTAAAATAACATTCCGCACGCCTTTGTTTTTGGGTGGAGCTCCGAATGGTTATTGGCTGGTGAGGGCGGTGGGGACCAATCGTGGGTTTCAGGGCTGCATGCAGAGTCTGACGGTCAACAGTAAAGCCACTGACATCCGACCCTGGCCTAAAGGAAATGCACTGAGCGGAGCAGACATTGGTTAGTTTGAGAACAACTATAAGTTTCTTCTTTTTCTCAAATGTTTTGTTTAAAGTATGCTTGTTTATTTTTCTTTGGAATAAATATCACTTGCTTTGCTATTTTGAGTTGATGAAAAGCTATCAATTAAATCATTAATGTAAAATGAAAATACATCATTTTAAAAATAATAGCAAATAAAAAAAATAAACACTTAAAAAGATTTTATCTGTTTACCATCTTAAAATCTCATCTCAGGAGGTACAAGTAAATATTTTACACTAACATTCGAAAGTTTGTGGTCGGTAAGATAAAAATAAAAATTATAATAATACGTTTATTCAGCAAGGATGCATTTAATTAATCAAAAGTGACAAGAATGCATCACTGGAATAAATTACATTTTAAAATATATCTAAAGTTATTTTAAATTGTAATAATAATTCACTACAATAATGTTTTTACTGTATTTTTGATCAAATAAACACACCCTTGCTAAGACTTTTATTATTATTAAAATTATAAAAAATGACTGACCCTAAACTAATCAGTAGTGTATTGATCTAATGCAATGATATATAGACATGTTTAAATGTCCACATACTTTTGCCATCGGCACTGATCCTCAACAAACTCGTATCCATACCAGCGTGATGACTCTGATTTCCAACCAGATGGAACCGGATAATATTCTGAATGTTCTGATCCAATCTGACTTCTGACCTGTAACGCTGCCTGAATCATAATCATACACTGTTCGCTCGTTGGCCAGAGGAGAACTGAGTGACTAAGCCTGGGTTCTCCAAAGGTTTTTTTCTCCATTCTGTCACCTGATGGAGTTTTGGTTCCTTGCCACTGTTGCCTTGGCTTCTGGCTTGCTTAGTTTGAGGACACTTAATTTTCAATATTATTGATCTGCCTTACTCGTCTGCGACGATGACGCAAGTTTCTTCTAAAAACAAACTTTGTTGTATTATTTTCGTGTTATCACTGTGAAGCTGCTTTGATACAATCTGTATTGTAAAAAGCGCTATATAAATATAGGTGACTTGACTTGACTTTTAGGGATCACTGTATGTGTGTTCAAAGCATCTTCTTCTCTTCTTCTCTTCTGTGTGTTTCAGGCGAGTGCAGCAACAGTGTGTGTGAGAAGGTCACCTGTGCTAATGGAGGAATCTGCTTTGCCAACCGAGCGGATGGCTTCATCTGCCTGTGCCCTCTGGGCTATAAGGGCTTCCTCTGTGAGGAGAGTGAGTCACCCTCACACACACACACACACACACACACACACACACACACACACACATACACTCACACACACACGCACGCGCACGCGCACACGCACACGCACACACACACACACACACACACACACACACACACACACACCTGCTTTGTGGCAGTAACAAGCACCACTCACATTTACAATTTCTATATACTAAGTCAAGTCAAGTGGTTTTTAATGTCTCTTCCCTCCTGTGTGCTGGGGAATCCTTGTGAAAAAAGTTACACATTTCTGCATACTTTTAAAAAGAGTACTTATTACGGAAATAATATATTTTTGAAAGAATATACTTAAATGCGAACCTAATGTTATAGTATTGGACACTTAATTGCATGCTATTTATAATTAAATGAAAATGTATTATAGCTTAAATTTATATTAAATGCAGTTATCTAAACTTCAGAGTGCATTTTTGACTCACTTAAGTACATCTTTACGTAATTTCATAATTACTTCTGTTGTCTTTGAAATATGGTTAGTGTTCTGCCAAATGTACTGACAAGCATTTATGGTAACTAAAATATACTAGGGCTGTCCCCGACTATGGATTTTCATAGTCGAATCAGAATCGTCATGTCTTGCCTATAGTCGACTAATAGTCGAATCATGTGTATGGGGGTGGGGCTGGGGGCGGGGCTTTAACGTTTCAAAGCCTACAGCACAACATCGATGCACCGAAAAAATAAACAATTAATTTACTAAATTAAATTAGAACAGAATATACCTTTCTAATAAATAAAAATACAAAACGAAATAAATCAGAATCAAGTCACAGGATGAGGAGCAAATGTGTGCAAAATGCCTAAAGTGCAGGGGAACATATATTCAAAACACAAGCCACAAATAGTTAGATTAGATAACCCTGACAGATTAATAAATACAATTAAAATAAAGAAATTATTAAAATAACGATAGTAGCCAGAATTTTCAACTTTGTCTTTTTAACTGCAGAAACAACAATAAATGCTAAACTGTAGAGGCAGTCTTTTTAGCTAAAAATGTTCACAGCATCCAAAAATAAAATTAGAACCGGCTGAAAAGTTTTTAAATCACTTGTACCTGATCGAGAGAACAAATCCTGAAAGTCTTTCACTCCGTCTGTGTCCGTTTGAGTCTTTTCAAATTGTGCGCGTGGATAAAATACATTCTAACGTGAAACCCAGTCTATGCGTGAAACATGTTAACGTTGGCCGGCAGAAGTGCGATCATGGTTTTCCTGATGCTAAATCCAGCCTTGGAGAATATCCTTTCTAATCGTGTACATCCACACTTTAGATTTTCTTATCCCAGACATTGTTAAAGATTTAAATCCTTGCCGCGAAGACGCTCCTCTGTCGGTCACGGATTGAAAGTGAAACTTAAATCTGTCACGGGGTGTTTGGATTTATTCACGCACGTTAAAAAATATTTATTAAAAGCTTCTTTCTTTGCACATTTTTATATAGGCCTACAGCATTATCATAATAGGCTGAATATGAACGTATTTACATAAAAGCTAGTTCTATGTGAAATCAGACATTGAGCGCCCTCATATAGCCAAAGTGGCATGATCCTCGTTTCATAACGAAGATTCGACCGTGAGATCGGTAGTCGAATCAGGCTCCTCCTATCGAAGCATCGAATCTTCGACTATTCGGGGTCACCCCTAAAATATACTAATGTAATTTCTATTGAAACATGTATGTCATGCATTTAAATATATTTGCAATTTTACATATGCAATGATGAAGTTGCAATTCAAAATATATTTACTTTAAATGTAATATCAAAAAACACTAAAGTTAAAAGTATAATGTGATTTCATGTAATATTCTTCTTTTTTGAAATCCTGTTTTCGTGGGTTTTATGAGCTGGAAGCCCAAATTATGTACAAATAAACAACTAAATACTTGAAATCGTTTAAGTTGTGGGCCCTGAATCTATAATCTATGGAAGTTTAACGTTTTGAATGGAATTATGGAAATAAATAAACTTTTCCATGATATTCAAATTTTTTGGAAAGGGTCTGTATATATGACATACAGTGACATACAGTTCACATTCAGAAACCATGACAGATGCAGTAGCAATAATAATAAATACAGTTGTAACTGCACAGAATAATAAACTTATTTACGTAGACAATAAATACAGAAAAATCTGCATATTAACAAATGGGGAAGTAATTACAATGTCAGGTTTCAAAATAAATTTTGCAATATTATAAATATTGTCTATCAGAAATGTCAGATCATAAATATCAACTGCAAATGCCATTTTTATCCACCAATTGCGACCAATCACACTGGCTGTGTCGGAAATCACATACTCTCTTGAGTAGGTACTTATTTTGAATAAGTAATTACTTCACGACCGCTAAAAAAATATGTTTTTTTAGTATGAAGGTGTGTAGTATGAATGTAATCTGGACGTACTACATCCGCCATGTTGTCATGGTCATGTGACCTACCAGCGTCAGTTACGTCACTTCACTGCCATTCACAAATCCTCTCCCGTGGCCTCATGGGACAGTAAAGTGTCCATCATATACACACTTCAGAATCTCACTGGAAGTAGAAGGTCATCGGGGTACTTTTTGCCGACTCTTTTATGAGTATTGTGAATTCAGACTACCTTTGTCACATACTGTTTTTCACCTACTATATAGTATGGAAGTATGTGATTTTGGATGCAGCCACTGACCTTACTTCATATTTCTCAATGGTTCCAGGTTTCCTGTTGTCTCTACCCCAGTTTAACGAGAGCATGTTCTCGTACGCCAGCGCCCCCTGGCCTCAGCCCTCCCACAACTACCTGTCCTTCATGGAGTTTGAGGTGACCTTCCAGCCGACCAATCCCGACGGCACGCTCCTCTACACGGATGATGCCGCCAGCCGGGATTTCCTGTCAGTCAGTCTGGTGGGCGGATATGTGGAGTTTCGCTTCGACTGCGGCTCGGGAGTCAGTGTTATCAGGTCCAGTATACAGTGGAAATGCTAAACATTTGAGTCCTTTTTCTGTTTTAGTAGATGACAGTGAATCCACAGGTGTCAAATATTGTGTAGGACCAGAAACTATATTTTTGCTTCTGTTGACAGGAGTGAAGAGGCCGTCACTTTGGATGTGTGGCATGAGTTGCGTGTGTCTCGAACAGCAAAAAATGGCATTCTACAGGTAGACAACCAGAGACCGGTGGAAGGCATGGCAGAGGTGAAGAGATTTTTATACTATTTTTAATCATATACACTAGCGTTTAAAAGTTTGGTGTTGGTACGTTTACATTTTTTTGGATACAAGTCTCTTTTGTTACCAAAGCAGCATTTATTTGATCAAAAATACAGTAACATTGTACAGTAATATTGTGAAATATTATCACAATTTGAAATAACTTTTTTCTATTGTAATATATTGTAAAATGTAATTTATTCCTGTGATCAAAGATGCATTTTCAGCATCATTACTCACATGATCCTTCAGAAATCATTCTAATATGATGATTTGCTGCTCAAGAAACATTTCTGATTATTAGCAATGTTGAAAACAGTTGTTTTTTTATTTTATATATTTTTTTTTTTTTGTTGATATTTTTTAGAAACTGTTATAAAAAAAATCCACAGGATTCTTTGATGAATAGAAAGTTCAAAAGAACAGCATTTATTTGAAATAGAAATCTTTTGTAACATGTCACTTTTGATCAATTGAACGTGTCCTTGCTCTAATTTAAAAACAATCTTACTTAACTTTTTGGTAGTGTATTTAGATTAAAAATGAATATATTCATATACCTTTACACATTTAGTTCCAATATA
Organism: Leuciscus leuciscus; assembly: GCF_965113295.1. Classification (NCBI taxonomy): domain Eukaryota; kingdom Metazoa; phylum Chordata; class Actinopteri; order Cypriniformes; family Leuciscidae; genus Leuciscus; species Leuciscus leuciscus. Next base: position 48,074,186 of record NC_138729.1, read on the forward strand.
CACATTTCGAACTGGACAATATTTGTATACATTTTTGTATATTATTTTATGTATTGCTTTAATGACAGACTGAAAACCTTTTAACACTTGTCATGTTGTGTGTGCTATTGTGCATCAGATAATGACAACAAAATCTATTCTATCAGAAATAAATGTATAATACAAGGGATCTGAATGCTTTCTTTGGTTATTTTGTATGTATATATTGTAATAATAATCTTTCTCTCTCTTCTCTTTCTCAGGGTGCATTTACACAGATAAAGTGTAGTTCTCCTCTGTATATTGGAGGAGTTCCTAATTATGATATTACTAAGACGAGCGCTGGCGTCCTGAGACCCTTCAGTGGAACGGTTCAGAAGGTACTAGTTTAGACAGTAGATACTGGTTAAAGATACTACAAACACCCAAAGCCCCCTGACATAAACATTCATCAACTCACACATCAGTTGTGGTAACCAGCAGCTCAAGCATGTTTGTTTGACGTGTGACAACCAATGAGGTTAATTCTCGTGTTACGCATCATGTTTGAGCTTCAGCAAGAACCAATGAGGTTTGTTCTTGTACGTCAAGCAAGTGCTGTTAAGCTTCTTTTCATGGTTGCTGATCAATGTTTATATGTGAACAAAAGCCTAAATTCAATCTGTTCAGCATATAAAGTGATCGAGTCTCTTCAGAAAATTTGGACTAAACCGCTCAATTCATATGGATTAGTTTCTTAGTTTAAGAAACTAGTTTATGGATTCATATGGATCTCTTTAGGAACTTTTTGAAGCGTCAAAGTGGTAGTTGTCAATTGAGGGACAGAAAGCTCTCAGATTTCATCAAGAAAATTTTCATTTGTGTTCTGAAGATGAACGAAAGTCTTACGTGTTTGGAACGAGTAAATGATGACGGAATTTTCATTTTTAGGGCAACTAACCCTTTAATCCTACTGTGTGTGTGATCCATGTGCAGATTTCATCTTAAAATGGTAAAATAATGTTCAGTCTTTCCTCCTGACCCAGATCTCTCTGAATGACCGCAGTATAGAGCTGAATCCAGGTCAGGCTTTTGGGGTGAACGTGTTGAACGCAGCTCACCCGTGTGTGGAGAACCCGTGTGCTAATGGGGGAACATGCAGACCCAAGTGGGACGGATATGACTGCGACTGTGCGCTTGGGTATGATGGGAAACACTGTCAGAAAGGTCAGAAAACACACACACACACACACACACACACACACACACACACACACACAACTCTAAAGCAAACTGTATATGCTCGTATAATGGCTAATTATTTCATCAGGTTTTTTAAATACAAAATTAGATTAAAAAAAAATGCAAATAACTGTATGATGATAACTGAAAACAATGCATACTCCAGGTCAGGGTTCCCACGGGTCCTTGAAATCCTTGAAAGTTTATGAATCTGAAAAAAAATCAAATAATTCAAGGCCCTGGAAAGTTTTTGAAAGTAAACACACACAGATACAGCTCCTTGAAAGTGCTTGAACTTATTTTGTGCAAGAAGTTTTCTGGAAAAAATTCCATATTATTCCCTCCGGTCCGCTAATGTGTTATTTCACCAACACTTCATGGCCTATGGACACTAGCTTGCTTGATTTACGTTAGCTACGCGCATTTACGCGTTACGTTAAGTGTTTCCCGTGTGAGGTACTTTGTGTTGAACGTTGCCATGGCGTTCACACGCTCACAAATCTACTACGATGGTACCTCAGCGTTTGTTGTTGGACACAACAAATGTGTCCCCACTTTTTAAGTCCTTGAATTTGAGGGTATGGACCTGGAAAGTCCTTGAAAGGTCCTTGAATTTGAAGTTAACCAAGGTGTGGGAACCCTGCATACTATTTCACATTATATTATTAGTACATCATGGTTTGACATTAAACTCAGCTTGAAGGCAGATCTCCAAGAGAAGGATTGAGCACTAACTGAACCCTTTCCTTCTGTAGTACACAGACTGTATTTTGCGTTTGGCTTTAGATTGAGACGTTGCTTTGATATTCTTTGCAGACTTCTTACATAAAACTTCAAACCCTTTCTTAAGCTTCTTTTATTCTGTTTTGTGCTCTCACTGTGCAGAATGTGGGAATTATTGCTTAAACAGTAAGTGCTTATGGCAGAATGTCTCTCATTTGTTTGCTGAGTAACAAGAATGGCTTTAGTGAATTCATGATGTGTGCTGCCATCTAGTGGACGTTAAATAACTCTCTTTTACTTTTGTTGTATCAGCTGTTACTGAATCAATAGAGATCCCTCAGTTCACTGGACGCAGCTATCTGACATATGACAACAGAGATATCCTCAAAAGGTTTTTTGCTTTCACATTATATTCTCAGTATGAAGGTTCTGTGCATACATGCATCCTAATATAATGTTGCATGTCTCTGCAGGATATCAGGTTCCAGAACAAACATGTTCATGCGTTTTAAGAGCACGTCCAAAGACGGTCTTTTATTATGGCGGGGGGAGAGTCCAATGAGAGCCAACAGTGACTACCTGTCTCTCGGCCTTCAAGACGGAGCGCTCATTTTCAGGTATAAAGACATGTCCGCTCGCGTCTGCATGTTACATTCATGCATTTTTTATCAAAAGCATTACCCTATCATCTCTTATTCTCCCTACAGTTATAATCTTGGTAGTGGAGCCGCCACTGTGGTCATTAATGGCACATTTAGTGATGGGAAATGGCACAGAGTGAAGGCTGTCAGGTCAGACACGTGCATCAACTGCATCAAATCATGTCAAGCATGTCTTTCTTCATAGACTGTCACATGTAGATGAATTTGAGGGAATTTGCACCATTTAAAAGGGCTGTAGCTTTACAGAGTTTTACCAAGCCTTCATGTTTGTCTCTGTTTGAAGGGATGGCCAGTCTGGTAAACTAACTGTCGACGATTACGGAGCTAAAACGGGCAGATCTCCGGGTAAGATGAGACAGCTGAACATCAACGGTGACCTTTACATTGGTAAGAAGCAACACAAGCTAATTGTAATGATAAAGATGAAAAAAGTCAGCGTGAAAAGGAAGTTGTGATGGTCTTCTCTTCCCTCTTGTGAATTATATCCGAGTGAAAGGGATTCTTGAATAAGAAAAGATGTAGGGCGGGACTTGATATTGTCCATGGGGAATGGATTGGATGGTTGTGGCTTGCTATTGGTCGATCTCATGTGAGTGACAGGTTGCTCCGCCCTCAAGCCAGTGAACACATCATCAGAGAAGAGAAGAGATGATGCTGTGAGAGGAAGGGAAAGATGTTTTGATTAAAGATTATAAGGGGAACAAGAGTTATAAAAAACTAGTGATGAGCACAGATACATCATTTATAATAAATACTGCAATATTCCATAAAATACAAGAGTTTTCCATTTTGATTTCATGGTGACTTTAATTATGCTGATAATAATGGCAATAGATGTTCATGATATATTGTGGATAAAAAAAAAAAAAAGTAATTACACTACCGGACAAAAAAAATTATATTGAAATAAATTAATTATTTTATTCAGAAAGGATGCGTTAAATTAATCAAAAGTGACAGTCCAGACAGTTATAATGTTAGAAAAGATTTCTATTTCAAATAAATGCTGTTCTTTTGAACTTTCTAAAGAATCCTGCAAAACTGTATCAAGATTTCTGTATTTCTGTTTCTTGAGCATCAAATCATCATATTAGAATGATTTCTGAAGGATCATGTGACACTGAAGACTGGAGTAATGATGCTGAAAATTCAGCTTTGCATCACAGAAATAAAATCTTAAAATATATTCGAATATACTTCTTTTAAATTGTAATTATATTTCATAGTTTTACTGTATTTTAATAAAATAAATTAAGCTTTGGTGAGCAATAAGAGACTCTTTCAAATAATAATAATAATAAAAAATCTTCTGAACAGCAGTGTGTGTGCGGGTATTAGTCTAGGTCTGGTGATGATTTTGATTTCAAAGCTTGATTTGAAAGTTTCGCTCTGTCTCTCCAGGTGGGATGAAGGAGATTGCGTTGCACACTAACAGGCAGTACATGCGAGGTTTAGTGGGATGCATTTCTCATTTCACTCTCGCCACAGACTACCATCTGTCTCTGGTGGACGATGCAGCGGACGGCAAGAACATCAACACCTGCACCAACTGAACACCTCAAACACACCAGCTACAGATCAGCGACCCAAGAACAACATACTTATGAATATCAGGAACAGCAGCTCACAAATATCACTGACTTCAGCTGAGAAGATCAACAATAAGCTATTAGATAATTAAAGACCCAAACGTTATCCTCCATCTGATGAAGATAAAGATGAAAGTGTTTTCTGAATTCTCCGTTATACACCAACTCCTGCAATAACAGTCAGAGTTGGAGTTTTTGTTTAGCTTCAGCACTTTCACTGAATTAACTGAAGGTTTTCAACCATGTCTTTGAATCATGGTAAATCTTATTCCATAAGTGAGCATGCAGATGTTTGAAGACAAGGCGAGCTCAGAGGTTATTTATTCCTTATGCAAAATTTACTGCATATAATTACATACTTTTTCTTTCTTTTTCTCAACTGTTATGGCTCTTATGAATCTGCAACCAATTCCTGTTCAAACCTATTCAGGTGTATTTACATTGTTCCCTTCAAGAGCAATGGTTGGGGCAACTGTATTTTTGTTTATTGTTTGTTTGTTTTTTATCATTAATTTTGTATCAGTATTTAGACTGCTGAATTAATAGATGAAGATTCATTCTGATGAATAGAGCTTTCGAAGAGTCAGTCATAGAGTAGTATGTCTCTCTCTCTTCTGAGGTAAAATCTTTGCACTGTGAGTTTTTAGGCTGCTAGTGGTGGAAGGACAAAGTGATGTGATTTGTCTTTTGTATCAGAGGCTCTGCCTCTCTTTTCCTTCTAGCTACAAACTTTTATGAATCCCAAAGACTCTTTAGTAGCTACTGTAGCTGTTTATTTTTTACTGTAGCTCTTTATTAAGTTAATGGATGTCTGCAAAAAAAAAATGCATCTCTTAATTTTTTCTGCCTTGATGTTTAAAAAGCCTATCATTTTGCCATCAAAAATGTGACTTACTGATTTTATTCATAAAATAAAAAAGAATGTCAGACACTTAATTTTACGTGGGTGTATCTTTACATTTATTTTAAAGTCAATTAACTGATACTTGTATTACAGAGTTATCGAAGCCAAACTATGAATCTAACAGTTGTTCTAACAAAATCAGAACAGTAGATTGGTAGTCTTTAAAACTACTTATAGCCTACCCTACTGTTTTAATTATATATGTTAAAAATAATATATAGTTATAATCAGAATGAGAAAGAGCTTTATTGCCAAGTGTGCTTGCACCCACAAGGAATTTGTCTTGGTACTGAAGCTTCCAGTGCACATATACAAATACAAATACAACAAGAAACATAGTAATACAAATTCTAAGAATAAAATATATATATAAAAAAAAAAAAAAAAGTATAAAAGTAAAAAAGTAGGGTCACAGTTGGGTTTAGTACGAATAAACATTTACAGATTATGAACATATTGACAGTATTTTGAGTAGTATGAATAATATAAATATAAATATCACCTGAGTTAGAGAATATTACACTAGACCAGGGGTCGGCAACCCGCGGCTCTAGAGCCGCATGCGGCTCTTAAGCGCCGCCCTAGTGGCTCCCTGGAGCTTTTTCAAAAATATGAAAATGGAAAAAATATTTTTTGTTTTAATATAATTTCTGTAGGAGGAAAAACATGACAAACATTCTTAACCCTTTCGCACGTACGATTGCATCGGTGTGATCAGAACAGTCCGTGCATGACGTGATCAACTGCTAAATTCAAATGTGCTCTTGCGCGTTGGCTGGCGCTGAGCCAGAGACAGGCGCGCTCAGCTGTCATATATCACAACTTTTCAGTGTTTTCAACCACATAATGTTTATTTTAGGTTTCAGACATATAACGTTAAGTACTAAAAAAACAATACATTTAGAGTTTGTAAAATACACACTGATGTTAAAGGAAGAGGCAATAATCCTTTCCAAGACACGTTTTATTCATATCAGATACACATTGTGTAAGTAACTTTAAAGTTTACTCTATTCTTCTCCCAGTTCACCAGCCACTTACTTTGATGTATTTCGGGAGAAGTGGATGAATTCACGTGTTGTAAATCCAACAGATCCGATTCTCTGAACTGCGTCTGCGGCCATCGCGCATACAGCTCAACTAACGCGATCGTTATGGTGTTTAAACAACAAAACACTTCCACTTGCATATATTTGACAATCGGAATATCAGATATTTCATGCCATATCTAACAAATTTGTGAAAATTTTGAATAAAAAAGGAAAAATGACATAAAAGCAGATCATCATTCATTCAGCTCTGTTGTTGCTGCGGTGTGTCACGTGACACGAAATGACGCGTCACCTTGGAAACCATAAAGTGACACATTCTAAATAACGGTCGCCTTGAAAAACTTTTAAAAATATTTTAAACTTACGTGTGAAAGGGTTAAAGTTTTTCCACGTTGTAAAAAGAATACACAAATAAATAAAACGTAATACATAAAAATTATAATCAAAGTTAAACTTAAAACACCATCGTACAGCAGAGTAGTCACGTGGTGCGTCATTCACTCCAGGATGCGCTGCATGGAAAATAAACATTTAATCATGAATGCTCATTATGTATTTGTAGGCTACTTATCATTTTGATACTAGGGGGCTAATAAAGCTAATATAGACACTTACAGCATGTGTTGCCTTCATTATAAGGCTTATATAAGGCTTTAAATTTTTTGCGGCTCCAGACAGATTTTTTTTTTTTTTTTTCGGGTCCAATATGGCTCTTTAAACATTTTGGGTTGCCGACCCCTGCACTAGACAGTGGGAGTATTGCACTTACAGGCATATGCCTTGGGGGGCATGTTAAGTGTTCAGAAGGGAAATGGCCTGTGGAAAGAAACTGTTCCTGTGCCTGGATGTTCTTGTGGCCAGTGATCTGTGTCGCCGTCCTGACGGTAACAGTTCAAACAGGGGGTGTCCAGGGTGAGTGGAGTCTGTGATGATTTTACCTGCTCTCTTCCTCACTCTGGAAGAGTACAGGTCCTGGAGGGTTGGCAGGGGGGCACCAATAATCCTCTCTGCAGTCCGGACTGTCCGTTGTAGTCTCCTGATGTCCGATTTGGTAGCTGAACCAAACCAGACAGTGATGGAAGTGCTTAAAACAGACTCAATGACGGCTGAGTAGAACTGGATCAGCAGCTCCTGTGGCAGATTGAACTTCTTCAACTGGCGAAGGAAGTACAGTCTCTGCTGGGCCTTTTTCACAATGGAGTCAATGTGATTTGCCCACTTCAGGTCCTGAGAGATGGTAGAGCCCAGGAACCTGAATGACTCCACTGCTTCCACAGTGCAGTTCATGATGGTGAGAGGGGGAGTGCTGGGAATTTTCTCCTGATATCCACAATCATCTCCACTGTTTTGAGCGTGTTCAGCTCAAGGTTGTTATAGCTGCACCAGACAGCCAGGTGTTCAACCCCCAGTCTGTAAGCAGACTCGTCACCATTTTGGATGAGACCGATGACGGTGGTGTCGTCTGCAAATTTCAGGAGCTTGACAGAGGGGTCTTTAGAAGTGCAGTCATTAGTGTACAGGGAGAAGAGCAGTGGGGAGAGAACGCACCCTTGGGGGGCGCAGTGCTGATGGTGAGGGTCCTGGATGTGAGCTTCCCCAGTCTCACTCGCTGCTGCCGGTCCGTCAGGAAGCTGGAGATCCACTGACAGATTGAGGATGGCATGGAGAGCTGAGTCAGTTTGGCTGTGAGAAGATCAGGGATGATGGTATTGAAGGCCGAACTGAAGTCCACAAATAAGATCCGTGCATAAAGTCCCCTGGATAAGAATAATCCCCTGGTTTCATAGACAAGGCTTAAGTCTAGTCCCAGACTAAAATGCATGTTTGAGCTGTTTTAACTGAAAGCAATATCTTAAAATATGTTACTGCTATTATTTTGTCTCAAGATGCACACCAGTAATGGTTTTTTTTTCTAAGGCTAGTCGTTTATAAAAGCTACTTAAATGTCCTAATTGAATAATCCTGGTTTAATCTAAGGCCTGTCTGTGAAACCAGGCCTATATATATATATCAGCTACATGCTAAGAAAGAGTTATTTTTCTGTGGCCACGAAAAATACCCTTTCTGAGAGTTGATAGATGATCAATACCGAGTGTATGCCAAAAAAGTTCTATATAAGGAGAAATGTCTTAAAAGATTGCACAATAATTTCATGTTTAACGTACTCGGTTACTATCGTAACCTCGAGTATTGCGTATGCGTAGCTATACGCAGTGGGGATGGGGAAACTCCTTTACCTCAAAAATCTGAAGCCTAAAATGTAAAACGCATTTGCAGCTGCACAGCTAGCACAGTGAGTGTCTGGCTCACTCATTGGCTGTGCTGCGGCAACTGCACATCCAATGGCGTGGGCGCCTCTGACGTGTACGCCAATGAGCTAGCATTACGCCATTACACGTCAGTGGCCCGAGCCTATATTAACCCCCGAAACAGCCATTTAGCAGCATCTGAACGTCGGCGAGCTACGCATATCTTTTGCTATTTGCTTTTAGGAACGCAAGCGTTGTTTAAAATGCCTCGATCTTCCTGTGACACGTGCGGCTGTCTTCTGCACGAGGCCGACAAACATGCTAAGTGCATCTCATGCCTGGGAACCGCCCATGCTCAAGCTGCACTTTCCGCCGGGGGATGCTCGGTCTGTGAAAGCATGCCTGTCTCGACGCTGCGGTCGCGGCTAGCTCTCTCGCAAGATGGCGACGCCGATTCTACAGCTCTACTTTTACCGAGTAAAAAGAAGCGCCGCAGCCAACGTCAACCTGAGGGAATGGATGTTAGCCAACCCACGCCGGTCACGTCCCCGCGTGCTTCGCTTTCTCCTACCCAGACACCGTCCCCGGTCCTGTTCGAGGGAGACCAGCGCCCCCCCTCACAAGCGATGGGCCTAGTCTCTTTCAGCGGATCGTTCAACTCCACCATCGCTTCTAAGTCGGGCGCCAACGCCGCAGCTACCAAAACTAACTCTGACGCGGAGATGCTACGGATCCTCACGAAGGCCGTCGCGGACCTCGGGCTCGAGTGGTCCTCGCCCGAGGAGCCTCCTCGAAGTCGGTTGGACGGCTGGTTCCTGCCGGTGCGCCAGCAGTCCCCTCGTCATAGACCCACACCGTTCTTCCCTGAGGTACATGAAGAACTGTCTAAAACATGGCGCGCTCCCTACTCTGCACGCACGGGCTCTTCAGTTTCCGCAACGCTCTCCTCCGTGGACGGCGCGGCGGAAAAGGGCTACGAGTGTCTGCCGCCCCTCGAAGAGGCTGTGGCCGCTCACCTCTGCCCGAACACCGCTGCCAGTTGGAGAACTAGAGCGGTGCACCCTGTTAAGTCGTGCCGTAACACTTCAGCTCTCGCTGGACGCGCCTACGCCGCCTCCGGTCAAGCTGCTTCGGCCCTGCACACTATGGCAGTGTTGCAGGTCTACCAGGCCAAACTCCTCCAATCCATGGACGAGGCTGGCCCGGAACCCGAGTCCTTCCGCGACCTACGGAGCGCCACGGACTTAGCTTTGCGTGCTACCAAGGCTACTGCGCAAGCTATCGGGAGGAGCATGGCTAACCTGGTCGTGCTCGAGCGCCACCTTTGGCTAACGCTGACCGAGATCAAGGACGCGGATAGAACGGTGTTCCTCGACGCCCCTGTCTCCAGTTCCGGCCTCTTCGGCCCGGCGGTGAAGGACTTTTCTGAAAGGTACACTGTCTGAGGCACAGATGTTTATAGGATATTTAAATTTTTCAAGTGAAAATGTGTTTACGTTCATTAATTCAAACTAATTCCATAAAATGATTCCATGATGGGAACCCTTAAAGGGATAGTTCACTTTGAAATTAAATTTTGGTATGTTTTAGCTTACCTCAAGGGCATCCAAGATGTAGGTGTCTTTTTTTCCGCAGTAGTTTCAATTTTGATATTTTTAGGTCAAACCGTTCTTGTCTGTCAGTCATATAATGCAGGTCGATGGTCACTGTCTCAAACAGCATGCACAGAGTCCAAATTAAACAATTCCCCATCGTAAGTACACATTGATGGCCTAAGACACGAAACGAGCGGTTTGTGTGAGAGAACGAACAGTTTTTATATCGTTTTTACCTCTTGAACTCAGCCACGTCCAAGTGATCTGAGAGCGCGGGCGGGTATAGATATATACAATAGATGTCGCCTTGGCTACGGTTTCGCAGTTATATATATGAAGCGCCTGAAAGAACCCTACAACCTTTTCTTAAGAGTGAGTGAGATAACCATGACACACCTGTTCTTTGATATTCAATGTTTATGCCTAAAAACAACCTTTTCTTTTTTTTTTTTGCCCAGGTTGACACATTTCTCCACATGAAGCTGACGTTTAAGCCGAACAGGGGATCAGCAAGTAATCAAAGCTATTCATTCCAGATGAAAAAATACATGACCATTCATCTTGGCCTGAAATGGAAAGTAATCCCAAGACAACAAAAGATTAAGTTATCACATGACCCTGATAGCAAAGTTTAAAGCCGTGGTAAATTACACATTATCTCATTTCATTGGGGAATAGATTGCCAGTCATGTGGAGTCAGAGAATTTTATGATTACAGAGAAGTAAAAATAATGCTTTCCAAGAAAATCTGTCCATCCCTGAAGACATAAAAGACTACAGGAATGACAACAGAATTTGAGGGAAAGCTTATTTTCTGTATACAGTGATCAGATTTTTTTAAAACAATGTTTTGATTTTCGATTGATCACTTTCCTCTATTTGCTTTATTAATTTGCATTGGTTGAAATCAGGAGCGTTTCCTTCGAGGAGGGAGAAAATTGGATGAGTAAATTACCCATATAACAAAAATTAAACAAGGCAAATATTACAAAGTGTGACATTTAAAAAGTGTATTAATCACTCGTTTTTCTAAAGTACCTCTGTTCAGCATCAACACCCGCAGGGAAAGTTACAGCGGGAGTTCGCGTCTCTCTTGCCTCCCCTGAGCCCATTGAGTTTTAACAGACCCCCCTAAAGCGTGCGGTGGGTTTGATGGGGGGTAATTGAGAATGAATGGGGGAAAGTCACGTGAGAGGAGCCAATGCCTCCATCGCGCTATGGTGGGATATGATTGGTTCATGCGTTAAATCCCGCCTCTTGTTTTTGTGCGCGTTTGCGAAGTTATGGCATTAATGGGAAGACAAATTAAAAAGTAGGCAAGTAAATAACTTGGGCACTTTGATATCACCCCTTAATGTCAAGCCAAAATCAATTTTGAAATGGCCTGAAAACATGATGAATGAGTTTTTTTTTTTTTTTTTTTTTTGGTGAAATTAAAAGTACATTGTTTGTTTACCGAGCTTGATGACTGATGAAAATAAGTAGCCTAAAGAACAGCTGAACATCAGTTCATTAATAAAATGTATTGTTTAAATTGTTACTGCAGATAGTTATTGTTTTGGAGTAAAATGTAAAAACTTGATTAGATTTACTAGTATAAAATACCATTGTATTTTTTTTTTTTTTTTTTGCTTTGATGTAATGTTTACCTAACCAGGAAAATGTGCCAACATTAAGTGTAACTGCATGGGACATGATTTACATTTGATCTGTGAGGCCTCCTCATTTTAAAACACCACTGCTTCACATTTATCACATTTCAACCAATCACATTTCAACCTAACATTCATAGTGTTTAAATGATGTAATGTTTTTGTTGGTCCCTGTTCATGCACCTTTAATCCATCCTTCAAAACATTCTCTTGATTAAACAGACATTTAATTTCATATCAGCCACATTTAAGATCATTGTTACATTAAAGCACAATACAGAAGGATGATTTGTTTAAGACAGGCTAAAGAAGCTTACTTGTGCACTGTTCTATAGAAACATCAGATTGCTTTTGTCCATAACTCTGGATTCGGGATCCCTAAAGCTCGTCCACTGCATCCCAATTCGCCTACTTGTACTATGCCCTAAAAGTATGTATTTTTGTGAAGAAAAAGTGCATACTTTTGAGTGTGTAGCAGAAGAGTAGGCAATTTGGGACATACTACTACTTCATAATTGCGTCTTTAACGGATCGCTTGGTTACATGCATAAGGTCAATGTTGAAACTGCCCTGTAAATCCTCTTGGCACCGTTTAAATCCTTTACATTCAATTAAATTGAATTTTCTACCATATCAGAGAGAAATGTTGTAGCATGTTGATCTGCCAGTCGTGTGATGCATTTAAAATTTAATGACCAAACTTATCTTTATAAAAGTTCACAATGTTGTTGCAAATAAAATATAATGTGGATAACACTGAATAAATATCTTTTGTACTGATTATTGATCACTCAAACCTCTCTACTTAATCACTGGTCACACACATCCGCCATGTTTGTAGTTTTTTTTTTTTTTTTTTTTGTAGTCACTTTTCATTTGTGTTTCTAGTGTCTTTGGGATTTGTTTCGACATACTACAATTTGGGACACACTAATTCTAATTTTGAAAACTATAGGATGGATGGTAAGTGAACTTGGACGCAGTGTTCCTCTTTATACTGAGTCGAGAGTCCAAAGTGGATGCTTTGTGGAAACCGTGATACGTTTATAGGATTCTTTGATGAATAGAAAGTTTTAAGACCGCATTTATTTGAAATGGAAATCTTTTGTAACATTGTCTTTACTGTCACTTTTGTTCAATTTAATGCATCCTTGCAGATTAAAAGTAAAGTATACATTTATTTTAAAAAACCTTTTAAAAGGTAGTGTACATTCATGTGTGTTTATCAAGAAAGTTTATTTCTAAGAGCGTGTTATGATCCCGCAGACCTCATCCTTTCCCATCTCTCAGATTAGTTAGAAGCTCTTATGTTCCAGGTTAGTTGGATTGATTCCTTGATCTATAATATAATCTCAGTCGTGTTGCTGTGAGCATGGTTGTCATATAGGCTGAATTAGAGTAATGCTGTTACTGTCAGTGAGGTTTTAGCTGTAGGATTATGGACGGAGATATAATCCCACATCTTTCAATCCCATAGAATGCCGTTGACTGCCGTGGAGAGAACAGAAGTGATGCCTGGATTACGGTGTTAAAGAGATGGATGAGCAGAACATGCAGACAAACACACAAAGTCTCTTAGGACTAACCATTAAGCTTTTTTATTTGCTGGTTTTTGTTGTTTTCTGCTAAACTTTTTAGCAATGTTGACGGTAACCATTGACTTTCAATGTTTGTTTTTCCCTACTATTGACGTCAACTGATTACTAACAGTCTTCAAAATATCTTCTTTTGTGCTCAACATCATTTTTGGGTGAACTATCCCTTTAAAAAAGTAGGCTATGTTCTATGTGTGTGTAATATAAATGTAATCTTACAGTTGTCATGTTGTCATGACCTACAGCTTCAGTGGCATTCGCTATTCAAAACTCCGCTCCCGTGGCCTCATGGGATAGCATTGTGTTCATTGGATGCACATTTCAGAATCTCATCAGACATAGAGGTCACCTGGGTACTTTTTGCCTATATATTGTTTTATGAATACTATGAATTTGGACTTACTAATCTTTTCACATACACATTTTTTTTTTTTCCTCATAGGGAAGTAAGATGTTTCGGATGCAGACAGACTCTTACCTCATGTTAGAACATACTTCATTAGTGGTTGATAAATAAGTTGAAATCACTAATAAGTTTAAGTACTGGTAAAATTTATGCTGAAATTGAACACATTAAAAGTGGTGAAAAGTATAAAACTACACAGTGTACAGTATGTCTACTGTCCATGAGGACAATGAATTTACCAAATGTGATTAATGTTACTGAGTGAAAAAAAAAAAAAGATTTAAAATATTTTTGCATTTTCTGATATTGATGAAAGACAGAATCCTATTCAGAAATACACTGTGGATTACAGGGTTGTCATCGTTAACTAAAACTAAAACTATTAAAAATCATTTTCAGTAATTGAAATAAAGCTGAAATAAAATATTGATATTAGATGAAAATTTCTAAAATAAAAACAATTTAAAGCTAAATAGAAACATGAAAATAATTATAAAAATTATATATATATATATGTGTGTGTGTGTGTATGTATATATATGTGTATATATATATACATATATGTGTGTGTGTGTGTATGTATGTGTATGTATATATGAAGAGTTCAGATGCAAAAGCCTCTAAATGCCATCTGAAATTTTCTTCTAGAATGATCATTTTTATCAAGCTTGTATATTTAAGTTCAGTAATTTCACTTAAATGACAATTAATAGGTAATCTTCATTGCCATTTAAGTGAAATTATTGAATTTAAATATACAAGCTTGATAAAAATGATCATTCTAGAAGAAAATTTCAGATGGCATTTAGAGGCTTTTGCATCTGAACTGTGTGTGTGTGTGTGTGTGTGTGTGTGTGTGTGTGTATATATGTGTGTGTATGTATGTGGATTACAGGGTTGTCATCGTTAACTAAAACTATAAAAAATCATTTTCAGTAATTGAAATGAAGCTGAAATAAAATATTGATATTAGATGAAGAACTTAAAAAAACTTAAAATTTGCTAAAATTGCTAAAATTAAAATAAAACAATTTAAAGCTAAATAGAAACATGAAAATAATAAAAATGCACATAAACTTACTAAAATTATATATATATATATAAATGTATGTGTATATATATATAAATGTATGTATATATGTATGTATATACATGTATGTATGTATGTATGTATATATATATATGTATGTATATGTGTATGTGTCAATGTGTGTGTATATATGTATGTATGTATGTATGTATATATATATATGTATGTATATGTGTATGTAAGAACTGAAGAACTAATTTAGAAATGGTACATTAGCAATACTAAAAAGAAACGTGGATTGTACTGGTATGGCTGTGATCAGGCCGCTCTGTCCCACAGGTTTGACCTCAGGAAAGGCTCCTGGTGTTTTTTTTAAGCTCAGCATCATGAATCCCTGCAGCTGTTCATGTTCAAGCCTTCATTCACACACTCATTCTGAATCTCCTTCTGTCGCTCTCACCCTCTGACCTGTTTAAAAAAGACTCCACATCCATTTCAGACCTGATGAACACAGACAGAAAGCACTATAATCTATCTGACACATGCTCTCATCTCAACTTGCGTCTTGCTTCTTTTAGTCTCGGGTGGCTTGTGTCTTCTCTCCTTCGAAAGAGAAGAGAACGTGATGTTCTCTTCTGTTGAAAAAATAATGTGCTGCTGGTGTGTGTGAGATTGCCATGAAGACACAGGCAAGGGTGGGACAGATGATGGAGAGAGGGGTGTGTCATGTGACATGACCAAGCTGCTCCGACAAGTAGGTCGCTGTGTTGTCCGTCTGTGTTGCTGTTACTGATAGTGTAACTAAAGTCTCTTAGTCTGAGCATGACAGACAGAGAAGTGATGCTGGAAACAAGACGGAGACCATGACTGAGTCTACACTCACGCTTGCTTTGTTGAAGTGTTGTTCTTCAGTTTTAGTTGGTGTATCTTCTTAGTGTTCAGTTTGATGATGGAGCCCCAACGGCAGATATACAAAAAACTGGACATCCCGGATCATGTGCATTACATCATCGCCTTCCTCGTCCTCATCATCGGCACTTTGGGAGTCACGGGCAACGCTTTGGTCATGTTCGCCTTTTACAGGTACGAGCCTTTTACAGGTACGAGCGCTGAGGTGATGAACTGAAGAACTCAAGCTAATGTCATTGAGTTCATCTCAGAAAGTTTGGGGTTTTACGTTAGGTAACACTTTGATGCATTTAATTCATTATCAAACATTAAATTATTAACTCTCACTGAGTTAATGTAGCCTACATTAATTCGGTTAAACATGATTCATACACTTTTATTTATATTTGAGTAGTTGATGCTTAGGTATACGTAAGAGAATGGTTCCGTGAATTGTTTTTAAAATAATTTTAAACTACTTAAAATTCACTTGTACATTTAAAATAGGCGTAGTCTTGTAAAAAGTAAATATATTATTATGAGGTCATTAAAGCTGCATGCGTAATCATTATAAAAGAATTAGCAAAATGCTTTAGAAAATGTTTGGTAACACTTTACAATAATGTTTCAATTGTTAACATTAGTTAACAATTAGCAAACATGAATTAACAATAAACAATACATTTAAAGCATTATCTTAGCTCATGTTAATCTGAATACTTCTCAAAGGTCAAAAGTTGTGTCTGTTGACATTAATTAATGCACATGAACATTTGTATTATATTTGCATGAACATTATAAAATGTTAATAAATGCTTTAAAATATATATTGCTTATTGTTTTCCAATAAGACCTTACTGTAAAGTGTCATTGATATGTTTTAGGAGGAGTAGACAGCTGATATGTCACAATGTAAACGTTCAAAAACTATTTAATGTCACCCATTAATATGTGGATGTTCGTTAACTATTGATCTGGTAAGCACTGTGTAATATTTTTTAATGGTATACTATATTCACACACACACACACACACACACACACACACACACACACACACACACACACACACACACACACACATATATATATATATATATGTAATTACATTTAAATTATATAATATAATAATATTAACAGCATAAGTATTGCTCCCTCTGCCCCTTTGCCGGAGTTCTAGTTCTTTGTTTCCATGGTTGTTAATTAGTTCTACACTTGTTCTGTTTTCCGTTGATTTCTCTCTTGTATATTTAAGCCTTTAGTTCAGTCTGTTCCAGGTTCTGTATAGTTTATGTGAATGTGTTATTGCTATATCTTTCTCCTAATATTTTTTCTTTGCTTAATAAGTATTTTTTTAGTCATCGTTGTTCATGCGTTTCTAACACATTACAGAATTTCAAACCTAGATTTAATATGTTGCAGCGTTTTTTTTCCAATTTTTATTTATTTATTTATTTATTTTGTAATGGACTTGCTGGCCATCCAACTGCTCTGCCTAGAAAAGGAGGAGCAAAATCTATTGGACCACACCAAGGACTTCTTAGATCTGGTGTGCCTTAAGCCGGGGACACATACAACTGTAAGGCCGATTATGAATGTAATTTGATACTTATGACTGATCATGCCCAAACACGCCGAGTTCAACACAACACAAGTCTGTAAGTGTGTTCAGTTCAGTCTTAGAATGTTTCAGCTAGTCGTTAAGTGTGTCCCCGGCATTACACACTATCCAGATTGCTCGCTTTGTGTGTCCTACTTTACCAGCCTCAGCGAGCAATCCAAGGCACGCGTGCCCGGTGTTGGTCCTCAGGGAGATTTCGCCACCTATGTGGAGTGGGTCCTGGTGAATAACGGATCTCCGTTCACCATCTGCCCCACAGAGGAGGACATCACCAGCCCCACTCCGGACCCAGACCCCAGCCAGCCGTCTTTCACACACTGCATGGAGTGTATGTCAGAGCCCACCGCAGACATGGAGCCCGAGCCTGCCACGATGTCAGCGCTATATGGAACAAAGACTGAGCCAATCATCACCCCGGAGCCCGAGCCTAACGGATTGTGTGACCAGGTTGAATGAGCCGGCTACACCATCCGTCACTGTGGGTGTCCTCGTGGAGTTCAAGGGCATGGAGTAGAGCCACGCCCACATTCCCGTCGGCCTCTGTTAACTATTATGAGGGAATGGAAGAGGATATTTCCCTGTCTCCCATCCTCGTTGGTCCCGCCCAGCTCCAAGTCTCCTGTGTCTCCAAGGATCCCACCCAGCCTCCCTCTCCCTCCTCCTCTGTCCATTCCAGCCAGATTCATCTTCCACGCCTCCGCTGGTTCCCTTCAGTCCCTCTGTCCCTCTTCTGACTCCACTCTGCTGTGTGGATGTGTCTCGGGTCTTCTGGACTCCAGCTCCACCTTGTCAAGAGGATCCTCTGGCTTCGCCTACAGCTGCCGAGTCCGTTGACCTGTCGGCTTCACTTTGGCTTCGCCCTCACTCGGCTCCACCTGGGACCATCGTCCTTACTGCTCCACCGGCCTCCCTTGTTCCTCCGGCACAGATTTCCTGACCTTCAGGTGTGCTTCGTCCCTCCACCCCTTTAGCATCTTTGGGCTCCGCCTCAGTCCTCTGGCCCCCTGGTTCAACCTCGGATCCTCGTCACTGCTGCTCCACCTTGGTCTCCAGATCCATACAGGGTCCCCGCGGATCCTTAAAAAGTCTTATAAGGTCTTAAATTCGATTTTTTTTATTTAAGGCCATAAAAAGTCTTAAAAATTATTCTTTTTTTTTTTAATGTCTTATTTTTTACTTATGAAAGGTCTTAAATTTTAGATGACACTTTGACTTAGACTTATCTAAATGCTTTCGAAATCTAATTAGCGTAGGCATACGTATTATTTTTTTTATTCTATCTTTGTGGATATGCTTGTTCACGTGACAATTTGCGTCACTTACGGCAGCATATTAGCCTACGTCTGTCTCCTGCACGCGAGAGGAGAGAAGAAAACGAGTAAATGTCAGTTCAATTGTAAGTTCATTCTTTATGTGCGTAGGAGTGTGCAATATTGTCTATGAACTATGATGATATTGTAATCATTGTTTTAACTATGTACGAGGCACTGCGAGTGCGAGCTGACATCGCGTTTGTCTCTCATGCTTGCTTTCACTGTGTGATGTGTCAGTGCAGTTATAGATGTCCCCAAATGAGTTTTTGTCTTATATTTATATCATATTATGTTGTTATATTAGAATATCATATGAGCAAGAGTGCCGTTTTCCGTGCACAACTGCAAATGTGCCATTTATTTTATACAACAGTTAAATTAACAATAAAGTTAACATTGTGAGTTACTTTTTGGACACAATATTGTCAATTTTCACTTTATATCGCCGACGAGAATTTCATAATGAAGCCGTAGTCCAACAGACAGCGATGATTTTTTTTTTTTTTACTGAAATCCACGTTTTGAACGAATCATTTTAACGATTCAATGAACAATCACTTGTTTTTCTGAATGAATCAGCCGTTTGAACAAATCCGTTGACTCCAACAACTCGCTTATTAAGACAGTGACTTGCCGCCACCTACTGGTGGTTTTAGTTTCATATTTAAAGTATCCTTTAATTAAAACGTTAAAATTATAAATCATTTCATATTTAAATATTGAATAGCTTTATTTATGCAATTGTTAATGAAGTGTAAATATAGTAGGCTAATGCCAGTTTTGATGCCGCTTCTGTGTCACCTCTGCACTGCAAGGATGGATTTTAATTTAATGATTTATTTTGACATTGATACTGTGTTATTGTAATATAATTTAATTTGAATGTTAGAATTTGACATAAAAGGTGATGCATACCTCTAAATACGTTCAGAAACAATGTCCATAAATAGGTGAAAATGCCCCTGTTTTAAGGTGGCCAATATTGCCCCTTAATACAAATGTTAATTTCGGTCACTACTGTGAACTGACCACTGCATAGAATATAAAAAATATGTATATCTTCATGGGTCTGCTGTCAACAACAGGCCTAAACCAGCCAGGATACCAGTACAAAAACACAATCAGTAAAATATCATCTAATTATTATCAACAAAACTTTGAAAATATCTAGACATATTTTTGTCAATATTGCGCACCCCTAATGTACGGTATTAATTTTGATTTCTTAAGGTCTTAAAAAGGTCTTAAAAAGCCTTAAATGTGACTTTAAAAATTGTGCAGATACCCTGTCCATAGTGTTGCGTGGTCTTATTGGATTTTCTTCTACGGGTCTCCACCTCCTTCGGTCGTCCCCCTGGGTTCGCCGGCCAAGTCACCTCCATGGCTCCTCCCTCTTTCGACTCCGCTGTGGGCCTTCGTCCTGGCTGTGGTCTGGGTCCCCGTCTGACTCCTTCTGCTCGACTCTCCTCACTGGCTCTTCCCTCTCCCTTCTGTTACTGTTTTATTCTTTCAGTTGTGTTTTAGTTTGGTTTTCTGTGTCCATTTGCCTGAGCTCTAGTTCATTGTTTGTTTCAATGGTTGTTAATCAGTTCCATACCTGTTCTGTTTTCCGTTGATTGCTCCCTTGTGTTTTTAAGCCTTTAGTTCAGTCTGTTCCAGGTTCTGTATTGTTTATGTGTTTTCTCTGTTTAATAATAAGTATTTTCAATTCATCTTTGTTTGTGCACTTCTAACACGTTACAATTACATACATTAAAATAATATTAACTCTTTCCCGCCATTGACGAAAATTTCTGTCATTTGTGAGACAACGCTGACGGAACTTGATGGAATTTTCCGGCTTTCCGTGTTTTCACTGTTATACGGTAGGGGGCGCTATTATGCATCTTCTGAAAGAATACTAAATATAGATCAAAACACATGCGACAAAGATGCAGAAACAATCAATGTTATATGTAATCATATGTAAAATAAAGCGATCAACATTAAATAGCATATAAATCAAAACTGCAGGCATTAGGGGTGTTGATGGATTCAATCTACTGCATCTATGTTTTGATCATCGTTCTGTATCTGATCCAGATGTAGTCTTTAACAAAAAAATAATAATTCTCAGCTTTTCGCTCAATGTTGCTTTTTTTATTAAACTTACACACATTCAAGTGTTGCTAAAAAAAAAAGAATGCATGAAGCTAGAATAAAACGTTTTTTTTTTAAGCAGAGAGTTTGTTCTTTCTTTTGATATATTGATATTCATACAACAAAATATTCTGGGGACCATGACATTTTTGTGAAAATGGTCTAAAACGCTGGCGTTGGCCGGCAGGGAAAGAGTTAAATAACAATAAAAAAAACAATCTTATGAACATTATTTAGTGTTATCTTTTGTCACCTCATTTAGTTCTTTTTTGTTGGAGTCAATTTTTCTTTAATTTTCAGTTTAGTTTCTTTTTTGTCCACTTTAAAGGGTTAAAATGGTGCAATATCTAAATGGATTTTGTATCTTAAAATAAAATGTATTAAAAATTAAGTCTTAAAGTGATATAGTGACAGTTTACCTGCCTGTTTTCAACAGATAATCTCTCATCTGCTGGATAATGCACCAAATCTCAAATATGTTATTGACTTTAATTGTTTTCGTGAATTGGGTCAGTGCGGTAAAACTAGAGCAGGCAGTGAAATGCTAGTGAAAAGCTTTTTCTTTTTAACCATCCCCACTTGCTCAGATTAAAGTCATGTATGTAAAACACCCTGCAGGTCACCGGACAGCCCTAATCCTCATTTTCCATAATTGTTTTTTCCTTTGTGTTCAAAATAGGCCAAATGTGCTAGAAATTAGGAATATTGCGAACACGTTTGATGCATTTCCATAAATGGATGCAATTATTGCA
Source organism: Leuciscus leuciscus (assembly GCF_965113295.1). NCBI lineage: Eukaryota > Metazoa > Chordata > Actinopteri > Cypriniformes > Leuciscidae > Leuciscus > Leuciscus leuciscus. Next base: position 48,095,555 of record NC_138729.1, read on the forward strand.
ATCATGGGCTTCTGTAGAGTGGAAGGAAATTGACTGCTATTCCAGGAATTCTGGGAATACTGAGAATCATTGATGGACAGAACTGCAAGGGGGGCATTCGATCGGTTCGATCCAAATAACTCTCATTTGCCTCTCACCTTAATTTGATGCATTTACAATGAAAGGTTTTGTTTTACTTGATTATTGAACAATCATTAACAATAACTAACAAGTTGACAAAGATTAGTAGGGATATGATCAGTCCAAGTGTACAAAAAAAATGTTTTACATCATGTATTTGCATTTAAATTCAATTTAAATGATTGTCCACCCAAAAAGAAAATTCTGTCATCATTTATTCACTCTCATGTCGTTCCAAACCTCTTGTGTGGAACACAAAAGAAGATATTTTGAAGTTCAGGTTCCCATTGACTTCCACTGTATTTTCTGTCCATATTATGGAAGTCTATGGGAACCAAAACCATTTGGTTACCATTACCAACATTCTTAAAAATATCTTGTTTTATGAAAGAAGAAAAACATATAGGTAGAAGCAACACATAATATGAATTGTTCATAAACTGTTCTATCTGTTTTCAGAATAGTAAAATTTAACTTGATTTTAATGTTGTTGTTTTTTTGTGTGTTTGCAGTAATAAAAAGTTGCGGAGCCTGCCAAATTATTTCATAATGAACCTGGCGGTGAGTGATTTCCTCATGGCCATCACACAATCTCCAATGTTCTTCTTCAACTGCCTGTATAAGGAGTGGATGTTTGGAGAACTTGGTAACACTTTTTTTTTTCTTTCTTTTTTTGCATTGCATTGCACTATAACACTTTATTTTCAATTAAACTTGTAAAAAAAGTTGTGTCTAAGAAATCATGCTGGTTATCATCATGGTTTTGTTCAAGTTCTGTTTGAGAGCTGCTGTGCACTTAACGAAATATTAAGACAATTCAAATTCAAGCTTTTCACCTAAATGTATGATATTTTGAAGGCTTATAAATTCTGTAAATCACAGTATTGACTTTTATGTAAGAAACTATATATTGCATATTATGCATGTATTTCCTGTATTTGCCCTTAGGATGTAAAATATATGCGTTCTGTGGCGCACTGTTTGGCATCACCTCGATGATAAACCTGTTGGCCATCTCTATCGATCGCTACCTGGTCATCACCAAACCACTGCAGGCCATCCAGTGGAACTCCAAACGCAGAACCTCTCTGGCCATCCTGTGCATCTGGCTCTACTCTCTGGCCTGGAGTCTGGCACCTCTGATTGGCTGGAGTAAGATTTAAATGTTCTATTAAATCTTGAATAATTTAAATATTCTAATGCTTTCCTGTAGCTCAAACGTTAGAGCGTTGGCGCTTGCAACGCCAAGGTCATGGGTTCGATTCCCAGGGAAAGCTACCCTGGAAATCCAGAGTTCTCGCGAGAGCACAAGTTGAATTTGCTCAGCGAGTTACTCTGGCGTCGAGTAATGATGCTCATTAAATATGCCCTTGTATCCGAGCTGCACCAATCACATCGGGTTATCTGATATAGGTGGGCCAAAGGCGAGCTAAACAGAACGTTGAAATCATTAGTAAACATTGCAAGATGGCTATGGATGAACACAAGTTGTTAGAAACGGCTTTGGCCGCTACAATGAACGAGTTAGACTTGGCTTTTTATCTAGAAGAGGAACAGAAGACGCCGCTCGAATCGTTCCTTTGCAAGAAGGGAGTTTTTGCTGTTTTGCCGACCGGATACGGCAAGAGTCTAATCTACCAGTTAGCTCCGCTGGTAGCTAAGCGTATGGGGCTTGTTGTGATTGGTCGTAGTGTTGTCCAATTGCGTGCAGTGAGATTTTCAAATGCATGCTTGGTGCCGCCCCTCGAGCTGGAAGATTTTCATTAGTTGATGCCAGACCATTAATCTTTCAGATTTAGGTCTGGATTTCCAGGCTAAGGGAAAGCAAGAACTGATAAGAATGCAAATGTGTACCTTGAAATGCAATGTAAGTCGCTTTGGATAAAAGCGTCTGCCAAATGCATAAATGTAAATCTGACCTAAAGTAGGTCTATAATAAAGAAAATCGAGGTATATAAGGCTGGTAAGTCATTTTAAGTGTCTGTTAAAAGCGTGAGTGCATTGCTCTTGCAGGTTCCTACATCCCTGAAGGTCTGATGACATCATGCACGTGGGATTACGTCTCGCCGTCCCCCGCCAACAGGAGTTACACCATGATGCTGTGCTGTTTTGTCTTCTTCATCCCCCTGGCCATCATTCTCTTCTGTTACCTGTTCATGTTCCTCGCCGTACGACAGGCCTGCAGGTCTGAGCCCCTCACTGGCGTCTTGAGTTTGATGAGTGATCATTGATAAACGTTCATTACTGTATTATGTGTGTGTTTAGAGATCTGGAAAGGCTGAGCTCTAGAAAGTCCACCTTTGTGAAGCAGCAGTCCATGAGGAGCGAATGGAAACTGGCTAAAATAGCGGCTGTGGTCATAGTGGTTTTCGTTTTGTCCTGGGCTCCGTACGCGTGCATCACCCTCATCGCCTGGGCCGGGTGAGTTCTGAGTATGCACACATTTTCAGAAATGTGTATTCATACATTTGGACTTCACATTCATATGTTCCTCATAAGCTTGGGCATCATCACTAAGTATATTGCTTATACTTAGGATTAGTTTGTTAAGCAAGCTCGTAACCCTAAGAATGTATGAATGATACTCTACCGTTCAAAAGTTTGGGGTCAGTAAGATTTAATACTTTTATTTAGCAATAATGCATTAAATGTATCAAAAGGCACAGTAAAGACATGTTAAATGTTATAAAGGATTTCTTATGATGTAAAGGTTATAACGTTTTTTAAATTTTTTATAATGCCGTTCTTCTTTTCTTTTCATCTCAAAATCATGATAAAAAATGTTTCACAGTTTCCACAAAAATATGAAGCAGCACAACTGTTTTCAACATTGATAATAATAATAATGATTGTTTCTTGAGCAGCAAATCAGCATATTACTCTCTAAAAAATGTATTCAGGTAACCTATTTACCTCAACTTAAATAAATACATGGCTGCAAGTAATTAAACCATTTAAGTTATTTTTATGAGATCTGTTGACAATAATAAATAAATATTGTGTGTAATTTAAATCAAAATTTGTGTTAATGTTAATTTCTGTTTTAATAAATAATAAACAAGACTAATAGATAAGATTAACAGATATTAATTGGTTCCAGGGCACCGCTCAATTTAATTTATTTGAGTAATCAACTTAAATAAATTGTGTTTATGCTACAAATTAAGTTCCTCTAGTCTAACTCAATGTAGTTTTTTTTTTTTTTTTGAACACAATTTCATTAGAAGTTACTGTTTAATAACTTCAAAAGATTGATGCAAACTGTTGCATTAATTTTTGTTGTTGTTGTTGAGCCAAAACATTTGATTTTAACAGGTAGAATGATTTTTGAAGGATCATGTGACACTGAAGACTGGAGTAATAATGCTGAAAATTCAGCTTTGATCACAGGAGTAAATTACATTATAAAATATATTCATATTATTTTAAATTAGTTATTTTAAATTGCAATAAAATTTCACAATATTATTATTTATTTATTTTTGATTAAATAAATACAGTACTGGTTGAGCAAAAGATACTTTTAAAAGCATTGCAAATTCTCACCGACCCCTAAACTTTACATAAAATTTCATGGCGGAATGCGTCAAGCTTAAACATCAGCAATATTGTCACATGCAACCATAAAAGTATGACCTTGTACTGAAGCTACGGCCATGTGATAGGAGCCGAACAACTGCTTACTTGTTTGAGCCCATTTTTTTTTTGTTATCTGTTCTGTAGGCATGACATGGTCTTTCCTCTGCGATTAAAAGATACATTTGCTTGAGAAATAATTCTGAGATACAGTTTTTGCCCTAAATTTGAAAGTTAATTGTACCTAACACATCTTATGTGTTGTGTTTGCAATGTAATATTGGCTAAAATGTGGGTAGTGTCTGTAATTGGGTCACAATTTCTGTATAACCACATGTAAAGTACTAAAGTACAAAACAAAAACAAACATTTAACATTGGACACACGTTGACCTTATAGCAGATATTGTCAACTTATATGTGGTTAGATAAATTGATATTGATTTGAAGAAAATACCTTTTTTGTTCAGAATTAATAGAGGTTTTAGCTCTGTTAAAGGAACACTCCACCGTTTTTTGAAATAGGGCTTATTCACCTTCTTTCCCACATTTAGATAGGTGGGCAAATGCATTTTTGTCTCAGTGCATGCATTGTTTTAGTTTGACAGGGTCGGCGTGAGCTTAGCTTAGCATAATGAATGGAATCCTTTGTTGCCAGCTAGCATGTCCTGAATAAAAGTGATATAAAAAAATAAAAAAACCCTACCTAATTACTTCTTGTGGTCTGCGTATTCACAACAAGTACAAATAGCGATGCAGATTAACACTAGGCGATTTCCAAGGCAGATATTGACTTATATATTAAGGACTATATTAGGGGGAAGCACAGGCGAAGCACTGCTACTTGGGCGTGATATCTCCGCGCCCAGGTAGCAGTGCTTCGCCTGTGCTTCCCCCTAATATAGTCCCAAGTCAAAATCTGCATAGGAAATCGCCTAGTGTTAATCTGCATCGCTATTTGTACTCGTTGTGAATACGCAGACCACAAAAAGTAATTAGGTAGTTTTTTTATTTATTTTTTATCCCTTTTATTCAGGACATGCTAGCTGGCAACAAAGGATTCCATTCATTATGCTAAGCTAAGCTAGCGCCAACCCTGTCAAACTAAAACAATGCATGCACTGAGACAAAAATGCATTTGCCCACCTATCTAAATGTAGGAAAGAAGGTGAATAAGCCCTATTTCAAAAAACGGTGGAGTGTTTCTTTAAGTGTTGATGATACTGTTTAATTGTTTAGAGTAAAGTCACCATTATTGTTATTTGGGATCAATTTGAATATTGGATATTTTAGAGGACTTTTAGTGCTTTAAATCGATTAATCACGATTAATCGCATCTAACAAATGTTTTTCTTTATATAATATATGTGTGTATATATATATATATATATATTATATATATATATATATGTGTGTGTATGTGCATGTCTGTGTGTGTATATACAGTATACACACACACACACACACAAATACAGTATATATAATCACATAGATTAATCGCATCTAACATACATTTTTTTGTAATATACTGTATATATATATATATACTGTATTTATGTGTGTGTGTGTGTGTACACTGTATGTACATACACAGACATGCACATACACACACACACACACATAAATACAGTGTGTATATATATATATATACAGTATATTACAAAAAAATGTATGTTAGATGCGATTAATCTCGATTCTCGAATCTCGATAAAGTATTTAAAAAATGCAATGATGGAATTAAACTTCTGACTCAAGACCAGCTACTGAGATATAAATCTCAATATATGATGCATTGAAACAGTTTACTGGATGCTACATTTGCTGTAATCTTTATACTGTATTTCTGTATTTGTTACAGTGTCTGTAATCTGCAAATCCCCTGATTACTGTCTATCTGGCACTTTTCGATGTACATTTGTCTCATAAGTGTGCGTAGCTCTATCGGATCTGTTAAGCTCAGCACAGCTGTGAGAAGTAGGAAATGATTATAAAACATTGTAATCTCTGTTTCTGTCTGCAGCGCTGCACTGCTGTCCTCTACACTTTCTGAATGACCTACATGTGTTCAAAAGTAACTCGTTTTTCCTCGGTTTCTCAGGCATGCGAACATCCTCACGCCCTACTCTAAAACACTGCCGGCGGTCATCGCCAAGTCATCCGCCGTCTACAACCCTTTCATATATGCCATCGTTCACACCAAATACAGGTAAGTGAATCATCAGTAAAACATACACAAACACAAAAATACATACATGCAAAAATATGCTAGACTTTAGCTAAAACTGATTTAAACCTTATTTTTTTAATGCATGCAAGAAATGCAAAAAAAAAAAAAAAATTTTTTTTGTATTATTGTATAACTATTATAAATAGTCTATTTAAAGGGATATTTCACCGCTGGAAAGATGAATGTGTATTTAAAGGTGCTCTAAGTGATGCCGGGAGTGTTGACATTCGAATTGTTGTCAAACAAAACGGAGGCTAGCTAGACCCTCCCTCCTCCTCATCCCGTCTCCTCCCTCCTCCCCTCCCTCCTCCCCTCCCTTCCGGCATAAAGGGAAGTCAAAGTAGTCACTAAAAACAAAGTTAAGTTTTACTGATACTTCATTCAATGTGTAATGTCACCAAGTTAGATAAATGCTTTTATATATTGCAGAACAGAATGCAGAAAAAGAGAAACATTGTCTTAAAATCGTTTCGCCACCTGAGGTTATAACTATAACTATAGCTCCCATACAAGGACGAACGCTGACTGCATAGTTCTAGCTAATTACATCCTTGTGTTGGTTTGGCGAACATGAACGTCAATTTAGAAAGAAAAATGGATTTACCTTGTTCTGCAAAAACAGAGCAACTGAATGTCTGATTGGAAGCCCTTCTGCCGGCGGAGTTCTCGCCACCTTTCGAGGGTTTTTCCGATGTAAATTCGGGACTTCGCGCGTTCCTTATCCTTGTCCCTCTTCTTTGCAATTTGTTCATCGGAACGTCGTCTCTTTAGTCGTGTGTCGGCCATAATTCAAACTTCCCTCTTCATGCTTCTCTCTCGTCTCTCCTCCACACCCCCTTCATGTGCACGCGCACTAACCCCCCAAACCACACCCCTCAAATACTTCTTGTCGGTGATTGGCTGGAGCACTGTTTGTTGTGTTTCGTGGTGCGGGTGAGCCCAGTTTGTTTTTGTTGGCGTTTGTGGAGCCTGTGGTGTCTAGAGAGACCGCGTTTTTTTACAGTGTGTTCAGGGGACAGGCAGCTAGCGGAGAGTGAGGAGATGTTTGCTGTATGTGACAAAAAATGTTTTGGCCTAAAAAACGCGTGACATCACTTAGAGCACCTTTAAATTGGGTCATTTATGTAGTAGAAATGTGAAATTATTTTAGAAGTTGGTGCCTTCTAGACTGAGAAAAGCCAGAAAATGTATTTTTGGCTCATGTGGATGAAAGACAACAACTCCCAGAATGCACTTGCTTCGCTGCTCTACGAGGCCACTCCCAAGCCACGCCTACCGGTTACAGAGGGCAGTGTCGGAAGAAATGATACAACTAGGCTACTAGTCGACTCGAAACTGAAAAGAGTGAGATCTCCCTATGGGCGGGTTGAACACATGTGGGACGAGCTCCTCCTACTGGCTGGAGTCTCTCGCCTCTGGACAAAAAAGCCTCTGATGAGCTAAATGACGATTTTTGCCTCATCTGAGTTTTTTTTCCAGACACACAATACAGAAATCTCTCGTCTCAGGGGGACATGAGGAAGGGAAGCACGGCCATTCCAAAATACTACCGAGTTTCTTTTGATACAAAGCCTAATGCTAATCGGTGAAGTATCCCTTTAAATGAAATCTGGGGTAATGATTACGAAAATTCAGCTTTGCATCAGGAATAAATTTAATCTTAAAATATATTCAAATAGAAAACAGTTATTATAGATAGATAGATAGATAGATCCACATCCTCATGATGATTCTCTCTGCAGAGCCACATTAGCTGAGAAGGTTCCTGGTTTGTCCTGTCTGTCTCGCTCTCAGAAGGACTGTCTCACCTCCTCCACCACTAGCGAAGCCTCCAGTGTCAGCAGACAGTCATCTGTCTCCAGGAACAAACTCCACACGACCACCGCCAAAGACTCCTGTAGAAAGGTTCATCTGTAGACTTGTTTTCATAAGACTCACATGAGACTCATATCTGGCCTATAGACCGTTGAAATCACATGACCAGCTGAATACTTCTCACTTTATCTTGATTCAGTTGCCGAATATTCTGCTGGTTTATTCTCTCTTAATGAAGCTTCATTATGAATCTATATTTTAGGGTGTGTGCTTATGTGTGAGATTGCAGGTAATGGGAGAAATGGAGCTGGACCTGATGGAGAACAGGTCGATCGTGTCTAAAGTGTCATTCAGAGGCTTTTCTAGAAAGCGGATCCTCAAATGCTCTTCACTGCTGATGGAGAAGGTGAGGTTTAATTCACTGACTTACACTGAAACATTATATAGAGATCAAAATGAATGTATAGCGTGTCCATATAACTCAACCAATCACCACGCGTGTGTGTGTGTGTGTGTGTGTGTTCTGTAGCCTCCGGTTCCGATGAGAGGGTCGCTCAGTCTATGTGAGCGCGATCTCGTCTCCGGTTCCTTCGCCATGGCGAGCGCACCGATGGATATTTGCACTAAAAAGAGCAGGAGTGCTGAAATGACCTCTGACCTTCAATTTAACCCTAAGCACGACTCCGTGACCCACAGCTCCTCGGACACTCCCACAGTCATCATTGGTCCAGCCTCGGAGAGCAACATGAGAAAAGAGACCGTTGGAGAAGAAAAGTCTGGATCTCAGGACTCAAGGAGCTTAATGTTCGACCTCACAAACATAAACTGTCAGACGGCAGAGTTAATGGAGAACATGGAGAGATTTCTCACATGAACCGACCAGCAGTGACACTGTTAAAGAAACTCTGGTTTTTACTAGATATGCATTGCATGAAGACAGCAGCAGATTAATAACTTTAAAGTTTTAGGTAACTTACAGTGCTAAGCTTTAATGAAAGGTGACATTAGAGGTGTTTTTTTTGTTGTGTGTATTAGTTTTTATTGAAAATTTACGATTTTTGTCAAAGGTTTGTTTTGATTAAAAATAATGTACTTTCCACATGAATCTCATTGATCAGGAAAATGTCTCTATGAATAGTGACAAACAGGTTTTTAGGAAAGTGCTGTGCTGGTGTTTATTGATCAGTGTTGTGGGAGAAAATAAAATGTGTTTTATTTTTGTCTTGCCGTCTAAAATATTTACAATAATGTGCAATTTTAAAAGGTACACTGTGTAACTTTTTGCCCATTAGCGGTTAAAAAACAACCGCATGCCTTTTGGGGAAGAACATTATATTGGTTGTGCTTGACTGTACGGATGAATATGGTTCTTTATCATAACAAAAAAAAAAAAAAAAAAAAAAGAAAAAAAGAAGGATTGATTATGTATTTAAATGTTGTTAATTTTTAACAAAAATCTGTTTAAACGGATTCTTTCTAATGTCATACCTCAATACAAATAAAACTTCTCTTATATATGAATCCTTGGTGGTAAATATCATAATTTTGAACCTTAAATCTATATTCAATACATCAAAAATGAATTCAATGACCAAAAAGTACACTGTTAAAAAAATCTGTAGAAATTACCGTATTGGCAGCTACTTCCCAGTAACTTACTGTAGATTTAAATTGATGTTATTTACTGGCAACAGTTTGTTCAAAGTTAAATGAACATTAAACATTAACAAGTCTTTATCTTTACAGAATAAAACTAAAATAACAGCCTCATGCAAAGCATTCTGGGAACCAAAATCTGAAGGAAAATAACAGAAAAAGGTTGATGAAGATTTCTGGTTCCCAGAATGCTTTGCATTAGGTTGTTATTTTATAGTTTTATTCTGTAAAGACAAAGACTTGTTAATGTTTAATGTTCATTTAACTTTGAGCAAACTGTTGCCAGTAAATAACATTGATTTAAATCTACAGTAAGTTACTGGCAAACAGCTGCAAAACTACAGCACATTTTTTACAGTGTACATTTATTTGTTTAATCAGCTTTTATCTAAAGCAACATACAAATGACAATAAAAGTAATATTTAACTGTGTCCAACTTTTTTGTATATATTTACAAATGCAAACGTGTAAAATACATTTTGTATTATGTAGTCATTACTGCATATTGGCATTACATTGGCCATTGGACACCCTACTCTCTAGATATTGCTATTTAATTATAATATTTATATCATGCTTAATTTGTTGGGAGGAAAGACATTTTTTGAGAGTTTTAATCTTGCCTATTAATGGAAACAGTCTAATATTCTAGAGATCTTCGAGTTCATTATCCATCCAGCAGAGGACGCTCCAGTTTATGTCATCATTCTCATCGGCTCATATCACATTTCGACCTGTGCAAATGATTCACAGTATATCTTTAATACAGAACTGATTAACTTTAAGTAAATAGAGTACGTATTGTCTCACTCTCAAGCACCTTAATATCAGCAACATTAAACTGCGCTTCAAAGAGATTTAACCTTATTTAGATCACATTGATTTCTAAACGGTCCCCCCATTTGTCTCAGTTGATTTATGAGTGCATTAGCCCAGAGCATAAAATAAACTCCCATCACTCAGACTGCTCTGTCTACTTTTAGCTGTTAGGAAAATTAGAGGATAGTTTGAACCAGAGTACATTATTGATCCCCATTCTTTGTAGAGATGCTAATAATGGCTTCTTTATGCACTGCCGTTGGTCTGTGTTTACACTATATCCTATTTAGCCCCCATTAACATCAATGTGGATGCTTTTAGACTGTCTATATGGGGTTTTCATCCTTCGTCTAACATATCAGATTGTCCAAACTTAGCCTCTAGTCTTTGCAAAAAGCTGTTATACAGGGCCTGTGTGTTTAGGAAGAGGACTGTTATCTCTCTGTGTAAGGTTAAGGTAAGTTTTTTTCCGTGTCATCATGAATCATTACTTACTCCAGTGATTCAATATGGCAGTCTCACTTTTTCCTCACACCTTTACATTCTCTATATCAATGCATTTTATTTATTTATTTATTTATTTATTAGTTTTTAAATCTGAGGCCACAGCTCTGTGTGCTTTTAAAACAACACTGTTAAACTATTTCTGTCAGGTACCCTAAAATGTGCTTCATGGAAGCATATAAATACACAGTTTTTTGTTTTTTTAAAAGTCAGAAATATTAATAAGACTGAATAAATCTGACTACATTATTTTATTTTATTTTATTCTATTTTAATGTAATTTTTCATTCATTTAAAAAAATATATATTTGCACTTTGCCCGGACTTTCTATTTATAACCGTACATTGAATTCGTAAGTTAGGCTATATATAATATATCATATCATATCATATATATGCATCATACAAATTCAATATTTGTATAAAATGTCATTCAGCTGCACACACTGAATTGTTTTATGTTTCATGATTTTTATTTATTTATTACAGATCTTGAACTTACAGCATGGACAATATATTGGCAACATTGGACAAAATTGAATAAGCCTTACAATGTGGCGTCCATAAAAAATTAAAGGGGGAGAGATGCAGTTAAGTCTGTCCTTGTAATGTTTTGCATGAATGTAATGTTTCGTATACTTCTCCAAGTGTGTGTATCTGCAGGTTGTTGTAATGGGCGTGACGAAAGGTAGGGGGCGTGTCGCTGGTTTAGCCCATGTTTAGTGACGTCACTCGCGGAGGGAACATGAACCTCGCAGCGCCTCCGCAACTGAACAACAGACGCCTCACATCACAGACCTTTACACACAGACACAGGTAAGTGCAGGTTCATCACATCACACGAGAGAGGAGAACGGGTTAAACTGTCATAGGAGCGCAGCTGTGTGAATAAAGTGTTTTATATAGTTTTCAGTTAAACAGGCTACTTTTTATCCGACCGGGGCATGTTGTCACAGCAGCACTTGCTGTTCACTGACACTGATTTGAGAAGAATACGGTTGTTTGAAAAGTGAAAATAAGCAAATTTTAACTCAACATGTCTGCGTTTTAAAATGTATAACAGGCTATTTAAAGGCTTTTCACTCAAATGTAAACAGTAAATTCTGAAAAGTAATTTGTGAAACAAATATATGTAGGAACATTCTAAAATATACCATTGTTTTGTTCAAAAGAACATATTGTTTAAGAACACATAAACAACTTGTCCCTATATAAATGTGACAACTTGCCCCAAACGTAATATATATGGGTCAAAAGAAACCATGTTCTCTTTTAACCTTTTGGTTTAAATGCCGGTGGGGTTTTTGTGTTTACCCAACACCTATAGCAAAGCTAGGATGGCACTGGATGTTTAGTTATAGTAAATATAATAATTCATGACAGCTTTAATTTTCTTTGGCTCCTATATGATATTCACTGATGAAATTAATGAATGCATGGATTTTTTGTGTGTGTCTGTGTAAATGATGTAAGGTTTTCATCTTTGTTGATTTCGCATGAGTAAAAGTTGCAAAATATTAGTAAACACCACAAATGAATTGAGTTAACTGAAATCAACGGTGAAAGCGATTAACATTTGGTTGTGTCGAGGAGCCGTAATGTCTCATTGATGTCTCTGGGGGCCCCATATGGATGGGCTGGATGTCATATGTTATGCAAGCTGGGGGCCGTGTCTGTCTTCACCCCCTCTGGATGAGCACATTACACATGCAGCACATGAGAACTATTATTCAAAACAATTCAGCAATTCAGTATATATAAAATGGAGATGCTTTGCAGAATCTTTTCTGTACAGTGCTTGGTTTCATTTCAAATAGATGTTATCTTATATTTTTGAATGGTTAAGTTAACCTAAAAATGTAGGTATTGTATTAGGAATGTAAATATAATTTATTTAAGATTGACTACATTAATATTAACTACATTTAAATTAATATTTAAATCATACATTACATTTATTTATTTGATTAATTTAGCTTTTTTAACTTTTTTTTATCAGTATATGTTAAAAATAAAAAATACATCTTACCTTTTTGGATAAACTGTTTCTAGCTTCTTTGCAATGTCTGCGCCAGTTTAGCATGGACTTTTAATCTTTTGAATGAAATTGCAGGCATGCATAATTGAGATCACTGATTCTTTCACACACACACACACACACACGCACGCACGCACGCACGCACGCACGCACGCACGCACGCACGCACACACACACACACACGCACGCACGCACGCACGCACGCACACGCACGCACAGCAAACAGATGCTCAAATGCACAGACACTATTTCATTATTTATTTTTAGCATGTAGAACATTGATTGGTCCTTGTGAAGATCTGCTCACTTACTGTTCCAGGAACGACTGCCTTTTGGGGGTTTAGTAATGTTTAATTAGTCAAGCATTACTATCACAGTTGCTCGTATTTAGAGATTTGAACAACTTCAAACTATGAGTATTAAACGTAAGTGTTTAATCTGTCATACAGTGTTTGTGCTTCAGACAAGAATTATGCCTTAAATAATGCAGTTGCTTTCCTATGCAGTTAGACTTCCAGGTTTGGAAATGTTGTGTGAGTTGTCAGCAGGAATCAGACGACTGAATTAGTTGCTAGTCTGGTGTAATTGCATTGATTCAGTGCAGACAGATTGGGATTAAATTAGATTAGTGTTGAGTCACATAGAGCCAGCCAGTTTGTTTGTGTTCATGTGCATGATATTTTTATTTAGAAATGTCTCACGCACACTATAATGATACGTTAATGTAGTTAAATCACTTTGTAATGCTAATGAATCATATCATCTAAAACTGTGGCCTGATGAAACACTTGTGTCTCCCAAGTCACTGGATCTATAATGGCATGTTGGTGGAAAAAAACAGTAAACCAGAGAGGCACTTAATCCGATAGCTATTATTTGCCACACACACACACACACACACACACACACACACACACACACACACACACACACACACACACACACACACACACACACACACACACGCACGCACGCATGCACGAGCACACACACAAGCAGCATGTATTGTTCTCGTTTTGGTCTCAGCTGTTCTCACTTAAGCTACTTACTGCCGCCACGCAGTGTGCATCCAAATGCTCTATTGTGCGTCTTTGCATATATCATTTATCATATGTCACTATGCAGCCTGTGATTTCCTTATGTATATGGGTGCACTTCTGTGGCAATAGAGATGAGTGTGTGTGTGTGTGTGTGTGTGTGTGTGTGTGTGGTTCAGGTAAACCCTACATTATGGGGACAAAATGTCCCCACAAAGATGGCAATATCTGAAATCCTTATCATCATGGGCACATGTTTTGGTCCCCATGAGGAAAGCAGCTTATAAATCATACAAAGTGATGTGTTTTAAAAATGTAAAAATGTAGAAAGTTTTCTGTGATGCGTAGGATTAGGGTTAGTGTAAGGGGATATATATACACAGTTTACATAAAAATCATTGTCTATGGAAAGTCCCCATAAAACATGGAATCCCATCATGTGTGTGTGTGTGTGTGTGTGTGTGTAGCAGGGAACACATGGACTGTGATGAGCGTTAAACTATTATTGATATTAGATCTGGGTCAGATTCCGGACAAACCTGTCTGTCTGTCTGTCTGTCTGTCTGTCTATCTATCTATCTATCTATCTATCTATCTATCTATCTATCTATCTATCTATCTATCTATCTATCTATCTATCTTTCTATCTTTCTATCTATCTAGGTAGTCAGACTGACTAACAGAGATGAATAGAATGATGAAAGATACATTATATAGTATAATTGTATATGATTTAAACAGCATATGTTAAGCATTACTATAATTGTCCATTATTTGTATTTGTTAAATGAGTGTGACATTTGTCTGATAGCTGATGATGAGTCATCTGAATAATGATGACAGTACGGATCACATGTGGATCTCATCTCCATTCCAGTGTTTACAGCAGTCTTACTCTTTTCCACTGGTGAATTATTGGACAGTACGAGCAGTAGATAGAGATACTGGCAGGCTAAAGCGTTCCCTCTTAAAATGTGCTGAGTACAGGACGCCAATGCTACCCGTGGAACATTCCAGCGTCTGATCCTGACCGTCTAATCTCAGAACCTTTGTTCTGGGTTCTAGTTGGCTTTATGACGTTTCCTTCTTAATGTTTGGCAGCACGTCTAGGGTCCATTCCCAAAATATCAGCGCGTAAGCCCAAGCACCCCCATCCCAACCCCCAAAATACACACCCCCCACCCTCTGATAGATGGGTATAAAATGACAATCTGCCATCTGGGTGGATCATTTTGTGTCGGACCTTTAGACCATTATTATTCGCTGTGTTGCAGAGGAGTTTTCGTTTAGTCAAGACTCAAGAGTGTTGCTTTCTGAAGGTAAATGTGTCTGGATTAATTGTGCTGTTGTTGCCAGGTGTTCTGATTAACTTGTGTGAAATGTTTACTTCATTGTAACTTTTTTTTATTTGCTTACTGATATTTTATTAATTTGACAGTTTGAATTGGACAAATCTTTCAAAAACATTTGATACGTTTGTTTTCTTCAAAGAAATTAATAGTTGATCAAAACTGCCAGAAAAGACATTTATAATGTTACAAAATGTTTCTTTTAAACTTTCTATTCATCAAATAATCCTGGGAAAATGTAAATAAATAAATATATACAGTATGCAAATACAGCTGAAAACTGGAGTAATGGCTGCTGAAAATTCAGCTTTACGTCACATTAATTAATTACTTAAAAAATTTATTAAAATAATTTTTTTTTTATTTTTTATGTAATAATATTTCACAATATTACTGTTTTTACTGTATTTTTGATCAAATAAATGCAGCCTTGGGGAGCATAAAAGACTTCTTTCAAAAACGTATAAAAAAATCGTATCGACATGGACAAGTAACTTATTAAAGATTTGGCAAGATATAATTAAAAAATATATTTTGATAGAATTGGTATCAATATTGAGATGGCCCGCTTTCGATTCAACATTTGATCCAAATACTATATGGTAGCTTGGACTAAACGAGCCCTCACTGCCGTACTTTTTAACATATAGGAAAAGTGTTGGGTTTTGAGACATGAATACTTGTTATGTAATCAAGATTTTCATAGTTACTTACAAATAAGACATACAATTATTAATATTACAAGGGACTATAATGACAATGAAAACAATAGTATTCTTGCAATGTTTATTTCAATATATAAAGCGGGTGACATGACTAAAATAATTACAAAATTATATAAAAGTCTACAAGACAGTAAATACCCAATATATTAAAAATAAAAGTGAAATGGAAGGAAATGTTGAAATCCTAGAGGAAGATTGGAAAAGTATTCCTAAATCAAAGCGGAAGACAACACATTCCTCAACCTGGAGATAATTCGGTTGGAAAAATATCACTAGATTTTTCCTCACCTCTGAGCAGAAGAGATATATCAAAGCAATCGGATCAGCCAATCATAGGGAATGCTCTGAAGTTCAGAAATATTGAATCTCTAAAATCCATAAGAGTTTAGAGTGTATATTCAAGGTACCCATCCAAAATAGTTTTTTAACTCTATACTTTGGTCTTTCAAATCCTAAATTATAGAAGACAAATCTGATAAATGTTTGATGAGGATCCTGTCGATAGCTTGTAAAAAAGCTATAACCAGAAAATGGTTACAACCTGAAATACTGGATGGAAACTAATGATTGGCTGGGAATAGTTTACAAAATCTACATGATAACAATGAATCTTCGGATACAGTCTGAGAAATGTGTCAAGTTATGGGGAAAATGGATAGATTACATTCTCCCACTAAGACCAGACCTTGTATAAAAATGAGGATAATTAAGAATAAGTAGAGAAATCTTGAGAATTATTGAGAAGTTGGGTTACGAAAGAAATAAGGAATAAAAGAAGTAATAGTTTAAATAAATAAAAATAGTACTTATGGAGTCAAATATACAATCTTCAGGTTCCTTTTGTATATAGTTGAGGGAAAAAATGATATAAGAAGCCAAAACTGATGGACGGATTTGGTACCCAACCTACCGGCTGAGTAATAGATATACAACTACAGTATATTGGTTATTGAATTACAAAATAGGCTGTATTACTGTAATAACTAACATTACTGTAATAAAAACCAAAAAAAAAAAATCTTACAGACCCTAGACTTTTTTTTTATGACACTATGTTCTTAAAAATATATATGCCTTTAATACATAAAAATATCTATGCCTTTAATACAGCTTTAATACAGATATAAAAATATCTATGCCTGTAATACAGTCTTTAATACAGCTTATTAGTAGTTCATTAGTACTACTTATTAGTAATTCACTCATTAGTAGTGTTTCATAAGGCAAGCATCACTATTTCATTTGCTCATAAGCCTCTAACCCATAATCTTAAAACTTTCCTTTAAGTAAAACAGGTTTTTGCTATTTACATTTTATTTAGAAAATGTGAAAAGTTCTAAATCATGCACTTTCTCAACAATATCCGACTGAACATTTTTGCCCGACTGAACATTCTCTCTCTCTCTCTCTCTCTCTCTCTCTCTCTCTCTCTCTCTCTCTCTCTCTCTCTCTCTCTCTCTCTCTCTCTCTCTCTCTCTCTCTCTCTCTGTCTCTCTCTCTCTCTCTCTCTCTCTCTCTCTGTCTTCCCAGGGCATTCTGTGAGGAGTTTCTAAGTGTGTGTTTGGCAGCCTCTGAGGGTGTGTTTAATATCGGACAGCTACAGTATGAGTGGTAAATACAGTGTGGTGTTACAGGGTCCGGCTCCCTGGGGCTTCAGACTGCAGGGGGGGAAAGACTTCAACATGCCTCTCTCCATTTCACGGGTGAGTACGAACACACACATTCATTCAAACACGATACACCCCTTCTGACCCCCCGACACCATCTGCACCCCTTTAATGATCTCTCACACCCCTCGCTCTTCTCTTTTTGTCTATTTTCTCTGTTGCTTTTGAACTCACCATTATGTATAAGAGTGTGGTAAGACTGTGTTTTAAAACGGTGCCCAATGTTTATCATGTGACCAAATGTTTAGAAAAGGCCAGTCATTTACAGCTGCCTGTGATTGAGAGATGCATATGGTGTTAAATATACACTACTGCTGTAAAATCTACACTAACCTCTTAATGTTTTTCATAGACGTCTCTTACACTCTCTTACACTTACACAAAGGATGCATTTGATTAAAAAAACCTAAATTTAAATTTAAAATAACTGTTTTAACACATTTTATTGTATTGTTTTAATCATTTAATTATAATTTATACATTTTAATACATTTATTTATTAAATGTAATGTATTCCTGTGATCAAAGCTGAATTTTCAGCATCATTACTCCAGTCTTCAGTGTCACATGATCCTTCAGAAAATCATTCTAATATGATGATTTGCTGCTCAAGAAACATTATCAATGTTGAAAACAGTGCTGCTTAATAATTCTGTGATACATTATAATTATAATTTTTACAGCATTCTTTAATGAATATCTAAAGTTCAAAAGAACAGCATTTGTAACATTTTTGTTAACACTATACATATATTTTCTGTCACTTTTAAACAATTTAATGCATCCTTGCTGAATAAAAGGTTTGGTGAATTGCCACTATATCAGGCTATTAAAAAATATTAAGATTTAAATGGAAATAAATAACTGAAACGTGATTAGTGCATAAGTAAATAATAATAATAATTATATTTTTTATCATTACAGCTTGAATGCAGTGCAAGTTGCTTTGTATAAAAGCATCTGCCAAATGCAAACATAAATGTTTCTGTTTGTCACTTCTTTTTGAGAAGTCATATTTCAGTGCCTCTATATTTATAGGCGCTTTCTTAATGTCACTTGATAGCAGTTCAAATGTTTATTTTAAAATATAATACACACTCTTAGTTTTACCCTCATCTAATTTCCTCTTGACCACAGGACAAACTTATTTATCTATATCTGATAAATGATCTATGTAACCTTTCCTTTCCACCTGTTCATACTTTTAATTTCCTAATGAGTCTTCCACACTCCCTCTATCTACAGTATCTTTCTCCCTCTCTCTCTCTTTTACACACACACACACACACACACACACACACACACACACACACACACACACACACACACACACACACACACACACACACACACACACACACACACACACGCACACACTCACTCAGATCCACTTATGTCACACGCCCGTTTGAACTGCCAATGTATGACAGCTATTCCCACAATGCCATCTGGCAGAGGAGTGATGTAAATGACCTTCTGATTGATTTTCCTTGCCTCTCTCTATTTCTTTCCCTCCCCGTCTCCAAGCTCTTCCTTCTTTCCCTTTGCCTTCCCCTGTCCGCCTCGCTGTCTCTAAGTGTTTCATTCTTATGAGTTGTTTGAAAGCTCATAGCAATGTGATCTGACTTTGGAGTATTGGGCAATTTCATATAAATGTTTTCTTCTAATGGTTGCGACAGTCAGACAGTGATTCGTCACTTCACAGTTTGTGATGTTGTGGTTCGTCTCGCTGCTGGTCGGTTTGGTTTGTGGCTTAGAGAGCTTTATACAGGAAGCCAGTGAAAATATTTGATCAATTGTGCGAGAGCTCTCTCGGATCCCGCTACAGACGTTACTCACACTCAATAAAAGATGTTATTTCAACTTCTGATCCTCAGTCAAATCTGGGAGCGCTGCCGTCAGCTATAGCCAGGGTTCAGTTCTGTGCTAGTGTGCCGGACACATCATTAATGTGGGATTTACAGTCCTCTCATCTCTATTCAGCATCGTTGGCGGAGTACGAATTAGTGAAACTGCAGTGTGACAGTAGCTCATCTGTTTACAGGCTTTCTAACAACTGGCAAGAAAGCCTGTGTGATTAGGTGTATATTAGAAAAAAAATCCATACAAATTTAACACATTGTACTGTTAATATGAAGGAATTTTCACAGGTGTTTTGCCCTTATATCTTAATAACTTTTTTATTTGACCATATATAACAGTCAATAAAAAAATAATAACATGCTCTTAAAATGTCTCTTTCTTAAATAGAGTTGAGAAGTTTCATTTAGCATATTTCAATGAACAGGTAAAAAAAAAAAAAAACGTTTAATTGATTTATTTGGATCAATAGTGTCCCTGAAATCAAATCAATCAAAATCCCTGAAATCTCTCTGCGGCATTTTGTGTCTTGTATTTTTTTATTTAATTTTTTTATTTACTTATTATTTTCTGTGTACTTTTATTTTATTTTATAAAATGTATAATTCTTATTAAAAAAAATTCTATTAATTGAATTAATACTAAGGGCTTGCTCCAGCGCAAACCCTCTTTTGCTGTTAAAAAACGACCGTTAGGATTTACTAAAGACACGCAGTGAAAATTTGCGCTGAAAAGGCGTCGACAGGGTTATTTTTGAGGCTGATCTTATATTGCATATGCAGTTCTAGGAGTTTCCCTTTCAGACGCAAAATTTATGGGAGGACAGAATTTAAATGGATCATTCAAGATGATTTACTAAGGTTTACGATAGTCAATTTATTGGAATTTGCGCCATTATTTACTGCCCCCCAAAAAAAGCATGTCTTAAAACAGATTGGTAGATTGCGTTGGTCATTATGGAAATGATACGGATGTGTCTGTGTTCTTTAATTTGTGTGTCGTCAGTAGATCACGCGCAGAACTTTCCACTCTCATCTCCGCTTTTATGGGATTGCGCTCTCACACTAATTTGCCCTGTTTAGTAAATCTGGCCCTAAGTAATTAATAATGATTAGTTAGCAGTCATTTTCAACAATGTGATCAGGTTCCCAGATTATCCTGCTTATAACGTGACTGCCTGCCAAATAAATAGATGGAGGGAAAGTATTGAGTTTAAGTAATGCACAATATATCGAAATTATCGAAATATCGCAAATGTATATATCGCGATATGCATATCACAACGGTTTGCAATAACTGGGGTCATGAACAAAAGACAAAGAGAAAATCACTCACTGCTCTTGGCTGAATAACTTTTGTAGCTTTAAAAAGAATCAGTATATATTTAATTCATACAGTCAAAACTAAGCAGTGTTTTATTTCTACATTTGATTATTCAGTTTCTGTTGTTTAATAACCCTAATGTAGGATAACCTGAAACCCTAAACCCAGTGGTTTACTCTTCTTATGCTACAGTAAAACACTTCTGTTCACTTTCAGAAGTTGTAGGGATGTTTTCTTGTCACAAAAAGAATGTGAAACACGTATGTTGGTTATATAATTTTAAATATATTTTAAAGATAATTTAAAGCTGCAGTCCGTAGCTTTTTTGGGTTAAAAATTATCCCAAATAAATGTTTTAGCAAGTACATAACCAGCCAGTGTTCAAAACTCTCTGCTTGCCGTAGCTCGATTCAAAACGGTAAGCTTGTATTAATGTTTTTAATTCCAGTGGTACTGGTGGATTTCCACGGGAAATTCAAGCGTGTCTTTGCGTCATTACGTCACATCTGTGCACATAAAGAAGAGTCTCGGCTAGTAGGCTATGAGTGTGAGGATGTTTGAGGTGGAGATTTATAGCCTGTTCTCACAGCACTTGATATAATTTAAAATCAGTTTGATGGCGGATCCAGAAAGCTTCAAACGACAATCACCAGTGACAACTGGAGATTCACCCGGACAAACGCGAAAGACTTCGGAGAAAAAAAGACACTGCAACCGGCCCATGCGAAAACAAGGAAGGGAAATATCGGAAGGGCATTAAATGTAGTCACGCAATGCTGATTTTGGTAACATTAACAATTTGAGAATAAAGTATAATTTGCACGGTTTGACGTGATATGATAAGTGATCGTTAGGTTTAATCAGCGTGATTTACTGCATTGCTTTTTTCCTCTTAGTTGGTCAGAACAAAAGTGGATGTTACTTGCTTCTTCAGACGACATTTTACGGTGAAAATTCTTATGTTGGTCATACTTCCAAAAAGTAGAATCTGTGATTGCGAATGACAGGATCCACACCAGCGCGGTGATTGACAGCCGCACATTCTCCTCAAAACATTGGATTCATCCGCGCTGTGCAGTGCCGAAACACAACGCACGTAAAGTTGATAATTCCGCAAATAACTGCAATTGCAGATTTCGAACAGAGATGGCGACAAAGAGGAAAAACTACGGACTGCAGCTTTAAATTTATTATTAAGCATTATCGTATCACATATCGTATATCGCATTATTTAATGAGTTATCGCATATCGCACTTTTCTTCAATATCGTGCAGCCCTAGTAATAAAGAAAGCAAGGCTGATACTAGAGATATACACAGTTTCAGCAATAATTATGTAATTATATTTGAGAAGATTGACCAATCAGAATCAAGTATTCTTATTTTCTAGAGACCCACATTTCTGTCAGCAACTGGTGTGGTTCTTAAAACAGACCTTTTGCTTCAAGCTTTGCCTTCCAGATCTCATGACATCATCTCCAGAGGAGTGTATATGTGTGGGTGATAAACTTTTCGTAGATGATAAGATAAACTGAGAATGTTCCAGTTCATGCGATGATAAAATAAGCTGCTCTCTCAGAGGTTCTCTGCAGGCAGTCGAGTGTTTCAGCCGTGAGAATTAAGCTGCAGCGTTTCTGGCGAGAACTTGTAGATTGCATCTGCAGTATTTCTTCAAGTGTTTTTGCTCGTCTGCTGATTTCAGACGGGACGGGCGCTGTGACAGCTTTAGACTGTAAATAAACGTTTGGGGGGGGGGGAGTGTGTTGGGTTTGGATGCGGACAGGTCTGAGGTTGTGGGAGTGTGATTTTTGGTTGTGGGATGTTTGGCGGTGAGATTGGGTTGATTTGGACCTCGCCGAACCCCAGCCAGCTTTACAGAGATTTAATACTCATAAGTTCTGGTTTATGGTGGGATTTAAGACAGGGATCTGGTCTAAACTAGGCTTTATAAGACTGTGGTTTGGAGCTGACGATACTTGCTGGTTAGTGTCAGTACACGGGATCACAGATGGGTGTGTGTTCTGTGTTAATGTCAGTTTCTCTCTTTTTCTTTCTTTCTGTACTTCTGTACCATCTGACACTAACATTGTGCCATGGTACCACCCGTTTTCTGTACTGTGCTTGTCTATCTTTCTCTTATATGAAATTTGATTGTTGTAATTCACTTTTTTGATTCTGCATCTCCCTTTTCCTGTTTGTTTTGTTATTTTTATTTTTCCATGTGGTGTGTAGGTGTATTTTGGCAGCAGGTCTGTTCTGTATACCCTGCAAAAAATTATTTTCTTACTTAGTATTTTTGTCTTGTTTCCAGTCCAAATATCTAAAAATTCTTAAAACAAGATTATTTTTCTTACCCCATGGACAGATCATTTTGCTTGTTTTAAGCAAAAACTCACTTAATTTTAATGTATTTCCCCTGAAAACAAGACATAATATCTTATGGCATTTTACTTATCTAGTAAAAGATCTTGATTTAAGAATTTCTTGAATTTAGAACATCTTGATTTAAGAATTTTTAGATATTTGGACTGGAAACAAGACAAAAATACTAAGTAAGAAAAGCATTTTTTGCAGTGTAGACACAATATAGTCACACTATCACTTTATTAATACACTAGTCAAGTTCGTAGAAACACACAAACACAAAGAACATGTATCTGTTGGATCCGTTTAAATAGCCCATATGGGAAAACATTAAAGTTTAATGAAGATGTCTTTTCTTTCTTTGAAACCTGATATTATGTCAGACATCATTTCACTGACTTGTTGTTGAAAAGTACAAGCTGTACCGCTTCTCCTGATCAAGTTAGCAGATTGTGCTTCCAGTCTCACCAATAAATCTGCTTGAAACCTCCTGTAAGATTCCACATGTGAACGCGAGACGGGCAGGAAACAAACTCAACCATTCATTCAGACGTTTAGGATATTTGATTACGCATCGCTCTGGAGTGCGTGATTCTGATTGGTCAATCTGTGATCATAACGCTCGCTAAGATTTTGCAATGCTTGTGTCTCTTCTGCTCACAAAGGCTACATTTATTTAATAAAAAATATAGTAAAAAAAAAAATACTGTTTTATATGTGAATATATTTTAAAATGGAATTTATTCCTGTGATCAAAGCTGAATTTTCAGCATTATTACTCCAGTCTTCAGTGTCACATGATCCTTCAGAAGTTATTCTAATATGCTGATTTGATACTCAAGAAACATTTCTTATTATTATCAATGTTGAAAACAGTTGTGCTGCTTAATATTTTTGTGGAAACAGCAATAACAACATTTATTTAAAATAGATATTATACATGTCTTGACTCTCACTTTTGAATTTAATGCATCATTACTGAATAAAAGTGGTAATTAAAAAAAGATATATATATATATATATTTTTTTTTTTTTTTGATATATTTTAACAAGAATTTACATTCAAATTTGAATAAGTGATTTGGTGTTTATTTTGTTCTTTAAAAAAATCACAGAAAAAGTGCCCTTAATTTAATAATTTCTGGCACTAACATTTTTATATCGTTTTTTTAGTGGCAGAATCAAACACAACCGTTCATAATGACCCAGAACCGAATGAAATGCCTCTCTGTCTGACTTTTCAAACACATGACTGAATTATTTGCGTAGATCTGTTGGGTATATCGTGATGAAGCGCATGGTATCTGTCTCTGGCACTTCATCTGAATATTACTGCACACATTTTCTCAACAATGACGTTTCTTGACAGTTTTGGCCGGTCTCTATATACAGACCGCGTTCTGCTCAGAGTATTGATTGCGACAGCACTCGCGCCATACCTCAGAGACACACACACAAGGCGTTTTATGAGTATTCACAGCTAGTTTATGTGTGTTTAGATTGAAGTTAATGAACGCACCCAGTTTAACTGCATGGGGCAGTGTGTCTCTGAGGGACGTTTATGAAGTTGAATAGACCTTCTGTTCACTGTTCACCTAGCAGCCGTGCAACACCTTCAGAAACAGTAATACCACTGATGCTGAAGTGGCGGACCATCTGGATGCGGGATGACGTCACGGTTACGCTGCGTAAAATCACCACCTGTTATATTTCAGGTTTATCCGTGCAATTGTGTGATTGGGAAATTGAACAGATTCATAAAGAAAACATGAATGACACTATATGTGTTACTTTTATAATACTTTTATGTCCTTTTGATACTTGCATGCTTTCATTGTATTGAAGTTTTTAACTAAACATCTCCTTTGTGGTCCATGCGTATGAATGACTCCTATGAAGGATCATTCAATTTCTATGCCGTTACATATACACAGATCTGTGCTTTCTTCTTTACAATGAAAGTTTGAATCCACTTCCACAGCCGAAAACATTTGGCTCTGGTGCAACACTGAAACCAGCAGCCCTTTAATTACTGGTCTGACGACTTGACTTTCTAAACCACCGTCACACCACATGAGTAAACAAGTCGTGAAAATATTTAACACCAGGGTTAGGCTGAAGCTAAAACATAAGACACGCACCGAAATGTGTGTTTGCTTACAGGCTTGTCTGAGTAACCTGTTGTTCCAAACATCTATGATTTACTTTTTTCCACTGAGAACATGCAATGGAAACATACAGTGACCAAGGTCTGGAAATGGTCAAAAAGGACCTTCATGCGACCTGTGCGAAATATTCCAAGTGTAATGAGGCCTGTGTATGACAGCGCTGTGTGAATTTCCATGGCTATTAGCTGAAAGAGAGAAAGATTATCATACTGCTCATAAAACATTTATTAGGCTTAAGAGATATAACCAGTTTAGATGGAAAGGATCTCAAGCTGACTAGCTGAAGACATTACTGTATCTTTACCCGTTAATAGACACGCTACTTCCTTGAAAATAAATTCCAGCACAGCGCTACAACAACCATAATGAAATGAGCCTTCACAATAGATAATGCTTCACAATGAACTCTGTTAGAGAGCTATATGTGTCAATTTATCTGTTCAATTAAACACCTTACTCTCCTGTTGAGTAATAAAAATGCCATATTCGTGTTGTTTTTACAACATTACAAATCCCTCAGTTCTTGCCATCTCCGAAAAGCCAAGCCAATGTTGATTCTTGTTTTATTACGAGCTCTGTCGCGCTCTCTTTTCCCAGCAGACTCTCCTCTGTTCGGCGTTCGTTTAAAACGGGAGATTCCCCTGAGGTTGGAGATTTAGCGGCTCCATGTAAAAACCTTCCTCGCTCGTTCTGACATCTAACCTCTGCCACTCACACACCAGACACACGTCAAAGTAGCCGGAGCAACTTTACTCTGTTTATGGATATGACGAGACTTTTGTCCAATTTCTCACGAAGACCATCCCGACAGGTCTAAAATATTAACAATAATAATAACAGGCTTGCCATAGTGAATCAGGGTACGACAAAAGGATTGATGATGCATTGACTCATTATTTAATTTTTTTTCATTTTGAGCAAATATTTTTTACATAGTTTTTAAATACATGTAAATTAATACTTTTCAGCAAGGATGCATTAAATTGATCAAAAATGACTGCAAATACTGTTTCACAGTATTACTGTTCTTACTGTTTTTTTTATCAAATTAATGCAGCCTTGGTGAGCGAGACTAAAATACAAACTTTTGAATGGTAATGTTTGTGATATGTTGACTCGGAGATCGGTCCTGTAAAGTCATTGTCGTTCATTTCAAGTACTTTTTTTTTTTAAGTATTACAAATTCATTCAAACAACAATTTCATTTACAATCAATTATCATTGGTTTGAGGAAGCAGACGCTCTTGTTCATATTGTGACATATTTTGATAACTTTTATTTATGCAACTGTCCTGAAATTCTGCAAGCGAGAGGTAATCAATTTTCATTCATTATTTTCTCTTTAAAGCTAGCCTGGAAATCCAGACCTAAATCTGAAAGATTAATGGTCTGGCATCGACTAATGAATATCGGCCAGCTCGAGGGGCGGCACCAAGCATGCATTTGAAAATCTCACTGCACGCAATTGGATAACACTACGACCAATCACAACAAGCCCCATACGCTTAGCTACCAGTAGAGCTAACTGGTAGATTAGACTCTTGCCGTATCCGGTCGGCAAAACAGCAAAAACGTCCTTCTTGCAAAGGAACGATTCGAGCGCCGCCTTCTGTTCCTCTTTTAGATAAAAAGCCAAGTCTAACTCGTTCATTGTAGCGGCCAAAGCCGTTTCTAACAACTTGTGTTCATCCATAGCCATCTTGCAATGTTTACTAATGACTTCGACGTCATCTCGCCTCTTTGGCCCGCCTATATCAGATAACCCGATGTGATTGGTGCAGCTCGGATACAAGGGCATATTTAATGAGCATCATTACTCGACGCCAGAGTAAACTCGCTGAGCAAATTCAACTTGTGCTCTCGCGAGAACTCTGGATTACCAGGGTACTTTAAAGCTGCAATTAGACTCAAACCAGTTTTCCTCTCTGCCCTACAGATGAGCCAGAACCATGAAAGGCCTGGAGAATAATGCAAAACCAACCTAAGCCAATTACTAAACATATACATTTGTACACACACACACACACACACACACACACACACACACACACACACACACACACACACACACACACACACACACACACACACACACACACACACACACACACACACACACACTCACTACTTGTTCTTCATCAGACCTCATATTGCTCCCATTTCCTTTCCTTTGAAATTTCTTCCTCACACTTCTTGATTTCAGATGTGTTTATTGTGTGTGTTGATGTAAGTGTCCGCTGTTGTACTCGAGGGCACAGCGTACATCTGTTCTGTAACTGATCTAAATCAAAGACTTACACACCACATGTTCTCAAGTGCATTAATGAGAAAACCCAAGAAGCTTTTACCATCGCACACAATGGCTTAAAAAACAACACTAAAAACACGTGTTTGCGAGTTAATTATTTGTTTCCACCTCCAAACTGGCTTTTGCTTTACTTATCCGAGATTGTGGTTTTCGTGGATAACGGCATCCATGTTGTCTTTAGCCGTTTTTTGGGTGCTGTTGTGCTGTAATTGCTCTCAGATGCTCCTTGTGTTTTATTTCTGTTTACTCTCCAGTGGAAACAGAAGTTATGACAGGAATCAAAGAGCGTGGCGGGCTTTTGTGCTATTGCGGCCTCAAACCCAGCGATGCTGCATATTTATAACACATGTTTTCGACCAGGTTCTTGTCTTTTCGCCACATAAATGTTTTTCTCGGATGCATTTCAACGATGTGCGCTGGAAAGAGCGCCGCTTTCATGCAGGGTTGTGGCAAAACAATGATGGATAAATGTAGTCTCAAAGTGTCTCGTATAAAAGGCAGCTGAGCACACATGAAAGCATATGTCTGCCATCTGCAGGGTTTCTGTTTATATAAGATTATCTTATTAAAGAGCTGGTCATGTGATGATTGAAGACCACTTGAGTGGATTGAGATTGAAAGCGGACTGCGGTCTACACAGTCGCACGAGTTTGCAACCCTGCTGTAATGTCACGCTTGACTTGCACATCAGGCTGGGATTTCAGAGTTATCTTTTCTTTAATTCTGTTTGAATTGGCCCGACCGCACCGGCCTCAGGTTCGCAGGGCGTCCGTTGAGATTTACGCATTCACCACTTAAACTGGATTTGTTGCACTAAACATGAACTTTTGTCCCGTTTCAGAGCTGAGTTGTTTACTGTTGAAAGCTCAGCTGTCTTTGAAGTAAATCTCTTCATGACTTCTTTTACTGTCTGATACTCTCTTTTTGTTTCCTAAAGCTTTCACAGTGAAACTTTACCCAAGTTCAAAAGTGCAGCTTATGTCTGTTTCAGTCACTTTTATTTGAATTCTGATTTGTACATACACTGCCGTTCAAAAGTTTGGTGTAAGATTTTAAAATAATTTAATATTTTTATTCAGCAAGGAGGCATTTCATAGATCAAAAGTGACAGTAAAGACATGTATAATGTCTGTTTCATTAATTTTAGATGAATGCTGTTCTTTTGAACAGTCTATTCATCAAAGATTCCTGAAAAATGTATTGTTTCTAACATTGATAATAATCAGAAATGTTTCTTGAGCATGAAATCAGCATATCAGAATGATTTCTGAAGGATCATGTGACACTGAAGACTGAAGTAATGATGCTGAAAATTCAGCTTTGCATCACAGGAATAAATTACATTTTAAAATATATTAAAATAAAAAATTGTATTTCAAATTGTAATAATTTTTCACAAAATTACTGTTTCACTGCATAAGGGACATTTCAAAAATATAAAAAAAATCATGCCAACCCAAAACTATTGAACAGAAGTGTATGTTGGCCTGAAGTTTCTTTAATTACTAAGTAAAATGAGATTCAAAGTCATTGAAATAGAAAGCAGTTATAAAATGTATATTTTTTAGCATAAGAGACTTCTTTCAAAAACTTAAAACAAATCTTAATTTTTTGACTGGTAGTGCATTTGAAAGGGCAACTCCGAATCAATCAATTTATTGAATAATAATATGACTATGCA
Source organism: Leuciscus leuciscus (assembly GCF_965113295.1). NCBI lineage: Eukaryota > Metazoa > Chordata > Actinopteri > Cypriniformes > Leuciscidae > Leuciscus > Leuciscus leuciscus. Next base: position 48,124,792 of record NC_138729.1, read on the forward strand.
TAATGCAGATAATGTATAAGATGATTTGGTGTTATGTGTAGTTTTACTTGCAGCACAGAATAGCAGTCTGTTTGTCTGAGCATCTCGACTGCGGCAGGAATAACAACCATGTATTCAGAAGTCTCCATCTTGCACTTGAAGGCTTCTCTATGTGTCACTATGTTGTTTTGACCATTAGCTGTGTGTCTTTTCAGCTGACGGATGGAGGAAAGGCTGCTAAAGCGGGAGTCGCTGTGCGAGATCTGGTCCTGTCCATAGATGGCATCAGCACTGAAGGCATGAACCACCTTGAGGCTCAGAATAAGATTAAAGCCAGCACAGACAAGCTCATCCTCTCTTTACAGAAGTAAGAATATGCATGCACTGCTTTGGTAATAGGCTAAATAAATAAATAAATATTATGCTAAAAATGACATGCATTTTGAACACAAAGATATAGGAAATAGTACTTGTTCAAAATTATTAAAATTTGTATAGAAGTCTATGTTCGGAATAATATACAAGGATACACTCACTCTTATTCTGCAGTACGTATATTGGCACAGGTACAAATTATATGTATGCACAGAATACACACACAAACTACTAACTTTGCCAAAATGTGCAGAATACTGTATAACAATGCATGGACTAATGAATCCCACAATGCAATGTGCTTACCTTGAACTTACTTGAACTTGAACTACAGAGAAGTAAAATTAACTGTTAATTTTCCTAAATTTCCTTCTTGATTAATTTATTCATTTATTTTGGATTGATTAATTCATTTTTATTTATTGTGTATTTTTATATATTTATTTATTTTTCTCTCAAGGTGAAAACTGAATTCCTCTCACTGAATTTAAAATTAGACCATGTGACAACAATAGAGCATTCTACATTTTGAAATCTTTATTTATTTATTTATTTATTTTTGATTAACTAGTTTTTATTTATTATATATTTTATGTATTTATAATAAAATGACATATCTTGTGACAATAGAGTATTTTAATAGAGTCTACTCTTTGGAATGTTTATTTTGGAATAATGCCTTCTGTTCCACTTTCTTTTTTTAACATACTTTTTATTTTATTTTATTACCTGTCAAGCTGAAAACATGACAAAAACGACCGTAAATATGGTCCCTATAATATTCCAAGACATTTGATAACTTTGTGTGAGGAACAAAATAAAATTGAAAATCTTACCTTCACACAAATTTAAAGAAAAAAAAAAAGTAGAAAAATGAAACCATATATATATATATATATATATATATATATATATATTTACAATACTTTGGTTTTGTTTTACATGTATTCATCATGACTTGATAAATAAGTGAAAGCTAAGACCTAATGAAAGATAAAACATTCAGACTTGCATCATAACAGTGTATTTGAGCCGTGTCGGGTTGGAAGCGTATGCTAACTCATCTCTCAGACCCAGTGTTGTCACGTTGCAGAATCGCAAACACTCACAATCTATCGTAAATGCAGAGAACTAGTGGAGCACAACTTTTGAATGGTATGTGTTTTGGGACCAGAATAAGTGTGTGTTTTGTTTGCATGTGTGTGTGCCAGCTTCCTGTTTCCCTGTTTTGTCCACTAATGGAAAATTTTGTCTCACTGTCAAGCCATGGGAAACACACACGCACATGCGGACACATAACAGCCAGACTCAGTGTGCAGTGGTGACAGAAAAACGCTCATGGATTGGTCTAGTGGAAGTGAAAACAGAGAGAGAGAGAGACTGGCAGTGATTGACAGATAAATGAGCTGTGTCAAATGAATATGGGAGAAAAAAAGGCCAGATATAGGCCTAAATGTAAGATTTGAATTGCTTATAATATTTACATTCATTTGGATTACACAGTTTTAACATAAACAAACTAATAAACTTAATGTGATGCATATTTGGCAGTCATACATAATTTAACCGGGGAAGAAAAAAATAAGATTTCCATAATAGTACTAATAAACTGAATGTGTTTTAAATGCACAATAACCAAGTTTAGATATGTATCATCATAAATAAATACAATTGGTTTCAGTCTCATACATTTTAACTAACTGAATATTACTTGTTCCACAGCCATTTTTAAATATATATATATATATATATATATTTTTCCACAAGGAACAGATTTATGCTGATTCCAAGCAACTCGAATAAACGGAATTTTAAAAATATGATTATTTAAAGAGGTCATATTATGCCCTTTTACTAAGTCTTGATATTGTTTTTAGCTCTACTTGAATAGGTTTTTATGCTTGAATGTTAAAAAAACACTTTCTTTTCCCCAAATTTGTCATTGTTGCAGCTCCTCTCTTCCCAGTCTGTTTAGTTCCTGTCTCTATGAAGCTCCTCCTTCTGAAAAGTGTGCTCTGATTGGTCAGCTGGACCAATGTGTTGTGAATGGTCAACTGCTTTGAGCATATTTGGGAAATGTCCAGCCCCTCACCATAAACGCAAACACTACTAACACAACTCAGTCAGGCCCCGCCCCTTTATTTTGCATATGCCTAGGGTGGGAATTATGTAAATGAGGAATATTGTTACATGTTTATTCCTGGAAGAAAACTCAAGACTACAACGGAGGCGTTTCAGGGAGTTCAGAAACAGTGACACTGATATAGAGAATAACTGCCGCTGGAAGGACTTTGTACTTTTAAGACCTTTTTAATGTTCAAACATGTAAAACAGCATAATTCGTCCTCTTTACATTAAAGAAAATAGATGCAAATAATTCATAACAAACTATGCTATGCTTTTTATTAGTGCAGAAAATCTTACCTGTTTCATTTATGTATGACTGACAAAAATGCATTAGGTTTATAATGTTAAAACTGTGTAATCCAGATTTTTTTTTTTTTTTTACAATTAAAATAAATTCTTACATGTAGGCCTAAATATGTAAGACAATTGACTTAATCTCACCCATGTTTAATACAGTGTTGTTTTGATAGTGATGGTATAGTAATCACATTCTCTTAGTTTTACTGGGGCTTAGTATTAATAGAACTATACCAGCATCAGCACCATCTGAAACCAGCAGTGTGTGTGTGTGTGTGTGTGTGTGTGTGTGTGTGTGTGTGTGTGTGTGTGCATACTTATTGAAGTGTGATATGCAGACCTTCATAGTTTATCTGCTGTACACACATCTCTATGCAAGTATGTGAAAGCAAACACTTCTATCATGAGCTTGATTTCATGCATTGTGACTTTCTGAAATGTGTCAGTGCAATAATGTTGCAATCTCAGTCTTCTTCTAGTCGGTTTTTGCTTTCAGGTCAACCGTTTTTATTTGAGAAGGACCTTGCCGAGCAATTTGGATCTTATAAACATGTTTATAGCAGCTAATTGCAGTACATTTACATTTATGCAATTAACAGGCGCTTTTATCCACTACAAAAGGATACAAAAATCTTACAAAAGAGGAACAAAAGCTATTTGTCAAAGAGCCAACAATATTCATAATATACAATGCCAGGTTTATTAGTTTACACAAGAACTTTGTGTGCTTGCATTGAGTATGTTTCTGGAAGTACCAAACCTCATTAATCAAGGGGGCGATAGAGTTTCCATCAGAGGAGGACAAAGTACACAACTTCCTTACTTGAGTGAAAGTACAGATACTACTGGTCAAATATTACTCCGTTACAATTAAAAGTTGTAAAGACCGATTTTTACTTAAGTAAAGCACAGAAGTACTTGTTTATAAAAGTACTTAAGTATCAAAAGTAAATGTCAATGCATTGTTTTATTATTGTTGCATGTAATACTTACAGTACCTTATGCCTCTGAATCTATGCCTGCCCTCATATCAATATCACATTTATTTCTAGAACCCAGTTCCAGTAGTGGGATTGAATGTGAGATTCACTCAATAACGTCCACAATGGTTTCGGACACCCAAATGGCTGTTCCCTCAAATATTGCCCTATATAAAGTTTTTTGGCTTTTAGTATGAATATGTTAGCCTTACTGTTATCTATAAGCTAGTGTGCACCAAAACAATGACAAAATGTGCATTTAGAAGACCAAACCCAACGTTGAAAATGAAAATCAGGTTGATGTCAGAATCCAACGCCGGATTGACATTAATCTCCAACGTTGGACAGACGTATTGTGGTTGAAAACGAAAATCGGGTTGACGTCAGAAACCAACATCAGTCGAGTTCCAACGTCAACCCGACTTTCATTTCCAACCAAAATGCAACCAAATCATCCCCTGACTGACGCAACTACTTTCTACTCGAGGACCTTGACGGAAATGTAGTGGAGTAAAAAGTATGATATTTGTCTTTCAAATGTAGTGAAGTTAAAGTAAAAAGTTTCCAGAAAAAATTATACTCAAGTAAAAGTACAGATACTCAAAAAGTGTACTTAAGTACAGTACTCAAGTAAATGTACTTTGTTACTGTCCAGATCAGGTCGCTGCTATGAAGCTGTAGGCATAATGTCTCTTCAAACTGTTTCTCTGTCATGACAGTATAGTCGAGCTGAAAGAGGAAACTGACTGTAGAAGAAGACTTTCATTAGAAGCCTTCATGAGAAGCCGCTTGCAACAACACTGAAAATTCAAGAAACACTTTTGTTGCACTCTGAAACATTCGAGAATAAAGTCCAGGGACGTGCACAGGGGGGTTGCTCAGGTTTCCCGGGCAACTGCCCATATGCCCTTCTCGACTCATGTTGCCCTTCCGAGAAAATAAAAAATTCGTACAATGGATGCAGAATTTCACGTAGGCCTAGATAAAAAAAAATAAAAAAATCGCAAAGCCTCATTCACTTCCATTCGGGCACCGAAAGTGAAAGTCAGTAGGGGAAGGGCAAACTCTGTTTACGTGGCTGCAGCGCTGCACGCGACCAGTGTAGCAGTCGATCAAAGAGTATAGAGGTACTTCTATACTTTGAGTCGATTCTGTTCCCTACCGGAATTCCTTACGAATAGTTGCCCAGTTACCATACGTACCATCAGAACTGAATACGAGCAAGAACAGCACAACTGAATGTACGGGAAGCCAAAAGGTTAAAAAAGGATTGTATTTTTTCCCGAAATTTAAGCGTTTTTTATTAGAAGCGAGTTTTCCCCCATCTGTCAATTCAATCCAGATTATTTCTTTTCAAAAAAATGGAGAAATACAAAAAAAAAACAAAAAAAAAACAATAAACAATAATATGATGAACTCTTTTTCTCATGTGTAGGCCTATTTCGGTGACATTTAACATATTGTTAATACATATTGTATACTGCTTACAAAGTTGTATATCATAAACCTGTCATCTCTGACGTTTTGCAATCTTTATAAATAATAATAAGATCATAATATGAGGCATTGAGTTACAGGTCTGAGCAACTGCCCCTCAAAATTCCTGTGCACGTCCCTGATAAAGTCATGCACAAAATCTAGCTTACATAGATTGAAGTGTTTGCACTGGTCTAATGAAAAGGGTCCAGCCATTCAACAACAGTTGTGTATTCTGACCCTATATTCTTTTTGAAGCTCCATAAATTGCAAATATTTAAAATATTTTGCATGAAATAGACTAACATATTTTCAGTTTTCTGCACAGCGGTGATGCACTTTAGTCTGGGTTACCAGGTTATGTTGCAGTTTAGGGTTTAGTTTTACCTCTTATTATTCGTAATTACAGCAGACTGCAGGTAATGAGTGATTTTATTCATTAAATTGCTTTTGTGTAAATCGGAAACTGCAGAGAATTAAACATTTTTGAGCAAGACACTCAAAAACCAGACATTTGTACGGTTTTCTGTGTGTGTGTGTGTGTGTGTGTGTGTGTGTGTGTCTGTGGGCCTTGTTTTTAGTGCTAATGGAGGACTCCTGCTTGAGTTTTATTAGAGAGTTATGTGGAGATGCCAAGCTCGGCTTTAGCTGCAGTTATTGGGTAGAGATTTTGAGTTTTACAGGCTTTCTGTTGATTCTCATATATGACAGTAGATTACACTGAGAGAACGAGAGGCTCCATGTTAATTAAAAGCACATGCAGTGAATTATTTTATTGATTTCTTTTGGTTTGTGTTCGCTGTGTCACTGCTATACTTCATCTCACTCATCATCAGATCAACTCACACAGATGCTCATATCATGTCCATTTATATTAATGTTAATTTATTTTATTTTATTCATTCATTAAACACGAAGTCCATTTATTTATTCATATTTATTTATTCACCATAAAGTCCATTTTATTTTTATTATCCCCTGAAGACCATTGTTAATTTCCTACGGTTATTTTATTTATTTTCCCCTTTAGTCCATTTACAGTTTTAATTTCTTAAGGTTTCTTACACCAAAACAGTTGTTTTCTAGTTTTAGATGATGGGTCTTCTTTCTGACCCATAGAATTAAATTAAATTGTTTAAACTGAATTTAATATAAAGGAAAAATACGTTTTTTTTGCCCCATTGCAAATATATTCTTATAAGCTTAAACTGTTATCTTGTTTTACATGCTTTCACTTATTTTTTATTGTGTATAAATATGAAATACATTTAGCATAATATGCATTTGAGCTCAGGTGTAATGTGTGCACTATAATATTAGATACAGTATAGGAGGAGAGATGGGCCTCAAGTAAAAATAATGGGAGAACTCATTGTGGTTTTATTTATTATAGACCATGCAAGCATACATTATGATGCTATTGTTGGTTTGATGTTTTTGAAACCAAGATGGCCAACAAGTGGACTGACTTTTCCTCGCTGACGTGTGTTGTGTTTAGAGGATGTTTATGTTGGCCGTTCTGAGACACTGCAAGCTTCTGTTTCGACATTAATGAACTGAAATTAGTTTATACACTGAAATAACAAAGAAGGCACTATGGGGAAAAATAATTGTCTTGTTTTTTGCCCTTGAACGCCCTCTCTCAACAGCTTGAATCATGTAAACTAAGCTTGAATCATGTCAGCTTCATGAAAACCTATAATTCTTCATTCCCTTATTTGCGTGTGTGTTCTTGATCCTGTTGCGTGTGTTGTTTATGCATCTGTCTGTTTTTGTGTTTTGGTCCAGGTTTGACGTTTTGTTAGGCCACATCCACAACACACAAATGATCCTCACTGGTTCTGAATGCTTAAACACACACATGAGTGCCAGATCCTAATCAGAGCTCGGATTAAACTGACCACACAACTTCTTAGGCACAGAATACGTCAAACATGCTGTCAGATTCACCCATTTACCGCAGGGTTGAATGCAGGTTACTTCATTACATGGGTTTGTGGGAGGTGTTTTGCTGACCGATTGGAGCTTGCTTTAATTAAACCATTTAAACTCCATCCCAATCCACTTTTGAATAACCTCAGGACCATAACAAACCCTGACATGGGTTCATATCCCGAGAGAGAGAGGAAAAATAGCTAATCTGGTCTGCTAACAGTCTTTATTATATTAAAGTCTTTCCTTTTTTGACTTAATTTTTCCTCTGTAACTCATTGGTCTTTTGCACTTATCTGTAAACTCTCTCTGTGAGTGTATTCTGAGCACTCAAATGTCTGAGGACTGAAAAGCGTAAGCTGCAGCTCGTCTCACACACACTGTCCTGCACCGAGCACATCCCTGAATGTGTGTGTTGGCGTTCACAGGATATCACAGCTGGATAAAATCCCATTTTCCATTAGCGAGATACAGCAGGATAAAAATCAACATTTGGAAGAGAGTTCAAAGCATAATTAAATTCCCACCAAAACAGAAATTTTGTAATATTGCATGGTTTTGTACTTTTGAAAAGAATTTAATAATTACCCTCCTTCATGTCCTCTTGCTCTCTTGATTGAAAACTGATATATTAATTTCTGATTTCAACATTGCATCTTAAAGGATTAGATCATCCAGAGATTAGTATTCTGTAATTTTTAGCCTCATGTCGTTCCAAACCTGTATGGCTTTCTTCTGTGGAACACAACTGACGAGGTTTAGTAGGATATATAATGCACAAGTTGCTCTTTTCCAAGTGACAAAATGACAAAAAGGTTGAAAAAAAAGAGTACACAATATTAATTTTGGATTGACGGTCCCTTTAAAGCTGATGTGAGTGATTTCTGCGCTCCTAGTGTCATCACATGGTATTGCAATTTCACACAGATGTCCCGAACACTCTGCCATTGGTCAATTTTTCAGCACATACGGTTCTTGAGTTAAAGGGATAGTTCACTTTGAAATAAATTTTTGGTATGTTTTAGCTTACCTCAAGGGCATCCAAGATGTAGGTGTCTTTTTTTCCACAGTAGTTTCAATTTTGATATTTTTAGGTCAAACCGTTCTTGTCTGTCAGTCATATAATGCAGGTCGATGGTCATTATCTCAAAACACAAGCACAGAGTCCAAATTAAACAATTCCCCATCGTAAGTACACATTGATGGCCTAAGACACGAAACGAGCGGTTTGTGTGAGAAAACGAACAGTATTTATATAGTTTTTACCTCTTATACACAGCCATGTCCAAGTGATCTGATCTGACATGTACGCAAACTGGTGCATAGATATATACACTAGATGTCGCCTTAAAGACATTCGTTCCAATGAACTGCCGTAGACAAGGCGACATCTAGTGTGTATATATCTATGCACCAGTCTGCGCACACGTCAGATCAGATCACTTCGACATGGCTGCGTATAAAAGGTAAAAACGATATAAATACTGTTCGTTTTCTCACACAAACCGCTCGTTTCGTGTCTTAGGCCATCAATGTGTACTTACGATGGGGAATTGTTTAATTTGGACTCTGTGCTTGTGTTTTGAGATAATGACCATAGACCTGCATTATATGACTGACAGACAAGAACGGTTTGACCTAAAAATATCAAAATTGAAACTACTGCGGAAAAAAAGACACCTACATCTTGGATGCCCTTGAGGTAAGCTAAAACATACCAAAAATTAATTTCAAAGTGAACTATCCCTTTAAGCTATATGGAGAAAGTTATATGTTCTTTAGATCAGTGTATTGGTGTATTGGGTTGTTTAACCCTGCAAAGCATGTCATGTGAAATAATAGCAAAAAAAAAAAAAATGGAAACATTTTATTGAAACTTTAGACTAAATATTAAAAAAAATCTAAAAATACATGTTTTTTTGTTGAGTAATATATTTAATACATCAGGCTTTTTATTTTTCTCCCTGTTTAATCTCGTTGTCTAGGAGAACCAGTTGAGATAATAGAGATCTGATTTATGATGTTTTGTTCCTGTGGGTTGTTTTTAACAACTCTTTCTCAAGCAGACACACACATTCACACACTGTAGTAGAATGCAAGAGTTTTAGTTATTAATGAAGGAAAATCAGTGAGTCATGCGTCAGACTGCAGCCTCAGGGTGTGAGATATAAATGAGATGTCAAACAGATGCTCTGAGAGAGTGTGAGATGATGATGATGTCACCGTACGGTAGATGCACCGTTTGTGCTACAGACATAAATGTATGGGAATGATGTAAGTGATCAGACAAATGAAATACACTTAGTGGATGATCAAGTAGGTGAAAGAAATCCCACAGATTTGCTTTAATGTTCCATACTGTATCTGGAGACCAGAACATCACAGATACTTGATGATGGACCAGTGAGCAACCATCCAGAACACAAAATACAGAAAATACAGACGAAATTAGTGTTTTCCTGATTTTATGAACTTCTCAGGACATATTTTTAGAAATGTATCTATGGGTGTTAAGACATTAACACATCTGCACTTGTGTACTTGTATTCCAGCTTACAAAAATATGTTCTAACAGAATGTTTTACTGTATAAATGAACATGTGAGATCATTTATTTAATAACTTCGCTTCATACCACATCATTTAGGCTCGGTATCAGGCAGCTCTGAGGGAATTTTTCAAACAAAGAAGCAAAGACTCAGAAGTGCCTGTATCTACTCTGGAAATGATTGCTGTGTCTTAATTAGACATACTTTGATCACTCCCTTTGTAATCAACTGGGCTTTCAACACTAGAAGCTCCTGGCTTACATATTTAAGTAACTTCTGGCAGTTAGACCACCTTTCAAATTTTTTTTCAATGTTTATGAAAGAAGTGTCACCATGGTCACAGTAAAAACAGCCAAATTGTGTATTATTATTACAATTTAAAATATCAGTTTTCTATTTGAATATATTGTAAAATGTAATTTATTCCTGTGATCAAAGCTGAATTTTCAGCATCATTACTCAGCATACATTACCTTCAGAAATCATTCTGATATGATGATTTGCTGCTCAACTTTTATTATTATCAGTGTTGAAAACAGTTGTACTGCAGTTGATGAATAGACAGCATTTGTTGTATCACATTATTAATGTCTATTCACTGTCACTTTTGATTTTTGAAGTATAAATCTTAGACCCCAAACTTTTGAATGGTAGTATATCTCATTATGTTCTAATAAAAAGGCTATTTTAATATCTGAATTTGCTTATTTAAAGATATTGGCACCTTAAAATAGTCTATTTTATAAATATTTGTACCTTTGCTGGGAAGGACATTAAGAGACTGTCTGCCTTCAAGTTTGATTAGTTGAATACGACTAAGTTTGTTAGAATAACTACTTCATAAGTTCCAATCAATGCATTTACAGTAAAACAAAGGATTCAGTTAAGTAACATGGATTAAACCAGAGTAGTTTCTCTCTTTCTCTCTCTGGCGGTGTTCTGGAGTCTTCTGTGTCCTGTGGATCTATATTGAGTGTACTGAGAACAGATTGTTAGCTCATAACTGCAGCAGTGTGACCACTCATGTTCATCTGACCGGATCAACAGTGCTAAACTCGACCCGACCCGCTGGATCTCACTTTAGAAGACCTCCGTGGAGCGATGAAGTCACGTGTGCATGTGTGTGTTTACATAGAAACAAAGATGCAACTGGTCCACATATAGGAGCAAATACTTGCATCTCCTGTTATATAATACACTCTTCAAGATGTGTGTGGTTATATTTTATGGTCAAAATTGTATCTAGAAGCTAAATCTGATGAAACCTCCCTTTGGGAACATCCTTAAAGGTCAAAATGATACATAAATAAATGTAAAAAAAAAAAACTTAAGAGATGTGTGAGATTGTTCTAGAAGGTCTTGAGTTCATATTCTCAGAGATGGTAACTGATACTCAATCGTTCCGCCAGCCTCACACACACACACACACACACACACACACACACACACACACACACACACACACACACACACACACACACACACACACACACACACACACACACACACACACACACACACACACACACACACACACACACACACACACACACACACACACACACACACACACACACACACACACACACACACACACACACACACAGCAGTATCGCTTGCTGTCAAACCATAGTTTTACTTTAATAACACACCAAGTTTCAAACCAAACCTGACCTGGTTTCTTTTAATTGACGCAAAACTAATTCTGTTCACCCCTGCAGGCAAAATACAAATACAGGCCTATGATTTTATTGCAAACCACAGTTCGACGTTCCTTATGTAATGCCACTGCCAGCACTAGATGTGGTCACAGCAGAGTCATTAATGTTTTTGTCCGTTGTTTGTATTCCAACAGAGCTTCCAGTCTTCCAAAACCAGATGTGGCACCAAAGGTATGAGATTTACACACACGTAAAGCCAGCGAGAGCGCACAACTGGAGTATTGTGAATGGATTGTTTGTGTGTATGTCATTATACCCCTCTAAGACAGACACACAGCTCTATATATATATGTATGCATGAGTTTTAGTTTTGCATGTTTATAGCAAAAGTGCGCCTCTGCGTTCAGTCTTGTATCGGTTGTGTTCAGAATAGAAAACTACTACACTGCATACTGAACATTTAATAATGCATACTACCTATTTTTTCCCCCCAAATATTATATGAAACAGTAATTATATGCAACTTGCAGTGTGGTGTCACATGATGCATGCTTCTCATTACACTGCATGTTTCATTTGGAAAGTTGCTGTCCATTTATAATCTCTGATAGATGGTTATTTGCATTTATGCATTGCATTTATATGTATGCATTCGTCAGATGCTTTTATCTAAACTGACATGCATTGCAATCAAGCTGTACATTTGTATCAGTTCATGCATTTCCTGGGAATCGAACCCATGTCATTGGTGTTGTAAGCACTATGCTTTACTGTTTGAACTACAGGAATGCATTATTTGTCGTTTTTAATCCAGTTTTATGTTAAAATGCCTTAACTATTGGCTCATCAGAGTAAATAGTAAACTAGTCAAGTCTAATTTATTTCAATATACAGTACACACTGCATACTGCTTTAAGAAATCACATCAGGCATGCTATATTACCATGCTACTTATTTTATTTCTTCATTATAAAGTGTGTATACTATGCACAGTATGCTATTTTTTTTTAAATATGCATTTTTACTTTTCTTGGCCAAATCACCTAATAATCCAGTAATCCTTACTGTTGGTTCATGTCAGCCATAAATGTCTGAAAATAAATTAATTTCTGGTGCTTTTTCACTGCAATCATGTGACAGCAATATCATTGCATAATACATGTACCTTCTGTTTCACATACTATTTTTTTTTAATAGTATATACTGTGCAGTATTCAGTAAGTAGTCAGCTAGTATTCCATTCTGAACATATTGCCACACACCAGGTTTTCAGCGGTGTGATAGCATCTGTTCGAATAACCCATTCGTTGTTGTGTGCCATCTGTTGATTTGTTGCATTACTGTTGTCGTTATGTTTGAGTCCTGCATGTGCTTACGTTTAGGATGTTTCTGTGGAAATCATCAAACCCGTTCCCATGACAACCTGCATTCCATCGTCCTCTGACATCACAAACTCCACCCACATCACTTCATCCTCCAATAGGGGCGCTCGTCCGTTTGGAGGGGCGGGGTCACCACACGTAGCCTCCATTCCCTCCGCCGCATCTGCTTTTGCACTCGCCTCCTCAGCTCAAAGCCCTAATCCACTGGCTCCGCCTACTCCTACTGATGGCTCACCTAATCATATACCGTCGGTGCCCCGCCCTTCGGTGTATAACACACCCATCTATCTCTACTCCAATGAGAATGCCTGTGAAGTTGCCATGGGCCAGAGGCGGGGCCTGCTGGAAAGCCAGGGTGAGAGCTCTCAGCTGAATGGGTAAGAGTTTGATTGACAGTTTGATGCCCCACCCACCCTATAAACGTATGCTGCCTTCATGTGCTATCGGAAATATCCTACTTTCCACTATTGAAGTCAAAATTACGAGCTTGTCGCATTAAAGTGCTTTGTTGTTGGATTGAACATGAATCATTGAGGACACCAGGTTTATTCTTACCTATTTATTGGCAAAATCTTATTAAAATCAAAGTGATATTTAGCGGTATTCATTGACAACCAAATAAACATTCACCGTGCTATCTCGATAGTCAGCTTGTTGATGATTCTGGAATTTCATTCAAATACAGGGATTTTCGCTGTATAAAACATACAATACGCTTCATGTAAATATGCACTACTTTAACAAGACAAAGCAATGTAGCTGTTGTGGAAATATAATAAAAAATACCAGTCACAACACAATCGTTCTTCCCTCCGCCGACTCTGGAACTTGGGCATCAACTGTTCCCGAACTTACCAGTGGTAAACATGACTTGAGAGGGCATTCATGTCCACTTTTTTTAACTATAGGAAACTCATATTTACGATAATTCCGAAAGCATGTGAAGGCAGCAATAGAGCTTAAAAGTAACCAACTTTTCAGAGGTCTGGGTTCTGAAAGTTTTTCCAATTTCCAATTAATTTTCTTCATAGACGTTTCAGAAATACACAACATACCCGCTCAGAGATGAATCACAACATTACTGCATTCGATTTGAAGGAAAAACTAATTGTTATATAGAAGACAAAGGGGCAAGACTGTGTACTTGCAGGTTTGCTGGGTCTCTCAGCATGGTCAGGCTGGTCTGTTGGCTGGTTTTAGGGAGGATTTGGGCATTTTTAAGCCGGTCAGACTGGGAGACCACCTGGTTCGTCTTTCTAAACTAGCTGAGTACCAGGGTTGTTATAGTTAACTAAAACCATAAAAAAGTTAAATAAAATAAACATATTTTATTTCAGCTACACTAGTTGCCAAAGAAACATTTCTCATTTTCATTTAGTTTAACTTGATGTACTAAAATGACTAAAACTGAAATGAAATGAAAATGTATAAAAATAAAATAAAAAAAATTATAATAAAAAACACTACAAGTTACAATACAAATATTTATATCTTAAATTCTTCACGTTCAAATGTTCAAACCCTCAAGCTTTTTACATTTGAACTCCTCCACGTTTTATTTTGGTGTAATATTAGTTAATTAATGCTGTAAACTTCTGTACACAAAAATGTTGGAAAATATGCTAATGTGAATGTAAATAAAGCAAACCTAGCGCACATTACACTCCCAAACGCACATTAAAGTCGAGTTTGTGAGAAGCAGCATTTACTGTGAACCAGGCACCTCTGAAAACAAGCGATTATAAGCTGTGAGCGTGTAAATAAACACAGCACCACTCTTCATTCTGAAACACACAGCGCATCAGACTATGCAATTCATTTATTAAATCACAGCTTTTTATTTGGTAATCACATTTTGATATTTGATTAGATTTGATCAGTTTTTATTTTGATTAATTGTGCAGCACCATTTGCTCATTTTAATGATACATTCAATTTAATTAATTATTTGCTTTTTCATAAACTCACAAATCCTCATATGGAAAACTCTGCTGTAATGCAACAAAATGTACACATTACCTAGCGATAAAATGGAATGTTTGGAATCAGAATGTTTTTAAATAATTTAAACCATATTCTACATCCCTTAATCCTATAGGATTATATTATTATATTACTGGGTATACCCAATTCCTAAACTTAACAACTACCTTACTGACTGTTAATAAGCAGTAATTAGGAGTTTTTTTTGAAGCAAAAGTCGTATTTAACAGTTAATAGTGAGAATTGGACCCTAATCTAAAGTTTGACCTCAATTTTTATCAACTTTGGGACTCATTGTTGGTCTATCTGAAAGGTTCATATATTGGCGTTAAAGATTTCGAATGCCATTTCTGCTTCCGTAACTCACTTTGAGCTCCATCGTCCCTGTTGATTTCCAGGCTGCTGTTTCTGGACGTCTAAATCATGCCAAAAATATATTCAAAAATGTAATATGAAGTCAAGTGTGTTTAGTTGGTTTCCATGATGTACCTCTCCGCATTTTTTGTAATGTGGTTTAGCTTGGTTGGATTAGACCACCAGTACACAACAGCTGAGGTTTGAATACTTGGAAGAACTACATGCCACATCATATTCATTTATCAGAAGTCATGCCAACAATTAAACCCAACCAAAGTAGAAATATTTCCATGCTTCCTCATTTTTGTAATTTGTTTAATATATTTTTTGGGGGGTCTTTGGATCACTAAATAATATTCCAGAATGTTGTTTCATGGTCTGAAGACTCTGGCAGCATCTCTCTGTATCTCTTTTCGTTCAGTGACGTATGTGAGATTTTGTTCGGCTCTGATGTACGTGTGTATATTTAGATCTACGTAATGGTATCTGTTAGGTGTTTTGGTGTGTGTGATTCAGGGCTTTCCCTTGGATAATGTCACAGGGGAAGCTCAGATGTATTTTGAGTGTGTGCAAACCTCCCTTCTGGGTTTCATATTTTAATGATGGTTTTAAAGTGTCTGATTGACATTATTAAGCAGAAGAACTACGTGCCTAATTACACGTGCTAATGCACACACACACACACACACACACACACACACACACACACACACACACACACACACACACACACACACACACACACACACACACACACACACACACATGCACGTCTCATCAGATCAGTGTGTTTGTTGTGATGCATTTTGTTTGTTTCTGTGTACTAATACGTTTACTAGTATAATATCAGTCTTTTACCAGCGCAGATTATAGTTTAATCACCCAATAAACTTATTCTGCTTCTCGTTAAGTGCTTAGAATGGCATACTATATTTTGCAATATGCAGTATGTGTACATAATATGCATTGGACACTGTAATAGGCTGACCTAAGTGCCAAAATATGCAGTATATACTGTATAGTATGCTAGTATTTCATTCTGACCATTTGAGAGCATTATATTCACTAGATAAAAAGGAGAGAAAGAGTAAAATATTAGAAACGTGGGAGAGAAAACTGATGAAAACCAAATGCTTCTCGTCATAGTGTGCACTCCTCTAATGGTTTCTCCTCCCTCTCTTGTAAACTCTGATAAATCCTCCTCATTATCCTCATACAGCTGTACATTAAAGAGTCAAATCAGTGCCAAGCCTGTGTCTGTGATTTTTATAGGCAACTGTTGAGAAAACATATTCCTCCTTAATGCAACCCTGTGTGTACCTGGTTCTGGATTCTGTACTTGAATGGAAATAATTCTTCTGGATTGAGTTTGTCTTGCTCTTTGTCGACCGATATGGTGTTTTTAATGGCTGATGCTGATATCAATATATTAAGAGCAGGGTGGCATATATCTGGGATATACAGTTTGTAATGTAATTTACAATTGCTTTATTTACACATTTTGGGAACTGGTCTGGCCAATATATTTACGTTTGTCTACCAAACATTTATATATGTATATAAAAACTGAAAAAGTCCCTTTGACTTAAATTTGCGATTAGAAAAATAATAAAAAGTTGAGTCAAATTGCAATAAAAATATCAAAAGTTTAAAAAGTAATTTTAAAATATTATTTTATTAAAATATAAATATTATTATTTACCTAAATATTCTATATTATTCTGGAAATCTTTCTGGTCACTATATAATTACTAGATGTACAGTAAATGCACAGTTAAATTAGCTGTTGTTTAATAATTCCTGATTTCATTCATTTGACAGTTTGTTTGTTTTAAATGAGATATATATATATATAGTTTGTGTGTGTGTGTGTGTGTGTGTGTGTGTGTGTGTGTGTGTCTTCAGCTGTTGGTCTGTTTCAGAGGGGTTTAGGAATCAGTGTTTGTTGTGAATATTGAGTTAGTGATGATTGTGTGTTTAATGGCTATTTTCTCCTCTATGTGCTTTTCAGCAGATGACTCCAGCTATAAAGTCAGTACCATATAGATGCTCCTTTCATTGTGTGTGTGTGTGTGTGTGTGTGTGTTGCCTAATATGACAGTTTTGTTTTGCTTTTATTTTTTTTCCAGTCAAATCCCCAAATCTATTTGTTTTTTTAATGGCAGCACTTTGCTTTTATTTAAAGTGATGAAACACTAAGACTTATGATTTTCACATGACAGACGAATAAACAAAAAATAAATCAGTCACTAAGCAAATTATTAAAGTTTTACACAGTCCCTTAGAAAATCTAACTGTGGCATGCAGAATGTTGACAAAGTGATGTGTCAGATGGTAATACCATGGTATTTTGTAGCACTAAATGATTACCATATTCATGGTATTTGGTAAAGAATACCATTGCAATATCATGATTGTACCATGTCCAAAATTAAAAAGCTAGAATTACCATGGTAATGAATGACCGCCATATTCATGTACCATGGTATTTACAAAAAAAAACATGGTAGTATTAGTACTTTTCTATTATTAATGTAGTATCGCTGATTATGTAACAAGGACTTTTAAAGGTATAGTTCACCCAAAAATGTAATTTCTGTCATTATTTAGCCTCCTGTCCCTCCATTGACAGCTACACAACTACCAACTTGACACTTTTAAAAGTTCATAAAGAGAAACCTTAAAACTAATCCATATGAATTGAGCGGTTTAGTCCAAATTTTCGGAAGAGACTCATTCACTTTATATGATGAACAGATTTGATTTAGGCTTTTCTTCACATATAAACCTTGATCAGCGAACATAAACAGAATCTCAATTGAACTTGGTTGACCTCATTGGTTCTTGCAGAAGCTCAAACGTGCTGCGAAACACGAGAATGAACCTCATTGGTTCTTGCTGAAGCTCAAACGTGCTGCGAAACACGAGAATGAACCTCATTGGTTCTTGCTGAAGCTCAAACGTGCTGCGAAACACGAGAATGAACCTCATTGGTTCTTGCTGAAGCTCAAACGTGCTGCGAAACACGAGAATGAACCTCATTGGTTCTTGCTGAAGCTCAAACGTGCTGCGTAACACAAGAATGAACCTCATTGGTTCTTACTGAAGCTCAAACGTGCTGCGTAACACGAGAATGAACCTCATTGGTTCTTACTGAAGCTCAAACGTGCTGCGTAACACAAGAATGAACCTCATTGGTTCTTACTGAAGCTCAAACGTGCTGCGTAACACGAGAATGAACCTCATTGGTTCTTACTGAAGCTCAAACGTGCTGCGTAACACAAGAATGAACCTCATTGGTTCTTACTGAAGCTCAAACGTGCTGCGTAACACAAGAATGAACCTCATTGGTTCTTGCTGAAGCTCAAACGTGCTGCGAAACACGAGAATGAACCTCATTGGTTCTTGCTGAAGCTCAAACGTGCTGCGAAACACGAGAATGAACCTCATTGGTTCCTTCTGAAGCTCAAACGTGCTGCGTAACACGAGAATGAACCTCATTGGTTCTTGCTGAAGCTCAAACGTGCTGCGAAACACGAGAATGAACCTCATTGGTTCTTACTGAAGCTCAAACGTGCTGCGTAACACGAGAATGAACCTCATTGGTTCTTACTGAAGCTCAAACGTGCTGCGAAACACGAGAATGAACCTCATTGGTTCTTGCTGAAGCTCAAACGTGCTGCGAAACACGAGAATGAACCTCATTGGTTCTTGCTGAAGCTCAAACGTGCTGCGAAACACGAGAATGAACCTCATTGGTTCTTACTGAAGCTCAAACGTGCTGCGTAACACGAGAATGAACCTCATTGGTTCTTACTGAAGCTCAAACGTGCTGCGTAACACAAGAATGAACCTCATTGGTTCTTACTGAAGCTCAAACGTGCTGCGAAACACGAGAATGAACCTCATTGGTTCTTGCTGAAGCTCAAACGTGCTGCGAAACACGAGAATGAACCTCATTGGTTCTTGCTGAAGCTCAAACGTGCTGCGAAACATGAGAATGAACCTCATTGGTTCTTACTGAAGCTCAAACGTGCTGCGTAACACGAGAATGAACCTCATTGGTTCTTGAGAAGCTCAAACGTGCTGCGTAACACGAGAATGAACCTCATTGGTTCTTGCAGAAGCTCGAACGTGGGTCAGAGTTAAAGGTGGTAGTTGCATAGGCTGTCAATGGAGGGACAGAATTATCCCAGATTTTATTTAAAAATATCTTATGTGTTTCGAAGATGAACGAAAGTCTAATGGGTTTAGAACGACATGAGGGCGAGTAATTAATGACATAATTTTAATTTTGGGGTGAACTATCCCTTTAATGCAGAGCGCACTCAAGCAAAGCAAAGCTGGGTTTGTGTTTCATTGTGTTTCTGTTTTCATTGCATGAGCTTGTTGACGTGAGTTTGATGATATGCATGTCATGTTCCAGCTGAGATGTGTTTTATCGCAGTGGTGGTCTTCAGGTAGTCAGCTTTTTTTACTCGCGTATCAGTTTGTCAAACACACTGAGTGAGCAATGAAACCTGCCAACACTCTTTCGTCACACACACTCAGTCCACACACAGCCTGACAGCGTTGATTTATTGACAGCTTATGAATGCTGTACGTGTCAGTACAGACGGGCTTTGGCACGATCAGTATGTACTTGATGTAAAAATATTTTTTGAGAGATTGGATTGACGTAGCTTGTAGATTTCGGACGTCTCACTGAAAGCTCAGGCTTCATAAACCTGTTGCATGTCTTTTATTCCACGTGCAGCAGCGCCATCTTCTGGCCTCATGCATTTTTAAACTTTCATTTCCTCAACTACAAAGTTTTCATTTTCTTTGAGGATTTTAAAACTCAAAAGCTCATGTTTCTCTTAAGATGATGTTCACTTGATTCAGTTTTTCCAGAACTAAATTAGTGCTTTTTGAATTCAAGTTACCTTACAGGCCTTACCTTTACCTTACAAGTTACCTTTCAGGCCTTACCTAAAGTTACCTTTACTATGGCAACTACACAGGTCAGAATACCATAGTTACAACAGTTACACTACAGTAAAACTGTAGAATTGTACTTGATATAAAGAAACTTTTGCAATAATTCTCCTGTACTTTTTTATTATAAGACTATTAACTATGAGCCTGTTGCATGTGTTTCTTTATGTGCATCTACTGGTCTAGTGCATTTCTAACTTTCATTGCTTAAACTACAGAGTTGTTTCATTTTATTGGAAGATTTTGAAACAAAAAAAAAAACTCTTCTTTCCGTTTAAAATGATCCATTTACCTGATTCAGTCTTAAAATATGTTTTTTAACTAAATGAGTGCTTTTTAAATTCAAGTTACATTACAAAGATTACCTTTGGTAACCATACAGTTGGCCAAAATACCATAGTTGTACTTGATATTAATATTAAAATGTGATATTAATTGCAAAGGTTTTATTTTAATACTCATTTTAATATTAATTATTAGCCTGTTGCACATGTTTTGTTCCATGTGCAGCAGCGCCATCTACTGGTCCTCAACTTGAGATCATTACTACAGTTACACTACAGTAAAGCTGTGTAAATGTACTTGATATCAGTAATTACAAGAAAATTGTGAAAAAAAATTTAAGACTCTACTAATTGTGATTTTACAGTAGACTAATAACAACACAGTATTTTGGCAGAAGCTATGGTTATCATACATTTTTGAATATCTGAATCAAATGCCTCCAAAAGCTGTCCGTTATGTGATGACAATTTTTTATTTTATTCTTCATAGTGGTCCTCCAGCTGTGTCTAAGTGAGTACATCTGTCATGTGTGTGAAACTCATCTGATAGAGAATGATTACAAGGTTTTAACTTTCTTATTCCTTGTCTTATGCCTCCTTCCTCGTTCAGAAAACCTCCAGTTTACAGGTAAAGGGGGGATAAGCTGCAGTGTTCTTGTCACTCAAATACTCAGTTGCTTAATTTGTGCATTTGATGTCATGTACACAAGACTGACAGTCAGTATCTCTCTTTGTGTGTGTGTGTGTAGACGTAAGCCTATCACAGAGACAGACATTGAGTTTTACCATGTCCCAACTCACGGTGATGCCAGCAGGAAACGCATCATGGAGGACACAGAGGACTGGCGCCCACGGACAGGAACTTCACAGTCCCGTTCCTTCCGAATCCTGGCCCAAATCACCGGCACTGAATCTGAACTTGGTGAGAGTGGAAAGACATTTATATAATTTTATTTTATTGCTCCTTTTGTAGTTTTTATTTATTTATTTGCAACAACTGATTTATTCATTTAAAAATGCTGTTCTAGGTCCACTTATTTAATTTAATTTAATTATTTAGATGTAGAATTTAGTAATGTATATTGATTCAATTGTTCAATATAAATAGCAACACACTATTATGTTAGAAAAAATATGACCTCAGAGTTTAAATGCTACTACTGTTCAAAAGTTTGGGGTCAGTAAGATTTTTTAATGTTTTTAAAAGAAGTATCTTCTGCTCACCAAGGCTGCATTTATTTGATTAAAAAACAATAAATAAAAAAAACAGTAATATTGTGAAATATTATGACAATTTAAAATGACTGTTTTCTATTTTAATATATTTTAAACTGTAATTTATTCCTGTGATCAAAGCTGAATTTTCAGCATCATTACTCCAGTCTTCAGTGTCACATGATCCTTCAGAGATCATTCTAATATGATGATTTGATGCTCAAGAAACATTCATTATTATTATCAATGTTGAAAACTGTCGTGTACAATTTTTTTTCAAAATTCTTTGATGAATAGAAAGTTCAAAAGAACAGCATTTATTTAAAATAGAATATTTTCTAACATTATAAATATCTTTACTGTAACTTTTGATCAGTTTAACTCATCCTTGATGAATAAAAGTATTGATTTATTTTATTTCTTTCCCCCAAAATAAAATAAAAATTCTTACTGACCCCAAACTTTTGAACGGTAGTGTTTAATGTTACAAAAGCTTTAGATTTCAGATAAATGCTGTTCTTTTGAACTTTCTATTCATCATAGCATCATGAAATAAAAATGTAAATAACTGTTTTCAACATTGATAATATCTTGAGCATCAAATCATCATATTAGAATGATTTCTGAAGGATCATGTGACACTGAAGACTGGAGTAATGATGCTGAAAATTTTTAATCAATTATTTTTAATCAAATAAATGCAGCCTTGGTGAGCAGAAGAGACTTCTTTTAAAAACATTAAAAATCTTACTGACCCCAAACTTTTGAACGGTAGTGTGTGTGTGTGTGTGTATATATATACATACACTGTATAGGCCTATATTCTGGAACTGATATTGATGCATTATATCAATTTTGGTCCTAAATAAAATGTTGGTCCTCATAATAAACAGGCAGAATGCATTTCTGTATAATTCGTTCATAAAAACATTCTTAGATAAAATGTCCCATTGAATTCAAGTTTACAGTTTGCATAACAATGGTTTTTACAAACCATTTACACTGACATTTGTTCTGCACATGTTTCATGAATGAAGCCCATTGTGTGCAAAACCTTCAATACTGATTCTGAGATTAAGATTGAAATTGAGATTTGAAATAGGAACTTTGATGTTTTAAATTGAAGTTCAGTGAACAGGAGGAAGTAAGAGAATGTGAATGTGTCTTTACTTTAGTCACACCTCTATCTATCACATGAAAGCGTGTCATAATGAGTGTTTTCTGTCATGTTTATCTGTATCAGATTCCTCACAGGAGGCTGAATCAGCAAAGAAGACAACAAAGTAAGTTCCTCTTCCTGCCAGCTGTTTTGGAGAGTGTGTTTGCTCGTGTTTGTGATGTTGATTTGTTTAGGGTTGCTGTACTGTTTGTGTGCTGTTATTGACCTGTGTGTTTGTGTTAAAGCTCTGGCTCCAGTTAACCAGCATGTGCAGATCACAAATCGAGCACAAAATACTGTTTTTCTTTATATCTCGACACCGAAAAGACCTTTAGAAAATGTTGATCTTCAATCTCAGAAGGTCAAACAAAATTTTACATGAGTTTCGGTTTGTAATTTTGAAACCTTTACTAGACTATTTGTATGATTTAGTCATTTTGTTGTAATAACCATTAAACATTAAATATTTAACCCTGCAAAGCTTTACATATGAAATAATAGTACGATTTTTTTTTTTTTTTTTTTAAATGGAATGGTTTATAAATTTTTTTATAAATTATATTTCGAATAAATAAATACATTTTTGCATGTGTTTTTGTTTTTTGTTTTTGTAGAGTACCATATTTGTTGTATTGGCTTTTATGGCTCATATAGTACGATATAGTGAGAATATGGAGCTCATAGTCAAGGGAAAAAACTTTTCATCAGAGGCCCAAACTGAGCAAAAATATGTAATTTGGTGCAGTTGCTGATATTTATATGAACAAAATAAATACAACACACTATAAGTAAAACATACGTACTTCTTACATACAATGAATATAAATATCATTTGTCACCATGTATCTCCCAATAATATGTCTTGGTAAGATGATATTTAAATGCTTAGTTTTATGATCAAAGCTCAGTAGTTTTTAAACATATAATGCAATTCAATGATAATTGAGAGGTGAACAAATAAACGTTCCTCAAAAGTCTGATGGATCATATTTGATATTCACATTTTAAAATGCCTTTTATAAAACAAGATGAATGGATAATCAAGTAAACCTAAGTTGCTTTTGTCCAGTTAGTGTTGAAATATTATTAATTGAAATATTAATAATAATGTAAAAGTTATTCTTGTTTACTTTATAATAATCAGTAAATATTTCACAGTAAAAAGTAAACCACGAGCTGAAGGGAGATGTTTTTACAATTATACTAAAAGGCCTATTACTTGCTAAAAAAGTATTAACTGTCAATCAAACTACAGAAGGCAATAGTACATGCTGTTCAACAGGGTTGTCAGAAAAGTTTAGATCATGTTGATAATTTAGATCCTTAGAAATTTGTGTATCAAATATGATACAGTATGCATTATAGTGTCAGATTAAATAGACAAAATGTATAAAATAAAAAATTAATTAATAAAATTTTTTTTTTTTTTAAGTTACTAATAAACATATTCTCATAGTTAAAGAGATCTTTAATTGTTCTCATTAAAGATCAATTAAAAATATTCAGATCAGGGTTTCATGGTTGAGCTCGATGAATGCAGTCAAAGCTACAATTTGTGTAAAAATTTAGAAACTGCCATGAGATTATTATTTTGCACTTCCACATATAAGCAATATTGAGAGTATTATAGTTATTATAATACAGTGTGTGCTGTGTATCTTGTATGCTTGTTAGAGTAAGACATTGAGGCTGATTGTAGGTTTGGGACTGAGTTACAGAAGTGAGTTTGAAGTCTGCATGAAATGGAAAGAGGGCGGGGCTTGATTTTGTCCATGGGGAATTTGATTGGATGGTTGTGGTTTGCTATTGGTGGATCTCATGTGAGTGACAGGTTGTTCGTACTTGTCAATTTTGATTTAGTGTTGACTTTAATGTGTTTGCAGTGGCGTTTTCTGTCTGCATGGTTTATCTGAGTGCCGCTGACATCCACTTCTAGAGCTCATACTGTCTTCCTTCTGTTTCTCTCTCTCTCGTTCATTCCCTGTGAACAGGGTTGTGAAGATTAATCCTGAGATTGGACCCAGATATCATAAACTCAGAGACTGGCACCATGGAGTGTCTGCGCGAACCCTTAACGTCCTCAGCCTGTTGTAGATGTGTGTGTGTGCGTGTGTGTGTGCGTGTGTGAGTGTGTGTGTGAGTGTGTGTGTGTGTGTGAGTGTGAGTGTGTGTGTGTGAGTGTGAGTGTGTTCATGTTTTTCTATCCCGGTAGGGACTTAAACCTGAATGCACACAGACTCATGGGGACTTGTGTCACAGTGGGGACCTAAACTGAGGTCCCCATGGGTAAACAAGCTTATAAATCATACAGAATGAGTTTTTTTGGAAATGTAAAAATGCAGAAAGTTTTCTGTGATGGGTAGGTTTAGGGGTAGGGTTAGTGTAAGGACATAGAATATACAGTTTGTACAGTATAAAAACCATTAAGT